>NC_056742.1:315989606-316589606 GCF_019279795.1 Protopterus annectens | reverse complement strand
GCAGACCTTTTGAAGGATGTTTGTGTCAGCTGGAGAGTCGATTATGGCGCCCAGTTTGCAGTCATCTGCGAACTTGGTGAGCCATAGTCCTCCCACGTTGGCCTGTATCTCAGAAAAGTAAATACCGAACAAGAGAGGTCCCAGGACAGAACCTTGTGGGATGCCACTTGTGACCCGTTTTGAGTCTGACATGGCTCCAGCAACTCTGACTCTGTGGGTTCTGTCTTTGAGCCAGTTTGCGACCCATCTTGTGACATAGGGGTTTATATTTAGGCTGGATAGCTTATCTATGATGCCCGAGTGGGGTATTGTGTCAAATGCTTTGGGAGGCTGCACTCTGCCGGGATAGATACTTGCTCTTTTGGGGGGGAGGGGGTGGAGAAGTTTGCACTGAACCTGTCTGCCAGGATATTGGCGATGTCTGTGGGTTCAGTGTATTTTTTGTTGTTTAGAATCAACTCAGAACAAGTCTGGGAGTTGCATCCCAGGTTCCTAACATAACTGAAAAAAGCCTTATGATTGTCTTAAGCGTCCTGTGCAATTTATCTCTCGAAGCTGGCCTTGGAGGATTTTATGAGGGATCGTAATTTTTTGCTAGTACTGATCAGAGATGCCTTCCCTTTTTGGGATTTTGCTCTATCATGTAGTAGCTTCCTCCTTCTGTTGTACAGTTTATTTATGGCTGGGGTCCACCAGACTGGACGCCTGCCTTTGGATGATTGGGTCTTGATTTTGTTTGGGATAGCATGATCCATGCATTCCTGGAGATGACCGTAGAATGCGTTTATATAGGATTCTGCAGTCTGGGCCGTAGTTTCCACTGGCCCTGGGGCCTTGAAGGATTCCACCTTGGTTTTGAGGAGTGTGAAGTTCGCTTTTGAGAAGTTTTCACTGTGGTTTTCTGGGCTGGGGGTGGGGTCGGGATGTGGATATCCAGTGAAAATAATTTATGGTCTGATCTTACCAATGAGGAATATACTTCTGGTATGGAGCATAGAGTCCCCATGTTGGTAATGATCAGGTCTAGTATGTTATCCCCCTCTTGTGGGAGTGGTGACTAGTTGTTCCATAGCATTTGAGTTTATAAATTCCAGGAACCTTTGGGCTAGGGTGTTGGAACTAGAGTAATGCCCCCAGTCTATGTTTAGGTAGTTGAAGTCGCCCAATATAATGGTGTTTGGAGAGACCTTCATATTTTCCAGTGTTCTCAGGAAGGCCGAGTGGAGTTCCTGGGTTTGGGAGGGTGGTCTGTAGCAGGCTATAAACTGGAAGGCAGTTTTACCCACTGTTAGTTGCACATGGATAGTCTCTGATGCTTCGTGCTTTGCCACCAACCTGGAGGTGTGGGTATCTTTGATGAATATCGATACTCCCCCTACTTTTGTGGTTCGGTCCAAGTTTTGGGGCCGAAAAGCATGGTATGGGGTATAACCTGGTAGTGCTGGGGTGCTCTCGGGAGCCCTGAACCAGGTTTCTGTTACTGCACAGATATCGATGTTCTCCATGCTAAGGAGAGTTTCGAGTGCGTGCATCTTGAGGTTTAGACTTCTGGCGTTGAGTAGCATTACTCTTAGTTTCTTATCCCTTGTGATACCTATGGAGGTGGGTTTGTCTTTTGAGCCTTGCCTAAAAAAGGCACTATGGGGTAGCAAGAGCCTTTGCCAATATCTGAAAGCCCAGGGGTGACAGGTGCAAGCCGTCCCTAGCGAAGCATCGTGGCTTGTCGAGCATATCATCCCAGGCTGACAGGCATTGGATCCCCTTTGAATGACACCAGTACTTATGCCAATTGTTGAAATTGATCATCTTGTCTTCATACTGTGGCATCATTCTTGGTGAGGGTAAGATGCTACTCAAGGTCAGGGTCATACCGGCCTGGGGTACATGCTCAGAGAGCTCCTCTATGTCTCTTTTCATGTAGTCCAGGGAGGTACGTCTCAGGTCATTCACGCCAGCATGGACAATGACTGAGTCATATTTGTACTTGCCTTGAGAGTGACCTGAGTGCTTGTGTTATGTGGCGGATCCTAACGCCCGACAGGCTGCTCACCGTGACCCTCTCCTTGTTCATCCTGGTGAGCGGGACGTCAGTGTGCCTGACGATAGAGTCACCTATTACAAGTGTATCAGGTGTGTTGTTTAGTCTTAAGGGCTGTGACTGTTCGGCACACTGGCTTTGTGAGATATGTGTTGCACGTGTTTTGTTTTGGGGTTGCGGTTGCTTGGGTGTCTGCTTTGGAGGTCTCTGCTGCTTAGGCAGATCTTTATTTAGAGCCTCCGAGTATGTTTCTGTGTGATTATGTGTTTGGTTTGCTGTCGTGGTAGGTCTATGTGAGACTGGAATTGTAGTGAGTGTGGTTTCCTTCTCCTCCTGACTGGTTATGCCAGTACTGAGTTGAGAGAGCTTAGCCTCCAGTTTGGCTATATGGTTGCATCTCTCACATGTGCTGGAATTTGTTGGGAGGAGGAGAGGGTTGTCTGTGTACATGAGGCAGTTGTAACATTGCCTCAAGATTCCCAGATTCACCAGCTGGACCGGAGAGGAGAGTGACAACTGACCTGTGCACATGCTAGAATAATATTGGGAATTCCTTTATAATTGAAAACAAGGGCCAGTGGGGAGTGAGGGTGTAGTGCTTTTAATTTTTAGTGCTGACTTATATAATTGCTTTAGTGAGCAAGTGCCAGGTAACTTAAGTGCAATGTGTTACAGGTAACTTAAATGCAAAAACGACAAACAGTAACTTTCTTTCAAGTGAAGAAAGGAAATAAGTACAGTAAGCAATGCAGATATCACTAGTGATCCACAGAAGCGCTGAGAAGCCGTGTATTAGGTGGAATTAGCGTTCCAGGGAAATAACAAGCAAACAAACAACAAGCATATAAACAAAGCTAGATTCAGCAGGCCTGGATCTAGACTATGCTACTGCAAACAAGGTGTACCAATTTCAGTAAGATACAGTTCAAATATTCAGGCACTATAAACCTTTAACCAGGAATTCCCAGCTCAGAAGGGCAGAGTCCAGCCTCTTCTCCCACAAGAGTGCAGACCATGAACCTTCTTAATGTAAAATAACTGGCCTGAAGCCCAAGTGCTTAAACCAGAACTAATACACTTTAAGAATAACAGACACTGGGCTCTCAATCAGCAGTTCCCAACTTAGAAGGATGAAAGCTACCTGTCCTGCCACCACAGTGCATGCCACAAACCTTCCTAATGTAAAACAAATGGTCTGAAGCCCAAGTGCTTAATCCAAAAGACTTAGACTGATAGCTACACTTTAATCAAGTTACTACCAAGCAGTAATAAAAACAATTGAATACTTTAGAGAATGCCTGGATTAGTGCTCAAGTTACACAAACTAAGCTAGATCCAGCAGGCCCGAATCCAGTCTATGCCACAGCAAACAAGGCGCACCAACTTCAGTAAGAAGCAGATCAGATATGCATGCACTATAAGCCTTTAACCAGAAATTCCCAGCTCAGAAGGGCAGAGTCCAGCCTCTCCTCCCACAAGAGTGCAGACCACGAACCCTCTTAATGTAAAATAACTGGCCTGAAAGCCCAAGTGCTTAAACCAGAATTAATACACTTTTAGAATAACAGACACTGAGCATTTAATCAGCAGTTCCCAACCTAGAAGGATGTAAGCTACCTGTTCTGCCACTACAGTGCAGACCACAAACCCTCTCAGTGCAAAACAACTGGTCCGAAGCCCAAGTGTTTAAACCAAAAGGCTTAGAATGAGTTACACCAAGCAGTAATAAATACAATTGAGTACTTTTAAGATGATGCAAAAGTAAAATAAAGTAGGTAGAAACACAAGTACAGTAAAAGCAGATGAATTTTTTTTTTTTTCTGAACAAGTGCTGAGATCAAAGAAACAGATTTGAGTGCTGAAACTAGAAAACTGGCTAGTTATATGAAAAAAAAACTAAGCTAGAAGGCTTACCTCCAACACAGAAGGGCTTGGGGGCTCAGATGCCTACAAATAGTCTATACCACTTAACAGGAAAGGCAGGAAACGAGCTTAAATTTTTTTTTTCTGTTTCCCAGATGCTCTCTTTGTACACAGTAGGAGTGCCTGAAATCAGAATATGATCTCACTGCACTCAGTTGAGTGAGCAAATGAGATGGGCCCAGAAGGAGTATCCAAACACAAATTTACAAGAGGGGCGGGCAGTTTCAAGGCCACTAAGATTAACACCAAAACAAAAACAGGGTGGGTGGGACTAACTGAAGAGCAGAGTCAAAACTTCCAGTTCAGTTAATATTCCTGCAACACAGTTAAAATCAATTTAAATACTGTATTTTTTTGAAAAAAAAAAAGTGCAGATAAAGCTACTTAAATTACGTCCAGTTGAATACAGCAAGTTCTTAGCCGGCCAAAGCTGAGGTTTTTAAGCAGAAAATATTTCACACTGTACCACTTAAATAGGCAAGGACAGGAAATCAAAGAATGTGGCTACCCCCACACCTGTAATTACTAGCAAATAACAAAATTCAGCAAACACTGACTAACTTCCAGTTCAGTTAATATTCCTGCAACACAGTTAAAATCAATTTAAATACTGTATTTTTTGGAAAAAAAGTGCAGATAAAGGTACTTAAATTCTCTTACACGTCCAGTTGAATACAGCTAGTTCTTAGCCGGCCAAAGCTGAGGTTTTAAGTTTGTTTTTTTCTCGCGGCCAAAGAGTGGACAAAACTGACAGAATAAGCCTTGAACCTGCCTGGAACAGTTTGTTGTGGTGAGAATAACAAAAGGTAAGCTTGAGACCACCACAACCAGAAATTGTCAGTTTTGATACAGGTTACCCTTTTGTTTTACCTTCACAATAAATGAAAATACTGATCACACATTCTGAAAGATTTTATTCTATCAATATGAACATCCAATGTATAGAATATCATTTCTCCCTCATTTTTAGGTTCTGGAAAAAAGACAGAGACATACATAGGATTAAAGTAAACTTGGGTATTACTGAGGCATAATGGAAGACTTAGTTTTCAAAGAAACCCTATCTTTGTGGAAAAAGAGATATGGCTGCCCCACCATAAGAGCCTGTAACTCAGATAACCTTCTTGCAAAGGCCATAGCAAAGAGTACAACTGTTTTCCATGTTAAGAACCTTAAGTCAGCTTGATGAGCTAGTTCAAATGGAGCAAGAGTTAGCTCTTCTAATAAAAAAACTTAAGATCCCAAGGAGGAGCTAACGGTTTTCTGGGAGCCTTCTTATATACAACCCCTGTCAAAACACACTGACATGACATTACACTGAAATAGAGGCAGCAATGGTCAGACAGGCTGAAGTGAACAACAGATGAGTAGCAAAAGCCATAGGACAGCAAGTCACACAAAAACTGTAAAACCACAGTAACACTAGTCCAGAATGGGTGCTGGCTCTTCCATTGACACCAACTAGAAAACCTTTTCTATTTGCTAATCTATGATTTTTTAGTAGCAGGCTTTCTTGCTTCCATTAATACGGCTGTACATCCTTGGAAAACACGGTGCCTAAGCAAGCAATAATGCCCAGCAGGATGTGTGTTATTGTGGAAATAACTCCCATCCAGGGGTGTTCTGAGGCCCAACGTTGCAGGTGGAGGGCCTCTACACACCTGGGAGTACATTTTTTCCACAATAACACACACCCTGGTTGGCATTATTTCTCTTAGAGAACGGGCAGTCAGTAAAATTACTGTATTCTACTTATTTATTTGTATTACTATATTTTGATACATTTTTGATGTAAAATTTTTCCCCTGCCTAATGTTTCAAAGTTGCTGTTGTATATGTAATTGGTGTTGGAGGAAGCATTCAACATCCAAAATATATAATTTAAAACATATCTAGATATTTACGTTATTTTTTTCCCTTACTCTTAAATGTGTGGTTTGTTGCCAGTGACTGGAGACTGAAGTCACAAAATAACTACATACATTTGACTTTCAGTCTTTGTTCATAGGTTCATACTAGGCTATCTGCCCTAGGGCATTTATAAGCCTAGCCAGAATGTGTTTGGTTTTCGCCACCCATTTTAAATTTATTTTGCTATGCCCTTTTTCGAGGTTAGTATACTGTGCCTCTGTCTAACAGTGACACAGAAGTGATACCCGGGTTAAACCTACGATCTCCCATCCACTCATCAAGATTCCTCTTGAAGAGAGTCAATGAGGGACTCTGCCTAACCTGGACTGGGATTTTATTCCAGAGTGAAGGGAGCCTCTGGGTTATGAATCTGTCCCTCCAGCATGTCCTATTTATTTCAGTGCTGAGGTTCAAGTCTCTCGCGGGCGTAGCTCGATGGGATTTGTATTTTCTGAGGTGCAGCATGTGCATTAATTCGGGTTGGACATGGCTTTATACGTCAGGCACAGATCGCCTCTGAACAGGCGGTATGCCACTGAGTAGAGCTGGAGTTTCTTTAACCGGGCAGCATATGGCATCTGTTTGAGCCCTGTGATTCTCTTGGTGAGGTACTTTTGGGGTCTTCCCAGTTGCTGCAGGTGTCTGGTAAGGTACATCCCAAACGGGGCATTGTACTCAATTATGGGCCTGATGAGGGATGAGTAAAGAGGCACGATGACCTCCCCTGATCTAGATGTGAATCCCTTCATGATTAGGTGGGCTACATAAAATGTTTTTCTAACCACTTTGGCTACGTGGTTGTCAAATGAGAGATTGCTATCAACTTGGGTCCCCAGGTCCCTAATTACTTCTTCTGTACTTAATGGATTACCACCTATGTGGTAATTTGTGGGCACTTTGTTTTTGCCAAAGGGGATGACTATACACTTTTTGGCATTTAGCTTGAGGCCATGGCTCTGGCACCAGTTGTCTGTTTCTGAGAGGCCCTTTTGGAGGATGCTTGTGTCGGCTGGAGAGTAGATTATGGCGCCCAGTTTGCAGTCATCTGCGAACTTGGTCAGCCACAGTCCTTCCGTGTTGGCCTGCACCTCCGAGAAATATATACCGAACAAGAGAGGTCCCAGGACTGAGCCTTGTGGGACACCACTTGTAATTGGTTTGGAGTCTGACATGGCTCCAGCAATTCTAACCATGTGGGTTCTGTCCTTGAGCCAGTTTGCAATCCATCTAGTGACATAGGGATTTATATTTAAGCTGGTGAGCTTATCTATAATGCCCGAATGGGGTATTGTATCGAAGGCTTTTGCGAGGTCCAGGTAGGCTGTGTGGACCACCTCCCCTCGTCAATGGCCTTGGTGACTGTTTCAAAGAAATCAACCAGGTTTAAGAGGCAGGATCTGCCCTTAACAAAGCCGAACTGGGTAGGATCCAGTGTCTGTAGGTCCCCAATATCTTTATTTATGAAGTCCATGATGATCCTTTCCATAGCTTTGCAGACCAAGCTAGTCAGGCTTATGGGGCGATAGTTTCCAGGATCCGTTGAGGCACCACCTTTATGGAGAGGGACCACTGTTGCTGTACGCCACTCTTTGGGCACATATCCTGTAGTAAGGCTGAGATTGAACAGCAGTTTTATGTTTGGGTTTAGCTCTTCTTGGAGTTCATGTAGGACGCAGCCCGGGACACCGCCTGGTCCCATTGATGCTGTGTTTTTTGCTTTGGAGAGGGCGGCTCTTACCTGAGCATCTGAGATGTCAGGGGGGCAGCACGCTGCTGGGATAGATATTTGCCCTTTTGGTGGGGAGGGGGAGAAGTTTGCACTGAAACTGTCAGCTAGGATGTTGGCAATGTCTGTGGGTTCAGTGTATTTTTTGTCATTTTGGACTAATTCTGAGCATATCTGGGAATTACCACCCAGGTTCCTAACATAACTAAAGAAAGCCTTGTGATTATCCTTAGTGTCCTGTGCAATTTTTCTCTCAAGCTGGCCTTAGACAATTTTATGAGTGCCCGTTGTTTTTGCTAATACTGATCAGTGATGCCTTCCCTTTTGGGATTTTGCTCTATCATTTAGTAGCTCCCTCCTCCTATTCTATAGTTTGTTTATGACTGGGGTCCACCAGACAGGACGACTGCCTTTGGAGGATTGGGTCTTGGTTTTATTTGGGATCGATGATCCATGCATTCCTGAAGGTGTTCATAGAATGCGTTTATAAAGGATTCTGCGGTCTGGGCGTATTTTCCACAGGCCCGGGGCTTTGAAGGATTCCACCTCGGTTTTGAAGAGTGTGAAATTTGCTTTAGAGAAGTTTTTCACTGTGGTTTTCTGGGCAGCGGGTGGGGGCGGATGTGAATATCCAGTGAGATTAGTTTATGGTCTGATCTTACCAGTGAGGGAAACACTTCTGGTCTGGAGCATAGAGTCCCCATGTTGGTGATGATCAGGTCCAGTATGTTTTCTCCTCTTGTGGGAGTGGTAACAAGTTGTTCCATAGCATTTGAGTTTATAAATTCTAGGAACCTTTGGGCTAGGGTGTTGGAGCTAGAGTAATGCTCCCAGTCTATGTTTGGGTAGTTGAAGTCACCCAATATAATGGTGTTTGGAGAGACCTTCATATTTTCTAGTGTTCTCAGGAAGGCCGAGTGGGGTTCCTGGGTTTGGGAGGGTGGTCTGTAGCAGGCTATAAACTGGAAGGCAGTTTTACCCACTGTTAGTTGCACATGGATAGTCTCTGATGCTTCGTGCTTTGCCACCAACCTGGAGGTGTGGGTATCTTTGATGAATATCGATACTCCCCCTCCTTTTGTGGTTCGGTCCAAGTTTTGGGGCCGAAAAGCATGGTATGAGTTAAACCTGCTAGTGCTGGGGTGCTCTCGGGAGCCCTGAACCAGGTTTCTGTTACTGCACAGATATCGATGTTCTCCATGCTAAGGAGAGTTTCGAGTGCGTGCATCTTGAGGTTTACACTTCTGGCGTTGAGTAGCATTACTCTTAGTTTCTTATCCCTTGTGATACCTGTGGAGGTGGATTTGTCTTTTGAGCCTTGCCTAAAAAAGGCACTATGGGGGTAGCAAGAGCCTTTGCCAATATCCGAAAGCCCAGGGGTGACAGGTGCAAGCCGTCCCTAGCGAAGCATCGTGGCTTGTCGAGCATATCATCCCAAGCTGACAGGCATTGGATCCCATTTGAATGACACCAGTACTTAAGCCAATTGTTGAAATTGATCATCTTGTCTTCATATTGTGGCATCATTCTTGGTGAGGGTAAGATGCTACTCAAGGTCAGGGTCATACCGGCCTGGGCTACATGCTCAGAGAGCTCCTTTATGTCTCTTTTCATGTAGTCCAGGGAGGTACGCCCCAGGTCATTCACACCAGCATGGACAATGACTGAGTCATATTTGTACTTGCCTTGGAGTGACCTGAGTGCTTGTGTTATGTGGCGGATCCTAGCGCCCGACAGGCTGCTCACCGTGACCCTCTCCTTGTTCAGCCTGGTGAGCGGGACGTCAGTGTGCCTGACGATAGAGTCACCTATTACAAGTGTATCAGGTGTTTTGTTTAGTCTTAAGGGCTGTGACTGTTCAGCACACTGGCTTTGTGAGATATGTGTTGCACGTGTTTTGTTTTGGGGTAACGGTTGCTTTGGTGTCTGCTTTGGAGGTCACTGCTGCTTAGGCAGATCTTTATTTAGAGCCTCCGAGTATGTTTTTGTGTGATTATGTGTTTGGTTTGCTGTCGTGGTAGGTCTATGTGAGACTGGAATTGTAGTGAGTGTGGTTTCCTTCTCCTCCTGACTGGTTATGCCAGTACTGAGTTGAGAGAGCTTAGCCTCCAGTTTGGCTATATGGTTGCATCTCTCACATGTGTTGGAATTTGTTGGGAGGAGAGGGTTGTCTGTGTACATGAGGCAGTTGTAACATTGCCTCAAGATTCCCAGATTCACCAGCTGGACCGGAGAGGAGATTGACAACTGACCTTTGGACATGCTAGAATAATATTGGGAATTCCTTAATAATTGAAAACAAGGGCCAGTGGGGAGTGAGGGTGTAGTGCTTTTAATTTTTAGTGCTGACTTATATAATTGCTTTAGTGAGCAAGTGCCAGGTAACTTAAGTGCAATGTGTTACAGGTAACTTAAATGCAAAAACGACAAACAGTAACTTTCTTTCAAGTGAAACAATGAAATAAGTACAGTAAGCAATGCAGATATCACTAGTGATCAACAGAAGCTGAGAAGCCGTATTAGGTGGAATTAGCGTTCCAGGGAAATAACAAGCAAACAAACAACAAGCATATAAACAAAGCTAGATTCAGCATGCCTGGATCTAGTCTATGCTACAGCAAACAAGGTGTACCAATTTCAGTAAGATACAGTTCAAATATTCAGGCACTATAAACCTTTAACCAGAAATTCCCAGCTTAGAAGGGCAGAGTCCAGCCTCTTCTCCCACAAGAGTGCAGACCACGAACCTTCTTAATGTAAAATAACTGGCCTGAAGCCCAAGTGCTTAAACCAGAACTAATACACTTTAAGAATAACAGACACTGGGCTCTCAATCAGCAGTTCCCAACTTAGAAGGATGAAAGCTACTTGTCCTGCCACCACAGTGCATGCCACAAACCTTCCTAATGTAAAACAACTGGTCTGAAGCCCAAGTGCTTAATCCAAAAGACTTAGAATGATAGCTACACTTTAATCAAGTTACTACCAAGCAGTAATAAATACAATTGAATACTTTAGAGAATGCCTGGATTAGTGCTCAAGTTACACAAACAAAGCTAGGTCCAGCAGGCCCGAATCCAGTCTATGCCACAGCAAACAAGGCACACCAACTTCAGTAAGAAGCAGATCAGATATGCATGCACTATAAGCCTTTAACCAGAAATTCCCAGCTCAGAAGGGCAGAGTCCAGCCTCTCCTCCCACAAGAGTGCAGACCACGAACCCTCTTAATGTAAAATAACTGGCCTGAAAGCCCAAGTGCTTAAACCAGAATTAATACACTTTTAGAATAACAGACACTGAGCCCTCAATCAGCAGTTCCCAACCTAGAAGGATGTAAGCTACCTGTTCTGCCACTACAGTGCAGACCACAAACCCTCTCAGTGCAAAACAACTGGTCCGAAGCCCAAGTGTTTAAACCAAAAGGCTTAGAATGAGTTACACCAAGCAGTAATAAATACAATTGAGTACTTTTAAGATGATGCAAAAGTAAAATAAAGTAGGTAGAAACACAAGTACAGTAAAAGCAGATGAATTTTTTTTTTTTTTTTTCTGAACAAGTGCTGAGATCAAAGAAACAGATTTGAGTGCTGAAACTAGAAAACTGGCTAGTTATAAGAAAAAAAAACTAAGCTAGAAGGCTTCCCTCCAACACAGAAGTGTTTGGTTATGTGAGTGTGTATGCATGCATGTCACTGAAATGACAGAAAATTTTCGGAAAATTTATGTTAACACAAATCTTGTTATTCAAACTACTTTATAATTTTATATGAACATTTAAAATCTGTTGCTATTTTGAATCTTTGTTTCCCCCTTTATTTCAGGCTTTTTCCAGATTTCTTGAGCTAAAAGGTCGAGAGGTACACAAACCTCTTAACTGCTGCAGCCAATACCCTATCAAGTTCATTCTTAACTCACTCTCTGACTCACATACGCCTCACTTTCATGCACACAAGCATGCATACACTCACACACAGACAAATAAACACGCGCACACAAACATCAAAAACACTTTTTTCTGTTTTATTTAGTTTTTACACACTGTAAACAGCAAATGTGCTGTTTAGCGAGTGTAAAATAATGGCTTGATTACTCTTGCTTTCAGTGACATGCATGCATACACACTCACATAACCAAACACACACATTTTTTTTTATTATTTTACTTTTTTTTTCTTTATATTTTACATTCGCTAAACAGCACAAATGCTGCTTAGCAAGCACAAAATAATGGCGGCTGTTAGATTATTTTCAGGCATATCAAACTGCTGTGAAGCAATGGACTCAAGCTGCAGCTGGCATTACCTGCAGATTAACACCCTGATGGAGAATGTTCCCTCTCCAATCAGGGTGCAATCTACAGTTCGCCAATTCCCTAAATGTTATCAAGACCCTATCATTCAGGTAGTCAACTGCAGTTGTCTGGAATCAGGATGCATTAAACACGTCTGATTTTGTGTGAGTAAATCCATTTGGGAAGAAGCTTGTGATAATTGACCCTGGCCAACTCCAAAAGAAGGGAGAATCACTGTTGCCTGGGCCAGAAGGGAGTTACCACAATGACCTTTAAGGACTCCTCCTGAATCTTCAGAAGTACCACAGAAATCAGTGAAAGGACTGAAAGACATACAGGAACATTTCTGTCCAAGGAAAAGAAAAGGCATCTGTCTTCCAGGCCTTCTTGCACAAAATCTTAGAACAACAGTTTTGCAAGTTGATTACTTGGACTGAAGGCAAACAGATCTACCTGTGGTGTTCCCACAGATGGATCAAATGAAGGGTCTGTCCTGATCCTCTCCTCAACCTGCCTACACCACAGCTTTGCTATGATGGGATGTAAGATGCCATTAGAGTGAGACTATTCTGTAAATCTATACCTCATGCTAGCAAGGCTAGTCTGCACAGGGGGTAAGATCTGGTCCCCTCTTGCTTGTTGATGTACCACATTATGGTGGTGGTGTCTCTAAACACTTTGAAGAGGTCCAGGGACCACATATGATTCTGAGAGTTGAGTGCACTTCTAAGAGCTAGCATTTCTTTTATGCTTGTGTTTTGGTCAATCTTTTTGGTTCCAAAGATCCTGCACTTTTATGCCCATTGATTCCCAAGGAAGGTTTAAGGAGTCTTTTATAATAGACTGTTTTAGAGAAGGAGGGGAGAATTGGACACCTGGATTATGAGAAATTTGATGTCTCCACCTCATGATCTTTTTTCAAATCCTATGGCTGGAACTTGGGTGTAGATACTTGGACTAAAGAGATTTCAGTTACCACTGTATCTTTCTCTCGTGGAGTCTTAGAAGAGGTATCATGTGAATTATGGATGTCAAGAGGCCAAGAATCCTGAGGAATTGCCTCACTGAGACAGAACTGTCTGTAGAAAACCGCAGGAATAGACAAATAAAAATCTTTGTACTGAAGTGCACGGCAGACACCATAAGCAAACTTACCATAACAGTAGATGTTTGAATGATCATTGTTGCAGTAGCCTTAGCTATATGGGTTACAAACTCTTAAGGATATAACAGCCAGCCAACTTCCTAAAGCAGAGCAGAGCTGACTAAAAAACAGATTTGGCCACCAAGCCCTTCAGAGCTTTATGCCAACAAAGAGGCTGAGCCCTGAAAGAACAATGCTACGAACAACAACAATAAGTATTCACACCCTGACATAAACGACACATTGAAAACACAAGGGGGATGGATGGAAGGAACAGTTACTGTAGCTGCGATCATTCAAACATCTACTGTTGTGGTAATTTTACTGACAGAACTGTACTATGTTCATCATACTGGTCACTGCTGCAGTAGCCTTAGCTATACTGGTAGATTACCCAAGCATACTACACAGCTGAGAGTAGGAAGGGAAAGGGTCCAGAAGCCCATGGAGGATGGTCTTAGCAAAGCCTGATCTAGACGTACAGAAGGACGCAAGCTTGTAATGCTTTGTAAATGCATATATACAGCACCAAGTTGCTGTATCTAGAATCCAGCCCTTTCCAAAAAGCCACAGATTAAGCCAAGGCCCTGTTAGAGGGGGCCTTGACTCTGCCTGGAAGAGTTTTGTTGCGCTGAATATAATAACGGTAATAGACTGAGACATCCATTTGTAAATAATCTCTTTCGACACAGGTTTTCCCCTCTTCCAGCCTTCACAAGAAATGAACTGATCCAAAGATCTAAAAGATTTAGTTCTACCAAAATAGTACTACAGCTTTCTTTGGACAGCCAAGGTAGGGAGTATCTTTTCTCCCTCATGTTTGGTTCAGGAAAAATAGGGAAATAAATGGTTTGGCTTAAAGTAAACTCTGATACTGCGTTTTGCATAAAGGAAGGATTAGTTCTCAAAGAAACCCTGTCTTTATGGAAAATGAGTTAGCGTTGACTCGCTGTAGGAATTTGCAAGTCAGATACCCTTCTTGTAGATGTCAGAGCAATCAGTAAAACACCTTCCATGTTAAGGACCTCAAGTCAGCCAGATTAGTTGGGTTTAAATGGAGCAAGTGTTAACTTCTATAACCCAAAAATAAGATCCCAAGGAGGGGCAGCCAGTTTTCTTGGAGATCTCTTATGCAAAACCCCTTTCTAAAATATTTTAAAATGAGAATGCACTGGAAGAGGAGGATCCATGGGCAGGCATGCTGAAATGGATAATAAATTAAGCTTAATAGGGGAGGCCATTAGATAGTAACTCACAAATATTGTAAAACCAGATAACAACTGGCTCGGAATGGGTGCTGGTTATGTTGTTGGCACCAACTAGAAAACCTTTCCCACTTGCTAATATATGATTTTTTAGCACCAGGCTTTCCTGCCTCCATCAGTACTTGATGAACATCCTCAGCAAACAGGTGCCTAAAGGGAATTAAGACTACCATTCAGGTTGTCAGTTGAAGTTGACTGGGGTCAGGGTATATCAAACAATAAGAAGTTATGTACCTACCATGTTAGTTGTCTTCATCTCACCTCTTTCTTGCTGTTTGGGATCGGAGCCGATCCGCTGCTCTGACTCTGCCATCTTCAATAGCTCGAGAGCTGCTTACTGGCTCGAGGCTACCACTTATCCCATGATGCCTAGCAAAAGCTACCCATATCTCATTTGAAATAGCTAATCCAGACATAATAAGAGAGAAACCAGTTATCAAAAAACTGGTTGTTCCATGCATTCTAATATCTAGAATAGGTTAGGAAGACCTGGCCAGAAGAACAACAATAAAAGAATACTCAGCCACTGAAAAAAGGGATTCCTCTCAATCCACTAGGACGGAGGGAGGGATGCAAGAAGGCGAGATGAAGACAACTAACATGGAACGTTACGGTAGGTACATAACTTCTTAATGTTAAGTTGTCTATCTCGCCTTCATTCTTGCTGTTTGGGACAGCGTCCCTAGCACCTAACACCCTGGGTGGCTTAGTGGATCAGACTCTTCAGAACAGTGGAACCAAAGTCAGCTCTGCTCCGGGAGACCATATCCACCTTGTAATGAGAAATAAAGGTATGAGGGTTTCCCACGTGGCAGCTGCACAGATGGAATCCATGGGCAACCTAGACTTGAAAGGCTACGGAGGTGGCTAACGCCCTAGTAGAATGACCTTTCAGTTTAATTGGTAACTCTGTTCCTTAACTGATAAATAAAAGTAATAATGTGGGAAAACCATCTGGATAAGGTCACCTTGGAAACTGGCAGACCTTGTTAGTTTAAGGCATAAGAAAGGAATAATTGGTCTGACTTTTTTATTTCTTTACTTCTGTGCAGGTAAAAAAGTACAGTTGTGTACACTTACCATAAATGTAGATGTTCGAGTGTATTCACTGTTGCAGTCATTACAGTTGGGTTATCCTGCTGGCAGGCTACCCTTAGTCGGCCTGAATTCCAAAGTCTAGGTCCGGCATCGGTTGCTGTCGCCTCTTCCCTGACGTCAGTGCACCAGGGGTATAAAAGATGCAGCCAACGCCATTTTCTTCAGTTTTTCTTACCCCAGATGTCAGGTGCCCCCAAAAGGGTAGGCTAAAAATATGACAATAAAGCATACATGCACCAAAGTATATTTTGCCTTCATCTATAAGCAAATACACCACATAGGTTGCATAGATTAGAGAAGTACAGAAAAGTTCCCACAAAGAAATGGGGGATGGCGGGTGGGTAACCTGGACTGCAACAGTGAATACACTTGAACATCTACATTTATGGGAAGTGTACACAACTGTACTATGTTCTTCGTGTTTCACTGTTGCAGTCATTACAATTGGGTTGAATCCCAAAACTACGGTTGGGAGGCTGGAGCTAAATAGCATTAGGAGCAGCTATGAGGCCCTGCAGAACTGCAGTGGCAAATCCTGCCCTGGATTTAGAGTAGAGTGGTAAGTGATAGTGCTTTGTAAACGTGTGCACTGAACTGCAGGTAGCAGCCTCTAAAATGTCTTTGGTTGGTACTCCCCTGAGGAAGGCTGCTGATGTGGCTGCTGCTCTGGCTGAATGTGGCCTAATGCCCTTAGGCACTGGCTTGCCATGTTGTGAATAGCAGAAATGAATGCAGTGGCCTATCCACTTTGAAATAGTCTGCTTTGAGATAGCCTTTCCTTGTGATCCTGCAGCATATGCCACTAGTAATTGCTCTGTCTTTCTGAAAGCTTTGGTTCTGTTCAAGTAGAAGCGTACCTGTCTGTTTATCTCCAAAGAATGCAGAATTCTCTCCCCCTTATTCTGTGGGTTTGGGGAAAAAGGTAGGCAGATGGATAGTTTGGTTAAGGGCCACAGTGGACACTACCTTAGGCATAAATGTCGGGTTTGTCCTCAGAGAAACCCTGTCTGGATAAAAAATGATAATAGGTTCCACAGCCATGAGTGCCTGTAGCTCTGAAACTCGTCTTGCAGAGGTTACTGCTAGGAGAAGAGCTGTTTTCCAAGATAAAAACTTTACATCAGCTGTAGTGGCTGGCTCAAAAGTAGACAGGGTGAGTTTTTCCAAGACATAATTGAGGTCCCATGCAGGTATTGGTGATCTCCTTGGAGGCCTTACATTTTTGGCTCCTCTGAGGTACTGCCTTAATATGGTGGCTCTGAATTGTAATGAGCCGCAATGGCTGAGGCATGAATTTTAATTGATGAAAAGGATAGTCCTTTGTCCAGCATCTCAGTTAAGTAATGCAAAATCTGAGGAATATTTGGTACAGCTATATCAATTTATTGTGCCTGGTTCCAAGCACAGAATCTCTTCCATTTTCCAGCATAAGATTTTCTAGTACCATGCCTCCTGGCCTCCAAAATAACATCCATCACCGCTTTAGTGAGAGGTGTGTTTTGTATGACTACATTATCCGCCATGCTGCCAGATTTAAGGTCTTGAGTTGGCTGTGCAGGATCTGATTGTTTTGTTGGGACAGTAGATGAGGTATTTGAGGTAAGGTCCAGGCTGGGCATTGAGACAAGTTCCTTAGGATTGGGATACCAGTACTGGCGGGGCCAGTCTGGGGCAATCAGTATCATTTCTGGCTTCTCTTGTCTGACCTTTAGGAGTACCTTGGGGAGGAGAGGCAGTGGAGGAAAGGCATATACTGTTAAGTTTTTCCAGCTGACAGATAGGGCATCCACTTTCCATGCTTGTCTGTGATAAGTCCTTGTGCAGAATCTCTTTAGTTGGCAGTTGTGAGGAGAGGCAAATAGATCTATATCCGGGCATCCCCATTTCCTTATTATGTTGAAGACTTGTGGATCCAATTTCCACTCGTGGGGATCCATGAGGTTTCTGCTTAGTTCGTCTGCCAGAGTATTTATCTTTCCTGGCAGGAATTGTGCCTGCAGATGTACTTGGTAAGTCAATTCTGTGTCCCACAAAGTCATGGCTAGTCTGCAGAGGGGGTAAGGATGAGTGCCTCCCTGCTTGTTTATATACCACATGACCGTGGTATTGTCTGTCTTTATCAGTAGTTGTCCCGGATGAAGTAGGTCCTTGAAGGCTGTCAGGGAATTCTGAACAGCTAGCATCTCTTTTTGATTGATATGTAGATGCATTTGGTTTGCGGACCATGTGCCTTGAATACATCTTCCTGCCATGTGGGCCCCCCAGGCATAATCTGATGCATCCGTTGTTTGTCTGCCTGGCTGGGGATAAGGTGAATGGCTGTCCCTTGTTCTGGTGACAGGCCTTCGTCCACCATCGAAACTCCTGTTGCAGGCAGGAAATGAGAGTAATTATTGTTTCCAGGCTGTGGCAATGCTGAGTCCAAACACTTTTTAGGTACCATTGAAGTTTCCTCATATGCAGTCTTGCATATGGAATTAGTAGAATGCACGATGCCACGAACCCAAAGTCTGCAGAATTTTTCTTGCAGATAACTGGGCCTTTGTTGCCAACAGTTTGAAAGAGGTAGTCAGTTGCCTTTGTCTGGCGTGAGATAAGCCATCTGGGCAGTTGTATTTAAGCTTGCACCCAGGAATATTATCTCTTGAGAGGGTACTAGTTTTGATTTCTGTTCGTTGACTGTGTACCCTAGGCATGGTAGTAATCTCTTTACAAATGCCAGATGCTGTAGTAGAATGTTTTTGTTCTCTGCTTGAATGAGGCAGTCGTCCAAGTAAAGATATATTTGTATTCCTCTTTGTCTGCAGGATGCAATTACTGATGCCAGGTACTTTGTGAAGACCCTGGGCGCAGTAGATAAGCCAAAGGGCAGTGCAGAGAATTGGTATTGCATTGAGCCAGCTATGAATCTGAGGTATCTTCTGCATGTTTGTCTGACTGGGACATCCAGGTATGCCTCTTTTAGGTCTAAAGTCACAAGCCAAGCCTTCTTGCCTAGCATGGGCAGAAGCTGCTGTAGAGTCAACATTTTAAATTTTGTTATATCCAGATATGTGTTTAGAATAGATAGGTCCAGTATTAGTCTCTAGGCTTTGTCCTTTCTGGGTACCAAGAACAGTCTTGAATAAAATCCTTGTCCCTGCTCTTGCTCTGGTACTTGTTGAATGGCCCTCATGTCCATGAGGGATGAGACTTGTTTTTGTGCCTCTGCCCATTGGTTTTTCTGGCAGGTCTGGCATACCGTTTGCCCTTGGCAGGGTATGAAAGTGAAACTTGTAGCCCTGTGACACTATGTCTAAGACCCATATGTCCGGGGTTATTATGTGCCAATTTTGAGAAAAAAGTGCTAGTTTTCCCCCCTAAAGGTGCTGCCAGAAGATAAGTGCTTGGCGCAGGCAGGGGGAAGTCATTGGGACTGTTTCCTGTAAGGCTGTGATTTGTCTTCTCCACTTTTAGAGGTAGAAGCACCCCATTGTTTAGACCTGTACGAACCTTGGGGCTGAGATCTGCCTCTTGGGCGTCTGTATCTGCCCCTTTGTGGCCTGTCTGACACTGGAAAGGACCAATTCTTTGTAGGCCAGTGTCTGCTAAATCTTGGAGGCTGTACCTGTAAGAAATCCTTGACTGTTTGCATAGATTTAGCTTTGTCCTCCATTTTCTTTAACACCTCTTCTGCTTTAACACCAAACAAGGTATCATGCTGTAATGGAGCATCTAATAATTTTGCTTTAACATGATCAGGTAGATTTTGTTCCTTTAACAAAGCATGCCTCCTAATGACAGAACCTGTAACAGCGGCCCTGCAGGAGGCCTCCACATAATCAAAACCACATTGCAAAGTATGCTTTCCAACTTGCTCAGCTGCAAGCAATAAATCCTGCATTTCTTTGTTTTCTGCACATTCAGAATTTATCAACATTCTCTGTTTAAGCAGTGACATAATATATTGCTGATATTTGAGCATATGAAACTGACAATTTAAAGCCCTTATAGCCAAGGTAGCAGAAGTGTAAATCTTTTTTCCCCATCTGTCTAGAGCCCTAGAATCCGTCAGAGGGGGTAGGGTTTTTTTGCAGTGGAAGCCTTGACCCCTTTGTGACTCAGATAGTTTCTGGGTCAGCAGCGGGGTTTTTGAAAAGGAATTTATGAGAGTCAGGAACCCTGTAGTACCTGTCCAGCTTAACAGGAGCTGGAGGTACGGAGTCAGGGGTCAGACTGGACTCTGAAAATACATCATCTACAATGTCTAACACAGATGGAATAGCTAGGGGCCTGTGTTGTGGGAGTAAAAGGAAGTCTCTGAGACTTTTCTTAGATTCAAAATAATCTTGGCTCTCCCAGTGGAAATGTTCCCTCATGGTATGCAAGGTTTCCCCAAAAGAGTAATCCTCAGGAGGAGAGGCTGAAGGGATATATTCTTCAGCATCAGAATCCTCATAGGGAGGAAGAGAGTATTCCTGATCAGAAGAGGAATCAGATGAAATGGAAACCTGATATGAAGATTCATATTCTGTCTCTTGCCTAGGCCTTTTATCAGGAGGGGGAATGGGAACCCCTGATCAACGTAATTAAGTCTTTGGCCATTTTGAGCATCTGTTTTTTGGGCATGGAGGCCTGACCATGAGGCTGTTGTACTTGTTTCTTTGTCTTTAAAGGTGCTTTAGTCTTTGCCTTTGTAGCTGGAGACGCTTTAATGTATAATTGAGTAGGTATGCAAGCACCCTCAGAAGCCGATGCCTGCTCAGTGGCTCCGGACCCATCTGAGTGAATTGTCTCCGAAGGTCCAATACCTTGAGCTTCCAGCGGCCTAGTCGACTCCACGTGGGAGTCTGTAGCGGCCTGTGAGTCCAAAGTAGCGGGCGTCAGGGGCTGCGAAAGCACCTCACCGAGAACCAGCGACTGGCTTAGAGGAAGCCTCGTCATCAGTTTTGGACCTTGGATGCCTGTCCTTTTCTTTTTCTTTGCGTTTCTTGTGAATTCCGGTAGTCGGATGGCTATCCGATGGCATCGTGTAATTAAATCTTCTGCCAAAATAGTGAAATGCAAAATCGTACTGACACTTAATAGTGCGTTGGTTAAATCTAGCACAAAACCAACAACTAGCAACGTCATGGTCAGGGCCTAGGCAAGAAATACAGTAAGAATGAAAGTCCTTATGAGGTATTTGCTTCCCACAAGAAATAAAATTACTAACTTTTTCTGACATCAGTCTGGAGCAAGAAAAAAGTTTTCACCAACGGGGTACTTAGCTTTTAATGAAGACTTCGGATCTGAAATTCGAACACGAAAATCTCAGGAGTCGGCCAACCGGCACTTGCGAACTGCTCCTGCTTCGGGCACCACGCGGCAAGAAAGACTGAAGAAAATGGTGTCGGCTGCGTCTTTTATACCCCTGGCGCACTGACGTCAGGGAAGAGGCGACAGCAACCGACGCCGGACCTAGACTTTGGAATTCAGGCCGGCTGAGGGTAGCCTACCAGCAGGATAACACAACTGTAATGACTGCAACAGTGAAACATGAAGAACATCGCAACTGTCTATGAACGTCCAGTTGGTGAAGTTTGGTTTAAATTATTTTCTGAGCAGTCTTTAGGAAGAAACGAAGGATTAGTCCTCAGAGCAACTCTGTCCTTGTGAAACACCAGGTACGGAGGACGAACACATAGTGCCTGAAGTTCTGAGACATGCCTAGCTGAAGTGATAAGCTACCAGAAAGAGTGTCTTCCAAGATAGAAACTTGATGGAACAGGAAGCTGCTGGTTCAAAAGGGGGTAGAATTAAGATAGTTAAGACTAAATTAAGGTCCCAAGGAGGAGGGGGATCTCTCACTGGAGGAAGAGATGTTCCTCTCAAAAAAGATTTACAGAGCTTATGAGACAATGTCAGAATTTGACAAACCAATATGAAAATTAGAAATGGTCGCTAATTGTACCCTAATCGTAGTGGAAGCGGCCCCAGAGTGGATCAGTTGTGCCAGAAATTCCAGAATTTCGTGGATTGGGGCTGAGAAGGGATCCACATTCCTAGTCACTGCCCAACAAGAAAAACGTTTCCATTTGCTAGCATAAGTTTTTCTCATTGTAGACTTATGAGAGGAGACGATAATCTCACGGACTGCTGGAGAAATGCTGGGAAGCCTGGCTAAGGCTGGAAGTGGAGGAACTAAGTTGTAAGCTGGAGAGTTTGGAGGGATTGATGCAACCCGCCTGATTGATGAGTCAGGAGATCCAGAATTGGGTCCAGAGTGCAGGGCTGATCGAGAAGGTAATGGTGCAGGAACTGGAACCATACCTGTCAAGGCCAGTAGGGAGCAATGAGGATAATTTTGCAACCCAACGATGTGGCTTTCTGTATGAGTATCGGTATCAGGGGAAAAGGAGGAAAAGCATAAAGAAGTCCCTGAGGCCAATCGTGGACTAGAGCATCTCTGGGTATGTGACCTGGAAGCAGAAGAAGGGAGAAGTATTTGCTGTTGAAGGGGGTGGCAAAAAGATCGCAGCAAGGCTGTCCCCATTTGCAGAAAATACGATTCACAACTTTCTGATTCAGAGACCACTTGTGAGGCATGAGGATAGCTCTGCTGAGCCTGTCCGCTATGACGGTGGATCTCCCAGGGATGTGCATTGCAATCAGAAAATGTTGGGAGGAAATCACCCACTGCCAAAGTCTGAGTGCTTCTCGACACAGCGGGTAGGATCTGGTTCCACCCTGCTTGTTGATGTACCACACCACTGACATGTTGTCTGTTTGAATTGCAATGGTCCCGAAAGGAAGAGAGTCTTGAAGAGCTTGCAACGCTAGGAGCACTGCTCTCATTTCTAGGACATTTATGTGCAAATGGTACTCGTGAGGTTGCCAAGTGCCTTGGACTGTCCTGCCCAGATAATGCCCACCCCCCACCCTATCAGGGAGGCGTCTGTTGTCTCTGTGGCTACCGGAGGGGGTTGTATGAAAGGTCTGCCCTGAGTAACTAATGGGGAGACCATCCACCAAGAAAGGTGTCTTTTGCATACCTCCGTGATCAGGATTCTGTGAGACATGGGTAGCTCTTGGAAAGACCACTGCGTGAAAAGAAGCAACTGAAGAATTCTCATGTGGAAGCGTGCTAGTGGGATTAGAAGAATGGCAGCTGCCATGAAGCCCAGAGTTTGAAGGACATACCTGACTTGGATCCTCTTGCTCTGCATTAGGATATGCACTTGCTGATGAATTGTGGATACTCTTTCTAGTGGTAACCTTGCGAACATATCCCTTGTGTTTAAGTCTGCTCCTATGTAAGTGATAGATTGACAGGGCAACAAGGCAGATTTTTCGAAATTTACTGTAATACCTAGCTGGGTGCAGGATGTGATTGTATAATCCCACGCCAGGAGTTGATGCCTGATGGCAGCAGTGAGGAGCCAGTCGTCTAGATATGGAAACACCTGGAATCCTTGACGTCTCAGGTGTGCAGTGACCACTGCCATACATTTGGTGAACACCCTTGGGGCTGTGGTGAGACCAAAGGGAAGAGCTCTGAACTGGTAATGACTGGCCCCCACCCAAAAGCGAAGAAATCTCCTGCAGCGTCTGTCCATCTTAATATGGTAGTATGCGTCCTGAAGATCCATCAAGCATATCCAATTGTCTTGACCCAGGAAGGGTAGAATGGACTGTAGCGTGACCATCCGAAACTTTGTTCTTTGTACAGATTTGTTTAGTCTGCTGAGATCCAGAGTCGGTCTCCAGACCAATGTCTTTTTTGGTACCAAAAAGAACCTTGAGTAAGTTCCGGATCCGTGCTGGTCTGCGGGGACTTCCTGGATGGCTCTTTTTTCTAGCAGTTTTGAAACTTCTATTACTGCTTGCTTCTTCAGATTGGGTGGAACATCTGGAAGGATTTTCTTCGACTGTAAGGGGGGTTGATGGAAGGGAATTTTGTGACCTCCGGATATAATGGACCAGTACGGTCCCATCCGTCTTTTGTTACATTTTGCCAGGCTTTTGGGTACAGTGAAAGTCTTCCCCCGACAGCCTCCAGAGGTGAGCAGCCGGGCAATCCTTCAGGGATGCTGGAAGGGCTTATCAGAGAAAGATTCTCTGTTGCCCTGGTTCTGCGGACCTCCTCTGCCACGAGGGCGGCATCTATTATTATTGTTTCCCCCTCTGCCTCTAGAGGAAAAATCACTACGTGTGTCAGGCAAGGCTCCCCGAGATTTATGGAACCACATCTTCCCACTCTTCTGACCTTGGGGTAAGGTCTAGAGGGAGTGGAAAAACGAACTCCCACGGCAGAGAGATTCTTGCCTTCTTGCTCACACCTACTCAACGTGTCTTTCACCTGTGGCCCAAAGAGAAAGGAGCCATCAAAGGGGGTATTGGTGAAGGATGCTCGAAAGGGTTCCGCAAAGTGACAAAGCCACATCCACGCATGCGTCCTAAGGGCTACACCCGTTCGCGGCTCTACTTGCTCCATCGGCTGCATAGGAAATGAGCCTCATGGAAGAGTTAACTATAGAATTAAGCATCGCTAGCTGGGAAACTACTTTGGCTTGTGCTCCCTCAGCTGTAGGATCTTGAAGGGCATCTCCAAGCTCTTTAAGGAGATCCCTTTGAAGTCGAGTAAAATGACATAGATAGTTCAGTGTCCTCATGGAGAAGGTCGCTGAAGCAAACATTCGCTTTCCGTACCTGTCCATCGTCCTAGACTCCTTGTTAGGGGGATGAACACATGAAGAGGCCTCCGCTAACTCTTTTTTGGTGGCTGCTGCTACAACCATGGCATCAACGGGCACACCTTTAAAAAGGAATTGCTTATCCTGGGGAGCTTTAATAAATTTACCAGGTCTCCTCAAACCCAGGAGGTGGAAGGTCGGGAACCGAAAGCATCCAGGAATACATACTCATCCTCAGTAGGGGCTAGGGGATTTCAGTTCCCCTCTGCCTAAGCATTTCCAGGATGTCCGAGAAGGAAATATCTTCAGAGGGGGATCTCGGGGACCCTTCCGATTCATCTAAGTCTGTATTAGAAGCAACAGACTCAGGGCAGTCAATGTGCTTCCTCTTGCACTTCTTCCGAGGGGGCTCCTCTGAATGATCGGGGAGGCCATGGAATAGGAGGAAACACCCAATGGGGTGTCCTGTAGCATCGGTTCCCTACGCTTGGGGTCTGGAGGAGGAGCAGAGGTTGGCACAGGCACTACGGGGGACGGAGCCGGTGGGGCCGGTAGTGGAGCTGACTCAGGGACAGCACACTCCGCATGACCTCAAAGGCCCCTGCCTCAAGGCAGAGAAAGCTCCGGTTCTGAAGAAATAGGAATCTTTCTCCGCACCGAGGGGGACGGCTCCGAGGCTGAAGTTGGAGCCGAGCTCACCTGCGCCGATGCTCCGAGAAGGAGAACAGGGTCAGACAAGGGTCCGATGCCACTCGCCCCCTCAACGAGGGACCTCCGGCCCAGATCCTCTATGGCAGGTACCATCAAGGTAATCGGAGCCGACGTCAGAACTGAAGGAGATACGGTTATTGGAGCCGAAGATTCCACTACTCGAACCCCAACGAACTCTGGCTCCGAGCTCAATGGAGTCGGAGGAGGAACAGAAAGAGAGGTAGATGGAGCTGATACCTGTTGAGGAGGGCTAGACAACATTTTAGCTAGTACCTGTGATTTTAACAACCTACTCACTACTCTCTCCACATCATGATCCGACAGCCTAGAGGATCGAGAGGAGTGTGAAGAACGTTGGCTACGTTCACTTTGCAATAATGGAGAGCCAGGAGCCGAATGAACTGACTCTAACGAGGGGGACCTCAGCCTTTTATGGCTCCGAGATGGCTCCGAAGCATCCGATGGAGGGGTTGTCTTGTCCATGCCAGCCGGAACCGACATACTCGGTAAATCCTGTACCGGGGTCGGCTCCGAAGGTGGAGCCGATGGTTTAGAGGATTTTGGGGATTTCACTGGCTGTAAACACTTTGCCGGTGAATCCTAAGGTTTTAATAGACCCCTAAGGATCAATTTGTTCTTCCGTTCCTGCAGGACTCTTGGACTAAAGGCATGACATATAGAACAAGAGTCCTGCAGGTGAACAGCGCCCAAACAATAAACGCAGCTAGTGTGCCCATCTGTCGGAGACATTTTCTGACAGCATGAGTCACACTTTTTAAATCCAGATACTTTAGCTTCTTTAGACATATCAACCACAAAAAAACAAGGACCAGAAGAGAAACACAGATAGAAAAAATTTCAACTCTGGTCAAAGTACAACAGACTATGTAAAATTATATAAAACAACCTGTTTTTTTTTTTATATAAAGATAGCAAAAAAGAGGAAAGGAGAGCCTCTAAGTTAAACGGCTTCCTTGGGAAGGAGGGGAGGAGAACTCTAACTTAAACGAAGTTCTACTAAAAGGGATTAAAAGGTACTCAACAACAAACACTAGTAAATAAAACTAAGAAAATGTAATTATCTAATAGTTTTAAGAAGTATAAGGACATATTTCTACACAAAAATTTTGAAAATTTGAAAATATAAGCCTGAGCCAGAAAAGCCACACCTCGCAGCTGAAGCGGCAAACGAGATCTGGGTAGCTATCGCTAGGCATCATGGGATAACAGGTAGCCTCGAGCCAGTAAACTGCTCTCGAGCTATTGAAGATGGCTGAGTCAGAGCCGAGGACTGGCTCGATCCCAAACAGCAAGAATAAAGGCGAGATAGACAACTTAACATCCCTAATCGTGTGAGTAGATCCATTCGGTGAGTAACTGCCTATTTCCAAAAAAAGTAAGAATCACTATTGCCTGGACCAGAAGGGAGTCACTACAGTGATCTTTGGGGATTCCTGCCAAATCTTTAGAAGTAACCTGGATATAAGTGGAAAGAATGGAAAAGCATACAAGAACACTGCTGTCCACAGAAAGAACTTCTTGCATGGAGGCCTGAAGCAGAATCTTGTCAGCTAATTGTTCAGAGAAGAGACAAATAGGTCTGCCTGAGGAACTCTCTAGAGATGGCTCAAATCTTGACCACCACTCTGACCTAATTTTGATTCTTCAGGGTCTGCACTTGTCCTGCTCAGTCTGTCCGCCACACAATTTAGCTCCAACAGAATGCAGGAGGCCTGCAGAGTGAGGCTATGCCATGCAGCTAAATCTCATGCTAACATGACTAGTCTGCAAAGGAAGTATGACCTGGTTCCCCTTTGCTTATTTATGTACCACATGACTGTGGTACTGTATGTAATAACTTGAAGAGGTGCAGGTGACCAAAAATGATTCAGAGAGTTGAGTGCCTTGATAAAGACAAACATTTCTTTAATATTTGTGTACTTGCATCAGCACTTGGTGTCCCTCGCACCTTGCACTTTTATCCCACCTGAAACTGCTCCTCAAGCAAAGTCTGAAGTATCTGTGGAGAATGAGAAGATAGGGGCCTGGTTTTAGAGAAATTTGCTGACTCCAACAAGTGATTTCAGAATTATGTGGTAAGGTCACTAAAAAAATGGTCCAACATATATTGAATGCAGCTACAAATATCCACAGACCTAGAAAGATGAAAAGCTTTCTTACAGAACTCAGAAAGAAAAAAAAAATGAAAAAGAAAAACAGAAGGTCTTTCCATGTTAAACTGCTTTGCTTCAGCAACTGTCTGCAGTACTACAGAAGCCAAAACAAATTTTTATATATATATATATATATATATATATATATATATATATATATATATATATATATATATATATATATATGTGTATGTATGTATAAAGCAGTGGGACGTAACTTTTGCTGAGAAGGCTCGTAGTTATCATTCATATTATACATAAAATACAATACATTTTAGTGTTGAAGCACTGCGTGTATGGAGCTTTATGTTTTCTTTTTGTTTGTTTTTTTTTTTTCTTCCTTTGAGTTGAGGAGGTTGCTAGATCTTTCAGGTTCCTAGGTCTGCATATATTTGCAGCTGCAGTCAATGTGTGTCAAGAGCATTTTGCCCTCTACCTCACCACAGTATTCCACTGATTTTTCTTCTGACAAACCCCAGTACTGGGATTTGACAAGACAAGGGATGTTAGTGTTGGGACCAAGGATATTTCAAATAACACTATCTTTCTTAAGTAGAGTCTTGCTAGGGGTACCGTGAGACTCATGGATGCCATGAGACCCAAATTTCTGAAGTATTCCTTTGTAGTGACCAAAGTCTGAAAAAAAACAACTTAGAAACAGCTCTATTGTTTCCTGTGAAATATAAGCTCTTTGAACTGAGGTGTCTAACTGAAACCCTAGGAACACAGTCTAGTGTCTAACTGGCACCTCAGGAACACAATCCTGTGTGAAGGAATTAAAAAAGCCTTTTGAATTTTCTGTTGGAATACCAGCTTGTATAAAATCTCTATCCCAAGTGAAAGATTCCTGACACTTTGAAAAAGACTTTGCAAAGAAAAGGAAGTAATCTAAATATATAAAATGTGGGGTTTTGGGGGGAAAATTTTCCTTGGGGAGGGATACCCTCTTGCCTAGGCCTTTTATCAGGAGGGGGAATGGGAACCCCTGATCAACGTAATTAAGTCTTTGGCCATTTTGAGCATCTGTTTTTTGGGCATGGAGGCCTGACCATGAGGCTGTTGTACTTGTTTCTTTGTCTTTAAAGGTGCTTTAGTCTTTGCCTTTGTAGCTGGAGACGCTTTAATGTATAATTGAGTAGGTATGCAAGCACCCTCAGAAGCCGATGCCTGCTCAGTGGCTCCGGACCCATCTGAGTGAATTGTCTCCGAAGGTCCAATACCTTGAGCTTCCAGCGGCCTAGTCGACTCCACGTGGGAGTCTGTAGCGGCCTGTGAGTCCAAAGTAGCGGGCGTCAGGGGCTGCGAAAGCACCTCACCGAGAACCAGCGACTGGCTTAGAGGAAGCCTCGTCGTCAGTTTTGGACCTTGGATGCCTGTCCTTTTCTTTTTCTTTGCGTTTCTTGTGAATTCCGGTAGTCGGATGGCTATCCGATGGCATCGTGTAATTAAATCTTCTGCCAAAATAGTGAAATGCAAAATCGTACTGACACTTAATAGTGCGTTGGTTAAATCTAGCACAAAACCAACAACTAGCAACGTCATGGTCAGGGCCTAGGCAAGAAATACAGTAAGAATGAAAGTCCTTATGAGGTATTTGCTTCCCACAAGAAATAAAATTACTAACTTTTTCTGACATCAGTCTGGAGCAAGAAAAAAGTTTTCACCAACGGGGTACTTAGCTTTTAATGAAGACTTCGGATCTGAAATTCGAACACGAAAATCTCAGGAGTCGCCAACCGGCACTTGCGAACTGCTCCTGCTTCGGGCACCACGCGGCAAGAAAGACTGAAGAAAATGGTGTCGGCTGCGTCTTTTATACCCCTGGCGCACTGACGTCAGGGAAGAGGCGACAGCAACCGACGCCGGACCTAGACTTTGGAATTCAGGCCGGCTGAGGGTAGCCTACCAGCAGGATAACACAACTGTAATGACTGCAACAGTGAAACATGAAGAACATCGCAACTGTCTATGAACGTCCAGTTGGTGAAGTTTGGTTTAAATTATTTTCTGAGCAGTCTTTAGGAAGAAACGAAGGATTAGTCCTCAGAGCAACTCTGTCCTTGTGAAACACCAGGTAGGGAGGACGAACACATAGTGCCTGAAGTTCTGAGACATGCCTAGCTGAAGTGATAAGCTACCAGAAAGAGTGTCTTCCAAGATAGAAACTTGATGGAACAGGAAGCTGCTGGTTCAAAAGGGGGTAGAATTAAGGAAGTTAAGACTAAATTAAGGTCCCAAGGAGGAGGGGGATCTCTCACTGGAGGAAGAGATGTTCCTCTCAAAAAAGATTTACAGAGCTTATGAGACAATGTCAGAATTTGACAAACCAATATGAAAATTAGAAATGGTCGCTAATTGTACCCTAATCGTAGTGGAAGCGGCCCCCAGAGTGGATCAGTTGTGCCAGAAATTCCAGAATTTCGTGGATTGGGGCTGAGAAGGGATCCACATTCCTAGTCACTGCCCAACAAGAAAAACGTTTCCATTTGCTAGCATAAGTTTTTCTCATTGTAGACTTATGAGAGGCGACGATAATCTCACGGACTGCTGGAGAAATGCTGGGAAGCCTGGCTAAGGCTGGAAGTGGAGGAACTAAGTTGTAAGCTGGAGAGTTTGGAGGGATTGATGCAACCCGCCTGATTGATGAGTCAGGAGATCCAGAATTGGGTCCAGAGTGCAGGGCTGATCGAGAAGGTAATGGTGCAGGAACTGGAACCATACCTGTCAAGGCCAGTAGGGAGCAATGAGGATAATTTTGCAACCCAACGATGTGGCTTTCTGTATGAGTATCGGTATCAGGGGAAAAGGAGGAAAAGCATAAAGAAGTCCCTGAGGCCAATCGTGGACTAGAGCATCTCTGGGTATGTGACCTGGAAGCAGAAGAAGGGAGAAGTATTTGCTGTTGAAGGGGGTGGCAAAAAGATCGCAGCAAGGCTGTCCCCATTTGCAGAAAATACGATTCACAACTTTCTGATTCAGAGACCACTTGTGAGGCATGAGGATAGCTCTGCTGAGCCTGTCCGCTATGACGGTGGATCTCCCAGGGATGTGCATTGCAATCAGAAAATGTTGGGAGGAAATCACCCACTGCCAAAGTCTGAGTGCTTCTCGACACAGCGGGTAGGATCTGGTTCCACCCTGCTTGTTGATGTACCACACCACTGACATGTTGTCTGTTTGAATTGCAATGGTCCCGAAAGGAAGAGAGTCTTGAAGAGCTTGCAACGCTAGGAGCACTGCTCTCATTTCTAGGACATTTATGTGCAAATGGTACTCGTGAGGTTGCCAAGTGCCTTGGACTGTCCTGCCCAGATAATGCCCACCCCCCACCCTATCAGGGAGGCGTCTGTTGTCTCTGTGGCTACCGGAGGGGGTTGTATGAAAGGTCTGCCCTGAGTAACTAATGGGGAGACCATCCACCAAGAAAGGTGTCTTTTGCATACCTCCGTGATCAGGATTCTGTGAGACATGGGTAGCTCTTGGAAAGACCACTGCGTGAAAAGAAGCAACTGAAGAATTCTCATGTGGAAGCGTGCTAGTGGGATTAGAAGAATGGCAGCTGCCATGAAGCCCAGAGTTTGAAGGACATACCTGACTTGGATCCTTTTGCTCTGCATTAGGATATGCACTTGCTGATGAATTGTGGATACTCTTTCTAGTGGTAACCTTGCGAACATATCCCTTGTGTTTAAGTCTGCTCCTATGTAAGTGATAGATTGACAGGGCAACAAGGCAGATTTTTCGAAATTTACTGTAATACCTAGCTGGGTGCAGGATGTGATTGTATAATCCCACGCTTGTAGGAGTTGATGCCTGATGGCAGCAGTGAGGAGCCAGTCGTCTAGATATGGAAACACCTGGAATCCTTGACGTCTCAGGTGTGCAGTGACCACTGCCATACATTTGGTGAACACCCTTGGGGCTGTGGTGAGACCAAAGGGAAGAGCTCTGAACTGGTAATGACTGGCCCCCACCCAAAAGCGAAGAAATCTCCTGCAGCGTCTGTCCATCTTAATATGGTAGTATGCGTCCTGAAGATCCATCAAGCATATCCAATTGTCTTGACCCAGGAAGGGTAGAATGGACTGTAGCGTGACCATCCGAAACTTTGTTCTTTGTACAGATTTGTTTAGTCTGCTGAGATCCAGAGTCGGTCTCCAGACCAATGTCTTTTTTGGTACCAAAAAGAACCTTGAGTAAGTTCCGGATCCGTGCTGGTCTGCGGGGACTTCCTGGATGGCTCTTTTTTCTAGCAGTTTTGAAACTTCTATTACTGCTTGCTTCTTCAGATTGGGTGGAACATCTGGAAGGATTTTCTTCGACTGTAAGGGGGGTTGATGGAAGGGAATTTTGTGACCTCCGGATATAATGGACCAGTACGGTCCCATCCGTCTTTTGTTACATTTTGCCAGGCTTTTGGGTACAGTGAAAGTCTTCCCCCGACAGCCTCCAGAGGTGAGCAGCCGGGCAATCCTTCAGGGATGCTGGAAGGGCTTATCAGAGAAAGATTCTCTGTTGCCCTGGTTCTGCGGACCTCCTCTGCCACGAGGGCGGCATCTATTATTATTGTTTCCCCCTCTGCCTCTAGAGGAAAAATCACTACGTGTGTCAGGCAAGGCTCCCCGAGATTTATGGAACCACATCTTCCCACTCTTCTGACCTTGGGGTAAGGTCTAGAGGGAGTGGAAAAACGAACTCCCACGGCAGAGAGATTCTTGCCTTCTTGCTCACACCTACTCAACGTGTCTTTCACCTGTGGCCCAAAGAGAAAGGAGCCATCAAAGGGGGTATTGGTGAAGGATGCTCGAAAGGGTTCCGCAAAGTGACACAGCCACATCCACGCATGCGTCCTAAGGGCTACACCCGTGCCCGCGGCTCTACTTGCTCCATCGGCTGCATAGGAAATGAGCCTCATGGAAGAGTTAACTATAGAATTAAGCATCGCTAGCTGGGAAACTACTTTGGCTTGTGCTCCCTCAGCTGTAGGATCTTGAAGGGCATCTCCAAGCTCTTTAAGGAGATCCCTTTGAAGTCGAGTAAAATGACATAGATAGTTCAGTGACCTCATGGAGAAGGTCGCTGAAGCAAACATTCGCTTTCCGTACCTGTCCATCGTCCTAGACTCCTTGTTAGGGGGATGAACACATGAAGAGGCCTCCGCTAACTCTTTTTTGGTGGCTGCTGCTACAACCATGGCATCAACGGGCACACCTTTAAAAAGGAATTGCTTATCCTGGGGAGCTTTAATAAATTTACCAGGTCTCCTCAAACCCAGGAGGTGGAAGGTCGGGAACCGAAAGCATCCAGGAATACATATACTCATCCTCAGTAGGGGCTAGGGGATTTCAGTTCCCCTCTGCCTAAGCATTTCCAGGATGTCCGAGAAGGAAATATCTTCAGAGGGGGATCTCGGGGACCCTTCCGATTCATCTAAGTCTGTATTAGAAGCAACAGACTCAGGGCAGTCAATGTGCTTCCTCTTGCACTTCTTCCGAGGGGGCTCCTCTGAATGATCGGGGAGGCCATGGAATAGGAGGAAACACCCAATGGGGTGTCCTGTAGCATCGGTTCCCTACGCTTGGGGTCTGGAGGAGGAGCAGAGGTTGGCATAGGCACTACGGGGGACGGAGCCGGTGGGGCCGGTAGTGGAGCTGACTCAGGGGACAGCACACTCCGCATGACCTCAAAGGCGTCCCTGCCTCAAGGCAGAGAAAGCTCCGGTTCTGAAGAAATAGGAATCTTTCTCCGCACCGAGGGGGACGGCTCCGAGGCTGAAGTTGGAGCCGAGCTCACCTGCGCCGATGCTCCGAGAAGGAGAACAGGGTCAGACAAGGGTCCGATGCCACTCGCCCCCTCAACGAGGGACCTCCGGCGTCCAGATCCCTCTATGGCAGGTACCATCAAGGTAATCGGAGCCGTCAGAACTGAAGGAGATACGGTTATTGGAGCCGAAGATTCCACTACTCGAACCCCAACGAACTCTGGCTCCGAGCTCAATGGAGTCGGAGGAGGAACAGAAAGAGAGGTAGATGGAGCTGATACCTGTTGAGGAGGGCTAGACAACATTTTAGCTAGTACCTGTGATTTTAACAAACTACTCACTACTCTCTCCACATCATGATCCGACAGCCTAGAGGATCGAGAGGAGTGTGAAGAACGTTGGCTACGTTCACTTTGCAATAATGGAGAGCCAGGAGCCGAATTAACTGACTAACGAGGGGGACCTCAGCCTTTTATGGCTCCGAGATGGCTCCGAAGCATCCGATGGAGGGGTTGTCTTGTCCATGCCAGCCGGAACCGACATACTCGGTAAATCCTGTACCGGGGTCGGCTCCGAAGGTGGAGCCGATGGTTTAGAGGATTTTGGGGATTTCACTGGCTGTAAACACTTTGCCGGTGAATCCTAAGGTTTTAATAGACCCCTAAGGATCAATTTGTTCTTCCGTTCCTGCAGGACTCTTGGACTAAAGGCATGACATATAGAACAAGAGTCCTGCAGGTGAACAGCGCCCAAACAATAAACGCAGCTAGTGTGCCCATCTGTCGGAGACATTTTCTGACAGCATGAGTCACACTTTTTAAATCCAGATACTTTAGCTTCTTTAGACATATCAACCACAAAAAAACAAGGACCAGAAGAGAAACACAGATAGAAAAAATTTCAACTCTGGTCAAAGTACAACAGACTATGTAAAATTATATAAAACAACCTGCTTTTTTTTTTTTTTTTTTTATATAAAGATAGCAAAAAAAAAAGAGGAAAGGAGAGCCTCTAAGTTAAACGGCTTCCTTGGGAAGGGAGTGGGGGAGGGGAGAACTCTCTAACTTAAACGAGTTCTACTAAAAGGGATTAAAAGGTACTCAACAACAAACACTAGTAAATAAAACTAAGAAAATGTAATTATCTAATAGTTTTAAGAAGTATAAGGACATATTTCTACACAAAAATTTAGAAAATTTGAAAATATAAGCCTGAGCCAGAAAACGACACCTCGCAGCTGAAGCGGCAAACGAGATCTGGGTAGCTATCGCTAGGCATCATGGGATAACAGGTAGCCTCGAGCCAGTAAACTGCTCTCGAGCTATTGAAGATGGCTGAGTCAGAGCCGAGGACTGGCTCCGATCCCAAACAGCAAGAATAAAGGCGAGATAGACAACTTAACATCCCTAATCGTGTGAGTAGATCCATTCGGTGAGTAACTGCCTATTTCCAAAAAAAGTAAGAATCACTATTGCCTGGACCAGAAGGGAGTCACTACAGTGATCTTTGGGGATTCCTGCCAAATCTTTAGAAGTAACCTGGATATAAGTGGAAAGAATGGAAAAGCATACAAGAACACTGCTGTCCACAGAAAGAACTTCTTGCATGGAGGCCTGAAGCAGAATCTTGTCAGCTAATTGTTCAGAGAAGAGACAAATAGGTCTGCCTGAGGAACTCTCTAGAGATGGCTCAAATCTTGGACGACCACTCTGACCTAATTTTGATTCTTCAGGGTCTGCACTTGTCCTGCTCAGTCTGTCCGCCACACAATTTAGCTCCAACAGAATGCAGGAGGCCTGCAGAGTGAGGCTATGCCATGCAGCTAAATCTCATGCTAACATGACTAGTCTGCAAAGGAAGTATGACCTGGTTCCCCTTTGCTTATTTATGTACCACATGACTGTGGTACTGTATGTAATAACTTGAAGAGGTGCAGGTGACCAAAAATGATTCAGAGAGTTGAGTGCCTTGATAAAGACAAACATTTCTTTAATATTTGTGTACTTGCATCAGCACTTGGTGTCCCTCACACCTTGCACTTTTATCCCACCTGAAACTGCTCCTCAAGCAAAGTCTGAAGTATCTGTGGAGAATGAGAAGATAGGGGCCTGGTTTTAGAGAAATTTGCTGACTCCAACAAGTGATTTCAGAATTATGTGGTAAGGTCACTAAAAATGGTCCAACATATATTGAATGCAGCTACAAATATCCACAGACCTAGAAAGATGAAAAGCTTTCTTACAGAACTCAGAAAGAAAAAAAAAATGAAAAAGAAAAACAGAAGGTCTTTCCATGTTAAACTGCTTTGCTTCAGCAACTGTCTGCAGTACTACAGAAGCCAAAACAAATTTTTATATATATATATATATATATATATATATATATATATATATATATATATATATATATGTGTGTATGTATGTATGTATAAAGCCGGGGGGGGGGGGGGGTGGGACGTAACTTTTGCTGAGAAGGCTCGTAGTTATCATTCATATTATACATAAAATACAATACATTTTAGTGTTGAAGCACTGCGTGTATGGAGCTTTATGTTTTCTTTTTGTTTGTTTTTTTTTTTTCTTCCTTTGAGTTGAGGAGGTTGCTAGATCTTTCAGGTTCCTAGGTCTGCATATATTTGCAGCTGCAGTCAATGTGTGTCAAGAGCATTTTGCCCTCTACCTCACCACAGTATTCCACTGATTTTTCTTCTGACAAACCCCAGTACTGGGATTTGACAAGACAAGGGATGTTAGTGTTGGGACCAAGGATATTTCAAATAACACTATCTTTCTTAAGTAGAGTCTTGCTAGGGGTACCGTGAGACTCATGGATGCCATGAGACCCAAATTTCTGAAGTATTCCTTTGTAGTGACCAAAGTCTGAAAAAAAACAACTTAGAAACAGCTCTATTGTTTCCTGTGAAATATAAGCTCTTTGAACTGAGGTGGCTAACTGAAACCCTAGGAACACAGTCTAGTGTCTAACTGGCACCTCAGGAACACAATCCTGTGTGAAGGAATTAAAAAAGCCTTTTGAATTTTCTGTTGGAATACCAGCTTGTATAAAATCTCTATCCCAAGTGAAAGATTCCTGACACTTTGAAAAAGACTTTGCAAAGAAAAGGAAGTAATCTAAATATATAAAATGTGGACATCCTGTAGCCTGCAAAGAGCGACAACGGGAGGCAGACACTTTGTGAACATTCTTGGTGCAGTGGATAGTAAGTGATCCAGACACACAAAATCTTAAGAATCTTCTGAAATCTGGATGAATAGAGATGTGATGACAAGCATCTTTTAAATCTAGTGTTACCAGGAAACTTAAATGAGGAAGAGGAAGTAACAGGTGGTGAAGTGACAATATTTTGAACTTGGGCACTATCTCGGGTTTAGGACAAAGATCCAGAACTTCTCTCCCAAGCATTTTCTTTGACACTAAAATATCCTTAAATAAAAACCTTTCCCAATCTCGGAAGGAGGAACTGGTTCTACCGCTTCCAGGGAGAGCATGTGTTGAAGGACTGGGGAAAAATAAAGGAGTATGGTCTGGTGGATGAGGAATTACCCCCTGGAAAGGAGGGCTTTCCTTCCACTGTCATCTGTAAGCTTGATGAATGATCTTCAGAGCCCATTTGTCTGAAACTATCTGTTGCCAAACAGAAAAGTGGAGATTCAGATTTTCTAGAAGAAAAAGGAGACTGCCAGGGTGGGGAGATTAGGTTCCTTAAATAGCCATTCTGATTTGTTGAACTGTCCTTGGATTGGGGGGAGGGTCCTGAATTCTTTCTGGACACCCCCCCAAACTGACATTTTTTCTTAAAAAAGAAGTTATGGCTTACCATAACATTCCATCTGTGTTGTCGATCTTCATCAATCCTTCACAGTGGGTTCGGTTCCGAGCCACAGAACCGAAATGGCCGTTTACTTTAGCTCGCGCTCTCCAAACTATCAAGCCAGGCTGTACCCATAATGCTCCTCTTAGAAATTACATCTGATCAAGTTTGCCAAAGGATGGCGGATAAACATGAAACGTCATGCATACATGATAGTTAACAGAGGCCAAATATGAGTCCTTACAGGTAAACTAGTCAAAAGCTAAGTTCAGTCTACTAAAAGTCTCAGGAAGGGGGACGGAGGGTGCAGATGTCATGGACTGGTGAAGATAGACAACACAGATGGAACATTATGGTAAGATATAACTTCTTTATCTGATGCTGTCAATCTTCACCCAATCCTTGACAGTGGGACAGAGTCCCCAGCTACTTTAGCGTCGGGAGGTCTCACGGAAGAATATTCCTCAGCACCACAGAGCCAAAGGATGCTCGTCCCCTTGAAACCTGATCCAATTTGCAATGACTGATAAAGGTATGATGAGAAGACCAACTGGCTGCTGCAGAAATGTCATCTAAGGAAGCATGGCATGAAATACTACAGATGTAGCTATTGCTCTTGTAGAATGGGCTTGAACTGTTTCTGGAAGTTGGAGCCCCTCAGAATGATTAATATTAGTCTCGGATACCACCTTGGGCAGAAAGGAAGGATTAGTTTGAAGTGCAACTTGATCCTTATGAAAAATTAAGTATGGAAGTTCGCATGACAGCGCTTGAAGCTCCAAAACTCACCTTACAGAAGTGAAAGTCACCAAAAATAAGATTTTCCAAGATAGATGCTTTAAGTCACAAGTTGCTAATGGTTCAAAGGGATTTCTGGTCAGGGCCTAAAGAAAGTACAGTTGTGTATACTTACCATAAATGTAGCTGTTCGAGTGTATTCACTGTTGCAGTCATCACATTTGGGTTATCTGCTTGCAGTAGCCCTCAGTCAGGCTGATTATCAAAGTCTTGGGTCCTGCGTCGGTTGCTGTCTCATCTTCCGTGACATCAGGAAGTCAGAGGTAAAAAGCAAGCAGCCGACGCCATTACATCAGTTTTTCTTGCCCCAGATGTCAGGTTCCCCCATAATGGGAAGCAATTATATACAAGGTTACACCTCCAACAAAAAAGCAAATACACCAAAAAGCTTTAAGCATAGTAAATAAGAACAGAGATACAGTCAATAGAAGTCAGGGAGCTGGAGGGAGGGTAACCAGAACTGCAACAATGAATACACTCGAACATCTACATCTATGGTAAGTGTACACAACTATACTATGTTCTTCGTGTTTCACTGTTGCAGTCATCACATTTAGGTAGATTTCCAAAGCTAAGGATGGGAGAAGGAAATTAGATAGCATTAGGAGCAGCTATAAGGCCCTGCAAGACTGCAGTGGCAAAACCAGCTCTGGATTTAGAAAAAAAATTGGCAAGTGGTAATGCTTGGTGAAGGTATGTACAGAACTCCAGGTAGCAGCTTCTAGGCTGTCCCTGGTAGGACACCTCTGAGAAAGTCTGTAGAGGTAGATGCAGTCCTGGTTGAATGTGGCCTAATCCCCTGTGGGGTAGGTTTACCATGGTGCTTATAGCAGAATTGGATACAGTGGCCTATCCACTTAGAAATGGTTTGCTTTGAAATGGCCTTCCCCTCTGCCCCTGCAGCAAATGCAACCAGCAGCTGTTCAGATTTTCTGAGAGGTTTAGTCCTGTCCAAGTAAAATCTAAGTTGTCTGTGCACATCCAGTGAGTGCAGTATTCGTTCCCCCCTTGTTCTGTGGATTAGAAAAGAAGGTAGGCAAATAAATGGACTGATTAAGGGCCACACTGGATACCACCTTGGGCATGAAGGAGGGATTGGGTCCTGAGGGACACTGTCCGCATGAAAGATGATGAAAGGCTCCACTGCCATGAGGGCCTGTAATTCAGATACTCTGGTTGCTGAAGTGATGGCTAGAAGGAAGGCTGTTTTCCAAGAAAGGAATTTCAACTCTGCAGTTGCAATTGGCTCAAAGGGAGGTAGAGTGAGTTTTTCCAATACAAAGTTTAGGTCCCAGGCTGGAGTAGGGGCTCTCCTGGGTGGTCTTAAGTTTTTGGCCCCTCTGAGGAACTTCTTCAACAGTGGATGAGAGAAGAGGGGTGGTTCTGTATTGTAACGAGCTGAAATGGCTTAAGCATGAATTCTGATGGAGGAAAAGGAAAGGCCCTTGTGAAGCATCTCAGTTAAGTACTGAAGAATCTGAGGTAAACTGGGTGCTGCTGTGTCCATCCCCTGAGTTTGGCTACAAGAACAGAATCTTTTCCATTTTTCAGCATAGGATTTTCTATTACTAAGCCTCCTTGCCTCCAGAATGACATCCATCACATGTTTACTGAGGGATGGTAATGGAGAGATCAAGCTGCCTGGTTCACGGTTTGAAGCTGTGGGAGCAAAATATGGCCCTCCTGCTGGAACAGCATGGTAGGGGTCTGAGGCAGATGCCATGGTGTCAGCAGTGACACACTGCGCAACAGGGGGTACCAGTGTTGGCGTGGCCAGTCTGGTGCACTCAGTATTGTCCTTGGCTTGTCCCGTTTGATCTTTAGTAGTAGCCTGGAGAGGAGAGGCAGAGGGGGAAAGGCGTAAACTGATAGTTTTTTCCAGGTGAAGGACAGGGCATCCACTTTCCAAGCTTGTTTGTGGGGAGTCTTTGTGCAGAATTTGTCCAATTGGTAGTTCTGGGGGAGGCAAACAGGTCTATCTCTGGGCTCCCCCATTTGTTTCCCAACATGTTGAATATCTTAGGTTCCAGTTTCCACTCATGTGGGTCCATACGATTTCTGCTTAGGTCGTCTGCCAGTGTATAACTTTCCTGGCAGGAACTGAGCCTGTAGGTTCACTTGGTAGGTACAGGTTGTGTTCCCCAGAGCCATGGCTAGTCTGCAGAGAGGGTATGAGTGGGTTCCTCCCTGCTTGTTTATGTACCACATAACAGTGGTGTTGTCCGTCTTTACCAATAATTGTCCTGGAAGAATGTGGTCCTTGAAGGCTGTCAGAGCATTCTGTAAAGCTAACATTTCTTTTTGATTGATATGCAGGTGCATTTGACTTGGGTTCCATTTGCCCTGAATGCACTTCCCTGCCAAGTGAGCCCCCCCATGCATAGTCTGATGCATCTGTTGTTAGGGTTTGGGCGGCAGGGGGTAGAGTGAATGGCAGTCGCATGTTTTGGTGGCAGGCCTCTGTCCACCAAAGGAACTCTATCTGTAGACAAGGTAAGATAGGAATCATTGATTCTAGATCCTGAGAATGTTGACACCACAGGGTTTTTAGATACCATTGTAGTTTCCTTATATGCAGTCTTGCATAAGGAATTAGTAGAATGCAGGAGGCCATGAACCCCAGGGCTTGCAGTATTTTCCTTGCAGATAGATCTGTGGCCATTAGTTTGAACTAGGGTGTCAAATGAACTTGTTCCTCTGGGGTGAGGTAGGCCATCTGGGAAGTTGTATTCAAGCTTGCTCCCAGGAATACAATTTGTTGGCAGGGTACAAGATGGGATTTCTTTTTGTTTATGCTGTACCCCAGAGAAGTCAGTAATTTCTTTATAAATTCCAGATGATTCAACAGTATGCCCCTGGCTTTCTGACTGAATTAGACAATTGGCCAGGTATGGGTATATCTGAATATTTCTTTGCCTGCAAAAGGCAATGACTGGAGCTAGGCACTTTGTGAATACCCTGAGTGCAGTAGATAAGCCAAAGGGCAGCGCAGAGAACTGATAGTGCATGTAGCCTGCTTTGAAGCGTAGGTATCTTCTGCAAGATTCCCTTATTGGGATGTGTAGGTAGGTTTCCTTTAAATCCAGTGTTGCTAACCAGGCATCGTTGCCTAGCATAGGAAGCAGCTGATGAAGAGTTAGCATTTTGAATTTTGGGATTACCAAAATTGTGTTTAGGATAGACAGGTCCAGGACAGGAAGCCAGGAGTTGTCTTTTCTGGGTACTAGAAAAAGTCTTGAGTAGAAACCTTGTCCCCATTCTTTTTCTTCTGGGACAGGTTGAATAGCCCTGATGTTTAAAAGAGAGAGAACTTGCTTTTGAGCCTCTGCCCACTGATCTGGGGGCAGATTTGGCCACCGTTTGGGGTTGGTAAGGAGTGGAAGTTGAATCTGTTTCACTGGGAAACTATATTTAAAACCCATTGTCCTGGGTAATGAGTTCCCAATTTTTGGCCTGCAGGGCAGTCTTGCCCCCTCAAGGAACAGTCAGTTGAGCAGGGCTTGGAAGATTTAAAGTTAAGTCATTGAGACAATTTACCATGGGGGGGGTCTTACTTTGGAAGTGGGAGCCCCCCACTGCTTAGTCCTGTGAGTCCCTTGGGACTGCAGCCTGAGTGTTCTGCTGGGTCTGGGTTTGGACTAAGAAGAGGCAAGAAAGGACCAATTCTTAGAGGGCCAATGCCTACTAAATCTGGGAGGTTGTACTTGCAGGAAATCTTCAACAGTCTGCATAGAATTAGCTTTTTCCTCCATCTTTTTAAGTACTACTACTGCTTTGTTGCCAAGAGGCGGTCTTGGTTTAAGGTAGCATCCAGCAATTTAGACTTAACATGATCTGGCAAAGATTGCTCCTTAAGCCAAGCATGCCTTCTAAGTACAGACCCAGTAAGAGCAACCCTGCAAGATGCCTCTAATAAATCAAAACCACATTGCAAAGTATGTTTTCCAACTTGCTCAGCAGAATGCATTAAATCCTGTAAATCTTTATTTTCAGCACAGTCAGGAATCAACATCAATTTCTGTTTAAGTAATCCAATAATATGCTGCTGATACTTTAACATATGAAACTGGCAGTTTAAGGCCCTAATGGCCAAGGTTGCAGAGTTGTACACCTTCTTACTCCATCTATCCAGTGCCCTGGAATCTCTATCAGAGGGGGTAGGATTTTTGGCAGTAGCAGCCTTAATGCCCTTGGGTCCCTGTGAAATGGTTTCAGGGTCCACAGTACAATTTTTAAAAAGGAACTTGTGAGAGTCATGAACCCTGTAATACCTATCAGGTTTTCTAGGAGCAGGAGGTAAAGAGTGTGGGGCCAGGCTAGATTCCGAGAAGTAATCGTCAGTCCAGTACAGAAGGTATAGCTAAAGGCCTGTGTTGAGGCAGAAGTAAGAAATCCCTAAGCCTCTTTTTGGAGTCAGAGTAATCCTGGCTTTCCCAGCAGAAATGCTCCCTAAGAGTATGCAAGGTTTCACCAAAAGAGAAATCCTCTGGAGGGGAAGCAGAGGGAATGGAGTCCTCTGCATCAGAATCCTCATAGGTAGATAAGGGTAAATCCTGGTCATCAGTGGAAACAGAAATTTCAGAGTCCTGATCAGAAGAATCAGAAGGAAAATCAGTCCTAAGTCTCTTAGAGGGGGAAGGGTGGCTTCCCCCGATTAGAGTAATAAGGTCTTCAGCCATTCTTATAATTTGTTTTTTTAGGCATAGGGGCCTGATCATGCGGACTGTGTGTCAGTTTTCTAAGCATGGATCGTGTTTTAGGCCTTGAAGAAGAAGATGGCATCGGTTTAATATGCAAGTCAATAGGCCTGAATACACCCTCAGAAGCTGGTGCTTGCACAGCGGCTCCGGACCCATCCAAGGTAGAGACGTCTGCAGGTTCCACAGTCGAGGAAGTATCTCACAGCATACCGGACTCCAAATGGGTCTCAGTAGAGACCTGCAAATCTGAAGTAGCGAGTAACAGGGGCTGCGAGCACGCCTCACTGAGTACCGGGAAAACTGGCGACTTAGGAGAAGCGTCGTTGGCAGCTTTAGACTTATGCGGTCCGTCTCTGTCTGTCTTTATCTTTGCATTTTTTCGGAATGTCTGTAGTCTGGTGGTTTACCAAAGCCATTTCTGGATAATTGAACTGAGTACCAAAATATTTAGTAGTGTAAATGAACCGACGACGAGTAGTTTGAGGTTTGAATAAGGCACAAAATCAACAGCGAGGCATGTTGTGGTCTGGGGCTAAGCAAGGAATGCAGTATGAATGAAAATCTTTATGAGGTATTTGCTTTCGACAAGAAATACAATTGTTATCTTTTACTGACATCGGTTTAGAGCAAGAAAAAGGTTCCTCAACGGGGTACTTAGCTTAGTTGAAGACATCGGTTCTGAAACTCGAAACTGAAAATTTCAGGAGTTGGCAGACCAGCACTTGCAAACTGCTTCTGCTTCGGGCACCGCACGGCAAGAAAGACTAATTTAATAGCGTCTGCTGCATGCTTTATACCAATGACTACTTGACGTCATGGAAGATTAGACAGCAACCGACGCAGGACCCAAGACTTTGATAATCAGGCCGACTGAGGGCTACTGCAAGCAGATAACCCAAATGTGATGACGGCAGCAGTGAAACACGAAGAACATCCACAGTTAGACCCCAAGGTGGAATAGGTTCTTTAAAAGGAGGTCTTACATTAAAGAGGCCTTTTAGGAAAGTTTTACACATTTTGTGTGACATTAGAGGGCCACCTTCCAGTCCTAAATGAAAGTTTGAAATTGCAGCTAGGTGCTCTTTAATTGATGTAGAGGAACCAGACGGGTAAAGTGAAGCTAAAAAATCTAATACTTTGTGGATAGGACTAGAATAGGGATCTACTTCATTGTCTAGAACCCATCTAGCAAATTTCTCCCATTTACTTTGGTATAATTTTCTTGTAGGCGATTTGTGATGAGCGATAATAGTTTGCAGAGAAGTGAGGAAAGAAAAGGATGACTTGCAATCATGGCAACTGGAGAAGCTACACAGTGAGCTTGAGGTTTTGGAGATTCGGATGCACCATGTCCTCCGGGTGAGGCAACAGATCTGAAACTGGGTCCAGAATCAATTAGTTATGTACTCACCATAACGCTAGATGTATGTAGTCCATCTTGCCTCACATTCTTCACTTGTGGGTTCGGAGCTGAATGTCGGCTCCGACTCGGCCTATCTACTAGCTCGAAAGTCTTTGATTGGCTGGGCTAAGATGGTATCCTACAATACACTGCTCCACATCCCCAGATCTAGTTTGCTGCCAACAGAAAAATCATATCTATCGCCCAAACACACACACACATACTCATGACAACGAGGTCCAACAAATTGTCCAAAGGGACTAGTGACATGAGATATACCAGGGGATCCTCCAAATCCTCCAGGCGTGGGGGACGGTGGGTGGGTAATGAAGAATGTGAGGTGAGATGGACTACATACATCTAGCGTTATGGTGAGTACATAACTAATTGATGTTATGTAGTCCTATCTCGCCTACATTCTTCACTTGTGGGACAGCGTCCCTAGCACCTACATCCTGGGTGGCTCAATGGAAAATACTCCTGAGTACTGTGGAGCCAAAAGATGACCTGCCCCTGGACACCACATCCAATTTGTAATGGGAAACAAACGTATGAGGAGAAGCCCATGTTGCAGCCGCACATATATCATCCATGGATAACCTAGCCTGAAAGGCCGTGGAAGTGGAAACTGCTCTGGTAGAGTGTGCTCTCACTGGGAAAGGCAGGCTCTTTCCCCCTGCCTGGTAAATAAAGGAGATGCAACCAGCTATCCACCTAGAAATGGTGACTTTGGAGACCACAGACCCCAAGCGATTTTCCGAGAACGAAACGAAGAGCTGGTCTGACTTCCGCCATTCTTTAGTCCTGTGTAGATAATAGCGTAGTTGCCTATGAACATCCAACAGGTGAAACTGGTACTCTGCCTTATTAGAGAAGTTGGGGAAGAAAACTGGCAGCTCAATGGACTGATTAATATTAGATAAGGAAGCCACCTTGGGAAGAAAGGACGGGTTTGGTCTGAGAGAGACCCTATCTTTATGGAATATCAAATATGGGGGCTTGACTGATAGGGCCTGGAGTTCTGATACTCTTCTGGCCGATGTAATAGCCATCAGAAAAGCAGATTTCCATGTAAGGAATTTTAAATCGCAGGAAGCCGCGGGTTCAAAAGGTGGGAGAGTGAGGGCCTGCAGAACAAAATTGAGGTCCCAGGGCATAACCGGTTGAGATACAGGGGGACGAAGGAGAAGAGTACCTTTCATGAAAGCTCTACACAGCCTGTGTGCCATTAAGCTAGGTTCATAAGCCACATGATAATTAGAAACAGCCGCTAGCTGAACTTTGATGGTGGCTGAGGCAGACTCTTGGTAGAATAAATGAGACAAAAATTCCAAAACAGAGTTAATGGGAGCCGTGTAGGGGTCAATACCTTTTGACTGGGCCCATATCGAAAACCTTTTCCACTTGCTAGAGTAGACCTTCCTAGTGGACGGCTTATGAGAGAATGAAAGAATATGGACTACATCAGGAGAAAAATCGTGACACTTGACTACGGATGGAAGTGGAGTAGTCAGGCGGTCAGCCAGAGTGTCTCCAGGGAAGAGTGGAGTTGTCCCGACATACGTGTCAGCAAGTTTGGATGAGGGTCCAGAGTCCAAGGAGCATCCACGATGTAAGGTTGAAGGAAGGGGAACCATATTTGTCGAGGCCAGTGTGGCGTGATCAGAATCAATCTGCTTCCCAAGGATAGCGCTTTCTGGATCACCCTCGAGATAAGGGCGAACGGAGGGAAAGCATACAGCAGACTCGAGGGCCAATTGTGCGCCAGAGCATCCCTTGGAGATCCGCCCATTGGGGGGAATCAGCGAGAAGTAGTCGCTGCATTTTGCATCGAGAGGGATGGCAAAAATGTCGCAGCAAAGCTGACCCCATTTGCTGAATATGCTGTCCGCCACCTGGCGGTTCAGGGACCACTTGTAGGGCATGAGGATTGCCCTGCTTAGCCTGTCTGCTATCACAATGGTTTTCCCCGGGATGTGCGTTGCCACCAAGGCCCGCTGGGAAGCTGTTGCCCAATTCCACACTCTCATGGCCTCCCTGCATAGTGGGTATGATCTGGTTCCTCCATGTTTGTTGAGATACCACACTACTGACATACTGTCCGAGTGTATCGCAATAGTCCCTATGGGGAGGACATCTTGAAGCGCCTGCAATGCTAGGAGCACTGCCCTCATCTCCAGGGCATTTATATGCAAGTCTATCTCGTGCTCCTGCCACGTGCCTTGGACCATCCTGCCGAGATAATGCCCCCCCCACCCTATCCAGGAGGCATCCGTGGTCACTGTGGCCACCGGGTTGGGTGAAACAAAGGGTTTCCCTACGTCTAAATTGTTGGTGCATAGCCACCAACTGAGGTCTTGCTTGCATTTGCCTGTGATTAAGATTGGATGGGATAGTGGTAGTCTTTGAAAGGACCATTGGGCGAATAGGAGCCACTGTAGGATCCTCATATGCAACCTCGCTAACGGGAACATCATGATAGTGGATGCCATTGTCCCCAGTAACTGAAGCACTAGTCTTGTCCTCATGCGTGTCAGAGGCATCATCATCCGAACCTGTCGTTGTAACCCTGTGATCCTTTCCATAGGTAGGAATGCTCTCAACTGAATAGTGTCCAACTCCGCTCCTATAAATAAGACACGCTGTGAGGGTAGCAAGGCAGATTTCTTCCAGTTTATTGTGATGCCTAACTGGTGACAAAGATCGATCACAGTATCTCTGTTTTGAAGAAGTAGATGCTTGGTGGGGGCGGATAGGAGCCAGTCGTCCAGGTAAGGAAACACCTGGAATCCTTGATGTCTCAAGTGAACAGTCACCACTGCCATGCACTTGGTGAACACTCTGGGGGCTGTGGTGAGACCAAAGGGCAGGGCACGAAACTGGAAGTGCCTGGCGCCCAGCCGGAAGCGTAGATGACATCTGGATGCTCTGTCCATTTTGATGTGGTAATAAGCATCCTTCAGGTCGATGGAGCACATCCATACTTCCTTTCCCAATAACGGGAGAATTGATTGTAGCGTGACCATCCGGAATTTGGACTTGTGTACATAATGATTGAGTCGGCTGAGATCCAAAATGGGTCTCAGGTCCCCCGTTCTTTTAGGCACCAAAAAGAATCTCGAGTAAGTCCCTAATCCGATCTGGTCTGGGGGGACTGGTTGGATGACTTCTTTTTCTAGCAGCTGAGAAACCTCTGTTGCTGCCTGACCCCCTTTGACTGGGTGGAAAGTCTGGGATTTTTTTGACGGGAGGAGGTGTGGAGTGAAATGGGATGGTGTAACCTCCGGCGATTATCCCTAATACCCATCTGTCCTGGGTGATGTTGACCCAGGCTTCCGGATACTGGGAGATTCGACCCCCGACTGGCTCCGGAGAAGCACAGCCGGGCACACCCTCACGAATGAGAGTATGGGGAACCGTGGAAGGAATCACGGTCCCCTGAATTGCGGGGGACCCTCTGCCTCTGTGGCAACACCTCCCTGAATACGACCCTGCTCATCTGCCTTGGGGGGGGGGTCTCACCCTGTGCGGTAGGAAAGGACCTTTGCAATTTTTTGAACCACATCTTTCCCCCTCGCTGAGCCTTGGGATAAGGCCTCGACAGGAGGGAAAAACAGACTCCCACGGCAAACAAGGTATTTCCCTCTTGCTCGCACTTGGTGAGCGTGTCTTTGACTTTGGTCCCGAACAGGGAGGAACCATCGAAGGGGGCATCAGTAAAGGAAGACTTAAAGGCCTCCGCAAAATGACACAGGTGTAGCCAGGTTTGCCTCCTGAGGGCCACCCCTGAACTAGCCACCCTACTAGCTTCCTCGGCCGCGTACGAAATCAGTCGCATGGACGAGTTAGCAATGGAGTTGAGAGTAGAGAGTTGAGCGTTGACCGTTTGAGTCACCGCCTCAGGTGTGTTACCCGTTACAGTATCTCCTAACTCCTTAAGGAGATCTCTCTGGAGCCACATGAAATGAGACAAATAATTCAGCGACCACAAGGTAAAGGTCGCTGAAGACAGTGTATGCTTCCCGTACCAATCCATCGTCCTAGACTTCTTGTTAGGGGGATGGACCAAAGAGGAAGACTCAGCAACTTCCTTCTGTGTGGCAGCCGCCACCACCATAGCATCTACCGGGACTCCCTTTGTCAAAAATTCTTTCCCTTGGGAAGCGGACAAAAATTTGTTGTAGGGTCTAGGAACCGACTCCACGGAATCAGGAGTCTCCCATACCCTTCGACAAATAAGATCCAGGAGCTCGTCGAAGGGTGGAGACACCCAGGAGGCGGAGGGCTGGGCGCCAAAGGCCTTAAGGATTATTGACTCCTCCTCGGAGGGGGTTTTGGAAGGCCAGTCTCCTCTTTGTTTCAAGATCTCCAGGATATCGGAGAATGAAACATCCTCAGAGGAAGACTTAGGGGACCCCTCCGACTCCTCGAGGTCAGTATCGGAAGTGAGGGACTCGTCCTGGGAGTCTATGTGCTTCCTCTTGTAAGCTTTCTTTCTGGGGGGTTCCTCAGGCACAGACTCTGAGGGCCCCTCAGAAAGAAGGGGACCACTCATGGGGGTATCCTTAGGCCCTTGCGCCCTGCTGTCCAAGGATAGGTGGATGTCAGAAGCTCTCGCCGGTGTCGTAGGGGACGGAAGGACCGACCCGAGAGAAGTAGCTGACCTAGCCAGCGCGCTCCGCATAGCCTCGAAGGCAGGACCTCCCGAGTCGGAGGACCGACCACCTTCCAAGGCCATGACCGGGACCGGAGTCCTCGCAGCTGAGGCACCAAGGGGAAGGCTCGGCACCGACTGGTGCTCCGAGACATCCCCCTCGGGCCCGACAGAGGAGACCCAAGTCTCGAACCCAGTGGACGGAGCAGACAGGGTCGGAGCCGATGCCGGCACTGATAAACCCCACTGGGGCATCGGCGCCAGCACAACTTACCGGTTCCGACGACAAGGATGCGCTCGGAGGAGGAATAGCAGGTACAACCAACAGAGCTGGCTCCGGAGCCGAGAAAAGTTTAGCCAACACCGGTGACTGTAGGAGCCTCTGTACCACCCTATCTACATCCAAATCGGAAAGCCTGGAGGATTTGGAGGAAATGGATGGAGAAGCAGACCTCCTATCTGGAAAAGCTTGCCTTAAACTTGGCGACCGGCTCTGAATCGGTTCCAAAATTATCGGAGCGGCCGCAGACTCAGTCGATACAGTTACTTCCTGTGATCCCAAAGTCGGTGGAGCCGAGGAAGCAGATTCCACAATGGAAATTTTAGAAGGTGGCTCCGAAACAATAGATGGAGCCAGCGACCTCTTCTTGGATTTGGAGGATTTAGACTTCGACTGGGAGCTGGGAGCCAAACCTAAATCCTCCTCAAAGGACGGTTTTAGCAGTCCCTTTAGGATCAATTTGTTTTTCCTCTCTTGGAGCACCCGAGGACTAAAGGCGTGGCAGAAACTGCACGACTCCTGAAGGTGGATGGCTCCAAGACAGTAAACAAAGACCGAATGTCCGTCTGTGATAGACATCTTATAGGCACACTTAGTACACTTTTTAAAGCCAGAGGGCTTATGTTCTTTTTGTTCCTTAGACATTCTAACAAATAGTAGCAGCTGCTACCAAAAAGGCGTGAAACCGCTAACACAGAAAGCAGAAACACGAAAGAACACACACAAGGCACAGGGGAGAACCTCTAATTAAAACGGTTCTCAACTTAAAATAAGAAAACTAACCAGACAAGCACATGAGGAGGACTAGGTCCTCTAACATAAACGGGTCTAGCCCGAGGGTGTAAGGGATACCACAGACAACACACTCGCACTCTACAAAAACAATGCAGCAACACCACAAAGAACCACTCTATTTAATAATAGAATTATTTCAGCCAAGAATTAGTGAACAATTTTTCACAAAAAATTGACTTTTTCAATACTTAGCCACAGCCAAGTCGAGACCATGTCCGAGCTCTACAAGGGGCAAATGAGATCTGGGGATGTGGAGCAGTGTATTGTGGGATACCATCTTAGCCCAGCCAATCAAAGACTTTCGAGCTAGTAGATAGGCCGAGTCGGAGCCGACATTCGGCTCCGAACTCACAAGTGAAGAATGTAGGCGAGATAGGACTACATAACATCCATGGTTTCCAAATCAAATGAGGCCACAGGAAGAGAAAACAAACTTGTTGAGGCCAGAGGGGGACAATGAGGATTACTGAGTTTTCCATCCTTCTGGCTTTCGCCAGGAACTGTGAAATGAGAGGAATTGGGGGAAGGCATAAAGCAGACCAGAAGTCTAATTGTGGAGAACAGCATCTCTGTGTGACCCCCCTGAGGGGGGGATTAAGGCAAAGTAACTTCTGCACTTTTTTAGAGGAGAAGCAAAGAGACTGCAGCAAGGTTGGCCCCAGTGGTGAAAAATGTTGTTCGGCACATCTGGATTGAAAGACCACTCATGAGGCTAGAGAATAGTTCTGCTCAGTTTGTCCACTATCACAATGGAGCTCCCCGGAATGTGCGTTGCTGTGAGAAAGGGGTTGGAAGAAATCGCTCATTGTCAAACTAAGAAATTCTCGACACAACTGGTAAGATTTGGTTCCCCCTTGTTTATGTACCAAACTACTGACATGTTGTCCATCTGAATCACTACTGATCCTAGAGGGAGGACATCTGGAATGCTTGCAACGCTAATAGCACTCCCCTCAACTCCAGTACATTAATGTGCAAGTTGGCCTCCAATTGGGATCAAGTGCCTTAACTGTCCTTCACAAATAATGCCACCCCCCTCTTGTCTGGGAAGCATCCGTGATCTCTATGTTTTGAGGATGGGGGAGAATGAACAGAAGCCTGAAAAGAATCTGATTTGAATGTAGCTACCACATCAGGTCATGTTTGTAGTAATCGGTAATGGGAATTGACTGTGACATTGGTTTGCTGGGACATTAATAGCCATTGCAATATCTGCATGTGGTACCTCGCCAAGAGAACTATGGTGATTGCTGCCAGCATGGAACCTAATGTTTGAAGAACTAACTTCGCTTGGACTTTGGTGTTGCGTAGTAATTGACTGACCTGGGATCTGACACACTGTAGCCTTTCCAGAGGGAGAGATGCAATTCCTGAGACAGTGTCTAAGTGAACTCCAATGAAGTCCAGATGTTGACTGGGTTGAAGTGTGGGCTTTATGAAATTTACAGTAAGAGATGAACAGAGACGTATGGTGTAATCTCTTGCCTATTCTATCTGACGCTTGGTGGAAGCGGTGAGGAGCCACTCTGAGATATGGCAATACTTGAAACCCTTGCAGTCTTAGATGAGCTGGTACCACTGCCATGCATTTGGTAGTGCTCTGAATTGGAAATGACTGGCTCCCAGCTGGAAGAGCAAAATCCTCCTGGAGCTCTTTTCCATTTTTATGTGGTAATAAGCATCTTGCAGGTCTACAGAGCACATTCACTTTTCTTTTTCCAAGAATGGAAGTATTGTAGTTTATTGGCCGTTTGCGCAGTTCTCCATCTCATTCAACTTTCTGGTTTAAAAGTCTCCATTTGTGCTGGTTTCCCACCTTTCCTGTAACTAGTCTAGTCCAGATACAGATTTGCTGTATCCAAGAATGTTTGTAAGCTTCTGAGCCCCACAAGCCTTTCTGTGTTGGAGGGAAGCCTTCTAGCTTATCAGTGGGAGTGGTAAGCACTATGTAGCCTATCTACCACAAGAGTGGTTACTGGCCCAGAAATTTTAGTTTACTAGCTGTTTGGCAGTTTCTCCATCTCTTTCAACTTTCTGGTTTAAAAGCCTGCATTTGCGCTTGTTTCCCACCTTTCCTGTAACCAGTCTAGTCCAGATACAGATATGCTCTATCCAGGACTGTTTGTAAGTTTCTGCCCCCCCCCCCAAGCCTTTCTGTGTTGGAGGGAAGCCTTCTAGCTTATCAGTGGGAGTGAGAGTGGGAAGCACTAGGTAGCCTATCTACCACAAGAGTGGTTTCTGGCCCACAAATTGTAGTTTATTGGCCGTTTGGGCAGTTTTTCCATCTCTTTCAACTTTCTGGTTTAAAAGCCCGCGTTAGCGCTGGTTTCCTACTTTTCTTGTAACTACTCTAGTCCAGATACAGATTTACTGTATCCAGGACTGTTTGTAAGCTTCTGAGCCCCCCAAATCTTTCTGTGTTGGAGGGAAGCATTCTAGTTTATCAGTGGGAGTGATAAGCACTAGGTAGCCTATCTACCACAAGATCCAGGTACAGATTCTTAGTTTTAGCACTTGAATTTGATTATTCGTACTCAGCACTTGTTCAGAAAGTACAGTTGTGTACCTACCATAAATGTAGATGTTCGAGTGTATTCACTGTTGCAGTCATTAATCTTGGGTTATCCTGCTGGCAAGCTACCCACAGTTGGCCTGAATTCCAAAGTCCTGGTCCGGCGTTGGTTGCTGTCGCCTCTTCCCTGACGTCAGTGCGCCAGGGGGTATAAAAGATGAAGCCGACGCCATTTTCTTCAGTTTTTCTTGCCCCAGATGTCAGGTGCCCCCAAAAGGGTAGGCTAAATATATTATGCCAATAAACATACATACAGTAAATAAACATTTCCTTCATCTACAAGCAAAGACACCACATAGGTTGTATAGAATAGAGAAGTACAGATAAACCCCAGCAAAAGAAAGGGGACGGTGGAGGGTAACCTGGACTGCAACAGTGAATACACTTGAACATCTACATTTATGGTAGGTACACAACTGTACTATGTTCATCGTGTTTCACTGTTGCAGTCATTAGTCTTGGGTTGAATCCCAAAGCTGAGGATGGGTGGCTGGGCTAAATAGGATTAGGAGAGGCTATGAGGCCCTGCAGAACTGCAGTGGCAAAGCCTGCTCTGGATTTAGAGTAAAGTGGTAAGTGGTAGTGCTTTGTAAAAGTGTGCACTGAACTCCAATTTGCAGCCTCTAAGATGTCTTTGGTTGGTATTCCTCTGAGGAAGGCTGCTGAAGTGGCTGCTGCTCTGGTAGAATGAGGCCTAATGCCCTTAGGCACTGATTTGCCATGTTGAGAATACCAGAAACGGATGCAATGGTGTGTCCATTTAGAAATAGTCTGTTTTGAGATAGCTTTTCCTTGTGATCCTGCAGCATATGACACTAAAAGTTACTCGGTCTTTCTGATAGCCTTAGTTCTGTCCAAGTAGAAGCATAGCTACCTGTGTATGTCCAAAGAATGCAGAATTTTCTCACCCTTGTTCTGTGGGTTTGGATAAAAGGTAGGCAAGTTAATGGTTTGGTTGAGGGCCACAATGGACACCACCTTAGGCATAAATGTTGGGTTTGTCCTCAGAGAAACCCTGTCTGGATGAAAAATGATAAAAGGTTTCACAGTCATGAGTGCTTGTAACTCCGAGACTCGTCTTGCAGAGGTTAATGCTAGTAGCAGAGCTGTTTTCCAGGATAAGAATTTTATATCCGCTGTTAAGGCTGGCTCAAAAGGAGGCAGTGTGAGTTTTTCCAAGACATAATTGAGGTCCCATGTCGGAATTTGTGCACTCCTTGGGGGCCTGATGTTTTTGGCCCCTCTGAGGTACTGCCTTATTAAAGGATGAGAAAAGATAGGTGGTTCCGTATTGTAATGGGCTGAAATGACAGAGGCATGAATCAATTGATGAAAAGGAAAGGCCTTTGTCCAGCATCTCAGTTAGGTATTGTAAAATATGAGGGATATTTGGTACATACGTGTCAATGCCTTGTTCCTGGTTCCAAGCACAGAATCTCTTCCATTTTTCTGCATAAGATTTTCTGGTACTGGGCCTCCTGGCCTCCAAGATAACATCCATAACAGCTTTTGAAAGAGGAGTGTTCTGAATGGCTACATTATCCACCATGCTGCCAGATTTAAGGTCCTGAGCTGGCTGTGCAGGATCCGATTGTTTTGTTGGGTCAGCAAGTGAGAAGTCTGAGGCAATATCCATGCTGGACCTTGAGACAAGCTCTTTAGGACTGGGTACCAGTGCTGGCATGGCCAGTCTGGTGCAATCAGTATCATTTTGGCTTCTCTTGACTGACCTTTAGGAGTACCCTGGGAAGGACAGGCAGTGGAGGAAAGGCATATACTGTTAGATTTTTCCAGCTGAAGGATAGGGCCCACTCTCCGTGCTTGTTTGTGATAAATCATTGTGCAAAATCTCTGTAATTGGCAGTTGTGAGGGAGGCAAATAGATCTATGTCTGGGCATCCCCATTTCCTTGTTATGCTGAAGACTTGTGGATCCAGATTCCACTCATGGGGATCCATGAGGTTTCTGCTTAGTTCCTCTGCCAGAGTATTTGTTTTTCCTGGCAGGAATTGTGCTTGCTGGTGAACTTGATAAGTCAATGCTGTGTCCCATAAGGTCATTACTTGTCTGCAGAGGGGGTAGGAATGTGTACCCTCCCTGCTTGTTTATGTACCACATGACCGTAGTATTGTCTATCAGAAGCTGTCCGGGATGAAGTAGATCCTTGAAAGCTGTCGGGGCATTCTGAACAGCTAGCATCTCTTTTTGATTGATGTGAAGATGCATCTGGATTGCAGGCCATGTGCCCTGAATACATTTTCCTGCCATATGGGTCCCCTAGGTATAATCTGATGCATCTGTTGTCAATGTCTGGCTGGCTGTGGGTAAACTGAATGGCAGACTCTTGTTGTGGTGACAGGCCTCTGCCCACCATCGAAACTCCTGCTGCAGGCAGGGAATGAGGGTAGTTACTCTCTCCAGGCTGTGGCAATGCTGAGTCCAAACACTTTTTAGATACCACTGTAGTTTCCTCATATGCAGTCTGGCATATGGAATTAGTAGAATACAGGATGCCATGAAACCCAAGGCCTGCAGGATTTTCCTTGCAGATAACTGGGTCTTTGTTGCCAATTTTTTGAAGTAAGAAGTCAGTCGCTTTTGTTTGTCTGGAGTGAGATAAGCCATTTGGGCAGTTGTATTGAAGCTTGCACCCAGGAATATTATCTCTTGAGAGGGCACTAGTTTTGATTTATTTTCGTTTACTGTGTACCCTAGGCAAATTAGTAATCTTTTTACAAACGCCAGATGCTTTAGAAGAATGTCTTTGTTCTCTGCTTGAATACGGCAGTCGTCCAAGTAGGGATATATTTGAATTCCTCTTTGTCTGCAAAATGCAATTACTGGTGCCAGGCATTTTGTGAAGACCCTTGGCACAGTAGATAAGCCAAAGGGCAGTGCAGAGAATTGGTAGTGCATTGAGCCAGCTATGAATCTGAGGTATCTTCTGCAAGATTGTCTGATTGGGACATGCAGGTATGCCTCTTTTAGGTCCAAAGTTACGAGCCAAGCCTTCTTGCCCAGCATGGGCAGTAGCTGCTGTAGAGTTAACATCTTGAATTTTGGAACCTCCAGAAACGTGTTTAATATAGACAGGTATTGGTCTCCAGGTTTTGTCCTTTCTGGGCACTAAGAAAAGTCTGGAGTAAAATCCTTGTCCCTGCTCTTATTGTGGTACTTGTTGAATGGCCCTCATGTCCACGAGGGCTGTAATTTGTTTTTGTGCCTCTGCCCATTGATTGTGTGGCAGGTCTGGCATACCTTTTGACCTTGGTAGGGTGTGAAAATGGAACCTGTAGTCTTGGGACACTATGTTCAAGACCCATTTGTCTTGGGTAACCATTTGCCAATTTGATGAAAAAAGTGCTAGTCTTCCCCCTAAGGGGGCTGCCAAAAGAAAAGTGCTTGGATCTGGCAGAGGAAAGTCATTGGGACTGTTTCCTGTAAGGTTGTGATTTGTCTTCTCCACTTTTGGAGGTAGGAGCACCCCATTGTTTAGGCCTGTATGAGCCTTGGGGCTGAGATCTGCCTCTGGGATGCCTGTATCTGACTCTTTGTGGTCTGTCTGACACTGGAAAGGACCAATTTTTAGAAGGCCAGTTCCTGCTAAATCTGGGTGGCTACCTGTAAGAAATCCTTAACTGTTTGCATGGATTTCGCTTTATCCTCCATTTTCTTCAACTCTTCTTCTGCTTTAGTATCAAACTAAGTATCATGCTGTAAAGGGCATCTAATAATTTTGCTTTAACATGATCAGGCAGATTCTGTTCCTTTAACCAAGCATGCCTTCTAATAACAGAACCTGTAACAGCGGCCCTGCAAGAGGCCTCTAGTGAATCATAACCACATTGCAAAGTATGCTTTCCCACTTGTTCAGCTGCATGCAATAAATCCTGCATTTCCTTGTTCTCTGAACATTCAGTATTTGTCAACATTTTCTGTTTAAGCAGTGACATTAAGTATTGCTGATATTTAAGCATATGACACTGACAATTTAAAGCCCTTACAGCCAAGGTAGCAGAAGTGTAAAATTTTTTCCCCATCTGTCCAGTGCCCTAGAATCCCTATCAGAGGGGATAGGGTTTTTTGCAGTGGAAGCTTTGACCCCTTTGGGACCCTGAGATATAGTTTCTGGGTCAGCAGCGGGTTTATATAGGAATTTATGAGACTCCGGGACCCTGTAGTATCTGTCTGGCTTAGCAGGTGCAGGGGGTAAGAGTCAGGGGACAGGCCAGACTATGAAAATACATCATCTACAATGTCTAGAACAGGTGGAATAGCAAGGGGTCTGCGCTGAGGAAGTAGCAGAAAGTCTCTGAGCCTTTTCTTAGATTCAGAGTAATCTTGGCTCTCCCAGTGGAAATGCTCCTCATGGTATGCAGGGTTTCCCCAAAAGAATAATCCTCAGGAGGAGAGGCTGAAGGAATGGATTCTTCAGCATCAGAGTCCTCATAGGGAGGCATAGAAAAATCCTGTTCAGAAGAGGAATCAGAGGAAATGGAAACCTGATCAGAAGAATCATATTCTGTCTCTTGCCTAGGCCTCTTATCAGGAGGGGGATGGGAACCCCTGATCAAAGTAATTAGGTCTTCGGCCATTTTAAGCATCTGTTTTTTAGGCATGGAAGTCTGAGTAGGAGAATGCTGTACTTGTTTCTTTGTCTTGAGAGCTGCTTTAGTCTTTGAAGCTGAAGATGGTTTAACATATAACTGTGTAGGTCTGAAGACACCCTCAGAAGCCGATGCCTCCTCAGCGGCTCCGGACCCATCTGAGGGAATGATTTACGAGTGTTCAATACCTTGAGTATCCAGAGGCCCAGTCGGCTCCATGTGGGAGTCGGAAACGGCCTGTGGCTCTGAGGTAGCGGGTGTCAGGGGCTGCGAAAGCCCCATTTGCTTTCCTCATTCAACTTTCTGGTTAAAAGTCTCCATTTGTGCTGGTTTCCACCTTTCCTGTAACTAGTCTAGTCCAGATACAGATTTGCTGTATCCAAGAATGTTTGTAAGCTTCTGAGCCCCACAAGCCTTTCTGTGTTGGAGGGAAGCCTTCTAGCTTATCAGTGGGAGTGGTAAGCACTATGTAGCCTATCTACCACAAGAGTGGTTTCTGGCCCAGAAATTTTAGTTTACTAGCTGTTTGGCAGTTTCTCCATCTCTTTCAACTTTCTGGTTTAAAAGCCTGCATTTGCGCTTGTTTCCCACCTTTCCTGTAACCAGTCTAGTCCAGATACAGATATGCTCTATCCAGGACTGTTTGTAAGTTTCTGCCCCAAGCCTTTCTGTGTTGGAGGGAAGCCTTCTAGCTTATCAGTGGGAGTGAGAGTGGGAAGCACTAGGTAGCCTATCTACCACAAGAGTGGTTTCTGGCCCACAAATTGTAGTTTATTGGCCGCTTGGGCAGTTTTTCCATCTCTTTCAACTTTCTGGTTTAAAAGCCCGCTAGCGCTTGGTTTCCTACTTTTCTTGTAACTACTCTAGTCCAGATACAGATTTACTGTATCCAGGACTGTTTGTAAGCTTCTGAGCCCCCAAATCTTTCTGTGTTGGAGGGAAGCATTCTAGTTTATCAGTGGGGAGTGATAAGCACTAGGTAGCCTATCTACCACAAGATCCAGGTACAGATTCTTAGTTTTAGCACTTGAATTTGATTATTCGTACTCAGCACTTGTTCAGAAAGTACAGTTGTGTACCTACCATAAATGTAGATGTTCGAGTGTATTCACTGTTGCAGTCATTAATCTTGGGTTATCCTGCTGGCAAGCTACCCACAGTTGGCCTGAATTCCAAAGTCCTGGTCCGGCGTTGGTTGCTGTCGCCTCTTCCCTGACGTCAGTGCGCCAGGGGGTATAAAAGATGAAGCCGACGCCATTTTCTTCAGTTTTTCTTGCCCCAGATGTCAGGTGCCCCCAAAAGGGTAGGCTAAATATATTATGCCAATAAACATACATACAGTAAATAAACATTTCCTTCATCTACAAGCAAAGACACCACATAGGTTGTATAGAATAGAGAAGTACAGATAAACCCCAGCAAAAGAAAGGGGGACGGTGGGAGGGTAACCTGGACTGCAACAGTGAATACACTTGAACATCTACATTTATGGTAGGTACACAACTGTACTATGTTCATCGTGTTTCACTGTTGCAGTCATTAGTCTTGGGTTGAATCCCAAAGCTGAGGATGGGTGGCTGGGCTAAATAGGATTAGGAGAGGCTATGAGGCCCTGCAGAACTGCAGTGGCAAAGCCTGCTCTGGATTTAGAGTAAAGAGGTAAGTGGTAGTGCTTTGTAAAAGTGTGCACTGAACTCCAAGTTGCAGCCTCTAAGATGTCTTTGGTTGGTATTCCTCTGAGGAAGGCTGCTGAAGTGGCTGCTGCTCTGGTAGAATGAGGCCTAATGCCCTTAGGCACTGATTTGCCATGTTGAGAATACCAGAAACGGATGCAATGGTGTGTCCATTTAGAAATAGTCTGTTTTGAGATAGCTTTTCCTTGTGATCCTGCAGCATATGACACTAAAAGTTACTCGGTCTTTCTGATAGCCTTAGTTCTGTCCAAGTAGAAGCATAGCTACCTGTGTATGTCCAAAGAATGCAGAATTTCCTCACCCTTGTTCTGTGGGTTTGGATAAAAGGTAGGCAAGTTAATGGTTTGGTTGAGGGCCACAATGGACACCACCTTAGGCATAAATGTTGGGTTTGTCCTCAGAGAAACCCTGTCTGGATGAAAAATGATAAAAGGTTTCACAGTCATGAGTGCTTGTAACTCCGAGACTCGTCTTGCAGAGGTTAATGCTAGTAGCAGAGCTGTTTTCCAGGATAAGAATTTTATATCCGCTGTTAAGGCTGGCTCAAAAGGAGGCAGTGTGAGTTTTTCCAAGACATAATTGAGGTCCCATGTCGGAATTTGTGCACTCCTTGGGGGCCTGATGTTTTTGGCCCCTCTGAGGTACTGCCTTATTAAAGGATGAGAAAAGATAGGTGGTTCCGTATTGTAATGGGCTGAAATGACAGAGGCATGAATCAATTGATGAAAAGGAAAGGCCTTTGTCCAGCATCTCAGTTAGGTATTGTAAAATATGAGGGATATTTGGTACATACGTGTCAATGCCTTGTTCCTGGTTCCAAGCACAGAATCTCTTCCATTTTTCTGCATAAGATTTTCTGGTACTGGGCCTCCTGGCCTCCAAGATAACATCCATAACAGCTTTTGAAAGAGGAGTGTTCTGAATGGCTACATTATCCACCATGCTGCCAGATTTAAGGTCCTGAGCTGGCTGTGCAGGATCCGATTGTTTTGTTGGGTCAGCAAGTGAGAAGTCTGAGGCAATATCCATGCTGGACCTTGAGACAAGCTCTTTAGGACTGGGTACCAGTGCTGGCATGGCCAGTCTGGTGCAATCAGTATCATTTTGGCTTCTCTTGACTGACCTTTAGGAGTACCCTGGGAAGGACAGGCAGTGGAGGAAAGGCATATACTGTTAGATTTTTCCAGCTGAAGGATAGGGCGTCCACTCTCCGTGCTTGTTTGTGATAAATCATTGTGCAAAATCTCTGTAATTGGCAGTTGTGAGGGGAGGCAAATAGATCTATGTCTGGGCATCCCCATTTCCTTGTTATGCTGAAGACTTGTGGATCCAGATTCCACTCATGGGGATCCATGAGGTTTCTGCTTAGTTCCTCTGCCAGAGTATTTGTTTTTCCTGGCAGGAATTGTGCTTGCTGGTGAACTTGATAAGTCAATGCTGTGTCCCATAAGGTCATTACTTGTCTGCAGAGGGGGTAGGAATGTGTACCCTCCCTGCTTGTTTATGTACCACATGACCGTAGTATTGTCTATCAGTAGCTGTCCGGGATGAAGTAGATCCTTGAAAGCTGTCGGGGCATTCTGAACAGCTAGCATCTCTTTTTGATTGATGTGAAGATGCATCTGGCTTGCAGGCCATGTGCCCTGAATACATTTTCCTGCCATATGGGTCCCCTAGGTATAATCTGATGCATCTGTTGTCAATGTCTGGCTGGCTGTGGGTAAACTGAATGGCAGACTCTTGTTGTGGTGACAGGCCTCTGCCCACCATCGAAACTCCTGCTGCAGGCAGGGAATGAGGGTAGTTACTCTCTCCAGGCTGTGGCAATGCTGAGTCCAAACACTTTTTAGATACCACTGTAGTTTCCTCATATGCAGTCTGGCATATGGAATTAGTAGAATACAGGATGCCATGAAACCCAAGGCCTGCAGGATTTTCCTTGCAGATAACTGGGTCTTTGTTGCCAATTTTTTGAAGTAAGAAGTCAGTCGCTTTTGTTTGTCTGGAGTGAGATAAGCCATTTGGGCAGTTGTATTGAAGCTTGCACCCAGGAATATTATCTCTTGAGAGGGCACTAGTTTTGATTTATTTTCGCTACTGTGTACCCTAGGCAAATTAGTAATCTTTTTACAAACGCCAGATGCTTTAGAAGAATGTCTTTGTTCTCTGCTTGAATACGGCAGTCGTCCAAGTAGGGATATATTTGAATTCCTCTTTGTCTGCAAAATGCAATTACTGGTGCCAGGCATTTTGTGAAGACCCTTGGCACAGTAGATAAGCCAAAGGGCAGTGCAGAGAATTGGTAGTGCATTGAGCCAGCTATGAATCTGAGGTATCTTCTGCAAGATTGTCTGATTGGGACATGCAGGTATGCCTCTTTTAGGTCCAAAGTTACGAGCCAAGCCTTCTTGCCCAGCATGGGCAGTAGCTGCTGTAGAGTTAACATCTTGAATTTTGGAACCTCCAGAAACGTGTTTAATATAGACAGGTATTGGTCTCCAGGTTTTGTCCTTTCTGGGCACTAAGAAAAGTCTGGAGTGAAATCCTTGTCCCTGCTCTTATTGTGGTACTTGTTGAATGGCCCTCATGTCCACGAGGGCTGTAATTTGTTTTTGTGCCTCTGCCCATTGATTGTGTGGCAGGTCTGGCATACCTTTTGACCTTGGTAGGGTGTGAAAATGGAACCTGTAGTCTTGGGACACTATGTTCAAGACCCATTTGTCTTGGGTAACCATTTGCCAATTTGATGAAAAAAGTGCTAGTCTTCCCCCTAAGGGGGCTGCCAAAAGAAAAGTGCTTGGATCTGGCAGAGGAAAGTCATTGGGACTGTTTCCTGTAAGGTTGTGATTTGTCTTCTCCACTTTTGGAGGTAGGAGCACCCCATTGTTTAGGCCTGTATGAGCCTTGGGGCTGAGATCTGCCTCTGGGATGCCTGTATCTGACTCTTTGTGGTCTGTCTGACACTGGAAAGGACCAATTTTTAGAAGGCCAGTTCCTGCTAAATCTGGGTGGCTACCTGTAAGAAATCCTTAACTGTTTGCATGGATTTCGCTTTATCCTCCATTTTCTTCAACACTTCTTCTGCTTTAGTACCAAACAAAGTATCATGCTGTAAAGGGGCATCTAATAATTTTGCTTTAACATGATCAGGCAGATTCTGTTCCTTTAACCAAGCATGCCTTCTAATAACAGAACCTGTAACAGCGGCCCTGCAAGAGGCCTCTAGTGAATCATAACCACATTGCAAAGTATGCTTTCCCACTTGTTCAGCTGCATGCAATAAATCCTGCATTTCCTTGTTCTCTGAACATTCAGTATTTGTCAACATTTTCTGTTTAAGCAGTGACATTAAGTATTGCTGATATTTAAGCATATGACACTGACAATTTAAAGCCCTTACAGCCAAGGTAGCAGAAGTGTAAAATTTTTTCCCCATCTGTCCAGTGCCCTAGAATCCCTATCAGAGGGGACAGGGTTTTTTGCAGTGGAAGCTTTGACCCCTTTGGGACCCTGAGATATAGTTTCTGGGTCAGCAGCGGGGTTTTTATATAGGAATTTATGAGACTCCGGGACCCTGTAGTATCTGTCTGGCTTAGCAGGTGCAGGGGGTAAGAGTCAGGGGACAGGCCAGACTATGAAAATACATCATCTACAATGTCTAGAACAGGTGGAATAGCAAGGGGTCTGCGCTGAGGAAGTAGCAGAAAGTCTCTGAGCCTTTTCTTAGATTCAGAGTAATCTTGGCTCTCCCAGTGGAAATGCTCCCTCATGGTATGCAGGGTTTCCCCAAAAGAATAATCCTCAGGAGGAGAGGCTGAAGGAATGGATTCTTCAGCATCAGAGTCCTCATAGGGAGGCATAGAAAAATCCTGTTCAGAAGAGGAATCAGAGGAAATGGAAACCTGATCAGAAGAATCATATTCTGTCTCTTGCCTAGGCCTCTTATCAGGAGGGGGATGGGAACCCCTGATCAAAGTAATTAGGTCTTCGGCCATTTTAAGCATCTGTTTTTTAGGCATGGAAGTCTGAGTAGGAGAATGCTGTACTTGTTTCTTTGTCTTGAGAGCTGCTTTAGTCTTTGAAGCTGAAGATGGTTTAACATATAACTGTGTAGGTCTGAAGACACCCTCAGAAGCCGATGCCTCCTCAGCGGCTCCGGACCCATCTGAGGGAATGATTTACGAGTGTTCAATACCTTGAGTATCCAGAGGCCCAGTCGGCTCCATGTGGGAGTCGGAAACGGCCTGTGGCTCTGAGGTAGCGGGTGCCAGGGGCTGCGAAAGCGCCTCACTGAGAACTGGCGACTGGCCTAACGGAGGCCTCGTCGTCGGTTTTGGACCTCGGATGCCTATCCTTTTCTTTGTCCTTGTGTTTTTTGTAAACTCCAGTCGTCAGCTGTTCCGTCGGTATTATATAATTAAATCTTCGGCCAAAGTAATGAAATGCAAAATCGAATCGACGCTTGATAGTGCACTGGTTAAATCTAGCACAAAACCGACAGCTAGCAACGTTGTGATCAGGGCCTAGGCAATGAATACAGTAAGAGTGAAAATCCTTATGAGGTATTTGCTTCCCACAAGAAATACAATTGTTAACTTTTTCTGACATCGGCCTGGAGCAAGAAAAAGTTTCCCCAACGGGGTACTTAGCTTTAATGAAGACTTCGGTTCTGAAATTCGGATTTGAAAATCTCAGGAGTCGGCCGACCGTCACTTGCGAACTGCTTTTGCTTCGGGCACCTCGCGGCAAGAAAGACTGAAGAAAATGGCATTGGCTGCATATTTTATACCCCTGGCGCACTAACGTCAGGGAAGAGGCGACAGCAACCGACGCCAGACCAGGACTTTGGAATTCAGGCTGACTGCGGGTAGCCTGCCAGCAGGATAACCCAAGAGTAATGACTGCAACAGTGAAACACAATGAACATCTTGTTAGCACTAAATAAGCTACAAATTACTACAGCACTCAACCTTTCTCTTTACCTAGAGGAAAACAGTTTTTGTACTTACTTTCGTCACTTAGAGAAAAACAGCTCTTATACTCAATTTCCTCACTCGTCTAGAGGAAAGTAGTTTTTATTCAGGCATGTCCAAGGATCAGCTCCCAGTGTTCTCTCCTATCTGATGAATCTGGGCATCTTGGGGCAATGTATCAATTGCCTCATTTACACAGACAACCCTCTCCTCCTACCACACAACACCACAACCTGTGTGAGATGCACTTATCTAGCAAAACTGGAAGTAAAGCACTCTCCAACCACGACTGAACTTGACAGTCAGGAGGAGAAGGTAAACACTTGCACCACACCACACTCATCACATAGTCCCACTAAACCTACACCACCAAAATCCACACATAGAAACACAAAAACATTTGCGGAGGCTCTCAATAATAATCTGCTCAAGTAACAGAGACCTCCAAAGCAGAAACGCAAGCAACCTCCACCCCCCAACACAACCCAAATGACACATAGCCCACAGACTCAGTGTGCCACTCAACCACAGCCCATAAGGCAAAACAACATTCCCAACACACTAGTCATAGGTGACTCTATAGTCAGGCATACTGATCTCCCACTCACCAGACTAAACTAGGAGAAGATTACTGTCAGCTGCCTGTCGGGTGGCAGGATCCGCCACATAGCCCACACACACTCAGGTCACTCCACAACAAGTACAAATATGACTCTGTCATTGTCCATGTTGGTGTGAATGACCTGAGACGTACCTCAATGGACTACATGAAAAGAGACATGGAAGAGCTCTCCGATCCTGTAGCCCAGGCAGGTATGACCCTAGCCCTGAGTGGCATCCTGCCATCACCCAGAATGATACCGCAGTACAAGAACAAAATGATTGACTTCAACAATTGGCTAAGCTACTGATGTCATTCTAAGGGGATCCAGCATCTGTCTGCCTGGGAGAACATGGTCGACAGACCACGATGCTTTGCCAGAGATGACCCGCACCTGTCACCCCTGGGATTCCAGATACTGGCTAAGGCTCTTGCTGTCACTATAGTGCCTTTTTTAGGCAAGGTTCAAATGACAGATTCACCACCATAACAGGAACAGGCAAGCAAAAACTGAAGGTAATGCTACTCAATGCTAGAAGTCTAAATCTCAAAATGCACTCCCTCAAGATACTCCTTATAATGGAGAACATCGATATCTGTGCAGTGACTGAGACCTGGCTCAAGGCTCCAGAGAGCACCCCTGCATTACCAGGCCGTAACTCATACCACAGTTTTTGGCCACCTAACCTGGACCGGAACACCAAAGGCAGAGGTGTGTCCATATTCATTAAGGATATCCACACCTCCAGGCTAGTTGCTCAGCATAATACATCCGAGGTTATCCAAGTGCAACTAACTCTGGGCAAAAAGTACAGTTGTGTACACTTACCATAAATGTAGATGTTCGAGTGTATTCACTGTTGCGGTCATCACACTTGGGTTATCTGCCTGCAGGTAGCCCTCAGTCGGCCCGAATACCAGAGTCTTGTGATTTCTGTGTCGGATGCTGTCACTTCTTCCATGACGTCAGGTCGTCAGGGGTATAAAACAGGCAGCTGACGCCATTACATCAGTTTTTCTTGCTCCAGATGTCAGGAGCCCTCAAACTAGGAAACAATTACATGTTGTGGAAGACCTCCAGTAAAAAGTAAATACCACTGCCATAAAATATGGCCAAAAAAGAGGATAGGCAGGAAGTATAGAAAAGTCAGGGGGCTGGATGGAGGGTAACCAGGACTGCAACAATGAATACACTCAAACATCTACATATATGTTAAGTGTACACAACTGTACTATGTTCTTCGTGTTTCACTGTTACAGGCATCACACTTGGGTAGATTCCCAAAACTGAGGAAGGGTGGTGGAGGCAGTCAAGAAGTATTAGGGCTGGCTAGCAGACCTTGTAAGACTACTGTAGCAAATCCAGCTCTGGATTTAGAAAAGTTAGGCAAGTGGTAATGCTTGGTGAAGGTGTGTACAGAACTCCAGGTTGCAGCTTCCAGGATGTCCCTGGTAGGCACTCCCCTGAGAAATGCTGTAGAGGTTGAGGTAGCCCTAGTGGAATGAGTTCTGATCCCCTGTGGGGTAGGTTTTCCATGGTGTTTGTAGTAGAAATGGATGCAGTGTGCTATCCATTTACAGATGGTTTGCTTTGAAATGGCCTTGCCCTCTGCCCCTGTAGCAAAGCGGACTAGCAGCTGGTCAGATTTTCTGAAAGGTTTAGCCCTGTCAAGGTAGAACCTAAGCTGCCTGTGCACGTCCAAGGAGTGCAGGATCCTTTCCACTTTATTCTGAGGATTAGGAAAAAAGGTTGGTAAATGGATGGACTGGTTTAAAGCCACACTAAATACCACCTTGGGCATAAATGATGTGTTAGCCCCGAGGGAAACCCTGTCCGCATGGAAGATAATGAAGGGTTCCACAGCCATAAGGGTCTGCAAATTAGACACTCTTCCTGCTGAAGTAGAAGCAAGGCTGTTTTCCAAGAGAGGAATTTCAACTCTGCTCTAGCAGTGGGCTCAAAGGGGGGGGGGGGGTGTGAGCTCCTCTAGTACAAAGTTAAGGTCCCAGGCTGGAGTGGGAGCTCTCCTCGGGGGGTCTTAAATTGTTAGCTCCTCTCAAGAGCTGTTTGACCAGAGGGTGAGAGAAGAGGGGTGGCTCAGTATTGTAATGAGCTGAGATGGCAGCGGCATGAATCTTAATTGAAGAGAAGGATAGGCCTTTGTGGAGCAGTTCTGCTAGATAATCTAGGATTTGAGGTAAGTTGGGCATGGTTGTGTCCTTTCCCAGAGACTGGCTCCAAGAACAGTATCCTTTCCACTTTTCTGAAGAGGATTTCCTAGTACTAAGCCTTCTGGCCTCAAGGATGACATCCAGCACCTATTTGCTGAGGGTTGCTGGTGATGTATTCAGGGGATGAGCCAGGCTGCTAGGTTCAGAGTTTGCAGCTCAGGATGCAAAATCTGGCCCTCCTGCTGGGACAGCAGGGAAGGGTCTGAGGCAGATGCCAGGGTGGCACTACTGTCAGACTGCGTAAAAGTGGGTACCAGTGCTGGCGTGGCCAGTCTGGTGAAATCAGGATTGTCCTTGGCTTATCCTGTTTGACCTTGAGTAGTACTTTCGAGAGGAGGGGCAGAGGGGGAAAGGCATAGATTGAGAGGTTTTCCCATGTAAAGGACAGAACATCCACTTTCTATGCTTGGCTGTGGAGAGTTCTGGTGCAAAATTTGCTCAATTGATGACTCTGGGGGGAGACAAAGAGGTCCACCACTGGTACTCCCTACCTGTGTATCAGAAGCTTGAATGATTTTGATTCCAGTTTCCACTCGTGTGGGTCCATTAGATTTCTGCTTAAGTTGTCTGCCAGTGAATTTAGTTTTGCCTGGCAAAAACTGAGCTTGCAGGTGCACTTGATTGCAGGTTAGCCATGGCTTTGTGGAACACAGCCTTGAGCAGAGTGGGTAGGAATGAGTTTCCCCCTGCTTGTTTATATACCACATAACTGTGGTGTTGTCTTTCTTTACCAAGAGTTGTCCTGGAAGGATAAGGTATTTGAAGGCTGTCAGTGCATTCTGTACAGCTAACATTTCTTTTTGATTGATATGCAGGTGCATTTGTCTTGGGCTACATTTGCCTTGAATTCATTTGCCTGCCATGTGAGCCCCCCATGCATAGTCTGATGCGTCTGTTGTCAGGGTTTGGACAGTGGGGGGTTGAGTGAAAGGAAGTCCCTTGTTGTGGTAGCAGGCCTCTGCCCACCAAAGGAATTCTGTCCTTAGGTAAGGAATGAAAGGAATCATTGTTTCCAGGTCCTGAGAATGTTGACACCAGAGACTTTTTAAGTAGCATTAAAGCTTCCTCATATGCAGTCTTGCATATGGAATTAGTAGAATGCAAGAGGCCATGAACCCTAGGGCTTGCAGTATTTTTCTTGCAGATAGCTTGGTTTGGGAGGCCAGTAGATTGAAGTCAAATAAACCTGTTTTTCTGGAGTGAGGAATGCCATCTGGGAAGATGTGTTCAAGCTTGCTCTCAGGAATACAATTTTTTGGCTAGGTACCAGATGTGATTTCTTTTCGTTGATGGTATACCCCAGAGAAGTTAGAAGTCTCTTTACAAATGTCAGGTGCTAAAGTAGCAATTCCTGACTGTCCACCTGAATCAGGCAATCGTCCAAGTATGGGTAAATTTGAATTTTTCTCTGCCTGCAGTATGCATTGGCTGGATCCAGGCATTTTGTGAATACCCTGCTTTTTGCATGCAGGGCAAGTTTTTCTCCTAGGAGTGCAAGTACTTGGGCAAGGCTGGGAGGGATGAAGGGACAAGTCATGGTGAACTTTTTCCATAGGATGGTGGCTTACCACTCCCCGTTTTAGAGGTGGGACCACTCCATTGTTTAGATATGTGCATACACTGAGACTGTAGTCTTGGTGGTCTGCTGCCCCTGGGTTTGGACTGGGAAGGTCTGGGAGGGACTGGAAAAGACCAGTTTTTGAAGGCCAATGCCTACTGAATCTAGGTGGCTGTACCTGTAGGAAATCTTTAACAGTTTGCATAGATTTAGCTTTTTCATCCATCTTTTTAAGAACTTCTGCTTTAGTGCCAAACAAACGTTCTTGGTTTAATGGAGCATCTAGTAATATTGCTTTGACATGGTCTGGCAAGATTTGTTCCTTTAGCCAAGCATGCCTTCTAAGAACAGAACCAGTGACAACAGCCCTGCAAGATGCTTCTAAAGCATCAAAACCACACTGCAAAGTATGTTTTCCAACTTGGTTTGCCGAATGCATTAACTCTTGTAAATCTTTATGTTCTGTACAATCAGGAATCAACATCATTTTTTGTTTAATTAGTTCCATAATATGTTGCTGGCACTTCAACATGTGAAAGTAGCAATTTAAAGCCCTGATGGCAAAGTTGCAGAGGTATAGACCCTCAACCAATCTGTCTACAGCTGCTGAATCCCTGTCTGAAGGGGTAGGGGTTTTGGCTGTAGTTGCCCTAATGCCTTTAGGTCCCTGGGAAATGGTCTCTGCATCCACAGTAGGATTCTTACATAGAAATTTGTGAGAGTCAGGTACTCTGTAGTACCTTGAAGCAGCAAACAAGTGTTCCGGCCTGTAGCTCGCAAGACATTTCCCTGCGAGCTACATCGCCAAAACCAATTGGCTGCAGCAGCAATTTGCCATAGAGCAATATGGCTGAATAGCATAGCCGCTGCAGCTGTACACTATGCAAAGTAATTCTACAACTGGTGGCAGGGACGGCCGTACTAGATGTGTACCACATTCTGTATTTTCATGAAATGCATTCCTTACATGAAAATACAGAATGTGGTACACATCTAGTATGGCCGTCCTGCTAGAATACGGCCAGGCAGCTGTCTGTAAGGATCGCCACCAGTTGTAAAATTACTTTGCATAGTGTACAGCTGCAGCGGCTATGCTATTCAGCCGTATTGCTCTATGGCAAATTGCTGCTGCAGCCAATTGGTTTCAGCGATGTAGCTCGCAAGGAAATGCTGATTGTACAACAGGCAAACAAACAAACTGTACCACAGCTAGTAAGTTTATTATAAAACAGGTAAGCGCTTTCAGGGATGTGCCCCTTTCATCAGACAGCTCACAAAAACAACTCATTCCTTATATAGTAGAAGCACCTGCTATCAATTAAATCTTAAAGATACAATGTTAAATAGAAATGCTTTAACCTGGTCCACTCTAGTATATCTTGAATATGCATATATCTGGTTCAAAAATTCATAAATATTAGAACACATGTTATGTATATGAGTCATGGTTAATAATGGCATAATGGTTAAGGTGTTTACCTCACAGACACAACATGCAGGGTTCGACCCTCACATGGGGCAACTGGCAAGGCCCAAAATGGCCCACAAGGGCACCCAGCCCAGTACCAATCAATGAACCCATATTAAAATTGCTAAAACCATGTCCTACTATGCAACAACATTTTTAAAAACAAACTATAACCTACAACAGATATAAATATATACTGTGCACTAACCCAATGTAAAATATAATATGTATGTGTATGAAAATGTATGTAGAAATATAACAGTATCTATGTAAATATAAATATGTATGCATGTGTGCATAAAAATATATAGAAAAGAAAAAAATGATGTATATAAATATCTAGAAAATATATATAAAAAATATACATGTACATATGTAGATAAAAATGTATGTATATAAAATGTATATACATAAGAAATACATAAACAACTTAGTATGTCATAATGACAAAACATAAATGCAATAAATAAAATTATACATTAAAGTTCTAAAATCCTAACAGTCAATGTTTAAGTGGACGAGCTTTTAAGAACGGTTTCAAGGACACCATATTGTTAAGACCTGGTGGGTTTATCTGCGTTAAACAACATAATCCATTTTTTTTCTGCAACATCCGTGTCATTCGACAAATTGCCCCCTCTCAATCTCTCTGGCAGGACTTGTAGAACAAGGAACTTAAAATTATGGACTGGTCCCTCGTTCTTATTATGCATGGCTATAGCACTACTCTCTTTACAATTCTTGATGTCCCTGTAGTGTTCCAATATTCTCTTTCAACCGCCTGTTAGTCTTACCTATGTAGAAACTAAAAGATACTGTGCAATAGGCAAGATACACTTTATTAGATGTTGCACAATCAGCATATTGACTGCTGTTAAAACTGAAACCCTTAAATGGGTGTACAAAGCTTCTACCACTGTGAATATACTTGCAGGCTGTGCAATCTCTACATATGTAGGTAACCAATCTATCAGATCTATTCTTGGTGGTTGATGTATCATTTCTATAGCAAAGGTGACTCTTTAATGTTCTGTTATTACTAAATGTAAAATTAGGTTTAGGCCCAATAATGCCTTGTAGATCACTAATTGTGGAAAGAATACCCCAATTCTTGGTAATCACTTTACAGACAGAATTAACATTACTAGCAAATGTTAATGGCATCCTTAGGGTATTATCAATAACCCCTTGGATATGGCTAGTCATATTATCGTTAATGATTTGAGTATTTGGTTCAATGCTCCCTTCTTCATAGAAATAAGGTCTGCACCTGCCATCTCCATTGCTCCAACCTATGTTCATACATTTATCTATATCGTGTGCATTATATCCCCTCTCTAAAAATTCTATCTTCAATAGTTGTAGAACACTAGCTAGTTCACTGTCATTGTTGTATAACCTTATAGACTTGACCCTTAATGATATTCCGCTTGGTATGGTTAAGATGCATACTTGTCTTATGTAGGTGGTAGTTCTTCCTAACAGATTTCCTATATAGGCTGGTTTTGATATGAATTAAATCATATTTCCTAACCTTAGCATCCAAGAAATCAATCTCATGTACAGAATACTTAGATGTGAACCTAAGGAATGTAGTAGTATTGTTCAAATAAGCAAAGAATTCATTTAAGTCAGCGTCAGTACCATTCCATAGCAAAAAGATGTCATCCACAAATCTAGTGTACCAGCTAATATGCTTACTGTATTTAGCATTAGATAACACATGAGTTTGTTCCCATTGTATAAGGGAAAGGTTGGCGTAGCTATTGGCACAAGCTGTGCCCATAGCCACGCCAACTTTCTGTAAATAATAGTTCTTGTGAAAAATGAAAAATATTGTTGGTCAAAATGATGTCCAACAATGCACAAATCAACTCATACTTATTCCTGGTATGATTTGTAATATTAAGTAATTCCTTTACATTGTCAATACCCCATTCATTGGGGATGACAGTGAAAAGTGATTCTACATCCATTGTCACAAAGAAACAACTGCTATCACCATTAATCTCAGCCCATTTCAATCTAAGAGTTTTCAAGAATATTTTAACGTCTTTAAGCACACTATCACACTCTTTCAGTAATGGGTGTAGATTTTTTTTCAACAAAAATCGAAAAGGGGCTCTGTCACCCACCATTTGCTAGATACAATGGGGCGCATTGGTAGTATATATAGACTTTTATGGATCTTAGGTAACCCGTATACCTCTGGACTAGTAGGGCTGCTCACAGTAAAATACTCAAATAATTGCTCATTAATCATCCCTGTAATCAACAGATCAAAAATCAAAAAGGAAACCTTATCTATAACGCCATTCACAACAATGCATGATACAGATTGATATGTTACATCATTATTTAACAATTCAAACATTTGTTCAAGATACAGTCCCTTGTCTAGGACAACAATCCCTCGTCCTTTGTCGGCAGGCCGTATCTCAATAAAGTTCATTAGTTTCAACTCTTCCAGGGCTTTCTATTCAGATTTGCTTAAATTATAAAAAGTCTCAGAACAATTACCAGCATTTAATACTTCTCTAATCGGTTTGTCACATACTTCAACAAATGTGTCTATAACAGCATTACTGGGGGGAACATATGTGCTGGGCTTCTTAAAAATACATTTATTCATTTGAGTGTTAGTACCAAACATAGTTCTTAAAGTTAGACTGTGGCCAAACAGATGCAAATCTCTTAGAACTTCAGGTAGTTGTGCTTTCTTCACTGGCACAAAAGTTAAGCCTTTATTTAACACCATAGTCTGAGTTTCAGTAGGCGTATGAGAGCAAATATTGAAAATTAAACCTGCCTGAATCTTTTCCTGTTGTGCCCTCCTGGACTCCTCGGTATTTGCTGTTGCCGATTCCTTGAACGTCCCCTGATGGGTAAAGGGTTCTGAAGTAAAAAACGATTCACTTCGTTAGTTGAGCTTGACCCTGCTGGTGTCATCATTCCGTTGCTGGAAGTTTGCAGATGCCTGCCATCTTTAGGCCTTACGACTGATATGCCATCTCCATTTCGAGTCGGCTTACTCATATCCATTAAATCAACAGATAATTGTACAGAACCGTTTGTTATGCCTGCACAGTTGGTAGCCATGTTGCTACTTTTCACGTATGTCGCATGTGATGTGGAGGGCATGTTAGGTGGCTGCTCATTCAAAATAGCACTTTGCTGCCTCTCTATTGCGATTGGCTCTTGCAATGCTAATTGACGTGTATTATTCATTGGGGGGCGTTCTCTAGCCCAAGAGAACACATTCCCCATTTGAAAATCGTTGAAATCCCCATTTAATTTACGTGTCTTAACGTTCAATAGCCTTTTTTCATAATTCAGAATGTTGTCATGTAAGGTTTCAAGTTTAACACCAACTAATTCAGAGGGGCAGGAATCAAGTATCATATAGAACATTAATGTCCTTAGCCAGTTCATCTTCTTGTGGCCGAAAAAATCTATCAGAAGATGTAAATACCTTGCACTGCATTCTAGGTTAATAATTTGCCACTGCCGGAGTAGTTCAGGATAAACTTGTCCATATGTGGGCATTGTCAATACATGGAGACCTCTAGGCACAAGGTTATGCTTAAGACATGCCTCAAAATGAAAACGCCATTGTAGGTGTTTAAATGTATATAATTTGTTCTCCAGCTCCTTTTATGCACTATTAAAGTTATTCTGTTGTTCAAAATCATTACTTACTGCTGCATCCGATATATTTAACCCTACATTTAGAAGAGGGTTGTTGCAAAGTCAGTAGTCCATTGAACCTTCCTGTTGATAAGCCAACTGTATCCTTAAAGTTGTTTCCATTGACTGTATTCATAGATTCAGATGTAGACGACTGTATACTTCCATCTGCCATGTTCAGTATGGAGAGGAAAAACAATTGTAGAATGCAAAACACAGAAATCCTCTACCAACTAATAAAACAGCTGGTGTAAAATAAATATAGTTGAAGTAGCAAACAAACACCAACTGTACCACAGCTAAGAAGTTTATTATAAAACAGGTAAGCGCTTTCAGGGATGTGCCCCTTCATCAGACAACTCACAAAAACAATTTATTTCTTATATAGTAGAAGCACCTGCTACCAATTAAGTCTTAAAGATACAACGTTAAATAGAAATGCTTTAACCTGGTCCACTCTAGTATATTCTGAATATGCATATATCTGGTTCAAACATTCATAAATATTACAACACATATCATGTATATGAGTCATGGTTGTTAATGGCATAATGGTTAAGGTGTTTACCTCACAGACACAACGTGCAGGATTCGACCTTCACATGGGGCAACTGGCTAGGGCCAAAATGGCCCACAAAGGCAGCCAGCCCAGTACCAATCTATGAACCCATAGTCTACTTAACGCCGAATGTGTGATAAAAGACCTTGGGACCCAGGTGGACAGTAGTCTCTCCTTTGATAATCACATTGTCACAGTAGTCAGGAAATCCTTCTACATGGCACACCTCGTCACAAAAGGGTTTCTCATCTAGGAAAAAAGAGGTAATTGTTCCCCTCTACTCGACACTCATTAGACCCATTATAGAGTACAACGCCCCTTTTGGAATGTACCTCACAAGATATCTGCAGCAGCAGGAAAGGCCACAGAAGTATCTCACAAAGAGGATTACTGGCCTCAAACAGATGCCCTACACTGACCGTCTCAAAAAACTCCAGATTTACTCCATAGCATATCGCCTACTCAGAGGTGATCTCTGCCTAACATATAAAGCTATGTCAATCTAGGGACCTAAACCTTGTCACCACAATAAATAGGATATGCTGGAGGGATAGACTCCTGTACCAGAGACTTCCCATGCTCTGGAACAAGCTACCCATCTATGTCAAGCAAAGTTCCTCATTAGCACTCTTCAAGAAAAATCTTAAATGGATGGGGAAAATAGGAAATACACCCCGGGGATCACTTCTGTGGCTCTGCTCGGCAGGGGCACAGGAAAATAAAACTTTCTTGGGTGGCGTAAGCCAGGGAACCTTGTTGGGTAGTTTTACTTAGGCCCTTGGGCAGATAGCCTAGTACCTACCTATGAGTGAACCGTGACCAATCGGAATTTGGTTTCCTGAAATGCCTTGTTGAACTGGCTGAGATCCAAGATGGAACTCCAGTCCCGTTTTCAAGGGCACTAAAAAGAATCTTGAGTAAAATCTGGATCCTTTGCTGCTTCCCGAGACTGGTGGCACATCTGGAAGTTTTTTCTGGGGTTTGGGAGGTTGTGATAGGGGAATTTCGTAACCTCTGGATATAATTCCCTGCACCCATTTGTCTGTTAACATTTGCCAGGCAGATTGATGCACAGAAAGTTGTCCCCCAACTGCTTCCAGAGCTGGGCAATTGGGCACCCATTCAGGGGTGCTGGTAAAAAGCTCCAGAGGACATCTCTATGGATCCCTGATTTTGGAGTCCATTTCTGCCTCTAGGGCGGCGTCTTCCATTGCTTCCCCCTCTGCCCTGGGAGAAGTCCTTGCCTCGTGAATCCTGGAGGCGCCCTTTGGATTTATTAAACCATAGTCTTCCACTCCTCTGGTTCCTGGAATATGGTCGCTGAGGGGTGGGGAAACATATGCCAATGGCAGAAAGGCTCTTACCATCCTTGTCACATCTGGCTAGGGTATTCTTTACCTTGGAACCAAAAAGGGATGATCGTCAAACACTGCGTTGATGAATGACACTTTAAATGGCTCCGGAAAGTCGCACAACCACATCCAGGAATGCTTCTCATGGGTATGCCTGAACCCGCTGCCCTAGTCGCCCCTTCAGCTGCATGGGCAATGAGCCTCATGGACGAGTTAGAAATTGCTTCTAGGGTTGCAAGCTGAAAAGTAACTATCTCATAACCCTCCAGCTACTGCTCCTTCGAGGGTATCTGACAGCTGCTTGATCAGATCCCTCCGAAGTCTTGTAAATTGCACCATATAATTCAAGGACCTTAGAGAAAAAGTCACTGAAGCATGAAAGCACTTCCCGAGTCTATCCAAAGGCATAGTCTACTTGTTAGGAGGATGGATAGTAGGACTTTCTTCAGCAAGTTCCTTCTTGGTGGCTGCTTCTATCACCGTGGCGTCAACGTGAATAGCTTTGGACCAATGCGGTTCCTCTTTAGGGGCTGATGATACTCAATCAGGTCTCGTAGGGATTGGCTCTACAGCATCAAGTATCTTTCATAACCGCTAAGCGATCAATTTAATGAGATTGTCAGTGGGCAGAGAGTTCCAAGAAGTAGAGGGTTGAGCAAGAAAAGCCTCCAGGTGTACTGATTCCTCTGAGGAAGGTTGGAAGGAGGACCAGCCACCCCTATGTTTCAGGATTTCTAGTATGTCCCTGAAGGAAAGATCATCAGGGGGTGACCTACGGAAAACTTCCCGCTGCCTCACGCAGTGGTACAGAGGTTAATGTAGCCTCACAGCAAGAAGTTCTCCAGTTCGATTCTCAGCTGGGGTGCCTGCGGAGTTTGCATGTTTCCTTGCGTTCTCGTGGGTTTCCTCCAGTTTCCTCCTACATTCTAAAAACATGCATCTGGAACATTTCTCCCCGGGCCTCTGTTAAAAATAGGCTCTGTCCTAGTTGGACTTTTCCGGTCAACAAATGTTAAAAAAAAAATAAAATAAAATAAAGTAAACCTTCCCCTTCATTGAAATCAGTATCTTCAGTGAAAGACTCTTCTGGGGAGTCTAAGTGTTTCCTCTTGCATTTTCTTTTTGCAGGGATTTCCCTGGGGGGATGATCCGTGGAAGTATTTGAAGAACAGGGTACCAAGGTAGGTGTTATCGGAAACTTTTGTGCCCTCTTGTCCTGGTGATGAAACTGATTGCAGCTCAGGTCGAGGGGAGAACAAAATCTGTCCCGACAGGTATGTCATGGACTGTGAGTCTCCAACAGACAATGCCCTCTCTCCATAGTCCGTAAGGCTGCCCCCCCCCCCCATAGAGAGGTGGGTCCTGGAACCAAAATATACTCCTTCAGAATCGGGGTTACGCCCCGCAAAGAGGAGCTACCTCCAGAACAGAAGCTTGGGTCGATGCTGCAAAGGCCAAGGCACCAAGAGACATAAACAGTTCCAAAAGAACCGAAAAAGTACAATGCATCTTAGACCCGACCAGAAAGTCTCAATCCCGGGAGATTTCCAGTGCCGAAAGCTCGGAGCTACTCTAGGCAGTTCTTCGAACTGGAGTCAAAGATGCTACCGGAACTGAAACAGTCGGGATTGAGGGCTCCAAAGGCTCAGCAAGAGTTGGAAGAGAAGGGTATGGGGGAGTCATCGGATGAACGGTTCCGATGATGGTGTGGCTCAGAATAGAGGACAATTCCCTTGCCATCAGTAGCTGATTCACCAGTCTCATGATGTCTTTCTCTGAGAGACTCTTAGTAGATTGAACAGATGCTGTGGAAGGGCATTTACGGGGGTCTCACTTCCACAAAAGGAATGTCTTTAAATGGGTCTACAGATAGGGAATAGGATGTTCTTGGGAGTAGAGGCAGCTCCAACTGCTTTGGTATCAATGTATCAGAAGGTACCAAAGAAGAAGCTCCAAAGCCAATTTAGCAGCAGTAGTAGTAGTAGTAGTCAATGCAGTCAAATTCACTGGTGCAGATAAACTCTTCGGTACCAAAGAAGGTTTAGCTATTTTCCTTGACGGTTGCGAGGACCTTGGAACAGAGGAAGGGCTTTTCTTTGAAGATGATGGTGATGAATACTAGCTTTGGTTCTTGACTCAGAAATGGCCTCATCAAATCCAGTCGTAAGTAGACCTTTTAAAATTAGCTTGTTTTTTTCTTTCAGTCAAAGTACAGGTCGAAAATCCATGACAAATCGCAGTTTTCCTGTAAGTATATTTTCCCAAGACAATACACACACAGGGTATGCCCATCTGAGTTGGGCATTTTGCCCTCACATTTTTTACACCTCTTGAATCCGGATGTGCCTTTACAGGGCTTAGAAGGAGAATGTTTTTCTTGTTGTTCCGCCATGATCGCCAGAAGGCAGTCACACTATGGAACAGGGTGAAGAAATACAGATAAGGAAAATATTTTATATATGTGTGTGTGTGTGTGTGTGTGTGTGTGTGTGTGTGTGTGTGTGTGTGTGTGTGTGTGTGTATATATATATATATATATATATATATATATATATATATTATTTATTTATTTTTTTTCTTATGAAAGAATACCTTCAAAGGTATTTAAAAGGAGTAAAGGAAGTATCAACAATGGTACAGGACAGTATACCAATGGTAGAAGGACAAATAGAAAATTAGTTTCTACAAGAAAGGGAGGAGCGGGTAGAAATAAAAAATTATAAAGAGGTATAAAGGGAAGTATTATGGAAGAAGGAAATGTAAAAATTAGAAAATACTCACAAAAAGCTAAGCCAAACCTAGACAGAATGAACGAATGTGTCTGGTCTGTGAAGCAGCAAATGAGATCTAGGGTAATTTCTAAGAGGAACACTATGGGTAAAGCCTGGCTCAAGAGTTTGGAGAGCGTGAGCTAAATTAAACAGCAGTCTCTGTTCCGAGGATCGGAATCACACCCACCGTCAAGGACTGGGTGAAGACTGACAACATCAGATCATCTGTTTACCTGCATTTTTCCCAGACTGTTTTATTTATTTATTTTTTGGGGGGTTTTGCCAAACTTAGTTGAGAGTTAGAATCCCTTAGAAAACTGGTAAAAGGAGGGCTGAAAAATCTTAGAGAATCCCTGTAACAAGTTACTCTTTTCATCACATTTTCTGATAAGCAGAGGAACCAAAATCCAAATCTCTATACAAACGAGAATTTAAAATCATTTTTCACATCATCTAGGAGATTCTGAGAACACTTCCAGGCAAACCTTTTCTAAACAGAAGCAGTTGACATAGCCCTGGAAGAAGCGTCAAGTCCCTGGAAAAAGTATGAGTCATACACACTGCAAACAATGAGGTGCAACTCAAAACCTTAAGAAATGCCTGAAATCTGGATTAATATAAATGTGATGACATGCATATGTTCCATCTAAGGTCACTAAGAAACTCAAATGAGGAAGAAAGGCTTACAGGCTGTAAAGTGAAAGTATTTTGTACTTGGATACTATCACAAATTGGTTCAGGAAGGAAAGATCCAAGACTGGTCTAAAAACAAAAATCATTTCTGGCATCAAAACAAACTCAAAAATCTTCTCTTAACAGAGAAGGCACAGTTTCTATTACCCCCCACCCTCACCTAAGATGACATTTTGTACGGCAGGAGGAAATGGAACTTCATCTGGTAAGTGAGGAGGAATCCTCTAGAAAGAAGGGGGAGTCTCATTTCCACTTGTAACCTAGAGGATCACATATTCAGGACCACTTGCTTGGAAAAAAGAATCTCAGCTGCTTTATACAGCTAGGGGATAATGGAAACTTTCGAGCTCCACCCTTACCCACAATGCTCTAGTCCAATACCATAACTCAGATCTTGTTTGCTGGCCTTACAGTTTCATACAATATTAGAAACAACACTAGGATGAGAAACCAACACTTGCACCTCAAGGGCAGGAACATTGGTTCCCTTATTATCTTCTCAGTCTTCCAGAAGTCACAAACCAAATGGTAGGAGGTTGGAGGGAGGGGAGTTGAAGAATGAAAATGGACAACACTGATGGAATGTGAGTACATAACTTCTTTATCTGATTTTGTCAATTTTCATTCATTCCTCAACAATTGTGTCAGAGTCCCCAGCTACCTGAATCCCAGGAGAACTCTAAGAAAGGATATTCCTGAGCACTGTTGAGTTGAATGCTGCTATTCCCCTTGAGACCAGATCCAATTTGTAGTGAGTAATAAAGGTATGAGGATTAGCCCAAGTTACAGCCACACACATATCATCCATGGAAGACCTGGATAAAAATACTGATGAAGTTCCAGTAGACTTACTTGAATGGGCTCTTCAAAGTTTTGCCAAAGGCATACCTAATTTGTTATAGACAAAAGCCTCAATTTTAATTCCGCAAAAGAAACAAATAAATTATATTTTTCTCTGAAATTATTTGTTTTATGCAAACAAAAACGTAAGTGGCTGGGAACATCCAACAAATGTAACGTATTCTAATTTGTTGCTGAAACTTGGAAAGAAAATTAGAAAATTAATAGACTGGTTGATGCTGGATTCTAACATAATCTTAGGAAGAAAGGAAGGGTTGGTTTGTAGTGCTACACTACTTCTAAGAAACATTAAAAAAGGAGCACAGAAGACAAGGCTTGAAGTTCGGATACTCTTCGAGCTAAGGTGATACCTATCAAGAAGGTAGTTTTCCAGGTTAAAAATTTTAGCTCATATTTTTATGATGGTTCAAAAGAAGACTGACTCAAAGCTTGTAAAACTAAATATAAATCCCATGGCAGAGAAGGGTAGCCCTTATAAAGGCCTTACAAAGTTTTAAAGACGCTAAGGTGGAATTGTTAACTCCAAAATGAAAATAAGAAATGGCAGGAAGTTGTACTTTAATAGTCAAGGAGCTAGCCCCTTCATTAAAAACTGTTGCCAAAAACTCAAGAACTTTATGGATTGGTGCTAAAAAAGGTCAATGTCCTTTTGTTGTACCAAAAAAAAAAACAAAAAAAAAACAAACATTTTTTCCCTTTACTTCTGTAAATCTTGCTTGTGGAAGCTTAATGGGAAGATAGAATGTGACAGACAGAGGAGGATAGCCTTGATTGTCCGGCTATCTACGGAAGTGTAGAAACCACGCGGTCAGCTTTACGCTTAAAATGTATGGGTGAATCATGGCTGTCGGGCAAGACAAGTGGTCTGGAAATGGATCCAGAATCTACGGAAGGTGAACTAGAAAGGGGAGCTAAATCTGACAAGGCCAATAAGGGGCAATCAGGATGCCTTTGCTCTTCGGTCAATACTTTCTGGAGAAAATTGGGGATTACAGGGGTTGGGGGATGAGCATCATAGAGGAGACTGTGTGGTCAATCATGGAGGAAAGCATATCTCAGTGATTCCACTGGTGGGGGGATCAGGGCACAGAATCTGCTGCACTTGTGGGGAGATGCAAAGAGGTCACAGCAAGGTTGGCCCCACTGGTGGAATATCTTTTCTGCAACTCGCATGTTGACAGAACACTTGTGAGGTAATAAAATGGAACTGCTCAACTTATCTATTACCATGTTCGATTTTCCCGGAATGTGTGCTGACATCAGAAATTAATTGGATGAGATCGTCCACTGCCACACTCTCAGAGCTTCTCAACAGAAGGGGTAAGATCTGATTCCTCCTTGTTTGTTAATGTAACATTCCACTGACATACTGTCTGTCTGAATCGCAATAGCCCTGGAAGGGAGAGAGTCTTGAAAGGCCTGCAATGCCAGGAGTACTGCTCCCTTTTCCAGGACACTGATATGCATATTGGCCTCTTCAGAGGATCAAGTGCCTTGAGCTGCCTTTCTCAAGAAGTGCCCTCCACCCAATTTGGGAAGTGTCAGAAGAATGAAGGGACAAGCCTTGCAATATCTGATAATGAGCGAGTCCACTACTAGGGTACTATTTGCATACCCAAGTTATTTTTGATATGGGTGTTGGTTGGTGAAGAATGGACCATGAGTTGCTAAGGCCCACTGATGAATTCCCATATGGTATCTTGCTAGAAGAACTACAACTATCACAGCGGACATTGACCCCAAAACCTTGTAGAATTGATTGAGCTGATATACAAGAATTTTAAGTTATCTTTATGACTTGAAATCAAATGGTTTGTACCCTTGATAAGGGAAGGCAGGTCATTACTGATGCTGTGTTGAACAACACTGCTTTGAACTCTAACATCTGATGGTTCAAGTTGAGATTTGTTGTGACTGATGGTAATTCCTAGACAAGAGCAAATCTGGAATACATAGTCTTGTACTTTTATCAGTAGATGCCTGGGTGGAACAGTTATGAGCCAGTTGTCCAAGTAAAAAAACAAAAACAAAATTCCTGCAGTCTCAAGTGTGCTGCTACTACTGACATGCATTTGGTGGCTGTGGTGAGTCCAAAGGGCAGTGCTCTGAATTGGAAATGGCTCGTCTCCCAGCCGGAAGTGCAAAACCTCCTGGAGCTCTTTTCCATTTTTATGTGGTAGTCAGCAACTTGGAGGTCTACAGAGCACATGAACTCGTCTTTTTCCAAGAATGGAAGTATTGACTGAACTGTGACCATCTGGAATTTGGTTTGCTGAACTGCCTTGTTGAATTGGCTGAGATCTAAGATAGGTCTCCAGTCCCCTGTTTTCTCAGGCACTAAAAAGAATCTTGAGTAAAATTCAGATCCTTTCTGTTCTGGTGGGACTTTCTGAATGACTCTTTTGTTTAGCAGTCTTTGAATTTTTAGAACTGCTGCTTCCCTGAGACTGGATGGCACATCTGGAAGTTTTTTTCTGGGGTTTGGGAGGTTGTAATAAGGGAATCTCATAACCTCTGGATATAATTCTTTGCACCCATTTGTCCGTTAACATTTTCCAGGCAGACTGATGCAGAGAAAGACATCCCCCAACTGCCTCCAGAGGCGGGCAAGTGGGCACCCATTCAGGGGTGCTGGTAGGAAGCTCCAGAGGTGGTCTCTCTGGATCCCTGATTTTAGTCCATTTCTGCCTCTAGGGCTGCATCTTACATTGCTTCCCTCTCTGCCCTGGGAGAAGTACTTGCCTCATGAATCCTGGAAAGGCCCTTTGGATTTTTTAAACTACCCTCTCCCACTCCTCTGGCTCCTGGAGTACGGTCTCTGAGGAGTGGGGAAACATATGCCAATGGCAGAAAGGGTCTTACCATCCTTTTCACATCTGGCTAGGGTAACCTTTACCTTGGGACCAAAAAGGGATGATCCGTCAAATGGTGCGTTGACGAATGACGCTTTAAATGGCTCCACAAAGTCACACAATCACATCCAGAAATGCCTTCTCATGGCTATGCCTGAACCTGCTGTCCTTTCATCTGCATGGGCAATGTGACTCATGGACGAGTTAGAAACTGCTTCTAGGGATGCAAGCTGAGAAGTAACTTTATCTCGCACCCCTTCAGCTACTGCCCCTTCAGGGATAGCAGAGAGCTCCTTGATCAGATCCTTCTGTAGTCTTGTAAAGTGCACCATATAATTCAACGACCTTAGAGTGAAGGTCACTGAAGCATGAATACACTTCCCGAGTCTATCCAAAGTCCTAGGCTCCTTGTTAGGATGGACAGTAGGACTTCCTTCAGCAAGTTCCTTCTTGGTGGCTGCTGCTATCACCATGCCATCAACGGGAATAGCTATGGCCCAATGTGGTTCCTCTTTAGGGGATGATAATACTCGATCAGGTCTCTTAGGGATTGGCTCTATGGTATCGGGCATCTTCCATGCCCGCTGAGTGATCATTTTATTGAGACTGTTAGCAGGCGGTGAAATCCAAGTACAGGGGTGGAGCACAAAAAACCTCCAGGTATGCAGATTCCTCTGAGGAAGGCTGGGAGGAGGACCTGCCTCCCCTCTGTTTCAGGATTTGTAGTATTTCCCTGAAGGAAAGATTATCAGGGGGTGACCTAGGGAAACCTTCTCCTTCACTGAAATCAGTATCTTCAGTGAAAGACCCTTCCGGGGAGTCTGAAGTGCTTCATCTTGCAATTTCTTTTCGCAGGGATTTCCTCAGGGGGATGATCCGGGAAGCATCAGAAGAAGAGACTACCATGAGAGGTGTTACCTGAAACATTTGTGCCCTCTGTCCTGGGAATGAAAAGTACAGTTGTGTACACTTACCATAAATGTAGATGTTAGAGTGTTATTCACTGTTGCAGTCATTCCATTTGGGTTATCTGCTTGCAGGTAGCCCTCAGTCGGCCTGATTAACAAAGTCTTGGATCCTGCGTCAGTTGCTGTCCCTTCTTCCATGACGTCAGGCCGTCAGGGATATAAAACATGCAGCCAACACCATTACATCAGTTTTTCTTGCCCCAGATGTCAGGTGCTTCCCAAATGGGAAGCAATTAAATATAAAAGTACAAAGATATACCTCCAACAAAAAAGCAAATACACCAAAAAGGCTTTTAAGCATAGTAAAGGAAAGTAGAGGTATGGCCAAAAGAAGTTAGGGGGCTGGAGGGAGGGTAACCAGGACTGCAACAGTGAATACACTCAAACATCTACATTTATGGTAAGTGTACACAACTGTACTATGTTCTTCGTGTTTCACTGTTGCAGTCATTAGATTTGGGTAGATTCCCAAAGCTATGGTTGGGAGGAGGAATTTAGATAGCATTAGGGCCAGCTATAAGGCCCTGCAAGACTGCAGTGGCAAAGCCAGCTCTGGATTTAAGAGGAAATTGGCAAATGATAATGCCTGGTGAAAGTATGCACAGAATTCCAGGTAGCAGCTTTTAGTTTTTCCCTGGTTGGGACGTCTCTGAGAAAGACTGTAGAGGTAGATGCAGCCCTGGTGGAGTGAGGTCTGATCCCCTGGGGGATAGGTTTTCCACGGTGCTTATAGCAGAAATAAATGCAATGGCTTATTCATTTAGAAATGGTTTGCTTTTAAATAGCCTTCCCATCTGCCCCGGCAGCAAATGCCACCAGCAGTTGTTCAGATTTCCTTTGAGGTTTAGTCCTGTCCAAGTAGAATCTAAGTTGTCTGTGCACATCTAAGGAATACAGTATTCGTTCCCCTTTATTCTGTGGATTGGGAAAGAAGGTTGGCATATGAATGGACTGATTAAGAGCCACACTGGATACCACCTTTGGGCATGAAGGATGGATTGGTTCTGAGGGACACCCTGTCCGCATGAAAGATGATGAAAGGCTCCACTGCCATAAGGGCCTGTAATTCAGATACCCTTCTAGCTGAAGTGATTGCTAAAAGGAAAGCTGTTTTCCAAGATAGAAATTTTAAGTCTGTAATAGCAGCTGGCTCGAAAGGAGGTAGAGTGAGTTTCTCCAAGACAAAGTTAAGGTCCCAGGACTGGGGTTGGAGCTCTCCTGGGTGGTCTCAAATGTTTAGCCCCTCTGAGGAACTGCTTGAGCAGTGGATGAGAGAAGAGGGGAGATTCTGTGTTATAATGAGCTGAAAGGGCTGAGGCATGGATTTTAATGGAGGAAAAAGACAGGCCCTTGTGAAGTATCTCAGTTAAGCATTGTAAAATCTGAGGTAAATTGGGCACTGCTGTGCTCATCCCTTGAGATTGGTTCCAGGCACAGAATCTTTTCCATTTTTCAGCATAAGATTTTCTAGTACTAGGCCTCCTTACCTCTAAAATGATATCCATCACAGGTTTGCTGAGGGATGGTAAAGGAAAAAATAAATAATTAGCCAGGCTGCAAGGTTCAGTGTTAGAAGCTGAGGGTGCAGAATCTGGTTCTCCTGCTGAGACAGCAGGGAAGGAGTCTGAGGCAGGTGCCATGGAGATAACCATGACACACTGCACAGGAGGGGGTAATAGTGTTGACGCGGCCAGTCTGGAGCAATCAAAATCATCCTTGGTTTGACCTGTTTGATTTTTAGTAGTACTTTGGAGAGCAGAGGCAGAGGGGGGAAGGCATAGACTGATAGGTTTTTCCAGCAGAAGGACAGAGCATCCACTTTCCAGGCTTGTTTGTGTGGAGTCCTTGTGTAAAATTTGTCCAATTGGTAGTTTTGGGGAGAGGCAAACAGGTCTATATCTGGGCTCCCCCATGTTTGCTTGTCAACATGTTGAAAATCCTTGGTTCCAGTTTCCACTCGTGTGGGTCCATGAGGTTTCTGCTTAGTCCGTCTGTCAGTGTATTTAACTTTCCGGGCAGGAATTGAGCTTGTAGGTGCACTTGGTGGCTCAAGGCTGTGTTCCACAATGCCATGGCTAGTCTGCAGAGGGGGTAAGAATGTGTACCCCCCTGCTTGTTTATGTACCATATAACAGTGGTGTTGTCCATCTTTACCATTAGTTGTCCTGGAAGAATGTGGTCCTTGAAGGCTGTCAGAGCATTCTGTACAGCTAACATTTCTTTTCGACTGATATGTAGGTGCATTTGACTTGGGTTCCATTTGCCCTGAATGCACTTTCCCTGCCAGGTGAGCCCCCCATGCATAGTCTGATGCGTCTGTTGTTAGGGTCTGGGTGGTAGGATGTGGTGTGAAAGGTAATCCCTTGTTTTGGTGGCAGGCCTCTGCCCACCAAAGGAACTCTAGGCGTAGGCAAGGTATGATAGGAATCATTGTTTCTAGGTCTTGAGAATGTTGACACCATAGGCTTTTTAGATATCACTGTAGTTTCCTCATATGCAGTCTTGCATATGGAATTAGAAGAATGCAGGAGGCCATGAACCCCAAGGCTTGCAGTATTTGTCTTGCAAATAGCAGGGTTTATGTGGCCACTTGTTTGAAGTAGGTTGTCAAAAGGATTTGTTTCTCTGGCGTGTGGTAAGCCATCTGGGAAGTTGTATTCAAGCTTGCTCCCAGGAATATAACAGGGTACCAGGTGTGACTTCTTTTCATTTATGGTGTACCCCAGACAAGTTAGAACTCTTTGTACAAAGGGCAGATGATTCAAAAGTATGTCCTGGCTTTTTGCCTGAATTAGACAATCGTCCAGATATGGGTATATTTGAATATTTCTTTGCCTGCAAAATGCAATAACTGGAGCTAGGCACTTTGTGAATACCCTGGGCGCAGCAGATAAGCCAAAGGGCAGTGCAGAGAACTGATAGTGCGTGTAAGCCTGCTTTGAAGCGTAGGTAACTTCTGCAAGATTCCCTGACTGGGATGTGCAGGTATGCTTCTTTTAAATCTAGTGTTGCCAACCAGGCATCTTTGTCTAGCATAGGAAGTAATTGGTGAGGAGTCAGCATCTTGAATTTTGAAATCTCCAAAAAGGTGTTTAGTGTAGACAGGTCCAGGATAGGACACCATGAACTGTCTTTTCTGGGTACCAGGAAAGGTTTTGAGTAGAACCCTTGTCCCTTTTCTTCTTCTGGTACCAGTTGAATAGCCCCATGCTTAAGAGAGAAAGTACTTGTTTTTGGGCCTCTGCCCACTGATTTGGGGGTAGGTCCAGCCACCCGCTTGGTGTTGGCAATGCGTAGAAGTGAAATCTGTATCCCTGGGACACTATATTTAAAACCCATTTGTCCTGGGTAATGAGCTCCCAATTCTTTGCATGAAGAGCAATCTTCCCCCCCAAAGGGGCAGTCAAGTTGATAAGTGCTTGGAAATTTTAAAAGGACTTCATTGAAACAGTTTACCATACGGGGGGAGTCTTATTATTCCCAGATTTGGAAGTGGAGGCCCCCCCACTGCTTAGTTCTGTGTGTCGCCTGGGACTGAAACCTAGGCTTTTTGCTGTGTCTGGGTTTGGCTTGAGAAGACCTGGAAGGGGCTGGAAAGGACCAATTCTTAGAGGGCCAGTGCCTACTAAATCTAGGAGGCTGAACTTGTAAACAATCTTTAATAGTTTGCATAGATTTTGCTATATCTTCCATCTTTTTAAGAATTTCCTCAGCCTTGTTGCCAAACAGGCAGTCCTGATTTAAAGAAGCATCCAACAATTTAGCTTTAACGTGATCAGGCAAAGATTGCTCTTTAAGCCAAGCATGCCTTCTGAGCACAGACCCAGTAACAGCAGCCCTGCAAGAGGCCTCTAATGAATCAAAACCACATTGCAAAGTATGTTTTCCAACTTGTTCAGCAGAATGCATTAAATCCTGTAATTCTTTATTTTCCACACATTCAGGAATCAACATCACTTTCTGTTTAAGCAGTCCAATAACATGTTGCTGATACTTTAACATATGAAACTGGCAGTTTAAAGCCCTAATGGCCAAGGTTGCAGAACTGTAAACCTTCTTACCCCATCTATCCAGCGCCCTGGAGTCCCTATCAGAAGGGGTAGGATTTTTAGCAGTAGAACCCTTAATGCCCTTGGGCCCCTGTGAAACAGTCTCTGAATCTGCAATAGGATTTTTAAAAAGGAACTTGTGGGACTCCGGGACCCTGTAGTATCTGTCAGGTTTTCTAAGAGCAGGAAGCAGGGAATCAGGGGCCAAACTAGATTCCAAAAAGGCATCATCAACAATGTCTAGTACAGGAGGAATAGCTAAAAGGCCTATGCTGAGGTACGAGAAGGAAATCACTAAGCCTCTTTTATGAATCAGAAAAATCCTGGCTTTCCCAGTGGAAATGCTCCCTTACAGTATGTAAGGTTTCCCCAAAAGAAAAATTCCTCAGGAGGGGAAGCAGAGGGAATGGAGTCCTCTGCATCAGAATCTTCATAAGTACATAAGGGCAAATCCAGATCATCAGAAGAATCAGTAAAAACAGAGTCCTGATCAGAAGATTCATAATCAACTTCAGTCCTAGGCCTCTTAGAAGGGGGGGGGGGGTTGGCTACCCCTGATTAGAGTTATTAGATCTTCAGCCATTCTTATTATTAGATCTTCAGCCATTCTTATCATTTGTTTTTTAGGCCTAGAGGCCTGAGCATGTGGCCTGGGTGTCATTTTTTTAGGCATGGATCGAGATTTAGGCCCAAGTAAAGAAGGAGGCGTAGGTTTAATATGCAAGTCTGTGGGCCTGAATATACCCTCAGAAGCCGGTGCCTGAACAGAGGCTCCGGACCCATCAATGGTGGAGATATCTGCAGGTTCCATAGTGGAAGCATCTCGCGGCATACCGGACTCCGAATGGGTCTCTGTAGAGGCCTGTGAATCAGAAGTAGCGGGTATAAGGGGCTGCGAAAGCACCTCACTGAGTACCAGCGAACTTGCGACTGGCTTAGAAGCGTCGGAGGCAGTTTTGGACCTCGGCGGCCTGTCACTGTCTTTATCTTTGTGTTTTTTTGGAATCCCGGTAGTCGGATGGCTAACCGACGACATTTCTGGATAATTAAACTAAAAACCGAAATATTTAGAGGCGAAAATATACAGACGATGGATAGTGCGCTGATTAAATAAAGCACAAAACCGACAGTAAGGTACGTCTTGGTCAGGGCCTAAGCAAGGAATACAGTATGAATGAAAATCTTTATGAGGTATTTGCTTTCCACAAGTAATGCAAATATTAACTTTTACTGACATCAGCAAGCAGCAAGAAAAAGTTTCCGCAACGGGGTACTTAGCTTTAGTTGAAGACTTCGGTTCTGAAACTCGAAAATGAAAATTTCAGGAGACGGCCGACCGACACTTGCGAACTCTTCTGCTTCAGGCACCGCACGGCAAGAAAGACTGATGTAATGGCGTTGGCTGCATGTTTTATACCCCTGACGACCTGACGTCATGGAAGAAGGGACAGCAACCAACGCAGGACCCAAGACTTTGTTAATCAGGCCGACTGAGGGCTACCTGCAAGCAGATAACCCAAATGTAATGACTGCAACAGTGAAACACGAAAAACATCTGACAGTAGATCAGGTCAAAGGGATAATGAAATCTGTCCCGACAGGGATAGCACGGACTGTGAGTCTCCACTAGACAATGCCCTCTCCATAATCCAGGAGGCTGCCTCCCCGCCCCTGGTAGAGGGGTGGGAGCCTGTAAGCAAAACAGCCTCCTTTGGAACCGGGGTCACACCCTGCATAGAGGAGACCGCCTCCAGAACAGAAGCCTGGGCCAACATTGCAAAGGCCAAAGCACTGAGAGACATAGATGGTTCCAAAGGAACTAAAAAGGTACCATGTATCTCAAAACAGACCAGAGACTCTCAACCCTGGGAGGTCTCCAGTGCCGAAATCTCAAAGCTACTCAAAGCGGTTCTCGGAACTGGAGATAAAGATGATACCGGAACAGAGACAGTCGGGATCCAGGGCTCCAAAAGCTCAGCAAGAGTTGGAGGAGGAGGGTAAGGGGGAGTCTTCGGATGAATGGTGCCAACGATGGTGTGGCTCAGAACAGAGGACAATCTCCTTGTCACCAGTAGCTGATCCACCAGTCTTATGTCTGCCTCTGAGAGACTCTTAGGAGATGGAACAGATGCTATGGAAAGAGATTTAGGGGGTCTCACTTCCACAAAAGGAGCGTCTTTAAACGGGTCCACAGATGAGGAATAGAATGTTCTTGGGAGTGGAGGCAGCCACAACTACTTCACTACCGATGTATCAGTAGGTACCAAAGAAGAAGCTGTCAGCTCCAAAGCCAATTTAGTAGTAGTAGTAGTCAATGTAGTCAAATTCTCTGGTGCCGATGAACACTTTGGTACCGAGGAAGGTTTAACCATTTTTCTTGAAGGCTCTGAGGACTTTGGAACTGAGGAAGGCCTTTTCTTTAAAGATGTTGATGATGATGATGAAGTACTAGCTTCAGTTGTGGACTCAAAAATGGCCTCATCAAATCCAGTCTTAAGTAGCCCTTTCAAAATTTGCTTTTTTTTTTTTTTTTTTTCTTTCAAAGTACGGGTTGAAAACCCATGACAAATCGCAGTTTTCCTGTGAGTGTATTTTCCCAAGATAGTACACAGACAAGGTATGCCCGTCTGAGTTGGGCATTTTGCCCTCATTTTTTTACACCTCTTGAATCCGGATGTGCCCTTAAAGGGCATAGAAGGAAAAAGTTTTTCTTGTTGTTCTGCCATGATCACCAGAAGGCAGTCACACGATGGAACAGGCTGAAGAAATACAGATAAGGAAAGATATATATACATTATCTTTTTGTTTTGAAAATTTCAGGAGGAGAGAAAAACACCAGAAATGGTACAAAAGAAGACCTTCAAATGTATTTAAAAGTAGTAAAGGAAGTACCAACAATGGTATGGGGACAGTTTACCAATGGGAGAAGGACAAATAGAAAATTAGCTTCTGTAAGAAAGGAAGGAGTGGGTAGAAGTACAAAGAATTATAAAAAGTTATAAAGGGAAGTATTATGGAAGAAGGAAATGTAAAAATTAGAAAATACTCACAAAAAACTAAGCCAAGGCTAGAGTGAATGAAAGAACAAGTCTGGTGTACGAAGAAGCAAACGAGATCTGGGGTAATTTCTATCTAAGAGGAGCATTATGGGTAGAGCCTGGATCGAGAGTTTGCAGAGCACGAGCTCATCCCTGTTTTGAGGCTCGGAACCAAACCCACTTTCAAGGACTGGGTGAAGATTGGCAACATCAAATCATCTGTTTACTTGCATTTTGTCCAGACTGTTTTATTTATTTGTTTTTGGTTATTTTTTTGCCAAAATTAGATGAGAGAGTCTCTTAGAAAATTGGGAAAAGTTGGGCTGAAAAATCTCAGAGATTCCCTGTAACAAGTTACCCTTTTCATCACATTTTCGGATAAGCAGAGGAACTAAAAACCAAATCCCTATTCAAAGGAGCATTTAAAATCTCATTTTTCACATAATCTATGAGATTCTGAGAACACAGCCAGGCAAACCTTCTCCAAACAGAACCAGTGGACATGGTCCTGGAAGAAGTATCAGATTCACACACACTGCAAACAATGAGATGCGACTCAAAACCTAAGAAATGCCTGAAATCTGGATTAATATGAATGCGATGATATGAATCTGTTACATCTAAGGTCACTAAAAAACTCAAATCAGGAAGAAGGGGTAATAGGTTGGAAGGTCAAAGTATTTTGTACTTGGATACCATCACATATTGGTTCAAGAAGGAAAGATCCAAGACTGGTCTCCAAAATAAAATAATTTCAAGCACCAAAACATTCTCAAATAAAAACCTTCTCCTAACAGAAGAGGTGCAGTTTCTATTACTCCCCACCCCCACCAAAGATAACATATGTTGTACGGCAGTAGGAAAGGGAATTTGATCTGGTAAGTGAGGAGGAATCATCTAGAAAGAAGGGGGAGTTTCATTTCCATTTGTAACCTAAGGGATCACATATTCAGGATCCAGGGCATACTGGAAACATTCGAACTCCACCCTTACCCATAATGCTCTACTCCAATACCCACAACTCAGATCTTGTTTGCTGGCCTTATAGTTTCATACAACATTAGAAACAACACTAGGATGAGAAACCAATACTTGCAGCTCAAAGGCAGGAACATTGGTTCCCTTGTTATCTTCTCATTCTTCCAGAAGTCACAAACCAAATGGTAGGAGGTTGAAGGGAGGGGAGTTGAAGAAGAATGAAAATGGACAACACTGATGGAATGCGAGTACATAACTTCTTTATCTGATTTTTGTCAATTTTCATTCATTCCTCAACAACTGGGTCAGAATCTCCAGCTACCTGAATCCCGGGAGTACTCTAAGAAAGGATATTCCTCAGCACTGTTGAGCCGAAGGCTGCTCTTCCCCTTGAGACCAGATCCAATTTGTGGTGAGTAACAAAGGTATGAGGATTAGCCCAAGTTACAGCCACACACACATCATCCATGGAAGACCTGGATAAAAATACTGATGAAGTTCCAGTGGACCTAGTTGAACAGGCTTGTCAAAGTTTTGGCAGACAAAGGAGCCCAATTTAAATTCCGCAAAAGACAAAAATAGTTGATATGTTTCTCTAAAATCCTTTGTTCTATGCAAACAGAAACACAAGTGGCTGGGAACATCCAACAAATGTAATGTGTTCTCATTTGTTGGTGAAATTTGGAAAGAAAACTGGAAAATTAATAGACTGATTGATGCTGGATTCTAACACATTCTTCGGAAGAAAGGAAGGGTTGGATTCGTAGTGCTACACTACCTCTATGAAATATTAAAAAAGGAGGCTTAGAAGACCAGGCTTGAAGTTCAGATGCTCTTCAAGCTGAGGTGATAGCTACCAAGAAGGTAGTTTTCCAGGTTAAAAAATTTAGTTTACATTTTGATGATGGTTCAAAAGAAGACTGACTCAAAGCTTGAAAAACTAAATCCCATGGCAGAAATTGATTTTTAAAAGGTAAGGTAGCCCTTATAAAGGCCTTACAAAGTTTTAAAGAAGCTAAGGTGGAACTGTTAACTCCAAAATGAAAATTAGAAATGGCAGGTAGTTGTACTTTAATGGTCAATGAACTAGCCCCTTCATTAAAAACTGTTGCCAAAAACTCAAAAACTTTATGTATTGGAGCTGAAAAGAAGGTCAATGCCCTTTTGTTGTACCAAATAAAAAAAAAAGAAAGAAAAAAAAAAACAATATTTTTCCTTTATTTCTGTAAACCCTCCTTGTGGAAGCTTTATGGGAAGATAGAATGTGACGGACAGGGGAGGACAGTCTTGATTGTCCAGCTATCTAAGGAAGTGGGGAAACCATGCTGTCAGCTTTAGGCCTAAAATGTCTGAATGAATCATGTCTGTCGGGTAAGACATGAAGTCTGAAACTGGATCCAGAATCCATGGAGGGTGAACTAGAAAGAGGAACCAAATCTGACAAGGCCAATAAGGGGCAATGAGGATAAGTTTGCTCTTTAGTCAAGATGCTTTCTGGAGAAACCTGGGGATTACAGGGGTTGGAGGATAAGCATAGAGGAGACCGTGTGGTCAATCGTGGAGGAGAGAGTCTCACGGTGATTCCAATGGTGGGGGGGGGTCATGGCAAAGAATCTGCTGCACTTGCTGAGGGGAGATGCAAAGAGGTCACAGCAAAGTTGGCCCCATGGGTGGAAAATCTTTTCTGCAACTCGCATGTTGTTAGACCACTTGTGAGGCAATAAAATGGAACTGCTCAACTTATCTACTATCAAGCTGGATTTTCCCGGAATGTGTTGCTATCAGAAATTGACTGGATGAGATCGTCCACTGCCAGACTCCCTGAGCTTCTTGACACAAGGGGTAAGATCTGCTTTCTCCTTGTTTGTTGATGTACCATGTCAATGACATAATGTCTGTCGCAGTAGTCCTGGAAGGACAGAGTCTTGAAAGGCCTGCAATGCCAGGAGTACTGCTCTCTTCAAAGGTTCAAGTGCCTTGAACTGCCTTTCTCAAGAAGTACCCCCCACCCAATTTGGGAAGTATCCAAAGAATGAAGGAACAGCCTTGTAATATGTGTTAATGAGTGACTCCACCACTAGGGTACTTTTTGCATATCTAAGTTATTCAGATATGGGTGGTGGTTGGTAAAGAATGGACCATGAGTTGCTAAGGTCCACTGAAGAATTCCCATATGGCATCTTGCTAGTGGAACTAGAACTATCATATTATCTTGCTAGTAGAACTAGAACTATTGCAGCGGACACCAACCCCAAACCTTGTAGAATCAATTGAGCTGATAGAGAAGAATTTTGAGTTATCTTTTTGACTTGAAATCAAATGGTTTTGATGGTTCTAGTTGAGAATTGTTGTGACTGATGGTAATTCCTAGATAAGAGCAAATCTAGAATACAAAGTCTTGTACTTTTATCAGAAGATGCCTGGGTGGAATGGTTATGAGCCAGTTGTCCAAGTAAGGAAACACTCAGAATCTCTGCAGTCTCAAGTGAGCTGCTGCTACTACTGCTATGCATTTGGTGAACACCCTGGGGGCTGTGGTGAGGCCAAAGGGCAGTGCTCTAAATTGGTAATGACTGGCTCCCAGCCAGAAGTGTGGGTATCTCTTGGATTGCCTGTTCATTTTTATCTGATAGTATGCATCCTGAAGATCTGCTGAACACGTCTAGTTGTCGTTGTGCAAGAAAGGCAAAATGAACTGAACCGTGACCATCCAGAACTTTGTATACCGAACTGATTTGTTCAGATTGCTGAGATCCAAAATAGGACTCCAGTCCCTTGTTTTCTTTGGCACTAAAAGAATCTTGAGTAAGTTCTGGATTCTTTCTGGTCTGAGGGGACCTCTTGGATGACTCTTTCTAGCAGCTTTTTTTTATTTCTAGAGCTGCTACTTTCCTCTGACTGGGTGGAACACTGGGAATTTTGTTTTCTGTTGAAGGAGGGGGTAGGGAAAAATATAACCTCTGGAAATAATCCTCTGCACCCATGCATCTTTTGTATTATCTAACCAGGTTCCTCTAGTGCAAGGATAGATGACCCCCGACTGCCTGCACAAGTGGAGAATAAGGCCTCCTTTCAGGAGCGCTGGTAGGGTCTGTCAAAGAATGACTCTCTGGATCCCTGGTTCTGCGGGCCTCCTCTACCGCTCAGACAATGCCTTCCATTACAGTTCTCCCCCCTGCCCCTAGGGGAAACTATCTCCATGCAGATCATGGAAAGGACCCTGGGACTTTCTGAACATTTTCTACCATCTTGTTGATTCCTACAAAAGGTTCTTTGAGGACTCAAAAGACATATGCCCACTGCAGACAGGGACTTACCATCTTGCTCATACCTGGAGTGTGTGTCTAATTTTAGGGCCAAAAAAAAAACTTCTGTCAGAGTACATTGATGAAAGAGGATTTAAAGTGCTCCGCAAAATCACATAGGCGCATCCAAGCATGTCCCTAATGGAAATGCCTGAACCAGATATCCTTGAGATACCTTTCACTGCATGTGAAATGAGCCTCGTGGATGAATTTGTGATAGATAGTAGGGTAGCCAACTGTGAGGCAATAGTGTTCTGTGCCTCAGAAGTACTGGTTCCAGAGAGGGATTTGGAAAGTTCTTTACTCAAGTCACTCTGAACTCTGGTGAAGTGTGTCAAACAATTTAATGACCTTAGTGAAAAGGTCACTGAAGCATATGCATGCTTCCCAAATCTGTGCAACACCCTGGACTCCCTGTTAAAGGGTTGGACAGATGAACTCTGTTCCACAAATTCTTTCTTTGTGGTTGCTGCTATGACCATTGCATCTACTGGTACTCCTTTGCTCTAAAACTCTTTTACTTTTGGTGGCGCCAGGATTCTGTCTGGTCTCTTGGGGACTGGCTCAACAACGTCAGGTTCCCTCCATACCCACCTAGAGGTCAAATCAATGAGCTCATCAGCAGAGTCACCCAGGCGGTAGATGGACCAGATCCAAAGGCTTCCAGGAATACAGGTTCCTCTTGGGAAGGATTACTGGTAGACCAACAACCCCTTTGCTTAAGGATCTCCAGAATGTCTCCAAAAGAGAAGTCATTAGGTGGTGATCTTTGGACCCTTCCTCCTGATCAAAATCAGTATCTTCTGTGACCGGTTCTTGAAGAAAGTCTAACTGCCTCCTCTTGCAGTTTCTCTTCCTAGGGACTTCTTCAGTGGGATGTTCCAGATATGTATTGGAAGATGTAAGTATACCCTGCTGGGTAACCTGGAGACTTTGGGCTGGCTGTCACTATGCAGTAGAGTGTTGAGGCACAAGGCACAAAGACATATGGGATCCAGCTGGAAGATCCAAGGGAGGTGGAATCTTCCATCCTCCAGAAGCACAGAACTCTCTCCACCACTTCAAAGGCAGAGAGCTCCATGGAGAAGGACGCCGACTGAACTGAGGAGACATGCATCTGGACTGTTGGCTCCCTCTGACCACCCAAGGCAGTGGTTACAGCAGAGCTATCCAATGTCAAAGCGACTAACACCTTGAATCTGGCAACAATACTACGGCTCAAACAAACTCGGAGCCGATGCACACAGAGAATGTATCTGAGCAGAAGATACAACAATCTTCGATTCCATTACAGGCAGTCCAGGAAGACTCTGATTCAAGGGCTCAAGTACCAAGAGTCGGATCAGAGAAAGAGCCAAGACAGGTGGGGCAGCACTGGTAAAAGTCTCCAGACCTGAAGGTGTAGGAAACGGGAGAACGCCCATCTGAATCTGCCAAGAGAAACTTCATCATTCTGTTTATAAATGCTTCTGTCATGCTCTTGTAAGAACAGGAAGAGGAGGCCACTGAAGTGGACCTAGAATGGAAACGTAGCAGCATCTCTCTAATAAAGGTGATGGCACCCTGGAAGGGACAGGGTCCAGTAAGGATGTATACCAGGTCTGCGGGAGTGATTTTGGATCCAAAGTTATCGTATCCGATGAATCAGACTGGGCATCAGATGCAGACAAATCAGAAGATTTAGTCTTCGGATCCAACCATTTTGATACTTTGCAGGCTGTCTCCGAGGTATGATCAGGAGATGGAGTGGAGGATCCAAAAGGGTCCGACGGCCGCTTTCTGGGCTCCTTTTTGTCAAACCTGGAGGACTGTGCTCCAGATAATGATTCCGAGAAGGTCATGGGCAAAAGGCCTTTCCAAATAAGCTTGTTTTTCCAATTAACTAAGGCCCTTGGATTAAAAGCCTTGCAAATACTGCACGATACCTTTAAGTGTGCCAGGCCCAAGAAATAAACATGGGAATCATAAGCATCAGACAGAGGGATCTTATGCCCACACTCCTTACATTTTTTTAAAGCTGGAAGGTTTTCATCTATCTTAAAACCAAAGAAAGAGAAAAGAGAGAGAAAATTACCAACAACGGTAATGATAGAAACTACCACAAGCGTAACAGTAAAGTGAAGAGAAATATACTGACAATGGTAATCAAATTAAATTATACTAAGTGTAGGATAAGGGAGGAAATTATGTACACAGACACCAAGGACAAACACAGTGAAAAAAATAAAAAATCTGTTCACTTATTTAAGCAGTAACCACTAAAGTTCGAGAGCTTGCACTGATGACGTCCATATGCAAAGGCGGCAAATGAGATCTGAGGTATGGTAGGGGAGTACAGCACTATGGGTAAGGGAGGAGCTCAAGAGCTTCCAGTATCCATGAGCTATAAAAAGTGGCAGAGTTGGATCCAGACCCAACTGCTGAGGAATGAATGAAAACTGAGAACATCATATCAATCTGTTACAAAACAGAGAAATGGATATTTTGATTTTTTGGGAAGATTAAGGGACTAACAGTGGTGGGGGTGGGCCTTCATATAAACATGCTGACTTATTTGATTGTCCTTTGTTTTGGGGAAGGGGTCCTGATTTCTTTCTGGAACCTTCCTGCCATTGCTTTTTAAATGTCTGCTTACCAGCATTCTACTGGGACTATTAATTTTGCCTTTTTGCTAAAGTTAATGGAGGAAGTAGAGAATCCCTTGGAAAACTGAGAGAAAGAGGTAAAAATATGAAAGATTCCCTGAATCAGCTTTCCCCTCTCATCACACTTTATGACTTATGGAGCATAAGATCGAAAAAACTAAATCTGTTCAAGGGATAATTCAAAATTTCATTTGTAACATCTTATAGGAGGGTTCTGAGAATGCTGTCAGCCAAACCTCCTTGAAACAGTTCCAGTGGCAGAAGCCCTGGAAGAAATATCCACAGAATCATAAACACGTTTATAGCAGTGAGTAGTGACTTGTGAAACAGAAGAAACTAAATCTACATAAAGCCTATTTTGCCTCACAAGAGGAAACAGATGCCTAACTGGAAAGAGTACATCAGAAAGATAACAAGGGCATCCATGGATGAGAAAATCTAAGTTATTATGAAAAACTAAAATATCTGAATTTGTACAGTGTCTCTTACAGATATCTAAGAGGAGATCTTATTCAGGTATATAGAGCATTTAAGGACAACTACTTCTGGGAATGTTTGGGGTTATCAAAAAGTACTAGAGAATCATCAGACAACCTGTGTAGAAAATTCTATAGGAATGAGAAGTGTATTAATTGGTTCTCTGACAGAGTAGCTGATGCATGAAACAGAGTACCAAATTACATTAAAGCAAGCACTAGTTTAGAAATGTTTAAGAACAGCCTGGACACTTGTTATGGGAACAGGTGTTTTGGTATATTGGCAGGCTAGAAGGGCATTTATGCCCGTGCTTGAAATATTTGTATTTATGTAAAGCAGTACTCAGTTTCACAATTAGCCAAGATAAATTTCAAAATATGACCTTAACGGTTTACATTTTAAATATTAAAGTTGCAGAAGCATATACTTTTTCCCAACTTGTCAAAAGCCTTCCCACCCTCGTCAGAAGGAAAGGGATTACAATTAAACTGTTTAGCAGCAGATTAATTCACTAAAGCAGCAACTGCTGGGTCAGGTCTGGATTTGGTGTATACAAACACTTGAAAGGTTGTCAAAAAAGCACCAGCTCAGGGTGCTGCCATTCTAAGTCAACAGACAGAAGACTTACTAAGAAAAGGGATGTCAACAGAATACCATATCATACAGACACAAAGTATGCTGTGGGAAGTAGTAGTAGTAGTCATCTCAGTACAATTACTATTACGCCATTTTTAGAGTAGAACAAATAACAAAAGTACTAACCATTTACCATGACAGCAATTATTAGTATTACACAGTACAGCAAATATAATCAAAAATACATACCTTTCTCCACTTTCTAACTACATATATTACTCAAGTAGAAGTAATTCAGTTTAATTTAACTCTACACAACTAAGACAGCCAATAACACAATGGTATCACATATATACTTACTCCAAAGTATAAATAAAAGTTTTAGTTCACCCATATTTACTTCAGAGATGGCAGTCACAGTTCACAACTGAACAGGTTTGTTCAACTTTTATTCTACAACTATTAAACGCAATGGCGACCAGAAGATCAACTTTAGCATGTCTCACTGTGATGTTAAGTTTATCCTTTGAATATGATTGCCAAATCTAAGTAAATGTTTGGTTACTGTTAATATAAGCATCTTATTTATTCATGTCTCATTTGAAAATCACTATAAAGGACCAAACTGTAATATTCTCAGTTGTCAAGAAGGATTTAAATGAAAGAATATACAAGTCGCCCATGCCACCCCCAAAGGGTTTCTATTACTATCGGCAAAGACTGCTGTGCTTACAAGCCCACTCAGAGGTAATCTAGAAAAAACAGTTCTCCACAAAGGTAAGTGTAGTGGCAATTGGAGACATACAAAAAAGTACAGCAGGGTGTACTTGACTGTGGGACAAAAGGCAACCATGGGAATTAAGACAAAAGGCAAGTCCCCATACTAGACTCGTTTAGCAAGTTTTATAATTTAAAAATACACGGAACATAAGGAGAATATTAATCAAATTATATATCAATTTCATAACTTTACACTTCATAATTAAATCAACATTGCATCTTTATAACCCTGAAAAAGTTGTAAAGTAATGGCAACTGAACAGCTGAAGGAAACCCATGGTAACAATCTTACTGTTCCTAACATTTTAAATGAAAGTGAATATGTCAAAATTATTTGAGATCAAATAACAATTAGTTGTGCAACATCAAATTCATATTATGCACAGATGAAGGGACTCTAACCTTCATTAGTAATTTCTTCAAATACTGTACATGTGTGTAGGCAGTAAACTGCACATGTACCAAATTACAATGGTTTCTTAGATGCTGAAATGACTCTGCTATCAGGATGTTCAGCAAACATTATTTGAAAAATGCAGCTTCTGAATTCAGAAACCCAACACACAGCAATGTAAAATAACAGCAGCTCATCTAGTCGCATCAGATTAGATACAGCAAGCTGCAGCTCCTTTTAATTTTAGATGACAAAAGCAATACCCTTATTTCCCTGCACATACTCACATCTCTTAGTAAGCCAAATAAGACATCTGTATTGAGGGACCTTTCGTGAGCCTCGTCCATTATGACAGCGCTGTAGTGGTCTAAGTCAGCTTCTCTCAAAGACTCTCGAAGTAATATACCATCAGTCATGTATTTAATCATTGTTTTCTCAGTTGTACAGTCCTCAAACCGGATAGCGTATCCCACCTAAAATGACATAACCATAACTTTACTACAAACAAAGCCACAAATAGGAGAAAAAGGTGCCAGAAAACATGAACCTGAAACTATACCAACAAACCAGCACCACAGAGGTAATAACAGAAAAATAAATCCATGCTTGGAAGTGCAAAGCCACCATTTATAAACTGATTTATTTCTCTGTTATTACCTCCATGGTGCTGGTTTGTTGGTGTGGTTTCATAAATTTACTACAGCAACTTTGTCAGAATAATTAATCTAAAAAGAAGAAAAAATAAAAGCAAATGCAGCAAAAGGCATCCACCTTTGAAATTTTAGGGTCCTGTCAGATTTCCAGTTAACTGTGCAAAAAACAAGTATGCAGCACAAGTTGTTCTTGTAATGTTCGATCTGCACTAACATGAATGAAGATGTAAGGTTTCAAAATTAAAGAAACACTACAGTTATTAAAACCTCAGCCAACAGTTAAAAAATGGTATGTGCTCACCATATCAGTGGATTTGTAAGACGACCCTTTGTTATTTCTAGCAAAGTATTATGTAGAGAGTTTTTCAAATCTGCCATCTCATTGCATAAACATGTCTACAAAAGCCTCTTTCTTTCCCATCACACCTTTAGCATCTGCTATCTACATGAGGAAAAATTCTCTGAAGTCTGGTTAGAATATAAAATGACCAGTGCAAACACTTAAAACCAAAAATCCTAAACCTTCTGGAGCAGTATAGGTCCTCCTATTGTTCTTTTGTATAGTTATTTTCACTTCTCTCTACATGGTCTTTTCTAATACCTTTTGATTATTATAGTTATCATGTAATGTTTTATATGCCCCATTAGTTATTTGTTTGTAAAACTTCTGTTCAACTGGAAACATTACCAGTCTTTCATTTAACAATACCTACTGCATTCTGTTGTCAATCCCTGGTAGGGAAGGCAGTCCAAACTTCTGCTTACCCTCATCCCGCTTTATTACCTTTCCTTCTCTAGTTATTTCTCAAAATCTTGGTTCTTTTGCTAATTTTTTTCAGTAAATTGCCTGTTTTCTATATCCCTATTTGCAGTTGTTATTGTTGGTAAAATCTCTTGTCTCCATTCCCAAGTTGGCTTAGTTCTTTGAATACTTTCTGCTACTTATAGGTTCATAGGTAGGTACTAGGCTATCGGCCCAAGGGCATACTTAAGCCTAGCCAACAAGGTTCCCTGGCTTATGCCACCCAAGAAAGTTTTTTTCCTGTGCCACTGTCGAGTAGACATACAGAAGTGATCACCGGGGTGTATTTCCTATTTCCCATCCACTCATCAAGATTTTTCTTGAAGAGTGCTAATGAAGAACTTTGCTTGACATAGATGGATAGCCTGTTCCAGAGTATGGGAAGTGTCTGGGACAGGAATCTATCCCTCCAGCATGTCCTGTTTATTGTAGTGACAAGGTTTAGGTCCCTAGAGCGTGTAGCTCGGAGGGATTAGGATTTCCTTAGGTGCAGCTCTGGGTTTGACATAGCTTTATATGTTAGGCAGAGATCACCTCAGAGTAGGTGATATGCTACAGAGTAAAGCTGAAGTTTTTTGAGGCGGTCAGTGTAGGGCATTTGTTTGAGGCCAGTAATCCTCTTTGTGAGGTACTTCTGTGGCCTTTCCAGCTGCTGCAGACATCTTGTGAGGTACATTCCAAAAGGGGCGCTGTACTCTATAATGGGTCTAATGAGTGTCGTGAGGGAACAATGACCTCTTTTTTTCCTGGATGAAAACCCTTTTATGATGAGGTGTGCCACGTAGAAGGACTTCCTGACTACTGTGGCGATGTGACTATCAAAGGAGAGACTACTGTCCACTTGGGTCCCAAGGTCTCTTGTCACGCATTCGGTGTTAAGTAGATTGCTGCCTATGGGGTAGTTCATGGGTACAGAGTTATTACCAAAGGGGATGACACTGCACTTTTTGGCATTGAGCTTGAAGCCATGGTTCTGACACCAGGCATCTGTTTCAGTGAGGCCCTTCTGTAGGATGTCCACATCATTTGGGGACGTGACTATGGCTCCTAGTTTGCAGTCATCTGCGAACTTCATTAGCCAGAGGCCTTCTGTGTTAGCCTGTACTTCAGAGAAGTAGATACCAAACAGGAGAGGTCTCAGGACGGAACCCTGTGGTACTCCACTTGTCACTGCTTTGAGGTCAGATTTGGAGTCAGCAACTTTTACAGTGTGGGTTCCGTCAGTGAGCCAGTTGGCAACCCATCTTGTGACGTAGGGATTTATACCTAGTTTAGTGAGTTTAGCTATAATTCTAGAATGGGGGATGGTTTTGAAAGCCTTGGCGAGGTCAAGATAGGCTGTGTGAACCACCTTACCCTCATCTACGGCTTTGGTGACTGCCTCATAGAAGTCAATCAGGTTCAGGAGGCATGATCTGCTTTTCACAAACCCGAACTGGGTGGGATCCAGAGTTTGGAGGTTACCAATGTCTTTGTTTAGGAGTTCCATGATGATACGTTCCATGGCCTTGCAGACCAGGTTCGTCAGGTTAATAGGTCGATAGTTGCCGGGATCAGTGGTGGCTCCCCCTTTGAGGAGTGGGATAATTGTTGCTGTGCGCCATTCAGTGGGCACAAAGCCTGATGCGAGGCTATTATTGAACATGGTACTTAAGTGAGAAGCCAGTTCGTTCTGAAGTTCATATAAAACGCAGCCTGGGATGTTGTCCGGTCCCATGGATGCTGTGTTTTTGGCTTTAGAGAGTGCAGCTTTTACCTGCGTAGTTGTGATTACAGGGACTCTGCATTCTTCCTGTACAGACATGGGCCCTTTAGGGGGTGTGAGGGGGGTGAAGTTAGCACTGAACCTGCCAGGATATTGCCAATATCAGTTGGTTCTGTAATTTTCTTGCCTTTGTGCTGTAACTCAGAGCAGATCTGGGTGTTGCCATTGAGATTCTTGACATAGCTATAGAATGCTTTGTGGTTGTCCTTGGAATAAGTGGTAATTTTGTTTTCGTAGCTAGCTTTGGAGGACTTTATAAGGGATCTCAGCTTCTTACTGAGGCTGACCAGGGAGCTCCTCCACTCATGGGATTTTACTCTCTTTTGCAACAGTTTCTTCCTTCTGTTGTACAGTTTGTTTATGGCAAGGGACCACCAGATTGGCTTCCTTTTTTTGGAGGATAGAGTCTTGATTCTGTTTGGGATAGCACGATCCATGCACTCGTGTAAGTGCTTATAGAGTGCATTTGTGTAGGATTCAGCAGTTGTAACTGTATTGTCCATTTGCATGGGTGTCATGAAGTTCGCCACTTCTGTCTTAAGAAGCATGAAGTTAGCTTTGGAAAATGTTTTTACTGTGGTTTCCTTAATAGGGGGTGGGGGCGGGATGTGGATATCAAGGGTGATTAGCTTATGGTCGGATTGGACCAACGAGGAGTTGACTTCAGGTGTGGAACACTGGTCACTCATGTTGGTAATGACTAGGTCTAGGATATTGTTGCCCCTGGTGGGGGTGTGGATAAGTTGATCCAGGGCATTGGAATTTATGAATTCCAGAAAGCGTTGAGCTAAGGAGTTGGTACACGAATAGTTTTCCCAGTTAATGGTGGGGTAGTTGAAGTCGCCCATTATTAGGGTGTTTGGTTGAACCCTAATATTTTCCAGTACATCAAGAAAAGAGGAGTGGGAATCCTGGGGCATGGTGGGGGATCTGTAGCAAGCTACAATTTGGACTGCAGTTTTGCCCAGAGTTAGTTGCACTTGGATAACCTCACATGCATTACCTTAATAAGGACAAAAATGTTCAAATACAGTTACTTATTCAGTATCTTCAATGCCCTTCCAAACATTAATGACGAAGTAGGGTTTATGTTTTGGAATCTTCCCACAAGTTTAACAGTCAAAAAACTTTCAGACATTTTCAGACCTTTCTTTTTGCAGAGCCATAGATCACATTGCTAAACTACATGCAACAGGAATGATACTTTACAGTTCTCCACCATTTATTCACTAATTTCACATTGTGTGTGCCCTTTTTCCTGATTATCTCTGCCTCTCAGCATCAGTCTCTGGTTCAAGTCAAAGGCACTACTAAGTCTTCAAGTCAGCAACCGGTCTTTTTTCTGTAACTAGAGCATTTTCTTTGGAACAAAGGAAAAGGTTTCACTGGCAAAGTCTCTCTACGCTTCATTATCATCAGAAGAATGAGAAGTTATGCATCCAAAAATGTATTTTCTCCTCTGAGGAAAATATTCAGGAGACAGATGGCTAAGGCAACATGAATCTGACACCTGCCTCTTACAACCCCTGAATGCCAGAATGTTGTTGTTGTGTCTTTCGGCTTTTCCCGGTCCACTAATGATTGGCAGTAGATTTTTACGTGCCGAGTTGCCAGCTCTGACGCACAACCTTCAACGAAGGTACGCCCATTCACGCATGTCTCCACACAGAAGACGCTTTAGCTGAGAATCGAACAGGACAACGTTTTACTGTGAGGCGACAACACTACCGCAGCACCACCACCGCAGTTCTCCCTGAATGCCAGAATAAACTTGCTTTTCTGCCTAGTACTTTCCACACATACTGGTGCTCACAATTTTTAACACATTTTCCTCCTGACACAGTTTTGTCAGGAGCAGCTTTTTTTGCTGGCATGATTGTAACTTTTCTAATACAGATCTTGCCTGCTATCTCACAGTCAGATGTGGAGCACAGACAGCGTGACCTCTTAATTAACAAATTGTGCTGTAGAATACACCAGTACAGATGCTTACTTATACAATAATAAAACGGAAATTCACCAGTTTTCACAATGTGCTGTGTATTCGGGTCTATATTAAGTCAGCAAAAAGTACAGTTTTGTACCTACCATAAATGTAGATGTTCGAGTGCTAATACAGCTGCAGTCATAACAGATGGGTTATCCTGCCGTCAGGCGGGTCCTCGGTCGGCCGAATTCCAAAGTCTAGGTCCAGCGTCGGTTGTCGTCACTTCTTCCCTGACGTCAGTGCGACAGGGGTATAAAGGAACCAGCCGACGCCATTTTCTTCAGTTTTTCTTGTCCCAGATGTCAGGTGCCCCCAGAAGGAAGGCAATACATAAATTTGTGTAATAATGCAGTGCAATATAATCAAAATACAGTAGTTGCAAGCAAATCCATCATAAATGAATACCAAAATCAGGTTGTATGAGGATGAGTTAGCCTATAGGCCTGTCCCAAGAGGGGAAGGAGGTAGGGAAACCTGGACTGCAGCTGTATTATCACTCGAACATCTACATTTATGGTAGGTACAAAACTGTACTATGTTCATCGTGCATACAGCTGCAGTCATAACAGATGGGTAGAATCCCAAAGCTAAGAAAGGGGTGGTTGGCACTAGGTGGAACTAGGAGGAGCCAAAATGCCCTGCAAGACTGCAGTGGCAAAGCCTGCTCTAGATTTGGAGTATAATGGTAGGTTGTAGTGCTTGGAGAAGGTATGCACAGAACTCCAAGTGGCTGCTTCCAAAATATCCTTGGTAGGAACTCCTCTGAGGAAGGCTGCAGAGGTGGCTGTGGCCCTGGTGGAATGAGTTCTAATGCCTGTAGGTACAGTTTTGCCATGAAAGGAATAGCAAAAGCGTATGCAGTGGGCTATCCAGTTTGAGATTGTCTGTTTGGAAATTGGCTTTCCTTGAGCTCCTACCGCATAGGCCACAAAGAGCTGTTCTGATTTTCTGAAAGGCTTTGTTCTGTCCAAATAATAAGCGCAGTTGTCTGTGGATGTCCAAGGAATGTAGTAATCTCTCCCCTTTGTTTTGAGGATTAGGATAAAAAGTAGGTAAATGTATGGCCTGATTTAAAGCTACCCTGGATATCACTTTAGGCATAAAGGACGGGTTGGTTCGTAAGGAAACTCTGTCCTGATAGAAGATGATAAAAGGCTGGACAGCCATGAGAGCCTGTAGTTCTGAAACTCTACGTGCTGAGGTGATAGCCAGAAGGAAAGCTGTTTTCCAGGACAAATATTGCAAATCTGATGAGGCAGCTGGCTCAAAGGGAGACAAGGTCAGTTTTTCCAGAATGAAATTAAGATCCCAAGCAGGTATTGGTTGTTTCCTTGGAGATCTTAAATTCTTAGCCCCTCTGAGGAACTGTCTTAAGAGAGGGTGAGAGAATAATGGTGGATCAGTGCTGTATTCTGCAGAAATGGCTGAGGCATGGATTTTGATGGAGGAGAAAGAAAGTCCACTGCTTAGCAGTTCAGCTAAATATTGTAGTATTTGAGGTAAATTCAGTTTTCCAGGATCCTGGCCCTTTTTCTCATTCCAGACACAAAAACGTTTCCATTTTGCGGAGTAAGCTTTTCTAGTTGATGGTCTTCTGGCCTCCAAAATGACATCCTGCACCTCCTTGGAGAGTAGGGCCTGTTGTGATGCTAAGGAATCTTCCATGCGGCTAGATTGAGTGTTTTAGCTGGCTGTGAAGAGTTTTGAAGCTGTGCTGAGTCAGAAGAAGAGGCATTAGAGGCAGGGTCCATGGTGGGGAATGCGTCAGGCTCCTCAGGAGTGGGTACCAGTGTTGCCTTGGCCAGTCCGGAGCAATGAGAATCATCTTTGGTCTGTCTGCTCTGGTTTTCAATAGAACTTTGGGCAGCAGAGGAAGAGGTGGGAAGGCATAAACTGTCATTGATGTCCAACTGAAAGAGAGAGCGTCCACTCTCCAGGCCTTTGGATGGGAGATCCTTGAGCAGAATTTTGTCAATTGATGATTTTTGTGGGAGGCAAAAAGATCTATGTCTGGCCTTCCCCATTCTTGGATTATTTCTGTAAAAACTTTTGGATGCAATTTCCATTCGTGTGGATCTGTCATATTCCTGCTTAGGTTGTCTGCCAGCGTGTTTTCCTTGCCTGGCAAGTACTGTGCTTGTAGTTCCATTTGTAAGTCCATGGCCATGTTCCAAAGTGACATGGCCAGTCTGCATAGGGGGTAAGAATGTGTTCCTCCCTGTTTGTTTATGTACCACATAACTGTGGTGTTGTCCGCTCTTATCAATAGTTGACCTGGTTGTAGAAGGTCCTTGAAAGCTATAATAGCATTTATTACTGCTAGCATTTTTTTGATTGATGTGAAGGTGCTTTTCTTTTGGGACCATTTGCCCTGAATGCACCGATCTGTCATGTCGCCCCAGGCGTAGTCCGAGGCATCTGTTGTGATGACTTGATTTGCTTGAGGCTTGCTGAATGGAAGACCTGTGTTTGTTTGACATGCTTGAGCCCACCACAGAAATTCCTTTTGCAGACATGGAATTAGTGGTATTATTGTTTCCAAACTGTGGCTGTGTTGAGACCATATGTTTTCAGGTACCATTGTAGTTTCCTCATATGCAGCTTTGCACATGGGATTAGTAGGATGCAAGATGCCATGAATCCCAGAGCCTGCAGGATTTTCCTTGCAGTCAGCCTGGTGCAATTTGCTAGTGTTCTGAAGTATTGAATTAGTTGCCCCTGCTTCTCTGGCATGAGGTAGGCCATCTGGGTGTTTGTGTCCAAATTGGCACCCAGGAAAATTATCTTCGAGAGGGTATTAGCCTTGATTTCATTTTGTTGACTGTGTATCCCAGAGAGTTCAACAACATTATTACATAAGCCAGATGTTTCAGAAGAATGTGCTTGCTGTCCGCTTGGATCAGGCAGTCGTCCAAATAGGGGTATATTTGTATCCCTTGAAGTCTGCAGTAGGCAATTACTGATGCCAGGCATTTCGTGAATACTCTGGGCACAGCAGATAAGCCAAAGGGCAATGCAGAGAATTGATAATGGGTTGAACCTGCAAGAAATCTGAGGTACCTTCTGCAATTTTGTCTGATTGGGACATGCAGGTATGCCTTCTTGAGGTCCAATGTTACCAGCCAAGACTCCTTGCCCAGCATGGGAAGAAGTTGCGTGAGCATCTTGAATTTTGGTACGAGTAGAAATGTGTTTAGGATGGATAGGTCCAAAATAGGTCTCCAATCTTTTCCCTTCCTTGGCACCAGAAATAGTCTGGAATAACAACCTTGACCTTGTTCGTGCGTAGGTACCTCTTGAATAGCTTTCATGTTTATGAGATCTGTAATTTGCCTTTGTGCCTCTGCCCTTTGATTGTGTGGCAGGTTTGGCATGCCTCTCATTTTTGGAAGGGTGTGAAAATGGAATTTGTAGCCTCTGTTTATAATGTCCAGGATCCATTTGTCCTTTGTGACAATATGCCAATTTTTTGAAAATAATGCCAGCTTTCCTCCTAAGGGGGATGCCATTTGAGACTTGGTTGGCATGCAAAGGGGAAAGTCATTGGGTTTGCTTTCTGAAAGATTGCGAGTTATCCTCACCACCTCTTTGTGTAGGAGCTTGCCATTGTCTGCCTTTAAACGATCCTTGGGATTGTCCTCTGCCCCTCGGGCGCCTGTATCTGCCTCTTTGGGGTCTGTCCGTGGCAGGAAAGGACCAGTTTTTGGAAGGCCAATTTCTACTAAGCGTGGGGTTGTACCTGTAGAAATTCTTTAACAGTTTGCATTGATTTAGCCTTTTCCTCCATTTTCCTAAACACCTCCTCAGCATTAGCACCAAATAGTACATCCTTTTGAAGAGAGTCGTCTAGTAATTTAGCTTTGACATGATCAGGCAAGGCTTGTTCCTTGAGCCAGGCATGCCTACGTATGACTGATCCTGTAACAGCAGCTCTACTTGAGGCCTCTACAGCATCAAAACCACATTGTAAGGTATGCTTACCCACTTGTTCTGCACTATGCATCAAATCCTGCAACTCTTTCAAGTCTGGTTGTTCAGGTTGTGACATTTTACTTTTCAATTGTGATAACAAAAACAGTTGATATTTTAGCATATGAAACTGACAGTTTAAGGCCCTCATGGATAAGGTAGCCGAGGTATATACCTTTTTTCCCCACCTTTCTAAAGATCTGGAGTCTCTCTCGGAAGGTAATGGATTTTTAGCAATGGAGGCCTTAACTCCCTTGGGGCCCTGTGAGATGGTTTCTGGGTCAGCAGCATGGCTTTTGTATAGAAATTGGTGTGAGTCAGGAACCCTGTAGTACCTGTCAGGCTTAACTGGAGCTGGAGGTAGAGAGTCCGGGTTAAGGCAAGCCTCCGAGTAAACATCATCTAGGATGTCCAAGACAGGAGGTATAGCCAGAGGCCTGTGCTGAGGTAGCAAGAGAAATTCCCTGAGCCTTTTCTTGGAATCTGAATAATCTTGGCCTTCCCAGTGGAAGTGTTCCCTTAAGGTATGCAAAGTTTCCCCAAATGAGTAATCCTCTGGGGGGGATGGACTCCTCCATCAGAGTCTTCAAAAGGGAGTAAGAATGTTCCTGACCATCAGAATGCTCTGAAATAATGGAGCCCTGATCAGAGGAGGGAATCTTCCTCCACTCTGGGCCTTTTGTCCGTGGGGCTGAGAACCTCTGATAAGAGTAATTAAATCCTCAGCCATTTTAAGCATCTGTTTCTTAGGCATGGGGCCTGGAGATGGGCCCTGTGTAGCTGGTCTCTTAGAGTGCATGGTTGCTTTAGACTTTGTGAAAGCCTTGATGGAGAAAGAAGAGGAAGGTCTGAAGACACCTTGAGTGGAGGTGGACCTGTCCACATTCTGAGTTTCAACGCCAAGAGTGGCTTCGGTATCTGTAGTCGGGGTGTGGGCCGAGGAGCCTGCGACCTCGGGCACAGGAGACACCGTCAAAGAAGTGTCGTCGGTAGTCAGGGGCTGCGTAGGCGCCTTGCTGAGAACCGGACCACATGTAGTCGGCTTTGGCGTGGTGTCGGTAGAGGCCGCGGACCTTGTGTCGGTCCTTGTCTTTGCGTTTTTTAGACAAAACCGGAGTCGGAGTATCCGACGACATAGTATAGTTAAATGCTTTCCCAAAATAATGCTGGGCGAACTCCGCCCGGCGCTTAATAGTGCGTTTGTTGAATGTAGCACAAAAGCGACAGACCGAGACGTCGTGGTCTGGGCCTAAACAAGGTATACAGAGGGAATGGAAATCCTTATGCGGTATTTGCTTCCCACAAGAAATACAATTATTAACTTTGTCTGACATCGGTCTGAGGCAAGAAAAGTTTCCCCAACGGGGTGCTTAGCTTTTAAGAAGACTTCGGTTTGCAAATTTTCGTAATCTCAGGAGCTGGCCGACCGGCACTTGCGAACTGCTTCTGCTTCGGGCACCGCGCGGCAAGAAAGACTGAAGAAAATGGCGTCGGCTGGTTCCTTTATACCCCTGTCGCACTGACGTCAGGGAAGAAGCGACGACAACCGCCGCCGGACCTAGACTTTGGAATTCGGCCGACCGAGGACCCGCCTGACGGCAGGATAACCCATCTGTTATGACTGCAGTTGTATGCACGATGAACATCGGCATTACAATGAATGCTGTTTCAACACATATACAACAAATACAATGCAGGATACTGCTCCGGTACAATGAAGGCTGTCTTTAACGTATACATATACAACAAAAGCTGACAACAGCGAGAGCTCAGGTCAGTGATTTTTTCCCCAGGAAAAATTGCTTAAGCTTAAGAGAGATTGGAATTTTGGGACCCAAATGTACCGATTCGAAAACAAACTGATCAAAAACCCCTTAACCCAAAACTAACAAAAAAAGGCCCCCCCCCAAAAGAAAAACCCAAAAGAAAAATTTTTTGGGGCCAAAAAACCCTCAAAAGGAAAAAAAAAAAAAAAATTTAAAAACAAAAATGCAAAAAAAACAAAAAAAAAGTTCCTTAAAAAAATTAAAAAAAGGGGGTCCCCCTAAACATGATCACAGCCAAACACAATGCCAGACACACTTGTTATAGGTGACTCCATAGTCAGACACACTGACGTCCCACTCACCAGACTGAACAAGGAAAAGATCACAATAAGCTGCCTGTCAGGCGCTAGAATCCGCCACATAAGACAAGCACTCAGGTCACTCCACAGTAAGTACAAGTATGACTCAGTCATTGTCCATGCCGGTGTGAACGACCTGAGACGTACCTCCCTGGACTACATGAAAAGAGACATAGAGGGCTCTCAGATTATGTAGCCCAGGCCGGTATGACCCTGACCCTGAGCAGTATCCTACCCTCACCAAGAATGATGCCACAATACAGAGACAAAATGATCGTCTTTAATAATTGGCTTAATTACTGGTGTCATTCTAAGGGGATCCAATGTCTGTCTGCCTGGGATGACATGCTTGACAAGCCACGCTGCTTCAAGGGACGGCTTGCACCTGTCACCCCTGGGCTTCCGGATATTGGCAAAGGCTCTTGCCACCCCCATAGTGCCTTTTTTAGGCAAGGCTCAAATGATAAACCTACCGCCCTAGAAAACAAAAATGGAGAAAAACTAAGGGTAATACTGCTCAATGCCAGAAGTCTAAACCTCAAGATGCATACCCTCAAAGCCCTCCTCAGTATGGAGAACATCGATGTCTGTGCTGTGACTGAAACCTGGTTCAAGGCTCCTGAGAGCACCCCAGCACTATCAGGTTATACCTCATATCATGCTCCGCCCCAAAATCCGGACCGAACCACAAAAGGAGGGGAGTATCCATATTCATAAAGGATACCCACACCTCCAGGTTAGTGGCAACGCCAAGCATCGGAGACCATCCAGGTGCAATTAACCATAGGTAAACTGCCCTACAGTTTGTAACATGCTACAGACCACCTTCTCAAACTCAGGAAACCCACACAGCCTTCCTGAAGACACTGGAGAGTATGAATGTCTCTCCAAACACCATCATATTGGGTGACTTCAACTACCCAAACATAGACTGGGAACATTACTCAAGCCCCAACACCCCAGCCCAAAGGTTCCTGGAGTTCATAAACTCAAATGCTATGGAACAACTAGTCACCATTCCCACAAGAGGAGAAAATATACTAGACCTGATCATCACAGACATGGGGACAAAATGCTCCACACCGAAGTATATCCCTCATTGGTGAGATCAGACCATAAATTAATCTCACTGGAGATCCACATCCCACCCCCACCCCAGCAAAAAGACCACAGTGAAGAACTTCTCAAAGCAAACTTCACACTTCTTAAGACTGGAGTGGTATCCTTCAAGGCCCCGAGCCAGTGGAAACCACAACCCACGCTGCTGAAACCCTTACAAATGCCTTCTACGAGCACCTCCAGGAATGTATGGATCAAGCAATCCCTAATAAAATCAAGACCCTTTCCACCAAAGGCAGGCGCCGGTCTGGTGGACCCCAGCCATAAACAAACTCTACAACAAGAGGAGAAAGCTACTACATGACAGAGCAAAATCCCTAAAAGGGAAGGCATCTCTGATCAATACTAGCAAAAAACTACGATCACTCATAAAATCATCCAAGGCCAACTTTGAGAGAAAAATCGCTAATGACACAAAAGACAATCATAAGGCCTTCTTTAGCTATGTTAGAAACCTGGGTGGAAACTCCCAGATATGCTCAGAGTTAGTCCAAAATGATAAAAAAATTACTGAACCCACAGACATTGCCAACATACTGGCAGACAGGTTCAGTGCAAATTTCTCCCCACCCTCCCCCACAAAAGGAGAAATATCTATCCTACCAGAGTCTAGCCTCCCAAACATCTCAGATGCCCAGGTGAGAGTTGCTCTCTCTAAAGCAAAAAACACAGCATCAATGGGACCGGACGGTGTCCGCTGGCTGTGTGCTACACGAACTCAATGAGGAACTAAACCCACACATAAGGCTGCTGTTTAATCTTAGTCTTACTACAGGATACATACCCAAAGAATGGCGTACGGCAACTGTGGTCCCACTCCACAAAGGCAGTGCTTCTACGAACCCTGGAAATTACCGACCCATAAGCTTGACGAGCCTTGTCTGCAAAGCTATGGAGAGGATCATAATGGAACTCATAAATAAAGACATTGGGGACCTACAGACACTGGATCCTACCCAATTTGGCTTTGTCAAGGGCAGATCCTGCCTCTTGAACTTGGTCGACTTTTCAAACAGTCACTAAGGCCATTGATGAGGGTAAGGCAGTTCACACAGCCTACCTTGACCTAGCAAAAGCGTTCAACACAATACCCCACTCGGGCATCATAGAAAAGCTCACCAGCTTAGATGTAAACCCATATGTCACAAGATGGGTTGCAAACTGGCTCAAGGACAGAACACACAGGGTTAGAGTTGCTGGTGCCATGTCAGACTCTAAGCCGGTCCTGACGGTGTCCCACAGGGCTCAGTCCTGGGCCCCCTCTTGTTCAGCATTTATTTTTCTGAAGTGCAGGCAAACATAAGGGGATTGTGGCTGACAAAATTTGCAGATGACTGCAAACTGGGCACCATAATTGACACTCCATCAGACACAGACATCCTCCAGAGAGGTCTCATAGAAATGGATAACTGGTGCCAGAGCCATGGCCTTAAGCTAAATGCCAAAAAATGTATAGTCATACCCTTTGGGAAAAACAAGGTAACCCCTAATTACCACATAGGTGGTAATCCATTAAACACGGAAGAAGTTATCAGGGACCTGGGGACCCAAGTTGACAGTAACCTCTCTTTTGACACTCACATTGCCAAAGTGGTTAGGAAGACCTTCTACATTGCCCACCTGATCATGAAGGGATTCACATCCAGATCAGGAGAGGTCATTGTATCCCTGTACTCTTCACTTATCAGACCAATGATTGAGTACAATGCCCCATTCGAAATGTACCTTACCCAACACCTGCAGCAGTTGGAAAGACCCCAAAAGTTCCTCACCAAAAGGATAAAGGGGCTCAAACATATGTCATACGATGCCCGACTGAAGAAACTCCAGCTCTATTCAGTCGCATACCATCTGCTCAGAGGTGATCTGTGCCTGACATACAAGGCCATGTCCAACCCGGAATTAATGGACATGCTCCGCCTCAAAAAATCCACATCCACCAGAGCCACGAGCAAGAGACTTAAACCTCAACACGGATATAAATAGGACGTGCTGGAGGGACAGATTCATCACCCAGAGACTCCCTACACTGTGGAACAGAATCCCGGTCCATGTGAGGCAGAGCCCCTCACTGACTCTGTTCAAGAGAAATCTTGACGAGTGGATGGGAGATCGTAGGCTTACCCCGGGAATCATCTCTGTGTCACTGCTGGACAGAGGCACAGCAAACTAATGGGTATAGTATTCTCATCCTAAGGGGTGGTGAAAGCCACACACACTCTGGCTAGGCTTATAAATGCCCTAGGGCAGATAGCCTAGTATGAACCTATGAACCTATAAAAAGGCTAAACCTATTTATCTAAATAATAAACCTTACAAAAACTGTCTATAAGAACTGACTGAAAAAAACAACTGTTAGTATCATGCAAGCAAGAAAATTAACGCTAGTAGCAACTGACGTCCAGAAGTCTGAAAAACACTGATAAAATAGAATATGATACTACTGCGATAAAAATAGATTATATCTACGAAAAGCCTACAGAGAATAAAAAACCCAAGGAATCTTAACAGTCAAAGTAAGTGTAACAATGAGAATGAACAATAAAAAATAATATAGATGTGGCAAATGTACCATGACAAATTGAACCAACCAGTAAAAAACTCAGAAAGTATAAATACGAAGATTATTAGGGTGATCTATGGGTTAGTAAAAACCATAATTTTACCCATATATTCATCATACCAAAAAACACATACATAATGCAGCAGTATATCTTAAATGCAGTCCTAGGAGAAGAAAAGTCGAAGGACAATATAGGGATATGGCTATATAGTTGCTTTAACAAAAACAAAAGCTGCATCATACTAAGAGATATTGTAGGAATAATATAAATGATCAGTCATCTATCTAATCAAGCCACATGGGGCCTTAGTAACACGTACATTCTAGGCACCCAACAAGACAGTATTTAGACGGCATACAATCCTTTGGCCACCTAACATAGGACATAATAAATAAAAAATATAATGAAATGCGGTTCATGTGGCCTTATCTATTAGGAATGGAACTGAAGGGCACATAAAAATATCAAGGGGTATGTGAGCAACAACAACAGGACCAATGTGCTCATGTTTTCACTTCCTCATATTGAGATTAGGTCTGACTGAGACATATTGATTAATGCCTGGATGAAGATGTGCTTTCAAAGTAAAAATCCACTTGAGCTCCCTAAGGGCCAGTTGGTTCATCTTGTCTCCTTCCCTGCAGTTGATAGCCATCAATTCCAGAACCATGAATTTGAACCTGTGTGTATTGAATTCCAATACATGTTTGGCCAAAGCACTACTGTCATTGCCTTTTGCCACATCTATATTATTTTTTATTGTTCATTCTCATTGTTACACTTACTTTGACTGTTAAGATTCCTTGGGTTTTTTATTCTCTGTAGGCTTTTCGTAGATATAATCTATTTTTATCGCTGTAGTATCATATTCTATTTTATCAGTGTTTTTCAGACTTCTGGACGTCAGTTGCTACTAGCGTTAATTTTCTTGCTTGCATGATACTAACAGTTGGTTTTTTCAGTCAGTACTTATAGACAGTTTTTGTAAGGTTTATTATTTAGATAAATAGGTTTAGCCTTTTTAAAAGGTGAGCTTCTTGCTGACCAGCCGCTGTTGCCAGTAGGATGCCTTTTATTGTCGGACCTGTTCTCGGCGTGTTGACTGTGTTTATATGAACTTCTTTGGATGGATTATAACAGCGATTATGGTTTGACCACAACTACTACTGATGGTTTTTATTTTTTACCTGCAAGGTAAAGTTGATATGTAAATACAGGATATTCTGCAGTCTTAGTATAGACCGGTATTTATCTCTTGACATTTATCTCTTGATGTTAAATACTAGAGATGGTAGCATTGACTTGTTGCCAATGATCGGTATGTTTCACATTTCTTAATAGTTACAATATACTGCTGTTCCTTATATGAACAGTCACTGTTATGGGCATTCTGTTTTGTTATGGAGTTTGGCAACTTCATTTGTTTTTTCCTCATAACACCTCACCATATATTCTTGGTGTTGTTTGATATACTTGCCGTTTTTTAACTGGATGTCTTTTTTAACTGGATGTGTTTTGCTAATGAGCCCAGGATGAGCTCAGTCCAGCGACTCTACTCGTAGAGTTATTGTGTATGTTTTGATTTTATCAGTGACACTACTGTATTTTATACTTTTGTTTCATAAGTGTTTTGGTTGTGTTCAAAGTGAGTACATTGACCACCGGTACATATTGCTTTGGTCTGCAGCTATTTTGGTTTGCTAACTGGCGTGACTGTTAGCTCTACAGTATAGTATGCGATCTCCTTGTAACAGCATAGTTTATTTAAGGCGCAATGAGTGCGCTTCACATTAACTGTGCCTATTTATGTGTTAAATATTTTTAAATGTTTTTATCGTTTTTTACTTGTTTATTTGAACTTATTAATGATGTTGTTTTAAACAAGTATATGATGAATGTTACAATTATTCAATTAGTGCTTTAATTAGTTGAGTTTGAGCGCCAAGATTTTTTGTATAAATGGCTGCTCAATCTTTTATTTCATCACACCTGAAGAAGCGTAGTATAGCTACGTGAAAGCGCTTGTGTGTTCCTGTCTTCATTAAAGAAGTTTTGTTATAATAGTCGGTATCTCTGTGTGGTGTATCCAGTGGATTTGGTGTAATTCATTTTTGGAAGGGTGTGAAAATGGAATTTGTAGCCTCTGTTTATAATGTCCAGGATCCATTTGTCCTTTGTGACAATATGCCAATTTTTTGAAAATAATGCCAGCTTTCCTCCTAAGGGGGATGCCATTTGAGACTTGGTTGGCATGCAAAGGGGAAAGTCATTGGGTTTGCTTTCTGAAAGATTGCGAGTTATCCTCACCACCTCTTTGTGTAGGAGCTTGCCATTGTCTGCCTCTAAACGATCCTTGGGATTGCCCTCTGCCCCTCGGGCGCCTGTATCTGCCTCTTTGGGGTCTGTCCGTGGCAGGATAGGACCAGTTTTTGGAAGGCCAATTTCTACTAAAACGTGGGGGTTGTACCTGTAGAAATTCTTTAACAGTTTGCATTGATTTAGCCTTTTCCTCCATTTTCCTTAACACCTCCTCAGCATTAGCACCAAAAAGTACATCCTTTTGAAGAGGGGCGTCTAGTAATTTAGCTTTGACATGATCAGGCAAGGCTTGTTCCTTGAGCCAGGCATGCCTACGTATGACTGATCCTGTAACAGCAGCTCTACATGAGGCCTCTAGAGCATCAAAACCACATTGTAAGGTATGCTTACCCACTTGTTCTGCACTATGCATCAAATCCTGCAACTCTTTCAAGTCTGGTTGTTCAGGTTGTGACATTTACTTTTCAATTGTGATAACAAAACTGTTGGTATTTTAGCATATGAAACTGACAGTTTAAGGCCCTCATGGATAAGGTAGCGAGGTATATACCTTTTTCCCCACCTTTCTAAGGATCTGGAGTCTCTCTCGAAGGTAATGGATTTTAGCAATGGAGGCCTTAACTCCCTTGGGGCCCTGTGAGATGGTTTCTGGGTCAGCAGCATGGCTTTTGTATAGAAATTGGTGTGAGTCAGGAACCCTGTAGTACCTGTCAGGCTTAACTGGAGCTGGAGGTAGAGAGTCCGGGTTAAGGCAAGCCTCCGAGTAAACATCATCTAGGATGTCCAAGACAGGAGGTATAGCCAGAGGCCTGTGCTGAGGTAGCAAGAGAAATTCCCTGAGCCTTTTCTTGGAATCTGAATAATCTTGGCCTTCCCAGTGGAAGTGTTCCCTTAAGGTATGCAAAGTTTCCCCAAATGAGTAATCCTCTGGGGGGGGAGACAGAAGGAATGGACTCCTCCGCATCAGAGACTTCAAAAGGGGAGTAAGAATGTTCCTGATCATCAGAATGCTCTGAAATAATGGAGCCCTGATCAGAGGAGGGGGAATCTTCCTCCACTCTGGGCCTTTTGTCCGGTGGGGGCTGAGAACCTCTGATAAGAGTAATTAAATCCTCAGCCATTTTAAGCATCTGTTTCTTAGGCATGGGGCCTGGAGATGGGCCCTGTGTAGCTGGTCTCTTAGAGTGCATGGTTGCTTTAGACTTTGTGAAAGCCTTGATGGAGAAAGAAGAGGAAGGTCTGAAGACACCTTGAGTGGAGGTGGACCTGTCCACATTCTGAGTTTCAATGCCAAGAGTGGCTTCGGTATCTGTAGTCGGGGTGTGGGCCGAGGAGCCTGCGACCTTGGGCACAGGAGACACCGTCAAAGAAGTGTTGTCGGTAGTCAGGGGCTGCGTAGGCGCCTTGCTGAGAACCGAACCACATGTAGTCGGCTTTGGCGTGGTGTCGGTAGAGGCCGCGGACCTCGTGTGTCGGTCCTTGTCTTTGCGTTTTTTAGACAAAACCGGAGTCGGAGTATCCGACGACATAGTATAGTTAAATGCTTTCCCAAAATAATGCTGGGCGAACTCCGCCCGACGCTTAATAGTGCGTTTGTTGAATGTAGCACAAAAGCGACAGACCGAGACGTCGTGGTCTGGGCCTAAACAAGGTATACAGAGGGAATGGAAATCCTTATGCGGTATTTGCTTCCCACAAGAAATACAATTATTAACTTTGTCTGACATCGGTCTGAGGCAAGAAAAGTTTCAACGGGGTACTTAGCTTTTAAGAAGACTTCGGTTTGCAAATTTTCGTAATCTCAGGAGCTGGCCGACCGGCACTTGCGAACTGCTTCTGCTTCGGGCACCGCGCGGCAAGAAAGACTGAAGAAAATGGCGTCGGCTGGTTCCTTTATACCCTTGTCGCACTGACGTCAGGGAAGAAGCGACGACAACCGACGCCGGACCTAGAATTCGGCCGACCGAGGACCCGCCTGACGGCAGGATAACCCATCTGTTATGACTGCAGCTGTATGCACGATGAACATCGGCATTACAATGAATGCTGTTTCAACACATATACAACAAATACAATGCAGGATACTGCTCCGGTACAATGAAGGCTGTCTTTAACGTACACATATACAACAAAAGCTGACAACAGCGAGAGCTCAGGTCAGTGATTTTTTTTCCCCAGGAAAAAAAATTGCTTGGCTTGAGCCGTGACATTGCCCTTTACCCCCACTGTACTGCGATCTCGGAGTTGGTATATTTAGTTATGGGGGTATGGGTGGCACCGTCCCCCAGTCTGCATTGTTTAAGTGGTGTGTTGTGTTTTGTTGGTCTACCGATTTTTTTTTCTAGAGAAAAAAAATCAGTGACCTGGGGTTTCGCTGTTATCAGCTTTCGTTGTATATGTGTCGGTGAAATGGCATTCGCTGTAATGCTGTTTCATTGACTTAATATAGACATGTGTATTCTAATTCTCTTTCTGAAACACTTCTTGAAAAGCCTTGGGTTCAAACGGTTCTTTCCTTCATTGAAGCTTCTATTTTTCTAACCTTTTGTCTTTGACTTTAATAATTCCTCCAATGTCAGTTAAACACTCGAGAGCATTTAATTTATTTTTGCCTTTAAACTGGTGTAAGCCATCTCCACTACTAAAGCAAAAATTTAAACTGCTTTTTGATGAACAGCTGCATGTTTTTTCACAGCAATAAAGTTTTCTTCTCCTTTTTTTGGTTGATCTTCTCTTACTTTCTCTCCAAATTTCTTCTCTTCTTGCATCAAGGCAGTGTATACTTATCAACCAGCAAAGTATAGTTGCTTAAGTTCTACTTACCTACAACAGTAGATGTTTGAATTCCTCACTACAGCAATGCCATTTTGGGTTATCTGCCAAGGTAATCCAGTGCTAGACAGCTTTCAAAAGCTCAGACTCCCCTCCCTCTCTTTTCCTGTGACAGCAGATTGACTGAGCACATCCTGAGAGAGAAGTATTCAGCTGTGACATTCAGTGAGTGTTCAGTCTTTTTCTACCATCTAAATAAGAAAATCCTCTCACTCTTCACAGGATCCAGTGCAGAGTTTCCAGCTTACTGCTCAGTTAAGCCCCATATGGGGACCCTCCCCACCTTATTTTATTATTAAATTTACTACTCTCTTTCTATTTTTAATGTTTATTAAAAATATTTTAATATTTTATTTCTGTCAGTGTTTGTAGTAAGTCCTGTGGGGATTTCTGTTTATAGCAGTGTTTACTTGGCTTCTCTCATAGGTTCATTATTAGAAATCTTAAGTGCTTATTGTGATACAATATCTAGTAACGTCAGTTTATTATTCTGTCTGGTATTATCTCCCCTGACTTGATGGAGCCTAACTCAGCCCCCCCAAGTCAAATATGGTTGCACCTAAAAAGAAAAATCAGAAAGAAAATATGCCTCACCCTACAGTTAGTGATTCTGTTGGGGTCAATGCTCAGCACACAGACCACTTACCTTTTGCTCCATCTCCCTCTAACGCAGCTTTGCCTGACAATATGGAATGAGGGTTAGATACTTCCTCCAGGGCTCTTCCAGTATTTGGTATAGATATAAGAGAATCAAACACCTTAGGTGAAGGAATAGTCTGGGGTAAGACACCCCTTGCCAGACAGAACACTCTGCCATCAGGTATGTTATCTAGTAGTGACGTTCACAAGAAAAAGAAACAGAAGCTTCATCATACAGCAGGTAAACAGATTATAGCTGTTTATAAGGTTGATGTATATTTTTCCTTGCTAAGAGTGTTCTGCACACAGCTAATTCTGGTGGTTGTGTTCCCATCCGTGACTCTAGTACTAGTTTTTCTAGAGACCTTTCTGTTTCATAGAATGATGAGGAATCTGATGAGGACAATGGTGATTTCCTAGCTGATAGAATGTCCTATCACTCTGATTCGGTGGAAGGTGAACCTGAACGCAAGTCCAAACAAGTGTTCACTTCTCCTCTGATGACTGCTAGATTTACTGATGTTTTTACTTGAGAGCAGTTTCCAGCTACCCCACACCTAAGCAGAGTGCATGATCTTACAGAGGATGAGCTGTTCAATTTTTGTGGATATTCATATTTCATACTGGCCTTGGAAGATGTTTATAAAGTTGTCTGCAGGACACTAGTATTTATTCCAGCAGTCCCTAAAAAGGGTCACAGAAAATACCAGGTTCCCCTCAAATATAACAAGTCTATTTTCTCATTTGACTGCTGACCGAGCTGCAGTCCCCCCTGCTGCCTGTTCACATAAAGTCTTTTGCTTCATCGAATCCAACACCTCCAATAAAGAGGGAAAATGGTTAGATCTTCAGGGCAAAAGGATGTCTCTTTCTCGTTACCCTTGAAAAATTGTTACTGCAAGAGAACAGTGTAAACTTAAATATACTGACTTAAAAAATAAAATGAACTGAACAGCACTCCTCGTGGTTTGTGAGCATTTAAAGTGCCATCCACACAATTTACTAAGGAAGATCCAGTACAGGATGCCTTTAAAAAGCAATGGTTGAAGGCAGCACAAGTGTGCCTTAACTCATTACATCTAAGTGACGCCTCTAGGTCTAGGCGTCAAATATTGCTTGTTCATATTTGTATCAATAATTGCAAAATTGTGTTATGTATAAGGTTTTAAAATACTTCATCTTAAAGCTTACATAACAGCAAACTCAGCTGCATTAATATTTGACCTCTGTCTGGTAAATAGATATTAACTGCTGTTTTATGATATTTTTCACATTTTTCTAAATATCTCAACAACCAGGTAACATAGACCGTAATCCTTAGTCTATTAATCTAGCTGAGAGCTTTCATACAAAAGTACTGCTGACAGTATGTGTATAACATGAGTGGTTGCTGAGATATTGTAAGTTGCTTAAAAAATATTATAAATGTAACAGTTAGTGTGTTTACTGTGACTTATAAAATTCGGTTTAAGACCTAGAACCTAAAGAATACTACCACTATAAAAATAGTTTGTGCCAAAGAGTTTTCCATTTATACTACTTTCATAATCTTTATGGTTCCAGAGATATGAACATTTGTTTGAAATGTGAGGACATAATTTGATTCTGTGAAAAGGCTTAGGCTCATTGGGAGTTATAAGTGCAAACTTCCTGAGCTCCATTGGAGTGAATGAGTTAAATGGACTCCATTCCAAAATGAAGGAGATACAATTAAATATGGCAAATTGGTTGAATAAACTAAGTAGTATATGGGTGAATTAAAAAGTAGAATGTCTGCTAATGAGCTGACTAACAACCTAAAACTAAATGAAATGGTTAAAACTGCTAAAATGAGAAACTGTTAAACTTAAAAAATATATAAAATAAAGAGGGATAATGGTGAGTTTAAAAACAAAGCGTTCCTTTGGCAATGACATGTTTTTTGCAAGAAGGGTGGGAACGGAGTACAAGAACAAGACCTCCTCGGCTTAAAAGTTTCTAATGATAATGGGGCACAGACATCAGCAATGTAAGAGATGGACAGCCCTACCCATGTAAGTGCATCCAAAATAGGATGTTTTGAAAGAAATGAAAGTACAACTGACCATGGTAGTTTCTGTCCCAACATCAGAAAACATAAACAGAGGGGCTTTAGGACAAGGATATAAACAGAAAAGGAGAAACAAATGGTACAGAGGTATGTGCTGCTTTACAAAATGATACTGTAGACTATTATAGAGTTGTATTTCATTATAAGATTCAGGTTGCCCTGTTGAATGTTTATAACTATATCAAATGCCTGTGAGGAACAACCAGTTTGGATTAAAGTGACTCTACAATGACAATGTTAACTAGGGGTTTGAAATTTATTCCAATAAATATATATATTTTTTTGCTAATAATAATGTTTGGTTGTGTCTTTTGGCTTTTCCCGGTTAGAGGTCGCCACAGCAGAACTCCGGTCCGCTAATGATTGGCAGTAGATTTTTACGTGCCGAGTTGCCGGCTCTGACGCACAACCTTTAACGAAGGTACGCCCATTCACGCATGTCTCCACACAGAAGATGCTCTAGCTGAGAATCGAACAGGACGTCTTACTCTGAGGCGACAACGCTACCGCAGCACCACCACCGCAGCCTTGCTAATAATAATGATGGCAATGAATATAAGGCAGATGTTGTAAATGATTTTCCTTGTATTGCTGTTCTGGTATAGTTTTTGATAGGGACAATTTGTTGTCAAGTTATTGTTTTCCATCAATTAAGAGTGATTTTATAGAAGTTTAATGATAAAGTAATTAATGAATTTGCAAAACTACATTCTTTTCATGTGAAATAAGCTTAGGAGACAGTTTTGTCTAATAAAAAACAACACACTCTAATTTAAAAATTTGAATGGTTAGTTTTAAAACTTCATAAATATTTAAATTATATAATTTAACCAGCAGATAACTGTCTAAGCAATACAATTTTACAATGTGTATGTCACACCATGAAGATAAAGAATATAAAGTAATACCTAATCCAGGTGTATGAAAGGGCTATTGGAGAGTTAAGACAGTTATCTTCTAACAAAAATTAAAAATCTGATTACTAACCAATACAAATACGCAGCTGTTACAGTTTGCCTAAATTCCACAAAAATGCTAGGGACCCACATGAAAGACCAATTGTTTCAGGATGTGAGAGCTTTCAGGAGAATGTAGGAAAACTTATTAACACATAACTAAATAAACTTGCAGGTAGGATTCCATCTCTAAGAATTCAAGTTAATTGCCAAAAAATCAGAGGAGGAGACATTAACAATATCTTGAAAATCAGTGACTATAACTGGATTCTAAGGTTGCAATCTGATTCAAAATCTGGCATAAACAGTACAATCAGGATCAAGCCTATTTTAACAAAGAAACAGATGCAATACCATTGATTTATTTTATTTTATCACTGAATGTTTTTATAGTGTAATATATACGTATTTATTAGCGCTCTTGTCATTAATTAGACAATCATTTTTGACTGGTTGGCTGTTTCATGTGATTGTACGTGAATCTGTCTTATAAAGTGGATTGAATGCTTTAATTTTATCTGCAATGAGGAAGGGGATATCACCCAAAAGGCTTGCATTTTACATTTCGTGTTTTAATAGAAGGCGCACACACACACACACACACACACACACACGCACTCACACCTAGGGCCAATTTAGAGTGTCCAATCCACCTGCAGCATGTTTTTGGGATGTGGGAGGAAACCGGAGCACCCGGAGGAAACCCACGCGACCACAGGGAGGACATGCAGACTCCACACAGAAGGCACTCCAGCCGAGGATCGAACTGGAGAACCTCTTGCTGTGAGGCGACAATGCTAACCACTGCACCACCGTGGCAGCCCAAAAGTAGAGAAGTAATTGAAATTTCATTTGATCAGGAAGTGGAAACATGGAAGTAAAGGTTAGTGTGAAGGCACAGGGAAAGGATTTATGATGGCGTAATAGTAAGGGAATGAGAAGTGCGGAACATGCATGACATTGACTTTGTTAAACTGTCTCCATTGGGAGTTTCTGCTCCGAGAGCCTTCAAGTGTATTTATTTGCTTTGACTGACACTTTTGTTTTTTGATTGTGCTCCATTTCCATTGTGAGACTTGCCTTTTTCCAGTTTAGGCCAGACAGGCCAGCCTTTGGAAGAATACTTTCTGCTGCATTTCAGAAGTTAGGAATGAAAAATATCATGGCATGGCTACCCATTTCTTCTCCACTTTTTTAACCTTTTCAGCTGGGAGTTTAAAAGAAGATCCTTGTCTAGTAGTGCATTCAGGAGCTGCAGCTCCACATGGTCTGGCAGGGTAGGGTTCACAATAAGGTAAGTCCTAGTATGCTGGGCATTACAGCCACATTTTGTGAAGTGCTTGGAAACTTGCATACTGAGGTTGCACAGCTCAAGCCTTGCCACTATTAGGTCCTTGTTTCTGATCCCCTCTACCTTTCACTTCAGCTCAAAGTACAGTTTTGTACCTACCATAAATGTAGATGTTCGAGTGTTCACCCTGCTGCAGTCATCACACTTGGGTTATTCTGCCGTCAGGCAGTCCCGCAGTTGGCCTGAGTTCCAAAGTCTTGGTCCGGTGTCGGTTGCTGTCGCTTCTTCCCTGACGTCAGTGCGCCAGGGGTATACAAGAGGCATCTGACGCCATTTTCTTCAGTTTTTCTTGCCCCAGATGTCAGGTGCCCCCAATAGGTAGGCAATTTATATATTGCTATATAAAAATGTACATATAAAAATAAAACAATACCTTCAGGCACAAGCAAACAAACCACAGAGGTTGTATAGGAGTGAATGGTATAGATAAGTCCAGCTAGTTCAGAGGGGATGGAGGGAGGGTAACCTGGACTGCAGCAGGGTGAACACTCGAACATCTACATTTATGGTAGGTACAAAACTGTACTATGTTCATCGTGTTACCCTGCTGCAGTCATCACACTTGGGTTGAATCCCAAAGCTAAGGATGGGTGGTGGAGTTAAACAGGGTTAGAAGAAGCTAGAAGGCCCTGCAAAACTGCAGTGGCAAAACCAGCTCTAGTCTTAGAATATGGTGTTTGGTGAAGGTGTGCACTGAACTCCAAGTTGCAGCTTCCAGAATATCCTTGGTTGGCACCCCCCTGAGAAAGACTGCTGATGTAGCTGTAGCCCTGGTGGAGTGGGACCTAACGTTAGCAGGTACCGGTTTCCCATGATGCATGTAGCAGAAACGTATGCAATGTCCTATCCATTTTGAAATGGTCTGTTTTGAGATGGCTTTTCCTTGTGATCCTGCAGCATAGCCTACAAAGAGCTGGTCAGATTTTCTGAAAGCCTTAGTTTTATCCAAGTAGTAATGTAATTGTCTGTGAATGTCCAAATAGTGCAGGAGTCTTTCTCCTTTGTTCTGGGGATTTGGGAAAAAGGTGGGCAAATGAATGGTTTGGTTTAGGGCCACACTGGATACCACCTTTGGCATAAAGGAAGGGTTAGTTCGTAGAGACTCTGCCTTGATGAAAAATGAGGAAAGGCTCCACTGCCATTAGTGCCTGTAGCTCTGAGACTCTTCTAGCTGAAGTTATTGCTAGTAGCAGGGTAGTCTTCCATGAAAGAAATTTTAAATCAGCTGAAAAAGCTGGTTCAAAGGGTGGCAGTGTAAGCTTTTCCAGAACAAAGTTGAGATCCCAAGTAGGTGTTGGTGCTCTCCTGGGCGGTCTTATGTTCTTAGCCCCTCTGAGGTACTGTCTTAGGAGTGGTTGTGAAAATAAAGGAGGATCCGTGTTGTAATGAGCTGAAATTGCTGAGGCGTGGATCTTAATAGATGAAAAGGAAAGTCCTTTGTGCAACATCTCAAGTTAAATACTGTAGAATCTGAGGAATGTTTGGATCAAGGGGATTTTGGCCTTTAGGCTGGTTCCAGGCGCAAAATCTTTTCCATTTGTCTGAATAGGTTTTCCAGGTGCTGGGCCTCCTGGCCTCCAGAATGACATCCATAACAGCTCTGGACAGAGGTGTTGGCTGGTTGTTTAAGTAATTTGCCATGCAGCCAGGTTTAAAGTATTGAGCTGGCTGCGTAGAATCTGATTGTCTCGCTGGGTGAGCAGGTGAGGAATTTATGGTAAAATCCATGGTGGGCCGTGGGCCATGTTCCTTAGAATTGGATACCAGTGATGGCGTGGCCAGTCTGGTGCAATGAGTATCATTTGTGGCCTCTCTAATCTGACTTTCAGCAGTACCTTTGCTAGAAGAGGCAGTGGAGGAAAGGCATACACTGTTCATGTTTTCCAACTGAATGAGAGGGCGTCCACTTTCCAAGCTGGTGGGTGGAATGTCCTTGTGCAAAATTTTTGAAGTTGGTAGTTTTGGGGGTTGGCAAACAGATCTATGTCTAGGCGTCCCCATTTTTGAGTTATCATTGCAAATACTTGTGGATCTAGATTCCACTCGTGGGGATCCATAATGTTTCTGCTTAGGTCGTCTGCCAATGTGTTTTTATTTCCTGGCAGGAATTGTGCTTGTAGTTGAACTTGGTAAGACAGTGCTGTATTCCACAAGGTCATTGCTTGCCTGCATAGAGGGTAAGAAGGTGTGCCCCCCTTGCTTGTTTATGTACCACATTACTGTGGTATTGTCCATCTTTATTATTAGTTGTCCTGGGTATAAGAGGTCCTTGAAAGCTGTTAGGGCATTCTGTACTGCTAGCCTTTCTTTTTGATTGATATGCAGATTAGGTTCATAGATTCATACTAGGCTATCTGCCCTAGGGCATTTATAAGCCTAGCCAGAGTGTGTGTGGCTTTCACCACCCCTTGGGATGAGAATACTATGCCCATTTAGGGTTTAGTTTACTGTGCCTCTGTCTAGTAGTGACACAGAGATGACCCCCGGGGTAAACCTACGATCTCCCATCCACTCTTCAAGATTTCTCTTGAAGAGAGTTAGTGAGGGGCTCTGCCTAACATGGACTGGGATTCTGTTCCAGAGTGTAGGGAGCCTCTGGGTTATGAATCTGTCCCTCCAGCACGTCCTATTTATTTCTGTGTTGAGGTTCAAATCTCTTGCTCTCGTGGCTCTGATGGATTTGGATTTTCTGAGGTGGAGCATGTCCATTAATTCCAGATTGGACATGAGTAAGCGGTATGCGACTGAATAGAGCTGGAGTTTCTTCAGCCGGGCAGCATATGACATATGTTTGAGACCCTTTATCCTCTTGGTGAGGAACTTTTGGGGTCTTTCCAACTGCTGCAGGTGTCGGGTAAGATACATCCCAAATGGGGCATTGTACTCAATCATGGGCCTGATAAGAGAAGAGTATAGGGGCACAATGACCTCTCTTGATCTAGATGTGAATCCCTTCATGATAAGGTGGGCAATATAGAAGGTCTTCCTAACCACCTTGGCAATGTGAGTGTCAAATGAGAGGTTACTGTCAACTTGGGTCCCTAGGTCCCTGATTACCTCTTCCGTACTTAATGGATTACCACCTATGTGGTAATTTGTGGGTACCTTGTTTTTCCCAAAGGGTATGACTACATTTTTTGGCATTCAGTTTAAGGCCATGGCTCTGGCACCAATTATCCGTTTCTATGAGGCCTCTCTGAAGGATGCTTGTGTCCGCTGGAGTATCAATTATGGTGCCCAGTTTGCAGTCATCTGTGAACTTTGTCAGCCACAATCCTCCTAAGTTTGCTTGCACCTCGGAAAAATAAATGCCGAACAAGAGGGGTCCCAGGACTGAGCCCTGTGGGACACCGCCAGACTGGCTTAGAGTCTGACATGGCTCCAGCAATTCTGACCTTGTGGGTTCTTGTCCTTGAGCCAGTTTGCAACCCATCTTGTGACATATGGGTTTACATTTAAGCTGGTGAGTTTGTCTATGATGCCCGAGTGGGGTATTGTGTCAAAGGCTTTTGCAAGGTCAAGGTAGGCTGTGTGAACTGCCTTACCCTCATCAATGGCCTTAGTGACTGTTTCAAAAAAGTCGACCAAGTTCAAAAGGCAGGATCTGCCCTTGACAAAGCCAAATTGGGTAGGATCCAATGTCTGTAGGTCCCCAATGTCTTTGTTTATGAGTTCCATAATGATCCTTTCCATAGCTTTGCAGACCAGGCTCGTCAAGCTTATGGGGCGGTAATTTCCAGGGTCCGTAGAAGCACCGCCTTTGTGGAGTGGGACCACTGTTGCTGTACGCCACTCTGAGTACGTATCCTGTAGTAAGGCTAAGATTAAACAGCAGCCTTATGTGCGGGTTTAGTTCCTCTTGGAGTTCATGTAGCACGCAGCCCGGGACACCGTCCGGTCCCCATTGATGCTGTGATTTTAGCTTTAGAGAGGGCGACTTTCACCTGGGCATCTGAGATGTTAGGGAGGCTACACTCTGCTGGGATAGATATTTCTCCTTTTGGGGGGGAGGGGGCGGAGAAATTTGCACTGAACCTGTCTGCCAGAATGTTGGCAATGTCTGTGGGTTCAGTGTATTTTGTGTTATTTTGGACTAACTCTGAGCATATCTGGGAGTTTCCACCCAGGTTTCTAACATAGCTAAAGAAGGCCTTGTGATTGTCTTTTGTGCCTTTTGCGATTTTTCTCTCAAAGTTGGCCTTGGATAATTTTATGAGTGATCGTAGTTTTTTGCTAGTACTGATCAGAGATGCCTTCCCTTTTAGGGATTTTGCTCTGTCATGTAGTAGCTTCCTCCTCCTGTTGCAAAGTTTGTTAATGGCTGGGGTCCGCCAGACCTGTCTTTGGGGGAATGGGTCTTGGTTTTATTAGGGATTGCATGATCCATGCATTCTTGAAGGTGCCCGTAGAAGGCATTTATAAAGGATTCAGCGGTGTGGGTTGTGGTTTCCACTGGCCCAGGGGCCTTGAAGGATACCACTTCAGTCTTAAGAAGTGTGAAGTCGGCTTTTGAGAAGTTCTTCACTGTGGTCTTTTGTGCAGGGGGTGGGGGCGGGATGTGGATTTCCAGTGAGATTAATTTATGGTCTGATCTCACCAATGAGGGGTATACTTCCGGTGTGGAGCATTTTGTCCCCATGTTTGTGATGATCAGGTCAAGTATATTATCTCCTCTTGTGTGAGTGGTGACTAGTTGTTCCATCGCATTTGAGTTTATGAATTCTAGGAACCTTTGGGCTAGGGTGTTGGGGCTTGAGTAATGTTCCCAGTCTATGTTTGGGTAGTTGAAGTCTCCCAATATGATGGTATTTGGAGAGACATTCATACTCTCCAGTGTCTTCAGGAAGGCTGAGTGGGGTTCCTGAGTTTGAGAGGGTGGTCTGTAGCATGCTACAACCTGTAGGGCAGTTTTGCCTATGGTTAGTTGCACCTGGATGGTCTCCGATGCTTCGTGCGTTGCCACTAACCTGGAGGTGTGGGTATCTTTGATGAATATGGATACTCCCCCCTCCTTTCGTGGTTCGGTCCAAGTTTTGGGGCCGGAAAGCATGATATGAGGTAAGACCTGGTAGTGCTGGGGTGCTCTCAGGAGCCTTGAACCAGGTTTCAGTCACTGCACAGACATCGATGTTCTCCATACTGAGGAGGGCTTCGAGAGCGTGCATCTTGAGGTTTAGACTTCTGGCATTGAGCAGCATTACCCTTAGTTTTTTTTCACTTGTGTTTTCTAGGGAAGTGGGTTTGTCTTTTGAGCCTTGCCTAAAAAAGGCATTATGGGGGTGGCAAGAGCCTTGGCCAATATCCGGAAGCCCAGGGGTGACAGGTGCAAGCCATCCCTTGTGAAGCAGCGTGGCTTGTCAAGCATGTCATCCCAAGCAGACAGACATTGGATCCCCTTAGAATGACACCAGTAATTAAGCCAATTGTTAAAGCTGATTATTTTGTCTTTGTACTGTGGCATCATTCTTGGTGAGGGTAAGATGCTGCTCAGGGTCAGGGTCATAGCGGCCTGACCTACATAATCAGAGAGCTCCTCTATGTCTCTTTTCATGTAGTCCAGGGAGGTACATCTCAGGTCATTCACACTGGCATGGACAATGACTGAGTCATATTTGTACCTGCTTTGGAGTGACCCGAGTGCTTGTGTTATGTGGCGGATTCTAGCGCCCGACAGGCAGCTTACTGTGACCTTTTCCTTGTTCAGTCTGGTGAGCGGGACGTCAGTGTGTCTGACTATGGAGTCACCTATTACAAGTGTATCTGGCATGTTGTTTGGCCTTAAGGGCTGTGACTGTTTAGCACACTGACTTTGTGAACTATGTGTTGCATGTGCTATGTCTTGAGGTAGTGGTCGCCTGGGTGCCTGCTTTGGAGGCCTCTGTTGTTTCGGTAGATTTTTAATCAGAGCCTCCGAGTATGTTTTTGTGTGTTTATGTGTTTGGTTAGCAGTTGTGATAGGTCTATGTGAGACTGGGTTTGTGGTGTGCGTGGTTACCTTCTCCTCCTGACTGGTTTTGCCAGTACTGAGTTGAGAGAGCTCAGCCTCCAGTTTGGCTATATAGTTGCATCTCTCACATATATTTGTATTTGTTGGGAGGAGGAGAGGGTTGTCTGTGTACATGAGGCAATTGTAACATTGCCTCAAGATTCCCAGATTCACCAGCTGAACAGAAGAGGACGCCAGCAACTGGCCCTTCGACATGCTAGAAATAGTGAAAAAGATTGCTGTGAAACTGAGTCAGAAAGGACCTAGAGGGAAATGGGTACTCAAGGGGATTTAGGTGAATTAAGTACTTTCTTTTTGTTTAAGAGTGCTTTACCTGTATAAAAATGCTTTAGGAGCAAGTGCTGGGCTTTTCAGATAGAGAACAGACTGTTTAGATTGCAAGTAGAGCGGTTCTAAGGGAAAAATTGAAGAACAGACTTTGCGGAGCCAGAAATAGTTTAAACTTGCCTATTCTAGTTCAGTAAAGGCGGGAAAACAAGGATATATATATTTTTTTGTTTGTTTCAAACAGACAAAAAGATACAGTAACAAACAGTAAATGCTTTAAATCGGCTAGCGCACTTCAGTGTGTTAGCCTAACAGTTAAATTAAGCAAAAAAACAAACTTTTTAAAGTGCAAACAGTTCAGAAGGAAACACAAATACAGTAGATCAACTTGCAGAGCTAGTTTAGTAATATGAAAATGCTTTTAGGCGAAATACAGTCGAAATACAGCAGTCAAAAAAGAAAGCAAGAAAAATACTTATAAATCAAAGGAAAGTCACTCTTTCACTCTGCTGCTTGTAAAACTCTGCAGGACACCACGAGGAGCTGTGCTGAGTCGTATACAAGCACAAAAGCGCGCTAAAGCGGGCTTTATAGCAGGGGGTTGAAAAGAGCTAGGAAATGGCCCAAAACGGCCAATAAACTACAAGTTGCTGGGCTGGAACCACTCCTTTAGGGACAAATAGGCTGCTCAGTGCTCCCCACTCCCACTGGTGAACAAAGAATTTTCCCCATATCCAAATAAGGATATGGACAACACAGGAACTATGACACAGCCCAGGGATCAGCAAAATCTGAAGACTGGACTATTCTAGTTCAGTAAAGGCGGGAAAACAAGGATTTTTTTTGTTTTTTTTGTTTTTTCTTTCAAACAGACAAAAAGATACAGTAACAAACATTAATGCTTTAAATCGGCTACCGAACTTGAGTGTGTTAGCCTAACAGTTAAATTAAGCAAAAAACAAACTTTTAGTCCATTTGCCCTGAATGCATTTGAATGCATTGTCCTGCCATGTGTGCTCCCCAGGCATAGTCCGATGCATCTGTTGTCATAGTTTGCCTGGCTGTGGGTAAGGTGAAAGGCTGACCCTTGTTGAGGTGACATGCCTGTGCCCACCATAGAAACTCCTGTTGTAGGCAGGGAATGAGTGGTATCATTGTTTCCAAGCTGTGGCTGTGCTGAGTCCATACGCTTTTCAGGTACCATTGTAATTTCCTCATATGCAGTTTTGCAAATGGTATTAGTAGTATGCAAGATGCCATGAATCCCAAGGCCTGCAGAATTTTTCTTGCAGGGAGTTGGGTCTTTGTTGCCATTATTTTGAAGTATTGAGTCAGCTGTTGTCGCTTGTATGGCGTGAGATAAGCCATCTGGGCCGTTGTATTCAAGCTGGCACCCAGGAATATTATTGTTTTGTGAGGGCACTAGTTTTGATTTCTTTTCGTTTACTGTGTACCCTAGGAAACTTAGAAGGTGTTTGACAAATGCCAGATGCTTTAAAAGAATGTCCTTGCTTTCTGCTTGAATAAGGCAGTCATCCAGGTATGGGTATATTTGAATTCCTCTTTGTCTGCAGTATGCAATTACTGGTGCCAGGCATTTTGTGAAGACCCTGGGTGCAGTAGATAAGCCAAAGGGCAGTGCAGAGAATTGATAATGGGTTGAACCTGCAATGAAGCGGAGGTATCTTCTGCAATTTTGTCTGATAAGGACATGCAGGTATGCCTCCTTGAGGTCCAACGTTACTAGCCAAGCATTCTTGCCCAGCATGGGAAGAAGCTGCTGTAGTGTTAGCATCTTGAATTTGGGTACTTGCAGTTAGGTGTTCAGAATTGAAAGATCCAGAATGGGTCTCCATGCTTTGTCCTTTCTTGGGACTAGAAAGAGTCTTGAGTAAAATCCTTGTCCTTGCTCCTGTGTAGGTACCTGTTGAATGGCTCTCATGTCCATGAGAGCTGTACTTTGTTTTTGTGCCTCTGCCCATTGATTTGGTGGAGGCTTGGCATTCCTTTTATCCTTGGCAAGGTATGAAAGTGGAATCTGTATCCTTGTGAGACAATGTTTAGGACCCATTTGTCTTTTGTGATGACATGCCAGTTGTCTGCAAAAAGTGCTAATTTTCCTCCCAAGGGAGCTGCCAAGAGAGATTTGCTTGGTAGTTTGAGTGTTGAGTCATTGTGTTTGTCTTCTGCTAGCTTGAGGCCTGTCTTCTCCTCCTTTCTGGGTAGCAGTACCCCATTGGCGAGGTTTGTAAGGGCCTTGTGACTGACCTCTGCCCCTTGGGCATCTTTATTTGCCCTTGTGTTATCTGTCAGAAGCTGGAAAGGACCAGTTTTTTGTTGGCCAATTTCTGCTGAAACGAGGGGGTTGTACCTGTAAAAAATCCTTGACCGACTCCATAAACTTTGCCTTATCCTCCATTTTCTTTAAAACCTCTTCTGCTTTGACACCAGATAATACATCCTGCTGTAAAGGTGCATCCAATAATTTGGCTTTAACATGATCAGGTAGGGTTTGTTCTTTTAACCAAGCATGTATACGTATGACAGACCCAGTAACAGCTGCTCTACAGGAAGCTTCCAATGAATCAAATCCACATTGTAAAGTATGTTTGCCCACCTGTTCAGCTGCATGCAACAGATCCTGCATTTCCTTGAATTCAGACTGTTCAGAATGTGTGCTCATTTTTTGTTTTAATTGAGAAATTAGGAATTGCTGATATTTCAGCATGTGAAACTGACAATTTAATGCTCTCATAGCCAGAGTAGCTGAGGTGTATATCTTCTTTCCCCATCTATCTAGGGCTCTGGAATCTTAGCCATATATACTTTAGCCCCTTTGAGACCCTGGGAAATTGTTTCTGGGTCAGCCACAGGACTTTTATAAAGGAATTTGTGTGAGTCAGGTACTCTGTAGTATCTGTCTGGTTTGGCTGGAGCAGGAGGTAGCGAGTCTGGATTTAGACTAGACTCCAAGTAAACATCATCCGCAATGTCTAAAACTGGAGGGATAGAAAGTGGTCTGTGCTGGGGTAGTAAAAGGAACTCTCTGAGCCTTTTCTTAGAATCAGAGTAGTCCTGGCCTTCCCAGTGGAAATGTTCCCTCATGGTATGTAAAGTTTCCCCAAAGGAGTAGTCTTCAGGGGGAGATGCTGAGGGAATAGAGTCTTCAGCATCAGAGCCTTCATAAAGGGGAAAAGCGTAATCCTGTTCCTCAGAAGAATCTGAGGAAATTGAAACCTGGTCAGAGGAAGCATAATCCTCCTCTTGTCTTGGTCTTTTATCTGGAGGGGGATGGGAACCCCTGATTAGGGTAATCAAATCTTCAGCCATCTTAAGCATCTGTTTCTTAGGCATGGGGCCTTGAACTGGAGACTGATGTACAGTCCTTTTTGTTTTTAATGGAGTTTTAAGCTTGGCATAAGATTTAATGGTGAGTGTAGTCGGTCTGAAGACACTTTCTGCAACCGAAGGTGTTTCTACTGCACCAGGATCTCGTTCTGCTCCGGTGTCGGAAGGGCCTAATGAAGATGGCTGTGACGGCCTAGTACACTCCGCTTGAGAATCCGAAGCTGTCTGGGGTTCCAATTCTGCTCAGAGTCTGGCTTGTTCCTAGGCTGCCTGTCCTTATCCTTGCGTTTTTTATGCATGCCGGTCATCGGCTGCTCCGACGGCATGATATAATTAAATTTCCTACCAAAGTAATGTCGTGCGAAGTCAAAACGGCATTTAATAGTTCGTTTATTAAACCTAGCACAAAACCGACAACCTGTGATGTCGTGGTCTGAGCCTAGGCAAGGAATACAATAAGAATGGAAGTCCTTATGAGGTATTTGCTTCCCACAAGAAATGCAATTGTTAACTTTTTCTGACATCGGACTGAGGCAAGAAAAGGTTCCCCAACGGGGTACTTAGATTTATTGAAGACTTCGGACTGAAATTCGATTCGAAAATCTCAGGTGTCGGCCGACCGGCACTTGCAAACTGCTTCTGCTTCGGGCACCGCACGGCAAGAAAGACTGAAGAAAATGGTGTCGGACGCCTCTTATATAACCCTGGCACACTGACATCAGGGAAGAAGCGACAGCAACCGACACCGGACCAAGACTTTGGAACTCAGGCCGACTGCGGGACCGCCTGACGGCAGGATAACCTAAGTGTGATGACTGCAGCAGGGTAACACGATGAAAATCTAAGGAAACTCCTGAAACTTCAACACGGAGTCTAGTACTTATGGGCCCCGAAGGCCAGTGTAGCAGAAGTATAAACCTTTCCCCAAAACAGTCAAGCACTCTGCTGTCTCTCACTGGTAGTGGGGTCCCTGTATGGAGCTGAAGAAGTTTCCTTTGTGAAATCCAGTACACTTCAGCAGGATGAGCTAAATGGTTTCTGCATAAAAAATATGCAGGGATTCTAGACCCCCCCAATGAAACAGTTAGGCTTCCTAGGGGCTGGGACCAGGAGTCTGACTCCACAGATGCACTGATGAACACATCTTTCAGAGGTAAAGAAAGTGGCTTTGGTTCATGCAGGTCCATAAAATCCTTTTAATTTAACTGGGTTGTTGAGAAATCCTTTGCATTCAATTTAAAGGTTTCCATCATCCTGTGAAGGATTTTTCCAAATGAAACAGCCAAGGGTGGACATGCACAGGATACTATGTCTTCAATATCAGACTCAAAGTACGAGATGGAAGACATTTGTTTTTTTTTTTTTTTTATATGCTAGCTAATTTGCCTCTGAATGAGGAGGGTCTGAATCCAGTTTTAGGGTAGGCTAAATTATTTTCCTTTTAGCAGGAGCCCCTAGCACTGCAGCCATTTCCAAAGCAGGCTGCTTGGAGTTCAAAAAACTCATGAAATCCTGTGCCAGTTGAAAAACGTCCTGGGATGTAACCTGGAAGTGGAGTGAGATGAGGTTCTACTCAGCCATGGCTGAGAAAAGCTTACAACCATCATTTGACTTAGACACCTTTGCAATCCACAGTACAAGGGCAACCTCCTTAGAGGCTTTGGTCATGGACAGAAGCCATACCTCTTTGCAGTATCCACTATTAAACAAGTAACATTTGGATACCCCTGTTTCCTTCACTAAAAGTGATACAGGAGACAAAACAATAGTAATTTGTAAGTCTGTAGTATTATTTACTTTAGTTTAGTTTAGTTTGGGAACAGATGTTTTACTATCCCCAACAATAAAATGCTTACTAAATTGCAGTCATCTTCAAGGTAGAGAATTAGATGACAGAAAGCTGACCATTGACGTTTTTGTCAAACTAATGAGAAATCTAACTGCTTCACATAAAAAAATACAGAATGAATAAAAAATTCTTCCTTCTTGTAAAAGACAAAGGCGTACTTGAGTACCTAAGCAGCCTGGGAGATAAGTGAAGGAGCTTGGGGAGAAGTATAGCTTCATAAGAAGACCTGCCTCTATCTGGGATTCAGTGAACCACACAAGTGGCTTGAGAAAATTTATACAAAAAGCCTCCTTTAGTTACAAAAAAAAGAAGTTATGTACTCACCATAACATTCCATCTGAGTAGGTAATCTTCATTTGTCAGCAACCTGTGGGTATTGGATCCATATCGGATCCAAGCCAGCAGCTTCAAACAGCTAAGATCCGAGCTCCAAGCTCCTCTCCCTTACCCATAATCCCCTGCTAACACTTCCTGCCCTCAGATCGAGTTTGCTTAGCAACTCAGAGTATTATAACACAGGAATCACCTGCAAATCCTAACCTAAAGTTATCTGGAAACAAGGGCTAGGAATCCTTCTAGTACGCACTATAGGTTAGGGGGATGGAGGGAGGGTTGGTTGCTGACAAATGAAGATTACCTACTCAAATGGAACGTTATGGTGAGTACAAAACTTCTTTACCTGAAGTAGTTAACTTCATTTGTCCATCAACCTGTGGGACAGAGTCCCCAGCTACACAAACCTTGGGAGGTCCTCATGGAAGGATATTCTGGAGCACTGCAGAGCCAAAGGATGCTCTCCCTCTGGAAATTATGTCCACCTTGTAATGGTTAATGAACGTATGAGATGAAGCCCAAGTGGCTGCTGAACAATTGTCATCCAAGGAAACTCTGACCAAAAAGCAGCAGAGGTGGAAATTGATAGAGTAGAATGGGCATGGACTCCTTCAGGTTCGGGTCGACCAGAACTTTGATATGCTAGTAGGATACATTGGGAAATCCATCTGGACAATGTAACTTTTGATACTGGTTTTCCCAAAGAGGGGTTTGCAAAGGATACAAAGAGTTGGTCCGATTTCCTGAGACCAGCGGTCCTGTGCAGGTAAAATCTTAATTGCCTGTGTACATCCAGGGAATGTAATAAGAAGTTATGTACCTACCATAACGTTCCATGTTAGTTGTCTTCTTCTCGCCTTCTTTCTTGCTGGATGGGTTCGGAGCCGATCCTCGGCTCCGACTCCGCCAATACTAAAGCTCGAGAGCTAATTCCACCAGCTCGAGGCTCCCCTATATCCCACAATGCTAGGCGGTAACTCCTCAGATCTCGTTTGATAGCTATACCAAGCAACCCTAGTCTCCATAGAATGGAGGTGGGAAACCCACCTCAAAACAACCTGCGTGAAAAGTATCGCAGACTTAAGAAAGGAGAAAAGGAGGTGGAAGAACGTGTGGGAATGATGACTTCCAGAGGAAGAACACAAACTGAATTCCTGTCGGTCTGTCCAGGCTTGGGGGAAGGAGGGTGTGACGCAAGAAAGAAGGCGAGAAGAAGACAACTAACATGGAACGTTATGGTAGGTACATAACTTCTTAATGTTAAGTTGTCCATCTCGCCTTCATTCTTGCTGGATGGGACCGCGTCCCTAGCACCTTATCCCGGGTGGCCTATCGGAACAGACTCTTGAGAACAGTGGAACCAAAATTGGCATGGCTTCTGGAAACCATGTCCAATTTGTAATGTGAAATGAATGTATGAGGAGAAGCCCAGGTGGCTGCTGCACAAATGAAATCTATTGACAGCCTATCCTGAAAAGCTACAGATGTAGCTAATGCCCTAGTTGAATGAGCTCTAGGTCTTGAGGGTAGTTTTTGATGTCTTATCTCATAGATGAAGGTAATTGTAGAGGTAAGCCATCTAGAGAGGGATACTTTAGTAACAGGAAGGCCCAATTTTCCTTCCGCATATGACAGAAACAATTGATTAGATTTCCTGAATTGTTTAGTCCTATCTAAGTAATATCTAAGTTGGCGATGAACATCCAAAAATGTAGCTTTTGTTCCGACCTGTTTGAATAGTTAGGGAAAAAGACGGGGAGATCAATAATTTGGTTTAGGTTTACTTGAGAGGAAACTTTGGGCAAAAAGGATGGATTAGAACGGAGGGATACCCTATCTTTGTGAAACACTAAGTAAGGAGGACGACTGCACAGAGCATGGAGTTCAGATACCCTTCTCGCTGAAGTTATAGCTACTAGAAAAAGTGTTTTCCAAGAAAGCAACTTCAGAGAACATGAAGCTGCCGGTTCAAGGGGAAGGACTAAGGATGCCAGAACCAAGTTCAAATCCCATTGAGGCGGGGGATCTTTGATTTGGAGGTTTGAGAAGAAATACACACCTTAAAAAGGCTTTACAGAGTTTGTGAGCCATGATGCTAGACTCCGAGACACCAACATGAAAATTAGATATGGCAGCCAATTGAACTCTAATGGTAGATGCAGATGATCCTAAATGAAAGAGTTCTGCTAGAAAATCTAGAATAGACTGGATAGGTGCTGTAAAGGGATCTATGTTTTTTGACGTTGCCCAAAAGGAGAAGCGTTTCCATTTGCTACTATAAATCTTCCGGTAGAAGATTTATGAGAGGCTATCAAGATATCTCGGACCGAGCGAGATATTGAGGGAAGCCTGGCTAAGGTTGGAATTGGAGAAACCATGCTGTGAGGTTTAGAGAAAGCAGAGATTGGTGCAGCTGACCCGGATGGTGGGTTATCAGATCTGGTACTGGGTCCAGATGCCAAGGCTGCTCCAAAAGGTAACGATGAAGAAACGGAAACCATATCTGTCGAGGCCAGTAAGGGGCAATGAGGATCATTGTCACTCTCAAGGCGATGGCTTTCTGAATTAGTTGAGATATCAGTGGAAAGGGGGGAAAGGCATACAGAAGTCCCCGGGGCCAATCGTGAACTAGAGCGTCTCTGGTGGGATGGCCTGGTAACGGGAAGAGAGTGAAGAAGTCGTGACACTTGCTGTTTTGGGGAGTAGCAAAAAGATCGCAGCAAGGCTGGCCCCATCTTAGGAATAATTCTTCTCGAACTGATTTCTTTAGAGACCACTTGTGAGGCATGAGAATTGCCCTGCTCAATTTGTCTGCAATAACGTTGGATTTCCCAGGAATGCGCGTTGCTATCAGAAAACGCTGAGAAGAGATTGCCCATTGCCAAAGTCTGAGTGCCTCTCGACATAAAGGGTATGATCTGGTTCCGCCTTGTTTGTTGATGTACCACACTACGGACATGTTGTCCGTTTGAATTGCAATAGTCCCAGTGGGAAAAGAGTCGTGAAGGGCTTGCAACGCTAAAAGCACTGCTCTCATCTCTAAGACATTTATGTGCAAGTGGCACTCGAAAGGTTGCCACGTGCCTTGGACTGTCCTGCCCTGATAATGCCCCCCCCCCCACCCGATCAGGGAGGCGTCTGTTGTCAACGTGGCAACTGGGGGGGAAGAGTGAAGGGTCTTCCACGGAGAAGTTGAGGTGATGTGATCCACCAAGACAGTTGATTCTTGCATGATTGAGTTATCAAAATGGTATGGGACATCGGGAGCTGTTGAAAGGACCATTGAGTAAACAGCATCCATTGGAGGATCCTCATGTGAAAGCGAGCCAAGGGGAGAAGGGGAATAGCTGCTGCCATGAGTCCTAACACCTTCAAAACTAATCTGGCTTTGACTTTGTTGCATTGTAAGAGAAGGGAAACTTGTTTTTGAATATCTGACACACTCTGCTCTGTGAGTCTGGCTGAAAGATTGAGTGTGTTTAAGGTGGCGCCTATAAAGGTAATAGATTGGCAAGGCGACAAGGCAGATTTTTCGAAATTTATCGAAATGCCTAGAGCTTGGCAAGATTGGATGGTGAAGTCCCTGGATAGAAAAAGTTGATGTCTGGTGGTGGCGGTAAGGAGCCAGTCGTCTAAATATGGAAACACCTGGAATCCTTGACGTCTCAAGTGAGCTGCGACCACTGCCATGCATTTGGTAAACACACGGGGGGCTGTAGTGAGACCAAAGGGCAGGGCCCTGAACTGGTAGTGACTGGCTTCCAGCCTGAAGCAGAGATATCTGCTGGAGCGTCTGTTCATCTTGATGTGGTAGTACGCGTCCTGAAGATCTATCGAGCACATCCAATTGTCCTGACCCAAGAAGGGTAGAATGGACTGAAGCGTGACCATCCGGAATTTTGTTTTCCTGACATACTTGTTTAAGTAGCTGAGATCCAATATGGGTCTCCAGTCCCCTGTTTTTTTTGGTACCAAAAAGAATTTGGAGTAGATTCCGGATCCTTGCTGGTCTGCTGGGACTGATTGGATAGCTCTTTTTGATAGCAGCTTTGAAATTTATAATGCTGCTTGTTCCCTTAGACCGGTGGAACGCCTGGAAGGGATCTTTTGGGTTGGGATGGGATGTGAATAAAGGGAATTTTGTAACCCTCGGATATGATCGACTGTACCCATTTGTCTTGAGTAAGGGAAAGCCAGGCTTTTGGGTACAGGGATAACCTTCCCCCGACTGCCTCCGAAGGTGGACAGCCGGGCAGCCCCTCAGGAATGCTGAAAGGGTTTATCAGAGAACATTTCTCTGCTACCCTGGTTTTGCGGACCTCCTCTGCCTCTAGGGTGGCGTCTATTATTATTCCCCCCTCTGCCTCTAGAGGGGAATCGACCTTGTGTGTCAGATGAGACTCCCTGGGATTGTTTGCGGAACCACATCTTTCCTCCCCTCTGACCTTTGGGATAGGGTCTAGAAGGGGTAGAAAAACGGACTCCTACGGCAGAGAGAGTCTTACCTTCTACCTCGCACCTGGTCAATGTATCCTTCACCTGTGGACCAAACAAGGATGATCCATCAAAGGGAGAATTGGTGAAGGACGCCTTGAAAGGGTCCGCAAAGTTGCATAGCCGCATCCAGGCGTGACATCGTAAGGCAACACCTGTGCCTGCGGCTCTACTCGCCCCATCTGCAGCATATGAGACCAGCCGCATGGAGGAGTTAACGATGGAATTCAGGGTTGCCAACTGGGAGTTCATTGTGTCTTTGAACCCCTCAGCTGTAGGATCCTTTATCAGTTCACCCATATCCTTGAGTAAATCTCTCTGGAGACAGTGAAGTGGCATAAGTAATTCAGCGACGCATTGAAAAGGTCGCTGATGAGAACATCCGCTTGCCGTACCTGTCCATGGTCCTAGATTCCTTATTAGGAGGATGGACAGGAACCGAAGGATCGGCTAACTCCTTCTTAGTGGCCGCAGCCACCACCATGGCATCAACAGGGACACCTCTGGATAAAAATCTTTATCTCTAGGGGCAGTAATAAATTTAGATGGTCTCCTCGGGTGGGTTCCACTGAATCAGGAGCCGTCCAAGCCTTCCTTGCCACCACTTCCATAAGGGGTCAAAGGGGGGGGCACCCAGGAGGGAGAAGGGGGGGAGCCCAACGCCTCAAGATACACTGACATCCTCCGAAGGGTTAAGGGCTGGCCAGTTCCCCTCTGTTTGAGGATCTCAAGGATGTCAGCAAAGGAGACATCCTCAGAGGGGATCGAGGGAACCTACAGATCCCTGTAAGTCAGTGTCAGAGGTGATAGACTCAGGGGAGTCAATGTGCTTCCTCTTGCACTGCCTCTTCCTAGGGGGATCTCCTACCGGGTCAGGAGAGGCCTCGGAAGAGGAGGAAATTCCCAATGGGGAAACTTGAGGAGTTGGCTCTCTGCGGTCTAAGGCAAGGGGGTGAGTAGAAATCACCGCAGGCACTGTAGATGGGGGGGCTGAAGGAGCCGACTGTGGGGCAGACCCTGGTTCTAGCACGCTCCGCATGACTTTGAAGGCAACCCTGTCAGGCAAGGCCAGAGGCCCCCGCTCCGAAGAGACAAGGACCTCCCCCGGCACCGACAGGGACGGCTCCGAAGCCGATGTCAGAGCCGAACTCACCAGCGCCGAAGCCCCGAGAGGGAGAGCGGGGTCGGACAAGGGTCTGATGCCACTTGCCCCCTCAGAGCAGACGAGGGAAGCTCGGCGCCGAGATCCCTCCAAGGAGGAGATCAGAGCAGACGACGGAGCCGAAAGGGAAGGTATCGGATCTGACGCACCGACAGTCATGGCTCCGACAAGCCCTGGCTCCGAACTCAAAGGAGTCGGAGGAGGAATGTATTAGGGAACGGGAATAGCCACTGACTGCGGAGTCGGGCTATGTAGCATTTGGGCCAGTGCCTCGGACTTGAGAAGTCTACTCACTACCCTTTGCAAATCGTGGTCAGATAACCTGGAAGACCGTGAGGAATGAGTTTTATGGCTCCGTTCGGAAAGAAGAGGTGATCCTGGCGCCGAATGCACGGAGCCGATAGAGGGGGATCTGAATCTCTTCCTAGACTGTGGCTCCGATAAGAGTATTATCAGCCGGAGCCGAGGTAACAGTATGAGGCTTGGAAACATCGGCTCCGGCCGGAGCCGATGTCGAAGCCGACTTAACTTTTCCAGCAGTCGACTCAGAAACCGGAGCCGACTGTTTGGAAGTTTTAGAAGGCTTCCCGACACAGACTGAGTCGGGGGGCCTTCAGGCTTTAATAAGCCCCACAAGATTAATTTGTTCTTGCGTTCCTGCAGGACTCTAGGGCTAAAACCATGACAAACAGCACAAGAGTCCTGCAGGTGCAAAGGTCCCAGGCAATACACACAAGAAGTGTGACCGTCTGTCAGAGACATTTTCTGACAGCACGAGTCACACTTCTTGAAGCCTGAGACCTTAGCGTCTTTTGACATGGTGAAAGGAGTGCCTGACAACAACACAAACACACTACAGACACACCCTTTACCAAAGAAAAATATTAAATTATTAAATTATTAAGGCTAACACAAAGCCACAAACACACATACAAGCCCTTAACAAAAAAATACTAATTTAGTTACACTAAAGGACTGGGGGAAGGGAAGGGGCCGAAGGCCTACAAGTTAAGGGAAGAAAAGGAAGGGAATATAGACCCGAAAAAACAAGGGTCGATTTATCTAAATATTAATTAAACTAAAAAGGTTATGGTATGAAACAATAGGGGGTTAAGAAATACCTATTACGGTAAAAACTCTCACTGACCTGCCTGAGCCGGTAAAAAAGCACCTCGTCAGCTATAGCGGCAAACGAGATCTGAGGAGTTACCGCCTAGCATTGTGGGATATAGGGGAGCCTCGAGCTGGTGGAATTAGCTCTCGAGCTTTAGTATTGGCCGAGTCGGAGCCGAGGATCGGCTCCGATCCCATCCAGCAAGAATGAAGGCGAGATGGACAACTTAACATCTTATATTCACCTTTGCTCTGGTAATTTGGAAAGAATACTGGTAAATTAATGGATTGGTTGATGTTGGGTTCCGACGTGACCTTGGACAAAAAGGAAGGATTGATCCTGAGGGGAAACTCTATCTTTATGAAAAACCAAGTATGGTAGTTTGGCACAAAGGGCTTGAAGTTCCGAAACCCTTCTGGCCGAAGTGATGGCAATAAGAAAAGCCGTCTTCCAGGATAAGAATTTTAGGTCCACCGAGGCTGCTGGCTCGAACGGGGAAGCTGTCAGAGATTGGAGAACAAGAGTTAAATCCCATGGAGGAACTGGATCTTTAACAGGAGGTCTCAAGAGGAAGGTGCCTTTTAAAAAGTTCTTACATAATTTGGAAGAGGCCATGGGGTCGAGACCACTTCCCACATGATAGTGGGAGATTGCAGCTAACTGGACTTTGACCGTAGAGGAGCTAGCACCTGGGTCGAATAAGGTTGATAAGAATTCTAGCACTGCTGGTAACGGAGCTGTAAAGGGATCTAAGTTTCTGCGTTCCGCCCAAATTGAAAAACGTTTCCATTTGCTATTATAAACCTTTCTCGTGGAAGGCTTATGAGCGGCTACTAAAATAGCCTTAACAGATGACGAGATACCAGGAGTCCTAGCTATCACTGGAACTGGATCAACCAAGCTGTGAGCTTGAGGTTGTCCAGGTTCGGGGTTGTCAACCCTAGTGAGTGAGAGATCAGATCCGGAGTGGGATCTAGAACCCATGGGGGGTTCACTAGGTGAGACCATAGGCAAGGGAACCACGCTTGACGAGGCCAGAATGGGGTTATGAGGATCACTCTGCTCCCCAACCGACATGCTTTCTTCAAGAATTTCAGCATTAGGGGAAGAGCAGGATAAGCATAAAGTAGACCGGATGGCCAAACATGCACCAGAGCGTCTCTGGGGGATTCCCCTGGTGGGGGAATTAAAGCGAAGTAGTCGCTGCACTTTGCGTTCGAAGGAGACGTGAAGAGATCGCAGCAAGGTTGACCCCATTTGAGGAAGATTTGCTTCGCCACTCTCGGGTTCAGAGACCACTCGTATGGTGAAAGGATGGTTCGACTCAACCTGCCTGCCAAGATGTTCGACCGGCCCGGAATGTGCATTGCTATGAGGAAGCGGTTGGTGGAGATCGCCCATTCCCAAACTCTCATGGCCTCTCGACAAAGTGGGTAGGATCTGGTTCCCCCTTGTTTGTTGATATACCAGATGACTGACATGTTGTCTGTCTGAATTGCAATAGTTCCCAAGGGAAGAAGGGCTTGGAGTGCTTGCAACGCAAGAAGCACTACTCTCATCTCTAGGACATTGATGTGCAACAAGGTCTCTGATTGGGTCCACGTGTCTTGGACGGTTCTGCCCATACAGTGCCCCCCCCAAGGCGAGAAGTGTCCGTGGTCACTGTGGTTAGAGGGGGGGGGACATACAGAAAGGTCGCCCTTTCTGGAGGTCCGGAGACTGGAGCCACCAGAGTAGGGCTTTCTTGCAAACCCTGCTGAGGGGAATGGGTGAACTCAGTGGATGTTGCAGGATGGACCACTGAACCTGTAGGGTCCATTGCAGTACCCTCATGTTCAGGCGCGCTAAAGGTAGCAGATTGATAGTTGCTGCCATGGAGCCTAGAGCCCTCAGGACCAATTCCGCTGGAAGAGCCGGGTAGTTCAGAAGGGCTAGCACGTAGAGCTTCAGGGTCCGAAGTCGGTCCGGAGTCAAAAAGACCTGCAAAAGGTTCGTGTTCAATCTGGTTCCAATGAAGTCTAAGACGTGGGTTGGTTGGAGAGAAGATTTTTTGATATTGACTGTGATTCCCAGTCGGGAGGCCAGATGGAGGAAATCTCTGGCTGAGCACAGTAGATGCCTGGTGGGGGAGGACAGGAGCCAGTCGTCTAAGTACGGAAAGACCTGTATTTCCTGAAAACTCAGGTGGGCCGCTACCACTGCTAATACTTTAGTGAACACCCTGGGGGCTGTGGTGAGACCAAAGGGAAGGACCCTGAACTGGTAGTGGCTGGCTCCTAGCCGGAAGCGGAGAAACCTTCTGGATCGCCTGTCCATCAGAATGTGGTAGTACGCGTCCTTGATGTCTATGGAGCACATCCAGTCATTCTCCTGCAGGAGTGGTAGAATGGATTGAATGGTGACCATCCGGAACTTCTCTTTGGCCACTGACAGGTTTAGAAAGGATAGATCGAGGATTGGTCTCAAGTCCCCCATCTTTTTTGGCACCAAAAAGAACCTGGAGTAAAAGCCTGATTCAGATTGGTCTGGGGGGACGTGCTGGACTGCTCTTTTTTCTAGCAGCTGAAGAATTTCTGCGGCTGCTGCCTCCCTTTGATTGGGTGGGACACCGGGAAGGCTCCGGGGTTTGGGAGGAAGGTTGAGAAAGGGAATCTTATAACCTCTGGATATGATCCGAAGCACCCAGCGATCTGTTGTAATGGACTCCCACATTGCTAGGTGCCTCGAGAAACACCCCCCAACTGCCTCCAGAGTGGAGCAGTCGGGTAACCCTTCAGGGTTGCTGCTCGGGCCAATCAGAAAAGGGTTCTCTCGACCCGAAATTCTTCGGTCCCCCCCTCTGTCTCTGGGCCGGCGTCCACCCTGTCCTCCTCTGTTTCTGAATGATGAGGGGTCTGGAGCGAAATGGGACTGTTGAGATTTCTGGAACCACATCTTCTTCTGTCCCTTTTGGTTCCTAGTGAAGGACCTCTGGGGAGCAGAGAAGCGGACTCCGACGGCAGACGTCTTCCCGTCTTTCTCGCTCTGGACCAGTGTGTCGCATACGGTCTTGCCAAAGAGCGAAGAACCATCAAACAGGGAATTAGCGAAGGACGCCTTGAAGGGTTCCGCAAAATCGCAATGGCGGAGCCAAGCATGCCGTCGTAAGACAATGCCCGCTCAGCTAGCTCTAGCGGCCCCTTCCGTGGCATGGGAGAGGAGCCGCACAAAGGTGTTAGAAATGGATTTGAGAGTGGCCATTCAGGTAGAGAATACTTTCTTATCCTCTGCCAACATGGACTCTGGGGGCGACCCTGCGTATTCTTTGATGAGATCCCGCTGGAGTCGTATCACGTGTGCCATATAATTCAGCGACCTTACCGAGAAGGTGGCTGAAGCGAACATCCACTTCCCCAAACGGTCCATCGTCCAAGACTCCTTGTCTGGAGGATGGACCGAGGAACTCTCCTGGGCCAGTTCCTTTTCAGTGGCGACTGCCACCAACATGGCATCTACAGGAGCACCCTTGTTCCAGCATGTCCTATCGGAAGGAGGACTAAGAATTTTATCAGGCCTCTTGGGAATGGGCTCCACAGTGTCCGGCTCCTTCCATGCCCTGGTAGTAATCATGTCTACCAGGGGGTCGGCGGGAGGGGACACCCAAGAGGTAGATGGGCCTGCGTCAAATGCCTGCAGAAACACAGACTCATCAGAGGAAGGTATTTGGGCAGACCACCCCCCTCTAATTCGAAGCATTTCCATGATGTCTCCGAAGGAGACGTCTTCGGGGGGGTGACCTTGGGGAACCTTCCCCTTCCTCTAAATCTGTCTCTGTTGTCAAGGACTCAGGTGAGTCCAAGTGCCTCCTCTTGCACTTACGTTTGTGAGGAACCTCCTCGGGGGGGCTGTCCAAAGAGGCCTCACCAACCACATCTTGTTCCTCCAAGGGAACTATCTGGGACGTAGGCGCAGGCTGTCCCTGGGGCCGGGTGATGGAAGGTAGGCCCGTCTGAGATGGAGTGCAGGGTGGAGCCGTAGCAGAAACCTGGGGCCTCGAATCCCTCGATAGAACCCTTTCCACAACATCGAACGCCAAAGGGGAGCTGCTCTCCCTGGGATCCGAGAGCAGTCCCCTCGGATCCGATGTGTGGATTGGAGCTGGCGCCGAAGCAATCAGATCCGAAGGGCCAGTATGCTCCGACTGAGACGGAGCCGAAGACACAGTGACACCTCCGGATCTGAAGCTCGGATCCGAAAAGGGGCCCGACAAACTCGAGGGTGCTGTCGGCGCCAAAGTACGAGGTACTATCAGAGCCAACGCTACCCGGCTCCGAAGGCTCCGAACCCCGGAAGTGGGTCAGAGAAGGAGCAATCAGGGCGAAAAAGGGGGTCGAGCTCCCCCCCCAGGGGAGGGGGAGGCAGGAGCACTCCCATCTGCAGCTGGGCCTGGAGGAACCTACTCATCATCCCGTCCATGTCTGCATCGGATAAGCTTCTAGATGACCTAGAAGAAGCCACCGAGGCGGGATGGGAGTGCCGCCTCGATGACCTCGAAGGCGACCGGGTCTCCTCCTCCTCCGGCTCCGGAGAAAAACGGGGTGAATGGAGTCGGGAAGGAGAAGGGCCGGAGGCCTTAGGAGAAGCCACATGCGTGGCCGGCGGGGCCGACGAGGAAGACTCGGCCCGCCGCTTGTGGTGTTTCTCCTTTCTACACTCTCTCCTAGCTTCCCTCTCCTCGTGGCCTGCGGTGGGTGGGTGAGTCCCGGCCAGGGGAGCAGGGATGGGGGGTGGCACTGCCGCAGCCGCGGCAGGTACCACAGAGGAAGAGGAGGACAAAGTCGGATCCGGGGCAACAGTCCCGCCAAGACCAACTTCGACCTCCTGTCCCTCAAAGCCCTGGGGTTGAAGGCTGCACAAATAGTGCAGTCTGAGGAGAAGTGGTCAACCTCAAGGCAAATAACACACAGAGTGTGGCCATCCGCTGGGGACAGCTTATGGCCACACTCGGTGCATTTAGAAAAGAAGGCTTTAGGGACCTCAGACATGACTTAGAAAAAATTAAACACCAGGCCCAACACAGACACACCTTCACACACACACACAGGAGGAGGACAAACTAACTAGATACAGTTAAGTTTAACTACAAAAAATTGCTAATAATAGGAATAGACTAGGGGTAACACACACACACAAATATTTTAACAGAAAGAAAAAAAAGATTTTTCTCACAGAATACGCACTACCAACGCCTAGAAGCTCGATCAAGCTGCTGACTGAACCGTGGCAAACGAGATATTAGGGCAGGAAGGGTTAGCAGGGGATTATTGGTAAGGGGGAGGAGCTTGCAGCTCGGATCTTAGCTGTTTGAAGCTGCCGGCTCGGATCCGATATGGATCTGATACCCACAGGTTGATGGACAAATGAAGTTAACTACTTCAGATCTGTTTTTCAGCAAAGTGACACTAGCAGATGAACTGAAACTGGGCCAGCAATCATCCATATACTACACACGAAGATGGCATTGTCAATGTGCTGCTAAGAATCGTAAAGGAATACATGATTATTCAGGAAATAAGCTATTAGCAGACTCAGTCTTTCAAAAAAAACATATGTTTCCTTTTCAGAGGATTGCTCTTTTCCTTAAAGTATGAATAAGGTACCAGAGATAAAAATAACTTACAAGTGAACAGCTTTTTTTTTTAATCAAATTAGTTCCACTAGGACCTTCATCAATGGGGTACACCTAGGCTTTTTCTTTTCAGAGATCTGTCAATTTGAATCTTCACACTAGCCCTTGAAGGCATGCTCAGATATCACAGCAATATCAGCCTTCTTTGTTATTAATCACTCAGAACCTGAAATCAAAGCCAGTTTCTTAGGTATGGAGTTTCTTTTCCAGTATGGCACTTCACTCCATTTTTCCATCTATTCTAAACCATACTCAAGACCTGGTTTTAGATTTATTTGAACTAAAGCTATTTATTTACTTTTTTCCTATTTAAACTCTGTTTTCTCTCAAGCTTTTGGAAGACACCAAGGGGCGTTCTTACATGACATTCAAAATAACTTAATCAAATCTCTCAACAACACCGAGAAACAGCAGCTTTATTCCAACATCTTCCCAGAGTAACAAACTCCTCAATCCAGCTATTCTGCAAAGGGGTTTCATTTATGCTACTAATATGTATGATCTAATTCTTTTGGCAACTACTCAAAAGCTTACATCAATGAATGGTAGAATGAGCAATTTACTTGAGAGCTTTGTCCTACGACTTAGTTTTCACTTCACCACTACAGTCAGGTCCAAAATATAGCAATACTGACACTGCTGTTTCCATTAGTGGCAATTTTCTGATTCACTCTACCGTTAAGCTTTATATGAAACTGACTTGACTTGTCCAAATGAACTAATTCCACCATTTACTTTAACAGAAACTACATTTTGCTCAACTCAATTGATGATTGTGTGTAAAAGACTTCTTCCACTCAGAACGCTCAGAGTACAGAGTGAAAGCTTTAACAGACTATTTAGGTTGATAGATTTTATCAGTGCTTTTACTTACATTCTTCTCTCTCTCTCTCTCTCTCTATATATATATATATATATATATATATATATATATACGTATATATATATATATATATATATATATATATATATATATACACACACACACACAAACATATGCATCTATATATATATATATATATATATATATATATATATATATATAAACACACACAGTACATACATTTATATATAAATACAAACACACTCAAACACATACACTTTGCATACCTACACACACTATACTGCTCACCTGATCTCCAAGGTTTACGTCCATTTCCTCACTGACACGCTTTGCCACTGACATGGCAGCTACACGACGTGGCTGTGTGCATCCTACCATCCCATAAGTTGTATAGCCATCTTCATGAAGGTACTGTGTCAGCTGGGTTGTCTTCCCACTTCCAGTTTCACCAACAACAATGACCACATTATTATCTCTGTAGAAAAAAAAGACATTATTATAACATGTACTTCAGTTAATTATTTAATAAGCCTCTCTATCATCATTTGGGGATATTTCAATAAATCTAGATGCAATTTAGATGGCAATGAAATGTTTAAACCAATTACTGTTTAATAACTTCTTGACAAATGATAAAATTAGTGCAAGCAATAAATTCCCTACACCTGAAACAAATTTTCTTAGTTTTCCACATATGCTACAGCCCTATGCAAGGAAAGTACAGTTGTGTACACTTACTATAAATGTAGATGTTCGAGTGTATTCACTGTTGCTGTCATTACATTTGGGTAATCTGCTGGCAGGTTGCCCTCAGTCGGCCTGATTAACAAAGTCTTGGGTCCTGCGTCGGTTGCTGTCCCTTCTTCCATGTCGTCAGGGGGTATAAAACATGCAGCTGACGCCATTACATCAGTTTTTCATGCCCCAGATGTCAGGTGCCCCCCAAATGGGGAGCAAAATATATATAGATATATGTATATAATTTAAAACACAAAAAATATACCTCCAAACAAAAGCAAATACACCAAAAAGGCTTTTAAGCATAGTAAAAGAAAGGAGAGGTATAGTAAGAGAAAAACAGGCGGCTGGAGGGTGGGTAACCAGGATTGCAACAGTGAATACACTCGAACATCTACATTTATGGTAAGTGCACACAACTGTACTATGTTCTTCGTGTTTCACTGTTGCAGTCATTACATTTGGGTAGAATCCTAAAGCTATGGTTGGGGAGGATGGATTTATACAGCATTAGGAGCAGCTATAAGGCCCTGCAGGACAGCAGTGGCAAAGCCAGCTCTGGATTTAGAGAAGAGAGGTAGATGGTAATGTTTGGTGAACGTATGAACTGTGCTCCAGGTAGCAGCTTCTAGAATGTCTCTGGTAGGAACCCCTCTGAGAAAGGTTGCAGAAGTAGATGCAGCCCTGGTGGAATGAGATCTGATCCCCTTGGGGATAGGTTTACCATGGTGCATATAGCAGAAACAAATACAATAGCTTATCCATTTGGAAATAGTCTGCTTTGAAACAGCCTTTCCCTCTGCCCCTACAGCAAATGCCACCAATAGTTGTTCAGATTTTCTTAGAGATTTTGTCCTGTTTAAGTAGAATCTAAGTTGTCTGCATACATCCAATGAATGCAGAATCCACTCACCCTTGTTCTGTGGATTGGGAAAGAAAGTTGGCAGATGAATGGTCTGATTAAGAGACACACTGGATACCACCTTAGGCATAAAAGACAGATTGGTCCCGAGAGCCACCCTGTCCGGATGAAAACTAATGAAAGGCTCCACTGCCATAAGAGCCTGTAATTCTGAAATCCTTCTAGCTGAAGTGACTGCTAAAAGGAAAGCTGTTTTCCAAGAGTGAAATTTTAGGTCCGCAGTAGCAGCTGGCTCAAAAGGAGGGACAGTGAGTTTTTCCAAAACTAAATTGATGTACCATGCACGAGTTGGTGCTCTCCTGGGAGGTCTTAAATTTTTGGCCACTCCTAGATACTGCTTTAGCAAAGGATGAGAGAAGAGGGGAGGTTCTGAGTTGTAATGAGCTAAAATGGCAGAGGCATGGATTTTTATGGAAGAAAAAGATAGGTCCTTGTGAAGCATCTCAGTTAAGTATTGCAGAATCTGAGGAATATTGGGCATTGCTGTGCTTATTCCTTGTGATTGGTTCCAGGCACAGAATCTTTTCCATTTGTCAGCATAAGATTTTCTAGTACTAGACCTTCTAGCCTCCAAAATGACATCTATCACAGGTTTGCTGAGAGATGTCAAGGGTAAAATTAGCTGATTAGCCACGCTGCAAGATTCAAAGTTTGGAGCTGAGTGTGCAGAATTTGGTAGTTCTGCTGAGACAGTAGGTAAGGTGTCTAAGGCAGGTGCCACGGAGGAAGGAGCGGCACATTGAGCAGGAGTGGGTACCAGTGTTGGCGAGGTCAGTCTGGAGCAATCAGAATCATTTTTGGTTTGTCCTGCTGACTTTTAGTAGGACTTTGGAGAGCAGAGGCAGAGGGAGGAAAGCATAGACTGACAGTTTTTTTCCAGCTGAATGATAGAGCATCCATTTTCCAAGCTTTTTTGTGATGAATTCTTGTGCAGAATTTGTCCAACAGATAATTCTGGGGTGAAGCAAAAGATCTATGTCTGGGCTCCCCCATTTGCGTGTCAACATGTTGAAAACGTGTGGTTCCAGTTTCCATTCGTGTGGGTCCATAAGATTTCTGCTTAGTTCGTCTGCCAGAGTATTTAGCTTTCCTGGCAGGAATTGAGCCTGTAGTTGTATTTGATAAGTCAAGGCCGTGTTCCACAATGCCATGGCTAGTCTGCAAAGGGGGTAGGAATGTGTACCCCCCTGATTGTTCATGTACTACATAACTGTGGTGTTGCCTGTCTTTATCATTAGTTGTCTTTGATGAAGGTAGTCCTTGAAGGCTGTCAGAGCATTCTGTACAGCTAGCATCTCTTTCTGACTGATATGTAGGTGCATTTGATTTGGGCTCCATTTGCTCTGAATGCACTTTCCTGCCAGATTAGCCCCCAAAGCATAGTCTGATGTGTCTGTAGTAAGGGTTTAGGGTGAATGACAGTCCCTTGTTTTGGTGGCAGGCTTCTGCCCACCATAGGAACTCTAGTTGCACACAAGGTTTAATAGGAATCATTGTTTCCAGGCTGTGACAATGTTGACTCCATAAACTTTTAAAGTACCACTGACGTTACCTCATATGCAGTCTTGCATATGGAATTAGAAGAACGCAGGAAGCCATGAACCCCAAGGCTTGCAGAATTTGCCTTGCAGATAGCAGGGTTTTTGTGGCCACCTGTTTGAAGTAAGTCACCAATTGAATTTGCTTTTTTGGCGTAAGGTAAGTTATCTGGGCTGTTGTATTCAAGCTTGCACCCAGGAATGTAATTTTTTGAGAGGGTACCAGTTGTGATTTCTTTTCGTTTATGGTGTACCCTAGACAAGTTAGAACCCTTTTTACAAACGCCAGATGCTTTAGAAGAATATCCTTGTTTTCTGCCTGAATTAGACAATCGTCCAGGTACGGATATATCTGAATATTTCTTTGCCTGCAAAATGCAGTTACTGGAGCCAGGCACTTTGTGAAGACCCTGGGCACAGTAGATAAGCCAAAGGGCAGTGCAGAGTACTGGTAATGCAAGTAGCCTGCTTTGAAGCGGAGGTATCTTCTGCAAGATTCCTTGTTTGGGATATGCAGGTAAGCCTCTTTTAAGTCTAGAGTTACCAACCAGGCATCTTTGCCTAGCATAGGTAGTAACTGTTGAAGAGTCAGCATCTTGAATTTTGGAATGTCCAGAAATGTAATTAGAGTGGATAAGTCCAGAATTGGACGCCATGATTTGCCTTTCCTGGGTACCAGGAAATGTCTTGAATGGAAACCTTGTCCCTTTTCCTCTTCTGGTACTGGTTGAATAGCCCCCATATTAAAGAGGGACAGAACTTGTTTCTGGGCCTCTGCCGCCTGATTTAGGGGCAGATCTGGCCATCCGCTTGGGAATGGCAACATGTGGAAATGAAATCTGTATCCCTGGGATACTATACTTAAAACCCATTTGTCCTGGGTAATAAGTTGCCAGTTTTGTGCATGAAGTGCCAGTTTCCCCCCCAAAGGGGCGGCTAAAAGATAAGTGCTTGGTGATTGTAGAGGAAAGTCAGTGAGACTGTTTACCATAGGGAGGTGCCTTGTTGCTTCCAGATTTGGAGGTGGAGGCACCCCATTGTCTTGTTCTAAAAGTTCCTTGTGACTGAAACCTGGAGCCTTTGGAATGTCTGGATTTGACTTGAGCGTCTCTCGGGGGAACTGGAAAGGACCAGTTCTTAGTAGGCCAGTTGCCCACTAAATCTTGGAGGCTGCACTTGTAAGAAATCTTTCACAGTTTGCATAGATTTGGCTTTATCTTCCATCTTTGTTAACACTTCTTCAGCCTTATTACCAAAGAGATGGTCCTGTTGTAAAGGAGCATCCAACAATTTTGCTTTAACATGGTCAGCAGAGTTTGCTCCTTGAGCCAAGCATCTCTTCTTAGCACAGATCCAGTTACAGCAGCCCTGCAAGAGGCCTCCAAGGAATCAAAACCACATTGCAAAGTATGTTTTCCAACTTGTTCAGCTGAATGTAATTAATCCTGCAAATCTTTATTTTCCACACAGTCAGAGATTAACATAATTTTCTGTTTAAGTAGTCCCATGACATGGTGTTGATATTTAAGCATATGAAATTGACAGTTTAAAGCCCTGATTGCCAAAGTTACAGACATGTAAACCTTCTTACCCAGTCTATCCAGCACCCTGGAATCTCTATCAGAAGGGGTAGGATTTTTAGCAGTAGAGGCCTTAACGCCATTGGGACCCTGAGAAATGGTTTCAGGATCGAAAGTAGGGCTTTTGAAAATAAATTTGTGGGAGTCAGGAACCCTGTAGTATCTGTCTGACTTACTAGGAGCCGGAGGCAGAGAATCAGGAGTCATACTAGATTCTGAAAAAACATCATAATCAACAATGTCTAGAACAGGAGGTATAGCCAAAGGCCTATGCTGAGGAAGAAGAAGAAAATCCCTAAGTCTCTTTTTAGATTCACAGAAATCCTGACTTTCCTAGTGGAAATGTTCTTTGATGATATGTAAAGTTTTTCCAAAAGAGAAAGCCTCAGGGGGAGAAGCAGAAGGGATGGAATCTTCTGCATCAGAGTCCTCATAAGTAGGTATAGATAAATCCTGTTCAGTAGAAGAATAAGAAGAAATAGAATCCTAATCGGAAGATTCATAGTCACAGCCTTGCCTAGGCCTCTTAGCAGGGGGGGTTGGCTACCCATGATCAAGGTAATTAAGTCTTCAGCCATTTTGATAATTTGTTTTTTAGGCACTGGGGCCTGCACACGTGGCCCAAACTTTGGTTTTTTAGACACTGATTTTTATCCTTAGTTTTGAAGATGGCGCCGGTTTAATATACAAATCTTTAGGCCTGAAAACACCTTCAGAAGACGGTGCCTGCACAGCAGCTCCGGACCCATCTAAGGTAGAGACATCCGCGGGTTCAATACTTAAAGCATCTTGCAGCATACCGGACTCCGAATAGGTCTCAGTAGAGGCCTGCGAATCAAAAGTAGCGGGTATCAGGGGCTGCAAAAGCGCCTTAATGAGTACCGGCGAACTAGCGACTGGATTAAGAGAAGCGTCGTCGTCAGTTTTGGACCTCGACGGTCTGACTGTCTCTTATTTTGCGTTTTTTAGGTATTCCGGTAGTCGGATTGCTAACCGACATCATTTCTGGGTAGTTAAATCGTGAGCCAAAATATTTAGAAGCAAAAATATACAGACGTTTAACAGTGCGTTGATTAAATCTAGCACAAAACCGACACCAAGGTACGTTGTGGTCAGGGCCTAGGCAAGGAACACAGTACAAATGAAAATCCTTATTAGGTATTTGCTTCCCACAAGTAATGCAATTATTAACTTTTACTGACATCGGTAAGGGGCAAGAAAAAGTTTCCCCAACGGGGTACTTAGCTTTTTAGTTGAAGAGTTCGGTTCTGAAACTCGAAAACGAAAATTTCAGGAGTCGACCGACCGGCACTTGCGAACTGCTTCTGCTACCGTGCGGCAAGAAAGACTGATGTAATGGTGTCGGTTGCATGTTTTATACCCCTGACGACCTGACATCATGGAAGAAGGGACGGCAACCAACACAGGACCCAAGACTTTGTTAATCAGGCCGACTGAGGGCAACCTGCCAGCAGATTACCCAAATTTAATGACTGCAACAGTGAAACACGAAGAACATCAGTCTGTTTTTTCTGTTGTTGTGAGAACATGCACATTATCTTAGAACATTTTATGTGCACTGTTAATAAACAGTGCAGGGGAAGAACTAGGAGGCACATGTTCAGAGCTCAGATCTATCTCACTGCTAACAATTAACTCAGCATGTTAAAATGGTAAATTTTATAATTAAAAAGAACAGCACATCTTAAAAGCTATAAAAACTCCATTACACAAGCCACTTTTAACTGTTTTATAAAACATAATACTGTATGGTATCTAGCACTTTCAAACTGCAGTCACTGCAATTTTTATCCTGTAACCTTCAACGCCTTAGAGTTGCATTGTCACAACAACATTAATGATAATTTACAGTTTTGCCAGTTTGCTTCACATAGCATGAACCTTGCTGATCAAAAGACATTTACTAGGCTAATATCAAAAGGAAATTTTGTGCAAACTAAGAATTCCAAGTAAACCATACCTGTTTAAAGTTCCAAAAGGGACATCTCTTCTGTTTTGCATAGCCACACATTATTAAAACAATAAAATGGACAGTGGAACCTACTGTTAAAGTTTACTTTATGCAGCCATCCTAATTAATGTGCAACTTAGCTCAGAACAAAACCTGCAGCAATACTTGTTAAATACACCTTGTTGTGGTAAATATAGCGCAGCTACTGTCAAGGTCGGATTAACTAAAATCTAAAAGAACTGAATGACAAAAGAGAAACTCAAATTATGATACGCAACTGCGTAAATCTAAGCAGTGCACATATACCAGACATTTTAATCATGTAAATTGCTGCAAAACATAGCAGAACTATAAACTTTAGATGTGCATGTGCTACAATGTCTTTCCATACTGATACAGTATGCATAAAATTTTCATGGCCCATGCCCCCCACACCGTCTGCCCAACCAATAATTTTTCTAAACTCAAGGCTGCAAAGCCTATAAGTAAAGGAGAGCTAAGTCCTAAAGTCTACTATGAGCTGCACTTTAACAGCTCTCATTTTAGTCCATGCTTTAGTACTTAATACTTGTGAAATTTAGTATTATTAATTTTTTTTTTTTATCAAAATGCAGTCTGACTTAAAATGCCATGGCCATCTTGTGCCCTTGAAAAACTAATTAAAACAGTATGTTTATAAAGCCAAAGTGTTGCCAATTATGTACTGTTAGAAAGTAGCATAGCTAACTCCATGGCACAGAGGGAAGAAGACCTGAATATGACACTAGTGTCCCAAGACTGACTGGCATCTCAAGTGCCTGTAGGAGTTGTCAAGGGAGAATGTTACCAAGAGGCTACTGGTGGCCTGGTCATTCTGGGGAGAAGGAAGCAATAATGGTTTATCACATGGGTGACATCTAGTAATAAAAACACAGATGTTGCTCTCATGGACCATGACCCTGTGAGCACACGCTACCTACAAGCATGCAAGTAAGCCAACATTGTCTGAACAGGCACATTCCCTAGAGCTGAAATCATGAAAGCAGAGCTCAGTAAGCTGCCCACAAGGAAAAATTAATACTCCAAAGGTGGAGGTATTCCGCCACATCGGACTAGCAAACTGGCTCATTCCCTATCACCACACTCGAACAATAGGATGATCAATGGACTAATAATATAACATGGGCAAAAACAACTGGACCAGAAGACCCTCCCTTACCTTAGGGATGTGTGGGTCTTAATCCCAAGATTCTCACTACACCTTTCTAAACAAACTGGAAAATATTAAGACACAACCAAACACCCTAATACTGGGTGATTTCAACTACCCTGCCATTAACTGGGAAAACTACTGGTGTACCAACACCTTTGATAAACGGTTCTTGGAATTCATAAATTCCAATGCCCTGGATCAACTAATCCATAGACCCACCAGGGGCTCCAATATCCTGGACCTGGTCAATACCAACATGGGAAATCGATGCTCCACACCAGTGGTCATCCCCTTGTTGGTTAGGTCTGACCATAAGGTAATCACCTTTGACATCCACATCCCACCCCCACCCCCCAAGTAAGGAAACATCTGTAAAAAACTTCTCCAAGACCAGCTTCATGCTACTCAAGTCAGAAGTGACAAACTTCATGACACCCATGCAGACGGGAACTAAATGTTTGACTGCTGAATCCTACACTAAAGCACTGCACGAGCACATCCACTTGTGTATGAATCGTGTCATCCCAAATAGAACCAAGATGCTCTCCTCCAAAAAAGGAAACCAATCTGGTGGTCCCCTGTCAAACAAACTATACAACAGAAAAAAGAAACTGTTGCAGAGAAGAGGAAAATCCAGGGATGCAAAAAACTCCCTTACCAGCCTCAGTAAGAAGCTGAGATCCTTCATAAAATCCTCCAAAGCTAGTTACAAAAATAAAATTGCCAAAGATTCCAAAGACAACCACAAGGCATTCTATAGCTATGTCAAGAACCTAAATGGCAATGCTCAGATCTGCTCTGAGCTACAACAGAATGGCATTAAATATACTGATCCCAAGGATATTGCCAATATCCTGGCAGATCAATTCAGTGCCAACTTCACCCCCCTCACCCCCTAAAGGGCCCATCTCAATACCAAAAGATTGCCAAATTCTGGTAATCACAGTCACACAGGTAAAAAACACACTCTCCAAAGCTAAGAATACAGCATCCATGGGACTAAACGACATCCCGGGCTGTGTACTACATGAACTACAAAATGAACTGGCACCTCACCTAAGTGTCATGATTAATCGTACCCTCACCTCAGGATTTGTGCCCACTGAGTGGCACACAGCTACAGTTATCACACTCCACAAGGGGGGGAATCCACCCTGGATCCTGGGAACTACCGTCCCATCAGTCTGACGAGCCTGCAAGGCCATGGAACGTATTATCATGGAACTTAAAAAACGAAGACATTGGCGACCTTCAAACACTGGACCCCACCCAGTTTGGGTTCATGAAGGGCCGATCCTGTCTCCTGAACCTGACTGACTTCTTCGAATCAGTCTCCAGAGCCGTGGATGATGGTAAGGCGGTCTACACAGCCTACCTGGACTTCACCAAGGCCTTCGACACAATCCCCCACTCTGGAATCATAGATAAACTTACTAAGTTGGGCATAAATCTCCATGTCACTCGATGGGTTGCCAACTGGCTTAAAACCCACACTGCAAAAGTAGCAGACTCCAAATCCATCTCCAGACAAGTGGAGTACCTCAGGGTTCAGTCCTGGGACCGCTCTTGTTTGGCATCTACTTCTCCGAAGTACAGGCCAACACTAATGGACTCTGGCTAACAAAGTTCGCAAGATGACTGCAAATTGGGAGCCATTACTGAATCCCCAAATGATGTGGATATTCTACAAAAGGGCCTTACAGAAAAGTACAGTTTTGTACCTACCATAAATGTAGATGTTCGAAGATCCACATTGCTGCAGTCCTTACATATGGGTAGTCCGCTGTCCTCGGTCGGCCCGAATACCAAAGTATTAGGCTGACGTCGGTCAAGGCGCTTAAAACTGACATCAGGACATCAGGGTACAAAAGCGCATGACCGACGTCATTTCCTCAGTCTTTTCTTGCCCCAGATGTCAGAAGGCCCTAACAAGACAGGCCAAAGCCAAAAACCAGCAAAACCCAACCAACCACCCGTGTACTAACCATATTTACAATATGTACAACACAAACCACACCACCACCTTCAACAACAGAGGGAAGGAGGAGGGTAAATTGGACTGCAGCAATGTGGATCTTGAACATCTACATTTATGGTAGGTACAAAACTGTACTATGTTCTTCATCTCACATTGCTGCAGTCCTTACATATGGGTAGAATCCCAAAGCAGAGGTAAGGGAGGATGGCAAAACTATAAAGCATTAGGAGCTGCCAACATGCCTTGTAAAATTGCAGTTGCAAATCCAGCCCTAGATTTAGAGTAAAGTGGAAGGTGGTAATGCTTAGAGAAAGTATGCACTGAACTCCAAGTAGCTGCTTCCAAAATATCTTTAGTAGCCACCCCTTAAAAAAGCTGTAGAAGTGGCAGTAGCCCTAGTGGAATGAGGCCTAATCCCGGCTGGAATCTCCTTACCATGATGGGAATAACAGAAAGAAATACAAAAACCAATCCACTTAGAAATAGTTTGTTTTGAAACAGGTCTGCCCTGAGAACCCAAAGCAAAAGAAACAAACAACTGCTGAGACTGCCTGAACCCTTTAGTTCTGCTCAAATAATATCGCAACTGTCTGTGTATATCCAAAGTGTGCAAAATCTTTTCCCCTTTATTTTGGGGGTTTGCATAAAAAGTAGGCAAATGAATAGTTTGGTTTAAAGCCACACTAGAAACCACTTTAGGCAAAAAAGAAGGGTTAGTACGCAAAGACACCCTATCCTTGTGGAAAATTAAGAAAGGCTCAACTGCCATAAGGGCCTGTAATTCAGAAACCCTTCTCAGAGGTAATGGCCAACAAAAAAGCAGTCTTCCAAGATAAATATTTCAACTCTGCTGATGCTGCAGGCTCAAAAGGTTGTAGAGTGAGTTTCTCCAACACAAAATTGAGATCCCAAGCAGGAGTAGGAGCTCTACGTGGGGGTCTTATATTCTTTGTCCCTCTAAGGAATTGCTTAAACAAAGGCTGAGAAAATAATGGTGGGTCACAGTCATAGTGAGCAGAGATTGCTGCAGCATGAACCTTTATAGAGGAGAAGGACAAACCTTTGTCCAATAACTCAGTAAGGTATTGAAGCGCCACACTTAAATTAGGTTTAGAAACATCAAAGTCCTTTGCTGTACTCCAAAATAAAAACCTCCTCCATTTATCTCGTAAACTTTCCTTGTACTAGGCCTTCTGGCCTCCAAAATAACATTCAAAACTTGTTGTGGAAGCTGAGACCCTCCAGGGTTTAAACCAGAATATGCCAGGCTGTCAGATGAAGAGAATGAAGTTTGACATTGAGTAAATGACCGTTCTCCTGAGACAGCAGGTGAGGAATCAAGGCAAAGGCCATGGAGGCTCCTGTACCAGACTTCTCAGTAATGGGTACCAGTGCTGTCGAGGCCAATCTGGAGCTATTAAAATCATGTTTGGCTTGTCCTGTCTGACCTTCAGCAGTACCTTTGGGAGGAGAGGCAGAGGTGGAAAGGCATACACGTGAAGATTGCTCCAATTGAATGAGAGAGCATCCACTTTCCAAGCTGAGGGATGAAACCCTTTTGTGCAAAACTTTGGCAGCTGGTAATTTAGTGGAGAAGCGAACAGATCTATGTCTGGAGTTCCCCATAACACTGTCAACCTCTGGAATACATGAGGATCCAATTTCCACTCGTGGGGATCCATAATTGTCTGCTCAACACATCTGCTAAGGAGTTCTGTGCTCCTGGCAGAAACCTTGCCTGAAGATTTAGCTGTAAACTGAGAGCAGTCTCCCACAAAATCATTGCTTGTCTGCATAGAGGATAAGAATGCGTTCCCCCTTGCTTGTTGATGTACCACATGACAGTTGTGTTGTCTGTTTGAATCAACACCTGCCCTGGAAGAAGTAAATCCTTGAAAGCTATCAAAGCAAATTGGACTGCTAACATCTCCTTCAAGTTGATATGTAGATGTTGAAGTCTGGCAGGCCACGTGTCCTGTATCCATTTTCCATTTAGATGAGCCCCCCAAGCTTTGTCTGAGGCATCTGTCGTTAGAATCTGACTCGCCTCTGGCCGGGTCACAGAGAGTCCCTTGTTTAGGTGACATTCCTGAGCCCACCACAAAAATTCCTTTTGAATGCAAGGTATTATTTGAATGACAGTGTCCAAATCTTGGCAGTGCTGTGTCCATACATTCTTGAGGTACCATTGTAGCTTCCTCATATGCAGTTTGGCATTGGGAAGTACCAGAATACAAGATGCCATGAACCCCAAGGCTTGAAGGACTGTCCTTGCAGTCAGCCTGGACTGATGAGACAACTGGTGGAAGTAAAAAGAAAGATTCTTTTGTTTGTCCGGGGTCAAAAAGGCCATCTGGGATGCTGTATTCAGTCTCACACCCAGAAAGCACATGTCCTGAGAGGGTACTAGACTGGACTTTATTTCGTTCACAGAATACCCCAGGCATCTTAACACTGCCATCACATACTGTAAATGATGAAGAAGTTCGTCCTTTTCTTGGGCCAGTATCAGGCAATCGTCCAAATAAGGATAGATCTGTATTCCTCTTAGCCTGAAGAAAGCTACCACTGGAGCCAGAACCTTCGTGAACACTCTGGGCGCAGTAGATAAGCCAAAGGGCAATGCAGAGAACTGATAATGTGAAGTCCCAGCCCGAAAACGCAGATACTTCCTGCAACTGGGCCTGATAGGAACATGAAGGTAAGCCTCTTTGAGATCCAGAGTCACCATCCAGTGATCCTTGCCCAGCAGAGGTAAAAGCTGTTGTAACGTTAACATTTTGAACTTGGGAATGTCCAGATATGTGTTGAGGATGGATAAATCCAAAATTGGTCTCCACGTGTTTCCTTTCTTTGGTACTAGAAACAGGCGAGAATAAAATCATAGGCCCACTTCTGGCAGAGGAACCGTTTGTATGGCTCCTATTTGAAGTAGTAGAGAAATTTGTTTGCGAGCCTCTAGTCTTTGCTGAGGAGGAACGTCCGGCATGCCTTTGAAAGGAGGCAAGGTATGGAAATAAAACTTGTAACCCTGGTGTATGATATCCAATACCCATTTGTCTTGGGTAATCAACATCCAATTTTCCTTGAAGAGTGCTAACCTTCCTCCCAAAGGTGCTGCCAGGCAAGAAGGATCTGGCAGCTGAAAAAGTAGGTCATTGGGCCTGTTTACGAAAGGACTGGCCCCTGCCCTCACCCGAAGATTGTGCAGGTGAACTCCCTGTTCTAGGCCTGAAAGAACTCTGAGCTCTGCCCCTACCACGTCTAGATCTACCCCTAGACTGGGAATCATAAGAAGGATACATCCACCCCTTAAGCAGGCCAATTCCTACTAAACTTCGGAGGCTGAACTTGCAAAAAATCTTTAACAGCCTGCATAGACTTAGCCTTGTCTTCCATTTTCTTCAAGACTGATTCCACAGGTGAACCAAACAACACATCAGACTGCAAAGGAGCATCCAAAATCCTTGTCTTAACATGGTCAGATAAATTCTGATCCTTTAACCAGGCGTGCCTGCGAAGAACTGAGCCAGTGGCAGCCACCCTAGACGAGGCCTGCACAGCATCAAAACCACACTGTAATGAATGCTTACCCACTTGTTCAGAGACATGCACCAAATCTTGCAACTCTTTACACTCAATGCCTTCCGCCAGAGCATCCACCTTAGACTTCAATTGAGAAAGAAGAAAGTTTTGATATTTCAACATATGAAACTGGCAATTCAAAGCCCTCATAGCTAAGGTAGAAGATGTATAGACCTTCTTTCCCCATCTATCCAAAGCTCTGGCTTCTTTATCTAGAGGAACCAGATTCTTTACAACAGAGGCCTTGACACCCTTAGGTCCCTGACTAATAGTTTCTGGGTCCGCCCTAGGACTCTTATAAAGATATTTATGAGCCTCAGGCACCCTGTAATACCTATCCGGTTTAACAGGAGCAGGAGGCAGAGAATCAGGATTAAGTGAAGCCTCTGCAAACACATCTTCCACAACATCCAGAACAGGGGTATAGCCAAGGGCCTATGCTGGGGTAACAGCAAAAACTCCCTAAGCCTTTTCCTAGAATCAGAGAAGTCCTGACCTTCCCACTTAAAATGTTCCCTCATTGAATGAAGTGTCTCTGAAAAGAAAAATCCTCTGGAGGAGAAGCAGAAGGAGTGGAATCATCTGCATCAGAATCAGAATAAGGAGAATACTCCTGCAAGTCTTCAGCTGAAGACTCTGAAATATCCAAGCCTGCTCCAAACTTCCCAACTCTGGCTCCACCCTAGGCCTCTTATCAGGAGGGGCATAGAACCTCTAATCAGAGTAATTAAATCTTCTGCCATTTTAAGCATGTGCTTCTTAGGCACAGACCCTGCTGAACTAGGAGTGACACCAACAGAAGCTGAAACTGGCCTGCCTCTGGGAGAAGCCTTGGAAACAGAAGGAGAAGGCCTAACCACCCTAGGAAGGGAGGGGAGTACAGTAACTTGGGAAGCCCCTTCAGCCTGACCTGCCTCCTGAGAGACCACCTCCTGCAAAATCAAAGTCTCCCCCTGAGACTCCAGAGAAGTCTCCGTCGGAACCACCGGTTCCACTGAAGCCTCTAAAGAACCGGCGTCCAGAACGGATGACTCATCTTGCCTGGGTTTAACTGCTTTGTCTTTGCGCTTCTTCGCAGAAGCGGGCGCCGGAGAATCCGACGGCATATTATAATTGCACCGCTTCCCAAAGACCAGCCTAGCACAATCCAACCTTCACTTAATAGTGCGTTTATTGAACCTAGCACAAAAGCGACACCAAACAACGCCGTGCTCAGGCCCCAAACAAGGAATACACAAAGAATGATAATCCCTATGCGGTATCTGTTTCCCACAAGAAATACAGTTATTCACTTTTTCTGACATCCGGTAAAACACTGAGGCAAGAAAAAACAAAATAATCCCCAACGGGGTACTTAGCCAACTTGGATTCGGTCTGAAACTCCGAACTCGAAAAATTTCAGAACGCCGAACGGCACTTGCAACGCTGCTTCTGCATCGGACCATGCGGCAAAAAAGACTGAGGAAATGACGTCGGTCATGCGCTTTTGTACCCTGACGTCCTGATGTCAGTTTTAAGCGCCTTGACCGACGTCAGCCTAATACTTTGGTATTCGGGCCGACCGAGGACAGCGGACTACCCATATGTAAGGACTGCAGCAATGTGAGATGAAGAACATCAGATGCTTGGTGCCAGAGCCATGGGCTCAAACTCAATGTCAAGAAGTGTATAGTTATCCCTTTTGGGAAAAAACATGTAGCCATGAATTACCACATAAGTGGCAGTACACTAAACACTGAAAGTGTGATAAGAGACTTGGGAACACAGGTGGACAGTGGTCTCACCTTTGATAACCACATCGCCACAACAGTCAAGAAATCCTTCTATGTGGCACACCTAATCACCAAGAGCTTTTCATCCAGAAAAAAGGAGGTCATTGTCCCACTATACTCATCCCTCATTAGACCCATTATAGAATACAACGCCGTTTGGTACGTGCCTCTCAAGACATCTGCAACAACTGTAAAGGCCGCAGAAACACCTCACTAAAAGAATCACAGGCCTAAAGCAGATGCCCTATGCTGACAGACTAAAAAAACTCCAGCTATACACTGTCGCATATTGTCTACTCAGAGGTGATCTCTGCTTAACATACAAGGCCATGTCAAACCCAGAGCTGTTGGACATGCTACACTTACAGAAATCCCAATCCATCAGAGCCACATGCTCCAGGGACCGAAACCTTGTCATCACAATGAACAAAACATGCTGGAGGGATAGGCTCCTGACCCAGAGACTCCCCATACTCTGGAATAGACTGCCCATACATGTCAAGCAGAACACCTCCTTGGCCCTCTTCAAAAGGAACCTTGACGACTGGATGGGGGATAGGAAATTTACCCTGGGGATCATGTCAGTCACCCTGCTAGACAGGGGTCCAGGGAAGTAAATATTGTGGGAAGAAATAGCCAGGGAATTGTTATGGCTAGGCTTGTACAGGCCCTAGGGCCGATAGCCTAGTACCAACCTTTGAACCACCACGCCTTCATGAAACGAAAATGCTAACTGGGTGAAGATACTGGAGCCATCAGGCAGGACCAGTGGGGAACAAAAAGAAGTTAAGTAGCATCTTTCTATTACTGGTGGGTTTAAGATAAAACGTCTGGTCCACAATGAAAATTTTTTTATAAAAAAATCAAAGGTTTAGACAGTCAGCTAAGTGTTCTCAAACTGACAGCACAACACCTGCAGGTTTTTTTTTTTTTGGCTCCCCCCTTCCTCACCTGATGGCACTCCCACCCCAGGACACCACATCCATTGCCAGGTCAACCAGCCTCTCTCAACACCTCCGGACTTACTCCATTATCAGCTGGGGCCAGCACAGCTCTTAAAGGAGGTTCTCACTGATCTACCATCTGCCAGGGGAAATTTTTTGGTTATTGCCTACCCTGTTACTTCTCCCTCTCTCCCTTCGAGTAGCCATAGTTATGTCTGAGGAGCAAGTGTGCAACAGGGATGTGTGGCTTACTGTCCTCCTCCACAGCAGCTCAGCCATGTCCCATCCTTTCCACTGTTTAAACCATGCCTCCCTAGTCCCACAACATCCAAGTCTCGGCAAAGGATTGCCATGGGAGATGCCCAAGTCACTGTCCTCCTTTCCCAGATGGTAGCACCCATCCCTCCCTGCTACTCTGTCAGACAGCCATGCTGCTAATTGAATGAGGGTTGCCTAAGCCGCAGTTACGGTTTTATCCCTCTACATCACTGCAGTGGCAGCAGTTAAACACCTGCAGTCGAGTGATCTAAAAATAACACATCTTGAGGAAAAGAAAATTACAGAGGGTTTTACAGATGGTTTAAGGGACGGTTTAGTTAAATGTTAACTGTCAAATAAAATGCTTTGAATGCAGTAAAATGCTATGAGGTTTCCTCTGAAATGTCAGAGTGTTGCTCCTCATTATTATTACTTCACTGACAGCATCCGGAGACAAAGAGTATCAATTAACAGAGTAACTCTCTTTCCATATTATCCAATCTGATTTCTGTAATTAACAACTTTATAATAAAATACGATCAAGCAATGAAGACCGTTTATAAAATGAAATGTATATGAAAAAATGATAAGACTGTAGTATACTGGAATTAAATGAAAACAAAGAATTTCATTCCAGTCTCATTTTCTTTATCTGTTAATTGCCCAAAATTGTGCTGAACAGGTGCCAGTCTCTCCTTAATGGGCCAAGCATTTTAGTACTTTTCAGAATAAATTCTGCACACGCTGTAGTTTGGTTAATAATGCTTTATTAGATGTTAACAATATCAGAATACTGTCTTCAATAACAGTGCTGATAAACAATAATAGTCTGTAGAAATTCTGGAATGCTGGATCAGTAACAGTGCTGATAAATATATCCAACGATTCTGCAAGTATATTCTGATACTCCTGAATAATATCAACTGAAACAGTCTCTCTCCTGAACAGGATGGATATTTGACCTGACTACTGTGCTGTACTCAGGGTAAAGTACTGCAAAAGACCTTTTGCACATCAGTCCAAATACTAACTTAACTGACTCCACTGACCATGTCTAAAGTATTTCCTAATACTAAAAACCTGTAATGTTTTATATGCCTCTTTACCCTTGGTTTTCAAGCCTGGTCTTGCATGTGCCTCACAGTGCCTGTCTATTCTTCATCTAGCATCTCATTGTGAGAACACATATCTTGCCCTTGAGAAAGGGACATTCTGTAGCTTTCCCTTGAAACTGTAAATTCAGCACATCTCATGCTTAGCCAGTAAGATTATCTTTTCCCTTCTGCTGAACCGTCTTTCCCAAAACTGAATGCATACATGAAATACAAGTCTAATTTCAGGTCTTTTATTCTACCTTAATAAAGTGTTCAGCACAAGTCACATCACAGCAACACACACCTTATGTAATCATGCTATATTCACAGCCCCGATCCAACTCTGTAAAGAAAGTTGCAATCAGGGTAAAGGATGCAGCTCCCTTTTTAGGGGCAGATATGCAGCACAGCACAACCATGCAGTCAGTTTGTTCAGTGACTGACCTGTATGGCTTACCTCGGGCAAAATAAAAAGTTTATTTTTATACATATCATCACACTGAATTTGCAAGAGTTATGGGTCATCACTGCAGTGTTCTATACAACTCCTTCAGCCAGTATAAAAGCCTGCTTAACAATTTTTTTCAAAGCAACACTATGAGGTCTGTCTCGTCTTTCATTAACAGAAATTCTCTATCAACTGTAAATGTTCAAAAATATCTCTGAATATAAATTAATGCCCGATTATTAACTACCATATAGAAACTAAAGTACAATAGGCTCCAAGTCAATTAAAATATCCTTTAAACTCTCACATCTAATAACAGCTGAAGCAGGAATAAATAAATAAAAATTCTATTTTCTGGATACACATTACATAGAAGTTATGTACTTACCATAACATTCCATGTGAGTTGTTTATCTCGCCTTTATTCTCACTGATGGGTTGGAGCCGATCCTCGGCTCCGACATGGCCGATAGCAAGCTCAAGGTTTGCCAGTAGCTCGAGACCAGCCCCTTATCCCACCATGCACTGCTAGAATTACCTCAGATCTTGTTTGTTGCGAATAATAGTCTATACATATATATATATATATATATATATATATATATATATATATATATTTTATATATATATATATATATATATTTTATATAGATATATATATATATATATATACACACACACATATATATACAACCTATACATACTCTCTTATATACTTCTACGAAGAAGAGTATCCAAAGGGAAAGAGAAATATTGAATAACCAGGATGGCACTAGCCTCTAAGATAACAGTCAGCCAGGAGGGGGAAGGAGGGAGGGACATGAAAATAAAGGCAAGATAAACAACTCACATGGAACATTATGGTAAGCACATAACGTCTATATGTGAAGTTGTTAATCTTGCTGATTATTCTCACTGATGGGTAGCGTCCCTAGCACCCTCAACCCTGGGTGGCTCATGGGAGTATGTTCTTCAGTATTATAGAACCAAAGGAAGACCTGTCCCTAGAAGCCTTATCTACTTTGTAATGTGAGATAAAGGTATGAAGGTTAGACCAAGTGGCTGCAGTGGAAATATCGTCAAGGGGCAATTAAGCTTGAAAAGCAGAAGAGGTAGAGACAGCTCTGGTAGAATGAGCTTTTGGTTTGTGCGTTAAAGGCATGTTCACATTTTCATAAACAAAGGATATACAATCGGATAACCATTTAGATAAGGTTGTTTTAGCCACTGGATTGCCTTTTCTTGCTTCCGAGAAGGATACAAAAAGTTGATCTGATTTCCTAAAATCCTTAGTTCTGTCAAGATAAAATCTGAGCTGACTGTGAACATCAAGTTTGTGCAGCATATATTCTAAGTTGTTAGAGTGGTTGGGGAAGAACACTGGTAGTTCAATGACCTGATTGATGTTTGACTCAGAACAGACTTTAGGTAAAAATGAGGGGTTCGTTCTGAGAGATACTCTATCAGCATGGAAGATCATGTAGGGTGGTCTGATGGATAATGCTTGAAGTTCTGACACTCTGCAGGCAGACGTAATGGCCACAAGAAAAATTGCACTCCACGATAAGAATTTTAAAGTACAAGAAAAAGCTGGTTCAAAGGGAGGAAGAATAAGTTGAGACAGCATAAGGTTTAAATTCCAGGGAGAAAAGGGAATTTTGATTGGAGGTCTCATATGAAGAAGCCTTTAAGGAAGGTTTTGGATAATTTATGGCTCATAATATTTGAGCCATCAAGACCAAGGTGAAAATTTGAGATAGCAGCTAATTGAACTCGAACTGTAGCAGCTGCTGCCCCCTCCTTAAAAATTTTTGTCAAAAATTCCAAAATCGAAGATAGTGGAGCTCAAAAAGGGTCAATGTTCTGCACATTGGCCCAAACTGAGAAACTTTTCCATTTGCTGCCATATAATTTCCTGGTAGATGGCTTGTGAGAAGACAAGAGAACCTGTCTTTTATCTTCTGAAATTGAATGAAGCCTGGCAATTAGGGGAAGTGGAATAGCCAAGCAGTCAGTTTCAGGGACTGTAGAGAAGGATGAAGGTCCCCTGATGGGTGCGTCAGAAGGTCCGGAACTGGGTCCAGGATCCATGGATCCTCCAACAGATGATGGTGGAGAAACGGTAACCAAATCTGTCGAGGCCAGTAGGGGGCTATGAGTATAACCTTCCTTCCCAGCGATTTTGCTTTCTGTAGAAATCTGGGTATTAATGGGAAGGGTGGAAATGCATAAGAGAGACCCGGGGGCCAATCGTGTAAAAGTGCATCTCTCGGGGGATGACCAGGAGGTGGTATCAGGGCAAAGTAGCTTCTGCATTTTGAATTGAAGTGGCTGGCAAAAAGGTCGCAGCAAGGCTGGCCCCATTTGCGGAAAATCAACTCCGCAACCTGTTGATTGAGAGACCACTCGTGAGTATGGTTGCCACCCATCCCGTTGTCAGCGGGACACTCATGGGTTGAGCTTTCTCATCCCGCTTCCCGCATTCACCAACAGTGGGACTTTAAAAGTCCCGTTTTCCCCTTCGCGCTCGCAAAATTGCCATTGCCGTGGAAAAGCCGAAAATACTTTCATTTTTTCCATGGCAATGTGGCTACATCACCAACCCGGACCTGCAGTTGGTGGGATTCCCTGCTAGGTCAGGGTGGTGTAATTTAAACTGTAATTGGCTAAAGGGATTGGAGGGGGGTGGGGATTTATCTAGAAGAGCCCAATAAAGGTTGCAGCTATAGAGCAGTTTGTTTTAGTGCTCTACAGCTGCGAAGGGAATTAGGGACAAAGATCTGAAAATTCTGCCAGCCAGCCAACAAAGAAGCCAGCCTGCTAGCCAGCAAGGGAGCCTGCCAGCCAGCCCAGCCAACTAGCCATTCCAGCAGGAAAGAAGCAAGCTAGCCCAGCAAAAAATGTGAAACTGGTAAGTACATAACATAGTATTTTGTGTCTTTAGTTATTTAAAATGGGAATATTGCGCTTTATTTAAGTTTTTAATGTTTAGAGGTAGATGGGGATGTAGTATGCAGTATTTACATCTATGCAGTGGTTATTTTCAGATTTTTCAGTAGTAGTTTAAATGGGAATACATTGTGGTTTAACTTTTTAATGTTTAGAGGTAGATAGGGGTGCAGTACGCAGTATTTAAATCTGTGCAGTGGTTATTTTGAGATTTTTGAGTAGTAGTTTTTAAAGGTATAAAACCTGTATGTATATGTAATTGTTATTGTTCTTGGGGTATGATTTGGAAGCATTACTTTTAAAAGGCTGAACTGTGTGTATAGAAGTTGTTTATTTCTGGTGGGGGGCAGTGAAATATAAATTTAGTGTGATGCATTTCTATTGTCGTAGCTTTTTCGGGGTATTTTCTGTTTGCAGATAGAAAATGTTCAAGCATAGTTTGCACTTTTTTGTGTGGAAATGTGTGCAATTTAATGCTGTTTCCAGGAAGTTAGGATATACTGTTTGGATAATTTTTCCTGTTAGTTCTTGCAAGTCAATGTATATGTGGTACAAGACTACCTTTTGAGGGGGACTGTTAACAGTTAATGTAGTGTATTTATTATTCTAGTAGGTACATGTTGCCAACTAGCTGAAGCTGTTTCAAGATTGTTTTCATTTATACTTGTAAATGTGTGCATCTAATTTTTTATGCATTCTTAATACGGTTAAAATGTCCTGCTTTGCTTGTAATGTGAATATGGGTGTGCTACTTTTACTTGGGCCTGTTTATTGCATCGCTGTGCTGGGTAAATTACTCTTAATTGCTATGTTTTGAGGTAAAAGGAGCCCATGGAGTCTGCTGTACATTGTAGTTTATTTTACTTCTCTTGCAAAAAGTATTTTTAAAAGTTAAAATGTTTACGGACTTTTTCCTGTTTATTTTTCTAAAGAAGAAAGGGTGGTGAATGGCCTTTTGGACTTCTATGAAGACCCTGCTGAATCTGCACAGGCTATTTCACAGCAAATTTCCAACATTATGGAAAGGCACTCCTTGCCCTGGAACAGCATTTCAGCTTATGGGGCTGATAATTCCAGTGTGAACTATGAGAAGAAATCTGGTGTGTATACCAGATTAAAAGAAAAGTGCCCATAACTCCAGAAGGCTAACTGTGTTGCCCACATCATTTACAATGCAGCCAAAAAAGCTGCAGCACAACTACCGTACGATGTGGAAGTATTTGTAATGAGACTTTTCAGCCACTTCTCAGGTTCTGCCACAAGGACCAGAGACTTGAAATACTTCTTTGAGATTTGTGGCATGGAAGTTGACAGTTTGTTAAGACATGTGCCAACAAGGTGACTGTCACTACTCCCAGCCATTGAAAGAGTAGTGAAAAATCTCCCAGTGCTCCAGTCCTATTTCCTCTCCCAGGGAGAAGAGGAGACCCCTCGGCAGATATGGCAGTACTTTTCAGCTAATGAACATGGTGAGAATGAATTGCCTACGCTGCCCCAGTACTATTTGCACTTTCTCTGTGCTGTTCTTGTTTATTTTAATGAACATATAAGTACATTAGAAAAATCAGCACTTACTGCCATGGAAACTTTTTGTGTAATGGTCTCTCTGAAGCAAAAACTGCAGGCAAGAGCTGAAGGTGCTTTCTTTGGAGGGAAACGTAGGGCACTTATGAGCACATTAGATAGCACTTCTGCTAACAAACTGAAAAGAGACTTCATTGTGTTCTTGGAGACAGCAGTGAAACACCTGGAACAGTGGTTTGATTATACTGAAAGCAACTACTTGTTTACACTATCTAAATTATCTCAAAATGAGCCCTTTGCTTTCAGTGACTTACTTAATGTGACCACTGCCCTGAGTCTGCAGGATGTAGATGAAGATTATCTTTTTAGGGACTACTTGGCAATTAGGCCCTTTCTGGAACAGTTATGTAACACAAGCTTGACCCCAGGAGAGAAGTGGCTGAAGCTTTTCAAAGAAGGGCCTGAAATGACTACACTATATCTGGTAATTGCTAGGGTTTTATCTATACCGACTTCAAATGCATTTGCAGAAAGAGTTTTTTCTTTGGTGAAAGGTAAATGGACAGATGTGCGAAACCGATGTAGTGTGGACTTGTTAAAAGCTGAAATAATGATGACTGTAAATTACCGGATGAAATATTGTGACTTTTATTCAAATATTATTTCAAATCGAGCCCTTCTTCAAGCCATAAAATCAAATTCAAAATACACTTTTAAAAAAAAAAGTGATTTAGTGTACTAGTGTGCAGTATAAAGTACTAGGGTGCAGTTTGTAATTTTGTGTTCTTTGTTTAGCGTTAATTTGCTAGTGTGCAGTATGTAGTACTAGGGTACAGTATGTAGTTTTGTGTTTTTTCTTTGCTTTAGCTTTAATTGATGATGAAAAGTCTTAATTTTATACTTTGCTTGTATGATGTATGTAGATTTTTTTAAGTTTTCTTTCTGAATAGTCATGGTTGGTTTATGAATTTTTTTAACTTTTTAAATAAGTGTCTGTTTAATGAGTAGTGGGTTTTTTATTCCTTTAAAGTGCATTTACTGTTACAACTGAGTAATGTGTGTTTTTGCAGTAATAGTTCACTTCATTTAAATGATTTGAGTTTTCAGTATGCTGTAATGTCACAATGTTGTATCCTTAACTGTAATACTGCATCTCCTTTAACACCTCTGGTGATGTCGTGGTGGGGGTGTGGCCAGTGTCATTCTGACCACACACCCCATCCTATTGGCCACACCCTCATGTCCCACTGTGGCCTTGTTAAAAGGTGGCAACCCTACTCGTGAGGGAGTAATACTGCCCTGCTTAGCTTGTCCGCTATGACATTGGATTTCCCTGGGATGTGCTTTGCTAACAGAAAATGCTGGGATGACACAGCCCATTGCCAAATCCTGAGGGCTTCTCGACAAAAGGGGTAAGACTTGGTTCCACCCTGCTTGTTCAAGTACCAGACTACTGACATGTTGTCGGTCTGAATTGCAATAGTCCCTAGAGGGAGAGAGTCCTGAAAGTACTACAACGCCAGAAGTACAGCTCTCAGCTCTAGAACATTGATGTGCAGATGTGATTCTTGATCTGTCCATGTGCCTTGGGCAGTCTTTCCCTGAAAATGCCCCCCCACCCTATCAGGGATGCATCCGTGGTCACAGTGGCTACTGGGGGGGGGACAAAGGGTCTCCCTACTGTGACATGAAGAGACGTCAACCACCATCGAAGGTCTCTCCTGCAAGAATCCGTGATAAGAATCATGTGGTGCATTGGTAGTTTCTGGTAAGACCACTGAGTGAAGAGAACCCATTGAAGGATTCACATATGCATCCTTGTGAGTGGTATAGCCAGGATTGCTGCCGCCATCAAACCTACTACTTTCAATACCTCCGCTGCTGTAGCTTTGTTTTCTGACACCAGTGAGCTGACATTGTGGCGAAGAGAGACTCTTTCGATAGGGAAACGTAGAGTGGTGGTTGAGGTATCTAACTCTGCTCCTATAAAAACGGTATGCTGAGATGGCGATAAGGCAGACTTTTCGAAGTTGATCGTAATGCCTAACTGATGGCAGAGTGTCAGAGTGTATTGTGTTGCCTGAGTCAATTGATGCCTGGTGGTAGCAGTGAGGAGCCAATCGTCTAAGTACAGAAACACCTGGAATCCTAGACTCCTCAGGTGAGCTGTGACCACTGCCATGCATTTGGTGAACACTCTGTGGGCTAAAGTGAGACCAAAGGGCAGGGCTCAAAAACTGGTGATGATTGGCTCCAGCCGGAAGCGTAGATGATCTCTGGAGCATCTGTCCATCTGTATGTGATAGTACGCGTCCTTGAGATCTATGGAGCACATCCAATCGCCTTTCCCTAAAAAGGGAAGAATGGACTGAAGCGTGACCATTCGGAACTTCTCTTTCTTTACGAACTTGTTGAGTCTGTTGAGGTCCAAGATAGGTCTCCAGTCCCCCGTTTTCTTTGGTACCAAAAAGAATCTTGAGTAAGTTCCGAATCCGACTTGGTCTGCTGGGACTGGTCGGATGACTCTTTTTTTTCTAGCAATCTGTGATTGGGTGGAACATCTGGGATTTTTTTGATAGCAATGGGAGGGGTAAAGAATGGTATGAAATATCCTCTGGAAATGATGCTTTGTACCCAAGTATCCAATGTTATGTTTATCCAGGCTTCTGGGTACAAAGACAAGCGACCCCCGACTGCCTCCAGAGCCGAACAGTCGGGCCCCCTTTCAGGAGCGCTGGTAGGACTGGCCAGAGAACTGACCCCCGTCACCCTGTTGCTGCGGACCCCCCTCTGCCATGGGGGCGGCATCTTCCATTATAACCCCCTCCTCTGCCTCTAGAGGGGGTTTCACCACGTGTGCCGTGAAAGGCTGCTTGAGTTTTTTGGAACCACATCTTCCCCCCCAGGGCCCTTGGGGTAGGGCCGAGTAGGAGTGGAAAAGCGGACCCCAACGGCAGATAAAGTCTTGCCTTCCTGTTCACACCTGGTTAAAGTTTCCTTTACTTTGGGCCCAAACAGTGATGAGACATCAAATGGAGTATTAATAAAAGAAGACTTTAAGGGTTCCGCAAAGGGACAAAGATGCATCCAGGCTTGTCTGCGAAGAGAATGCTCAAACTAGCGGCTCTACTTGAACCATCAGCTGCATAGGATATGAGACACATGGACGAGTTCACTACTGAGTTAAGGGTAGCGAGCTGGGCTTTGATTTTGTCGGCCACTCCTGCAGCTACTGTACCTTGGAGAGTACCTCCTAGCTCTTTCAGGAGATCTCTCTGTAGTCTTGTAAAATGGGTCAAGTAATTCAGAGATCGCACAGAAAAAGTCGCTGAACTAAACATGCGCTTCCCATATCTATCCATAACCCTAGAATCTCTGTTAGGCGGATGGATAGAAGAGGATGTCTCAGATACTTCCTTTTTGGTGGCTGCAGCCACCACCATGGCATCCAGAGGTACTTTGTCAAAAAAGGTTGATCAACTGGGGCAGATATGAATTTATTGAGTCTACAAGGGACAGGTTCCATGGCCTCCGGTGACTCCCACACCTTATGAGAGATCAGATCCATTAGCTCATCGTAAGGCGGAGACACCCAAGAAGTGAAAGGTTGAGACCCAAAAGCCTTCAAGAGCACAGACTCATCCTCAGTAGGGGGTCTTGGACTGTCAGTCGCCCCTCTGACTAAGGATCTCTAGTATCTCTGCAAAACAGATATCCTCAGAGGGGGACCGAGGGGACCCTTCTGACTCATCTAAGTCCATGTCAGATGTCAAAGACTCCTGTGGGGAGTCTAAGTGCCTCGTCTTGCACAGTCTCTTTCTGGGCACCTCCTCAGTGGGGGGGGGGGCGACTGGGGAGGTCTCAGAAGAGCAGGGGACACCCTGTGGGGATACTTGAGGATCAGGGTCTCTACCACTTAGAGGGGTCGGTAGATGCAGAAGTAGACACAGGAGCTTGAGGGGAGAGGGAAAGCTGAACCGATGCTGATGTTGTCTTTGGAGACAAAACTCTTCTCAGAGCATCGAAGGAACCATGGCTTCGACGAGGAGGAGTGGATGGACCAGAGAGTACCGTCCAATCCTCCCGCACCAAAACCCTGGGCTCCGAGCCTGAGGTAGGAGGAGAGCTCATTCGAGCCAAAGCTCAGAGAGGGAGTCGGCACCGACAAGTCGGTGTGACTATCCTCCCCGGACCCGACTGGAGAACGTCGGATCCTAGAGCCCTCGGTCGGCACCAACGACATCCGAGTAGATGGAGCCGATAACCCCAGAGCAGATATCGACTCCAAGGGTCCGACCACCATCGGTTTGACTTCCCTCGGCTCCGAGAGTCCAGTACGGCTCGGAGGAGAAGTAGACAAGTTCGGTTCCATGGTCTTCAGCACCAACAAGCTGGTCGAGGCCGAAAACAATTTGGCAAGTCCTGGTGCCTGTAAAAGCTTCTGCACTAGCCGATCCATGTCCAAATCTGAAAGGCTGACTGAAGACTTAGCTGGATGCACCGAAGGTGCTGACTGCAGCAGAGGTGAAGAAGGAACTTTGGAGACCGCCTCCAATACTGAGAGCTGGCTCCGAATCAAAGGGTACACACTCGGCTCCGATGACTGTGGAACCGATAACCCTCCTCCTGAAATTTTAGCCTTTTTGGATACCTTATCTGAAGACTTGCGTTTTTGAAGATTTGGAAGGCGTACTAGCACCTTCATGGCTATTCAAAACCTCTGAAAAAGATTGCTGTAGAAATCCTCTGTCTATAAGTTTTCTCCTTCTCTCCAAGAGGACTCTTTAAGAGAAGGAGTGTCAAATGCTACAGGTGTCTTGGAGGTGCTTGGCCCCCAAGCAGTAGACACATTGAATATGTCAGTCAGCGATGGACATTTTCTGCCCACAATCTGGGCATTTTTTAAAACCCGATTTGGGATGGGATTTCTCCCTATCCTCTGACATACTGAGAGAAAAACAGTAAATAGATTCACAAACAACTACGCCCAACCTGGACACTATCTACAACAGCAATATATATATAAATAAATAAAAATATAATACAAATATGGGACTAAGAGTCCCACAGAAAAACACCTAACTACTAAAGGGATTAATAGTAGGAAAAGGGGCTAAAGGCCCACACAAACTAAAAAGCCAACAAGTCCCTAATTTAAAACAATTTAAACTATCTAAACTGTCTAACCTATCTAAAAATAATGGAACTAACACACACTACATAAATATATCAAAAAGGAAACTTTTTAAAAACTTGCTGTTAATTCTGTTTCTAAAATGGTCCGAGCAATCTGGATCACCGAGATCTCTATTGCCGCTGCAAACTAGATCTGAGGTAATTCTAGCAGTGCATGGTGGGATAAGGGGCTGGTCTCGAGCTACTGGCAAACCTTGAGCTTGCTATCAGCCGTGTCGGAGCCGAGGATAGGCTCTAACCCATCAGTGAGAATAATCGGCGAGATTAACAACTTCACATCTGATATTTCTATGTACAGTCAAAAAAAAAAGGAAAAAGAAAAAAATATCTTTCTCCTTATTTTAAGACTTTGAGCAAAAGACAGAGTTGAACAGCATGAATGCTGTCTTACAGATCAATTTAGACGCAAAGAACTGGTCCTCAGCTACGATAAAGATGCAGGTTAATGAAGTAAAAATGACTTGCTGTTGCTTTCCTACTTACCTGTTAATTAAAGAAGAATTTAAGGAAAGCCTAGTCAATTACCACATGTGAGAATCAAACCCTGCACTTTGTGTGTGAGGTAAGCACCTTAACCATTACACCAACCTCCCACCCAGAGTTATTAAGGAAGACAGAATTTTTTCAGTAGGCATTATTACTGAGTGGGATAAAATAAAAGTACAGTTGTGTACACTTACCATACATGTAGATGTTAAGAGTGTATTCACTGTTGCAGTCATGACATTTGGGTTATCCCTGCCAGGGTAGCCCTCAGCCAGCCCAAATACCAGAGGCTTAGTATTTCTGCGTCAGCTGCTGTCACTTCAGGACTGAAGTCAGGTCATCAGTAGTATAAAGTAAGGCAGCCAACGCCATTACATCAGTTTATCTTGCCCTAACCTATCAGGAGCTTCCAAGTAGGAGCCAGGTTCTAGGGGAAGAACCCCACCAGTAGAAAGTAAATACCAATATGTCCCTTAGCAAAGAAAGAGAAGAGAGGGGGATGGAGGGAGGGAAACCAGTACTGCAACAGTGTATACACTCGAACATCTACATTTATGGTAAGTGCACACAAATGTACTGTGTTCTTCATGTTTCACTGTTGCAGTCATCACATTTGGGTTGATTTCCAAAGCTGAGGAAAAGGGTGGATGCAGTCAGAGAAAAGTACAGTTGTGTACACTTATCATAAATGTACATGTTGGAGTGTATTCACTGTTGCAGTTCTAACAAATGAGTTATCCAGCTCCTGGTAGCCCTCAGTCAACTAGAATACCAAAGGTAAGTAAAAATGACGTCGGCTGCCATCGGTTGTAAAGGACGTCATGGCGACTGATACAAAAGGAGGCAGCCGACGTCCCTTGCTCAGGCTTTCTTGCCATAATAGTCAGGAGCCTCCAGAAAGTAAGGCTTAAACAAAAAAAAATTCACAAATAACAAATTAAGCCTGTACCTCAGGAAAAAAGAATAGGAGAGGACCACAAAAAGGGGGAAGGAGGGAGGGAAACCAGGACTGCAACAGTGAATACACTAGAACATCTACATTTCTGGTAAGTGTACACAACTGTACTATGTTCATCGTGTTTCACTGCTGCAGTCCTAACAAATGGGTTGATTACCAAAGGCCAGAGAAAAAAGGGGGGAGGGACCAACAGCATCAAGGGTTGGAGATAATGCACTACAAAACCACAATGGTAAACCCTGCCCTGCTCTGTAAAACAGAGGCAAATTATAATGCTTTGTGAAAGTATGAACAGAAAACCACGTGGCAGCTTCCAAAATGTCTTTAGTAGGGACACCCCTTAGAAAGGCTGCAGAAGTGAAAGCCGCCCTAGCAGAGTGGGTCCTAACCCCTTCAGGCAGAGCTTTGCCATGAAAAGAACAACAAAAAGTAATGCAGTGTGCAATTCATTTAGAAATGGTGTGCTTAGAAACAGCCTTGCCCTGGGCTCCAGGGGCAAAACTGACCAATAACTGTGCTGATTTCCGAAGGTACTTAGTCCTGTCTAGGTAAAACCTGAGCTGTCTGTGCACATCAAGAGAATGTAGGATTCTTTCACCTCTATTGCGTGGATTAGGAAAGAAGGTAGGAAGGTGTATGGACTGATTAAAAGTCAGGCGGGAAACCACCTTAGGCATAAAGGAGGGATTAATTCTCAGAGAGACTCCATCTGCATGGAAAATAAGAAAAGGCTCCACGGCCATCAAAGCTTGCAGCTCCGAAACCCTCCTTGCTGAAGTTATAGCCAAGAGGAAGGCGGTCTTCCAAGAGAGACACTTTAAATATTTAGAGGCAGCTGGCTCAAAAGGGGGAAGAGTGAGTTTCTCCAGAACAAAATTAAGATCACAGGCTGGAGTAGGTGCTCTTCTGGAAGGTTTTAGATTGCAAGAACCTCTGAGAAATATTTTCATCAGGGGATGAGAGAAAATGGGCTGTTCAAGAAAACAATGAGCAAAGATGGCTGAAGCATGGATCTTGACAGAGGAAAAAGAAAGTCCACCAAGAAGCAAATCAGCCAGGTATTCCAGGATCAGAGGAAGGGTAGGTTGAGAAGCAGACTCCCCTCTAGCCTGCATCCATTGAGAGAACCTTTCCTATTTGCCAGCATAGGACTTCCTAGTGCTAGGCCTCCTGGCCTCCCTCAGCACGTCAACCACCTGTTGGGAAAGGGAGGAAGAAAGGGAAGGAGTCATACAATGAGCTATGCGGCCAAATGGAGAGACTGAAGATGAGGATGTAGAGTGTTTCCCCTTTTCTGAACCAAAAGATCTGGCTTCAGAGGAAGATGCCAAGGAGGAAGATGGGAGAAACTGCGAAGCAGCGGATACCAATGCTGTCTGGGTCAGTCCGGAGCTATGAAAATAGTCCTTGGACGTTCGTCTCTGATCTTCACTAATACTCTGGGAAGAAGAGGAAGAGGAGGGAAGGCGTACACTGATAGCAATGTCCAAGGGAAGGACAGAGCTTCCACTTTCCAGGCTCTGCTGTGCTGCTTTCTGATGCAAAAGAGAGGCAGAAGATGGTTGTCTGGAGAGAAGAAAAGATCCACCTGAGGAGTGCCCCAACGTTGAATGATGCTGTAAAAGACTGCTCTGTTCAGCTGCCACTCGTGAGCATCCAGGGTTTGCCTGCTCAACTGGTCTGCCAAAACATTGCGCTTTCCTGGAAGAAACTGAGCTAGAAGATGCAGGTCCAGGGATGCTGCCATGGACCAAAGATTCATGCTTTGCTTGCACAGGGGGTAAGAGTGAGTCTCTCCCTGCTTGTTGATGTACCACATGACCGTAGTGTTGTCTGTCCTCACAAGCAGGGTCCCTGGAGAAAGAAGGTGCTTGAAAGCCAGTAAGGCCTGCTGAACTGCAATCAACTCTTTTAGATTTATGTGCAGGTGCATCTGCTGGGCGTTCCAACATCCCTGTATGCATCTGCCATCCAGGTGTGCTCCCCAGGCCTAGTCTGATACGTCTGTAGACAGAACTTGAGTGGCAAGAGGTGTCCAAAAAGGCATGCCTTTGTTTTGTAGACAGGCTGTTGCCCACCATAGAAACTCCGTCTGCAGAGATGGAAGCAGAGGAATCATCATATCTAGGTCCTCTGAGTGTTGACACCAAATGTTCTTGGAAGTACCATTGCAATTTCCTCATATGCAGTCTTGCATATGGAATCATGAGAATACAAGATGCCATGAATCCCAGAGCTTGCAGGTACATCCTTGCAGGGAGCTGGGACAGGCTTGCCAAGTCCTTGAATAAACTGCTTCTCCTGGGTGAGGTATATCATCTGGGCGGCTGTGTTCAGACTTGCTCCCAGGAATGTTATCTCCTTGGATGGTACCATTTTCGATTTTTCCACATTGAGAGTGTAACCCAGGGAAGAGGGAAGAGTCTTTACGAATTTCAGATCCTTTAATAGCTGTTCTTGAGAACTTGCTTGAATCAGACAGTCGTCCAAGTATGGGTAAATCTGAATTTTCTTCTGCCTGCAAACAGCAATGACTGGGGCCAGGCACTTTGTGAAGACTCTGGGAGCAGTAGATAAGCCAAAGGGCAGTGCAGAGTATTGGTAATGTTGCTCGCCCACTCTGAAATGAAAGTACTGCCTGCAACTTTCCCTGATAGGAATGTGCAGATAAGCCTCTTTGAGATCCAAGGTTACCAGCCAGGAATCCTTTTCTAGAAGTGGTAGCAACTGATGTAGAGTGAGCATTTTGAACTTTGGAATTACTAGAAAAAAGTTCAGAATGGAAAGATCCAGGATAGGACGCCTGGCGCCTTCTTTTTTTGGAACTAGGAAAAGCCTGGAAAAAAAGCCCTGGCCTACCTGCTGAGCAGGGACTGATTCTATTGCTCCCAGAAGAGACAGAGACAAAATTTTTCTACTTCCGCCCTTTGGTTTGGAGGAACGTCTGGGAATCCCTTGGAAGCTGGAAAGGTGCGGAAAGAAAACTTGTGCCCTAGGGACACCGTTCTGAGCACCCATTTGTCGTCTGTGATAGTGGCCCAGACATCTGCAAAAAGGGCCAACCTTCCTCCTAAAGGACCCTTCCAGCAAGCAAGAACAGGCAGATGTTGTAAAAAGTCATTGAGAGTGTTTTGACTGAAATACAGGCTTGGAGCTTCCCCCTTTAGAAGTGGAAGCCTGCCAACGCCTAGACCTTTGAGAGCTAGCCCCCTGCCCCCTAGAAGACTTGTAACCTCTAGTCCTGGAATGGTTCTGTCTGCTGGTATCAGGAAAGGTCCAACTCTTGGAAGGGTAATTCCTGCTAAAGATAGGGGGTTGAACTTGCAGAAAATCCTTAACAGTTTGCATGGACTTGGCCTTATCCTCCATCATCTTCAGTACCACCTCTGCTTTGCTGCCAAAAAGACTGTCTTTATGTAAAGGTACATCCAATAGCTTAGCCTTGACAGGTTCTGGAAGAGGCTGTTCTCTGAACAAAGCGTGCCTGCTAATAACAGATCCAGTAACCGTAGCTCTGCTGAAGGCCTCAAGGATGTCAAAACCACAATGCAAAGAATGCTTATTGACCAGACTGACTGAATTCAGTAAATCCTGCATGTCTTTACTCTCTGCCAAAAGAGGTACACTTGCAATCCTAGACTTAATAGCCTCCAAGGTGTGCTGCTGGTACTTCAGCATATGAAAAAGAAAATTGGTAACCCTAACAGCTAGGGTGGCAGAGGTATAAACCTTCTTGCCCCACCTATCTAGGTTCCTAGACTCCCTGTCAGAGGGAACAGGATTCCTGGTAACAGTGGCCTTAACTCCTTTGGGGCCCTGAGAAATAACCTCTGGATCAGCCAACAGATTACTGAAAAGAAACAGCTGAGAATCCGGGACTCTGTAGTACCTGTCAGGATTCCTGGGAGCAGGAGGAACTGAATTTGGAGACAAGGAATTTTCCAGAAAAACATCATCAACTTCCAACAGAGGGGGAACAGCAAGAAGCCTATGCTGAAGTAAATCCAGAAACGCGCTAATCCTTTTCTTGGATTGGGGATAATCCTGAATTTCCCATTTAATATGTAGAGACCGAAGGGATGGACTCTTCTGCATCTGAATCCCCAAAAGGAGAAAAAGCCTGAGAAAATTCCTCTTCATCAGCAGAAATGCTGGAAGAATCAGAACCTGAGCAGGACAAAGCCTCAGGGGAAATATCCCTACTCCTTTTAGGAGGAGGAGGCTGAGAACCCCTAATAAGAGTCAACAAATCATTAGCCATTTTAACCATTTGGGATTGAGGGGAATGAGAAGAAGCTGGAGCCTGCCTTTTCACAGACTTATGAATGGAAGATTTACTTGCAAGCCTGAAGGATTCTGGAGGCCTGGCAACCGCCGAAGTTGTAGCAGAGGTTGAGGGAAGAAGTTTGCTGACAGAATGCAAAATGGAGGCCTCGGACACCGGAGTCAGCTTAGCGGTTCCGGCTCCAGCAGAAGAGGCGACCAATCAAGGCCTGCGGTTATACATCAGCGGACTGCAAAGGCGTCTCACTGGCTACCGCCTGATGACGACCAACTTAACCTCATCCGAGGACTCAGCTTTCTGAGGCCTGTCACGGCCCTTATCCTTACTTTTCTTCAGAACATCCGAAGCCTGAAGATCGGCGAACGCCTTACCAATGAACTTAGGCCAAACTCCAAAATGCCTAGCCAAAACCTTAGCCCGACGATGGATAGTACAGGAGTAAAGGAGGCTCAGAGATCACACTTGGGAACGTCATGGTCAAGGCCTAAACAAATAATGCAAAAGGAATAAAAATCTCTCTGGGGAATCTGCTTTCCACAGGTAAGGGAATTATTCACTTTTTCTGACATTCGTTAAGGCAAGAAAAGAGGATCCCCACTGGGGTACTTAGCTGTAGCAGACTTCAACTCTTGTAGTCGGAAACCAACAAAGGTAAACTGGCGACCGGCACTCGTGCATGAAAAGCTTCTGCTTCGGGCTCCGCGGCAAGGAAGACTGAGGAAGTGATGTCGGCTACCTCCTTTTGTATCGGACGCCCCGACGTCCTTTACAACCGACAGCATCCAACGTCATTTTTACTTACCTTTGGTATTCTGGCCGACTGAGTGCTACCGGGAGCCAGATAACCCATTTGTTAAGAATGCATCAGTGAAACACAATGAACATCAAGGGGCTGGCTAGGATACCCTGCAAGACTGGAGAGGCAAACCCTGCCCTGGATTTGGAGAAGAAAGGCAGGTGGTAATATGTATGGTAAAAGTGTGAACAGATGTCCAGGTGGCAGCCTCCAGGATGTCCCTGGTGGGGACTCCTCTGAGGAAAGCTGCAGAGGTGGAGGCTGCTCTGGCAGAGTGAGTCCTGACCCCCTTGGGGAAGGCATTTCATGTTGTTTGTAGCAGAAATGGATGCACTGTGCTATCCATTTGGAAATGGTTTGTTTAGAGATGGCCCTGCCTTCCGCCTCTGTAGCAAAGTTAACCAGCAATTGATCACACTTTCTAAAGGATTTACTCCTGTCTAGATGGAATCTGAGCTGTCTGTGCACATCTAGAGAGTGCAGAATCCTTTCCCCTTGTTCTGGGGATTAGGAAAAAAGGTGGGCAAATAAATGGATTGGTTGAGAGCCACAATGGACACCACCTTGGGCATGAAGGATGGATTAGTTCTGAGGGATAACCTGTCAGCATGGAAAATGATGAAGGGTTCCACAGCCATGACCGCTTGCAGCTCGGAGAGTCTTCTGGTTGAAGTGATGGCCAGAAGAAATGGTGTCTTACAGGAAAGAAATTTTAGCTCTGCAAAAGAAGCTGGTTCGAAAGAGGCAGGGTGAAGTTTTCCAAAACAGAGTTAAGGTCCCAAGCTGGGGTGGGTGCCCTTCTGGGTGGCCTCAAGGTGCTAGCCCCTCTTAGGAACTGATTGATCAAAGGGTGTGAGAAAAAGGGGCTGCTCAGTGGGAAAATGAGCAGAAATAGCAGAGGCATGAATTTATATAGAGGAGAAAGGGAGGCCACTGTGTAGTATTTCAGCTAAGTAATCCAGGATGAGAGGGAGTGAGGCCTATGCCGTATAGGCTCCTTTAGCCTGGATCCAGGTGCAGAACCTTTTCCATTTGTCAGCATAAGACTTTCTAGTGCTAGGGTGTCTGGCCTCACGGATAACATCTAGAACCTGTTTACTGAGGTTGGCAGATTGACCTAAGGTTAGGGAATAAGCCAAGCTGCCAGATTTGAGTGTCTGCATATGGGGATGCATGAATTCCCCTTCCCTCTGGGTCAGGAGGTTTGGAATCTGAAGAAGATGCCATAGTGGCAGTGGTGGCAGCCTGTGCAGCAAGGGGTACCAGTGCTGGCGAGGCCAGTCTGGAGCTATAAGAATTGTCCTTGGTTTTTCCTCCTTTATTTTGAGCAGTACTCTGGGCATGAGAGGTAGTGGAGGAAAGGCATAGACTGATAGATTGACCCAGGGGAAGGACAGGGCATCCATTTTCCAAGCCATACAGTGATGCTCCTTGGTGCAGAACTTGCTGAGCTGATAGTTGGTGAGGGTGGCAAAGAGGTCGACCTTCGGGGTACCCCATTTCTGAGTTATTAGGGTGAAGGTTCTGCTGTTGCACTGCCACTACTGTGGGTCCAGCAGATTTCCGCTTAATTGGTCTGCCAGAGAGTTGAGAGAGCCTGGTAGGAATTATGCTAACAGGTGCAGTTGCATGGCAGAGGCTGTGTGCCAAAGGGTCATGGCCAGCCTGCATAGAGGGTAGGAGTGAGTCCCTCCCTGCTTGTTGATGTACCACATCACAATGGTGTTGTCTGTTTTGATCAGGAGAGTCCATGGGGAGAGAAGGGGTTTGAAAGCTATCAAGGCATGCTGGACAGCCATCATCTCTTTTTGGCTGATGTGCAGAAGGATTTGCAACAGGCTCCATTGGCCCTGTATGGACCTGCCATCCAGGTGTGCACCCCAAGCATAGTCTGATGCATCTGTGGTAAGGGTCTGGGCAGCAGGGGTGGTGAGAAAGGCAGTCCCTTGTTGTGGGAGCATGCTGTTGCCCACCAAAAAAAATCTTTTCTGAGGCAAGGAATTATAGGTATAAGAGTTTCCATGTCTACAGAGTGCTGACACCAAAGGCTTTTTAGGTGCCACTGAAGTTTCTTCATATGCAGTCTGGCATACGGAATGAGTAGTATGCAAGATGCCATGAACCCCAGAGCTTGCAGGATCTTCCTTGCAGATAACTGGGGTTTGGTGGCTAGTTGAGAGAAGTAGGCTGTCAAGAAAATTTGTTTTTCTGGTGTAAGGAATGCCATCTGGGATGCTGTGTCCAGGCTTGCTCCCAAGAAGATAATCCTTTGGGTGGGCACCAGTTTGCAGTTCTTTTCGTTGATTGTATACCCTAGGGAGGTTAGTAGGGTCTTTGCAAAGGCCAGGTGCTTGAGTAGCTTTTCCTGGCTGTCTGCCTGAATAAGGCAGTCGTCTAAGTACGGGTAGATCTGAATATTCCTTTGTCTGCAAAAGGCAATGGCCAGAGCCAGACATTTTGTGAAAACTCTGTGAGCAGTAGATAAGCCAAAGGAAAGCACAGAGAACTGAAAGTGTTGAGATCCTGCCCTGAAATGAAGATATTTCCTGCATGATTCCCTGATAGGAATGTGGAGGTAGGCCTCTTTTAGATCCAGGGAGGCTAGCCAAGCATCCTTGGAGAGCATGGGTAGCAGCTGCTGGAGGGTGAGCATTTTGAATATTTGGGAGCACCAGAAAGATGTTTAGAATGGATAGATCAAGGATGGGGCACCAGGTGCCCTCTTTTCTGGGCAATAGAAAAAGTCTGGAGTAGAAACTTTGGACTATGTGTTCTGCAGGAACGTGCTCTACTGCCCTCATAGAAAGCAGGGAAAGGATTTGCTTTTAGCCTCTTCCCACTGGTTTGCAGGTAGATCTGGGAACCCTTTTGGAGTAGTTAGGGTGTGGAAACAAAATTTGTATTCCTGGGACACTATGTTGAGAACCCAGCGCTCGATGGTAATGGTAGACCAGGTGCTTGTATGAAAGGAGAGTTTTCCTCCTAGGGGTAAGTGAATGTGGGCAGAGGGAGGTGGTGGGGGAGGAGAGTCATTCTGAGTTCTTGCCATACAGGGGTGGCCAAGACCTCCCTGTTTTTGAAGTGGAGAAAGTCCACTGCTTAGATCTCTGCATTCCCTGTGGCTGCTGTCTGGGGGGAGGGTCTGCTTCCACAGGGTCTGGGCTGAATTGACCTGGTGGGAGCAGGAAAGGACCAGTGCTTGGAGGGACAATGCCTGCTGAACCTGGATGACTGGACCTGTAAGAAGTCCTTAACTGTCTGCATAGATTTTGCTTTTGCTTCCATCTTTTTTAACACCTCTTCAGCCTTAGTGCCAAATAAGTTGTCTTTGTGCAAGGGGGCATCCAACAATTTAGATTTAACATGGTCTGGCAAGGGCTGTTCCTTAAGCCATGCATGTATTCTAAGGACAGAACCAGTGACTGCTCCCCAGCAAAGAAGCTTCTAGGGAGTCAAAACCACAGTGCAACATGTGTTTAGTTACTTGACTGGCAGAATGCATCAAATCTTGTAACTGTTTAGATTCTGCACAAGCAGGAAAGGAAGACATTTTTTGTTTGAGAAGTTCCAGGTTATGCTGCTGAAATTTTAGCATATGGAACTGCCAATTTAGTGCTCTGATAGCAAGAGTAGCAGAGGTGTATACTTTTTTACCCCCATCTGTCTAGTGCTTGGGAATCCCTATCTGACGGGGTGGGAGTCTTAGGCCCTTGAGAAATTACCTCAGGGTCAGCAGCAGGATTTTTAAAAAGAAATTTGTGAGAGTCAAGAACTCTAATACTGGTCTGGTTTTCTGGGTGCAGGAGGGAGGGTGTCAGGAGTCAAACTGGATTCCAGGAAAACATCCTCCACAACATCCAGAACTGGGGGAATGGCCAGGGGTCTGTGCTGTGGAAGATCCAAGAATTCCAGAGTCTCTTTTTAGACTGAAGGCAATCCTGACTTTCCCAGTGGAAATGCTCCCTTAAGGTATGAAGGGTTTCCTCAAAGGAAAAGTCCTTGGGGGGGTTGAAGGAATGGAATCCTCTGCATCAAAATCCTCATAAGCAGAGAGTGGTTGCATGTCTTCATATTCAGATCCATCAGAGTCATCAGACTCCTGTTCAGACAGAACTACAGGGGACAGATCTCTTTCTTTTGGAAGGAGTAGCTTGGCTTCTCCTGATCAGCATGATAAGGTCTTCCGCCATTTTAAGCATTTGAGACTGAGACAAGGAAGTAGGTGCCTGAAATTAGTTTGATTTCTTGGGTGTGGTTCGTACCCTGGGCCTAAGAAACTCGGTAGTTTTCAAAAGAACGGTAGACACGAAAGAAGTAGTCGGTTTGCGTCATGAATCGGTAGTGCAAAGGACTTCCTCGGAAGCCGGTGCCTGCTCAGCGGCTCCAGACCCATCCAAGGGAGAGACAACCACAGCACCCTTAGTTGAAGAAGAGTTTTGCGGCATACCAGACTCCGAAAGTGTCTTGGCAGTGGCCTGCAAATCCACAGAAGCAGGCATCAAGGGCTGCGAAAGCGCCTCACTGTGGACCGGAGAACTGACGACTAGTTTAACGGAAGCGTCATCGGTAGGTTTGGACCTGAGCAGTCTTGTCTTTATCTTTACATTTTTTCGGAAGATCTGCTGTCGGATGGCTTACTGAAGCCATATCGGAATTGGAGGACTGTAAGCGAAAATATCTAGCTACAATAAGGGCCTGACGATGTGTAGTCCTGGCGTGGAACAAAGCACAGAAGCGACAGCGGGGGGTGTCGTGGTCTGGGCCTAAGCAAGTGATGCAGTAAGAATGAAAGTCTCGGTGTGGTATTTGCTTTCCACAGGCGAGACAACTGTTAACTTTTTCTGACGTCGGTTAGTGCAAGAAAAAAGGATCCCCAACAGGGTACTTCACTTTAGAAGACTTCAGCTTCAATTCAGAAGACGAAACTGCGGTAGCAGTCGACCAGCACTCGTGCGAACTGCTTCTGCTTCAGGCTCCGCGGCAAGAAAGATTGATGTAATGGAGTTGGCTGCTGCCTTACTTTATACTACTGACGGCCTGATGTCAGTCCTGAAGCGACAGCAACCGACGCAGAAATACTAAGCCTCTGGTATTTGGGCCGGCCGAAGGCTACCATGGCAGGGATAACCCAAATGTGAAGACTGCAACAGTGAAACACAAAGATAATCATCCAAAAGGGTTGGACTCCTCCTCACAGGATGTTCTCCTGTGGTGTCTCCCAGATATCTCAGTTCAAAGAGCTTTTCTTCCCAAGGAATAACTAGATCAATATCTAGATCTATTCTTGCGTTTTTCCACTCAAACAAAAGTCTCATCAGGGAATTTCTCAAGTTACTTGGATTCACTGGATCCAAGACTCTAATGATTCCTACAACATGACTCGATGTACAAAAAAAATTAAATGGCACCTAAAATGAGTATTGTGATAGTACCAACATTCCAGGTTACAGTTCTGGAGCTTGTGAGAAGGGAAAGTACAGCTGTGTGTATAATTACCAGAACTGTAGATATTTAAGTAGATCAATGTTGCAGTGCTAAGTCTTAGGACTTCCTGCCATGCAGAAGCCCATGACCAGCCTGAATACTGGAATCTTTCACCATCACCCAGCAGATGGACATCCTTGGATGTCAGGGTATAAGGAGAGCATTGGTCATGGTCATCTTCAGGTCTTTCTAATCCAAGATATTAGAGGAGTCTGATGGTCCTAAGGTGCGGCACAACCTTCTCGATCTATGCTATGGGCCAGAGGTCTTGTGCTGAGGAGGAAGGAGGGTGGGAAGGGATACTGCAACACTGATCTACACAAACATATATTAATTACAGTAAGGCGCATGCACAACTGTGCTATGATCATTGTAGTCAATGCTGCAGCACTGATCCTTAGGAATACTCCCAAAGCTTCTTACTTGAGGGACGGCAGAGACAAACATAGCTCATCCCCTAGAGGTGGTCCCAAGGTGGCAGTATTTGTTGAACGTGGGCACTGTGGACCAGGTGGCAACTTCTAAAATGGTTTGTATGGGAACTCCCTTCCAAAATGCAGTGGTGATGGCTTTTGCTCTTGTGGAGTGTGTTTTAACCCTGCCAGAAAACAGGTCTATATTAAAAGCCCGAATGTTCACAACCGCGAACACCACAACAGCAACACAAACGCCGAACTCCTAAAATAGCGAAGGACGTAGATATCGAAATCCGGAACGCTGAATGCATTTCCAAACACAACAGCGCCATACAGGTAAGGAAAACCTACAAAAACAAACTTCTTTAAACACACTTTTGCAGGGGGGCAAGCTCCCCCTGCTCCCCATGCCCCCCCTACTTAAATATACCAACTCCGAGATCGTACTACAGTGGGGAAAAGGATACATTTCCTCTTCCCCACAATCACCCTGCTGGCCACAGAAATACGTTTGGCATTCCGGAGTTCGATATTTATGTCCTTCGCTATTTTAGGAGTTCAGTGTTTATGTGTCGCTGTTGTGGTGTTGTCAGTTGTAAACGTTTGGTCTTTTAATATTGACCCCAGAAAACTGCTTACAATGCTGTAAGTAACAGAAAAAAGTGCAATTTGTAATCCATTTAGAAAAAAAGTCTATTTGCCTACTGGTTTACCCTATTTTTACCTCTGCAAAAGCCAAAAACAGGTGGTCACATCTATTTGTAAAGTTTGTTTTATGGAGGTAAAATCTTGTCTGTGCACATCCAGGAAGTGTTAAAATTGTTCACCCTTGTTTTGGGGTGTGTAAAGAACACAGGACGATATGTAGCTTGATTCAAAAAACTACCCTGGGCATAAAGGAGGGATTGGTTTTCAAGGTCACGCTGTCTCTGGGAAAGACTATGAATGGCTCCATGCACATTAGAGCTTAAAGTCCTACAAATTACCATGCTAAGATCAGTGGTAGCAGCAGGTCTGCTTCCCATGTCTGTAGTTTAATAGGGCCCAACTCTGCTGGCTCAAATGATGGTAGTGTTTTTCAAACACAAAATTTAGGTCCCAGGAGGGTGCAGGTTTTAATTTGGGTGGTCTGAGGTGTATTATCTCCCTCAGGAAAGGTTTCATGTGGATGTGATATGTGGAAGTAAGCACAGATGGCAAAGTATGGAACTTGATGCTTGAGTAAGACCGTCCTTGTTTGAAGAGAACGGAAAGTTATTCAAGTATGTGAAATAAAGGTACTGGAGAAGGAAGAGTATCATTAGTTTTGACACCAGACAGAAAACCTTTTTAATTTTGCTACATATGTCTTTCTAGTGCTCAGTTTTCTAGCTTTCTTCAGAATAGATAGGAGGTCCTGGAAATAACACTTGTGCATGGAGTCAAGTATCCAGTATTCCAAGCTGTCATCTTGAGGATTTTCAGACTAGGGTGAATGACAGACCTTTGTGATTAATAAGTCCAGAGTGGAAATGTTATAGCTTCCCTCAAATCGAGAGCCAGGAGGAGGATGAACCAGTGCTGTCTAAAGCAGAAGAGGCTCTGAAAATCATTTTTTGATTGTCTGACCTTTTGCAGGACCCTGAGGATAAGGGGTACAGATAAAAAGGCATAAAAAGAAAGAGCTCTGTCCATATCCCTTTCTGTATGGTTGGCGAGCAGACTTTGCTTAGCTGTTTTCTGGGGAAACAATCAGCTCTACCTCTGGTCCTTCTCTGTAAAGTCCAGCAAGACATCCCTTTTCAAAGATCCAATTGCTGGGCTCCAAGAAGAGACTATGGGTGTTACTTTCAGTTGCTGGGAAACCAGCCAAAGTTCCATTGCTAGTCTTTACAGGGGCAGGAATGTTTTCTCCCCATTAATGTACCACATCACTCTATTGTTGTCAAGATTTATGCAACCATCTTTGAAAGCTTTCAATACGAAGATGCCTGCCATAATTTTCTTTAAAATTATATGTTGTTTTGCTTGGTGTTGCCCCATACCCCCCTTGGACTCTACCCTAGATGAGTCCCCCAGGCCAGATCAGAACTGTCTGTGATTAGGATCTGTATTGTCTCTGGCAAGTAGAAGTGTGCTCCTCAATTGTTGATGACTTTCATCTCCCATCAGATTAGATCAGTTTTCAAAACATGGGCGTAGAGGAATCAAGGTCTCCAGAGACTGTTGATCTTCAGGACAAGTGACAGTGATTTTAAGGAACAATTGCAACATCCTCATGAGAAGTTTTGCCAAAGGGATCATTATAATGCAAGAAGCCATGTAATCCAGGAACCTGAGGAACTCTCACTGTAATGCATTGCTTGGACTGTAGGGTCCTGAGGTAGTCTGAAAGGAAAGAGACCTTATCCTCTGGAAGGAATGCCTTCTGTTGGACCATGTCTAGGACTGCCCCCCAACAAGGCAGTTCTGATGTTGGGACAAATTTGTGACTTTTAAAAATTAAGGGTCAGACCTATGTTCTGAAAGGAATCAATGGTGGTTATGCATAGCTCTCAGAAGATCGACAGTTGACTAGTAGTCCAGATAAGGATAAATATGTATCCCTTGTGTTCTGCAGAAGATAATGATCAATGCCAGACATCTCGTGAAGACTCTGGGTGCAGCAGATAAGCCAAATAATAAGACACAAATTTGGTAATGTCTTGCGTTCCTGTGCAACAGAACATACAGATAGCATTTTTCAAGTCAAGAGTCAGCATCCAAGCTCCTGGGAAGATATGGGGCAGAAGTTTCAGAAAGCTTAATATTATGAATTTTGGTACCACTAAAAGCTCATTTAGTCTTGACATATCTAGGACAGATCTCCAAGAACCTTTTCTGGGGACAAAGAAAAGATGGGATTGAAAACTTGCACTATGCTCTTCAAGGGGCACTCTGAGTGGATCGTTTTAGTAACAGATCCTTTAAAATTGAGGAAATCGGTTACTGTTGTGGTTTTGGTGGGTGGAGGATTCCTAGAAAGGGTGGCTTTTTCCAGAATCTGGATGGCATAGGCCTTCTTTATAATCCACAGAACTCACATGTCTTGCGTTATCTCTTCCCAGTGGAGTTAGAAGTTGGAAAGTCATCCTGTAAGGTGGTGGGTGGGGTGGAGATTGGGGTGGGATTTGGGGAATGGGGAAGATAGGTGTTGGTTGCAGCCATAGCTGCTCCCTGGAGGGAGGGCAAGGTCCTTGAATCCTACAGGCCTGGAACATTGTTTTGTTTACCAGTTTCTTTGTTGTCTGTGCCTTTCCCCTCAGGCTGTTTAGCTTTTCATGCTTAAGCATAAAGAGCTATGACTTGGTAGGATAATTTTGATCATATCAGACAGAGGGAGAGGAACACAGGCAACATTATTTTACAGATCCCATCTCTTTCCCTTTTTTAACTTTTTTTTTTCTAACTGGAGTCCAAGAAGGAACTCCTTCTCAAAGGGTGCATCTAAGAGTTCTGCTTTAACATAGTCTTGGAGGGGTTATGTCCCTAGCCAGGCAGCAGTGCATGATGCATCCAAAGCATCACAGCTATATTTGAGAGTGCATCTGGACACCTGGAGGGTGGTATTACACAGGTCCTGGATATCCCTCTGGAGACTCTTGTCTTGTATCCCCTCTGCCTTGGTTTTAATTTGTTCCTGTAATGATTCAAGGTATTTGAGCAACTGAAACACACAATTAAAAGATCCCATTGCCAGGGTAGCTGAAGTGCATGTTTTCTTATAAAATCTGTCAATCTTCTTAAACTAATGTCTGGCAAGGGGTTCTTGGATGCATGCCCAGTGGCTCCCTTGACAGATGCCAGAGACACCACTGCTGGACTCACCACTGGATTTTTATAAAATTGCTTGTAGGACTCAAGCACCATACAGAAGCAGTATGCCTTCCTAGATGCAGGAGGAAAGGAGTCGGGCTGCAGGGATATGCCTTCAAACACATCAACCCCAAAACACCAGTGGTCAGGAGGTAGGGGGGTTTAGAAGCTCTGTGTAGTGAGTTTGAGCCTTGGAGAATTCCTTAGACTTCAGTTTAAGGATTCCTTCATTCTACAAGGTGCGTCTCCAAAGGAATATTCTGGGGGGGGGGGCAAGGCTGAGGATAGCATATCTTCTAAATTAGCATCATCATAAGTCTGAGGGGGAAGGTGCTCCACATTAACTAATTCCCCTTCATCCTCCGATTCTGAGGAATCAAAATGTGCCCTGGGGGATATGCCCCTCTTTCTTTTCCTAGGGGAAGTTCTTGCAGGGTGGATTACCTGGTCTTCATGAAGTTCTGGCCCAGCCTGACCAAGTCTTCTTTAGAGACCTGAGATGATGGATTTAGACAGTAAGGGCTGGGGCAAACATGTGTGCCTTTTAGATTTGTGAGTACTGGTGTTAGAGGAAATTAAGACCTCAGTTCTCTGATGGGGAGCTACAACCTCAATCCAGTCCCCAGGAACATCTTCCCTTACAATAACCAGGGGGAATATCACCTTCATCTTTGGTATTCATAACTCTGGCATTGAAAGCAATGCCCTGCTTCTTGGCTTTGGACTCAAAAAATGTCGGCATGGTGTTGGACTGTGATGTGTGGGCCTGAGTCACGGCAGCCTTCAGAGAGATCATGTCAGAGGACTCAGGTCTAACAGGTGTCAGAACAGGCAGCTGCAAAGCTGCCTCACCTGCATCAATGACATCAAGATTAGGCAGGACACAGAAATGTACTCTATGTCCCTGATGTCCTCCTTCACCCACTTATCTGTACACTTCTTAGGGACAACAGGCTGGGAACTGGTGAACGCCACAGCATGCATAAGCCCTGCCGTACTGGAATCCATGTGCTGCTTAAGAGACTCATCCCTATGTTTAATAGTCTTACAGTTAAATGCAAGACAGGACAGACAGAAATGTCATACTGATGTCCTAAATAAAACAAGAAGTACGAGTGGAAGTCTATCTGGGGGAACCTGCTTCCAACAAGAAATGCAGTTGTCAACCTTCTTAAAACTTTATGTAAATTCAAAGTATTGGAAAAAGAAGGTCCCCAAGGTGGTGCTTATCTATAGTGCACTGTAAATTCAAGCTAACCAATGGACTGACAGTGCTAACTTAACATGTTCTGGACCATCACACTACACAGCAAGAACAAAATGAAGATGGTGCCAGCCAACAACCTCCTTGTACCCCCAACATCCTGATGTTAGACAGCTAAGGATGTCCACTAGCTGGAGTAATGTACAAGACTCTGGCATTCACAGCAAGTTTCTCCACAGCAGGAAGTCCTAAGACTCATTACTACTACAGCAATTACAATAAAAATCATCTTTGGTGGAGAGGCCAATTTTATCTGAATCCAGGTCTCCTATTTTCCCTTACAGCTCTAGCACAGTCTGTAAAAACAGACAACTCAGACTTCGCTTGGGAAGCAGTGTCTCTGGAGAGAAAAGTGTCCAAAATCTTTGGAACAAAAAAGACAGACCTAAACCCCCTACATGTAAAAGAGATGTTGGCAGTCATACATGCACTCAACTTTCTTAATCATCTATGGTCTCCAGGAACATTACAAGTGATTACAGACAACAACACAGTTATTTGGTACAATAACAAAAAAGGGAAAATCAGATCTTACCCTCTGTGCAGCTAGGCCATGGTAGTCTGGGCTATAGCTTTTCAGCACAACCACACTCTACAAGCATCTTATATCCCAGTCAGAACAAAATTTTGTGGAAGACAAGTGGAGCAGGAGCAGGACAGTCCATCACAAATTGAAATTGAATCAGGGGTCTTCCGGGAATTGATCCACCTTTGGAGACAACCTTGGATAGATCTTTCTGCCTCCAGTTACAGCAATCATTTGGTAAAATTCTGTTCTAGGACTCCATGCAAGAAGGCCTGGAAAACAGTTGCTTTTTCTTTCCCTTGGATGACAATGTTCTTGTATGCTTTTCCACCCTTTCCACTAATATGAAAGGTCACTCTGAAGATTCAGATGGACTCACCAAAGAGCACTGTGGTAACTCTCTCTTGGCTCAGGCAACAGTGGTTCTCCCTTCTTTAGGAAATGGCCAAGGACAAGCTACATCACAGACTGGACCTACTTGCACAAATCAAAGCCTGTTTGGTACATCTAAGCTCCTAACAACTGCAACTTACTGCCTGGATGATACAGGCTTAAAGATCATGTGCACTGGTATGAAAATAAATTCATTTACATTCATTTTTCACTATTTTATGAAATTCCGTGGTGACTAGTGGCCACTCCAATCCTATTTTCACATAAAATAATTTTATGTGAAAATAGGACTGCAGGAGTTCTGCACTCTCAAGACAAATGCTGTTATATTTTGTGGAAATAAAGATCTGGATGGCAGTCCACTGTGAGGCGAAAGCATTCCTATCTCAACGTCCATCCACGAGACCAGGTATCAAGTTTTTACTTTTACTTATTATCACCTTTTACACTCACATACCCATTCCCCCTTAAAAGTATATTTGTGCTTAATGAGGGGAAATGAGCATGTCCTTTTTATTTGTCTTCTTTTGCTTTTATTTCCCTCAGTTTTTTGTACTGCTCATACTCTTGACTGTAACTGTGAGTTGAACAAGAAAAGCCACTCAGAAACTACTTAATAAACATTGCTTTAGGCATTTCTGAACATCCATTCTCTGACTTTATTTTATTTACACATTTATTTTTATTTACAGCTACAGCAGATATAAAAAGTGCACACACCCCTGTTAAAATGCCATTTTTTTGTGATATAAAAATGAGACCACAATAAATCATTTCAAAACTTTTCCCACCTTTAATGTGACCTATAACCTGTACAGTTCAATTGAAAAAAAAAAAAAAAAATCTGTTAGGGGAAAAATATAAAAAAATAAAAAAATGTACAGTAAGCTGGTTGTGTAAGTGTACACACCCTTAAACTAATACTTTGTTGAAGCACCTTTTAATTTAATTACAACATTCAGTCTTCTTGGGTAGGAGTCTATCAGCATGGCACATCTTGACTTGGCAATATTTGTCCACTCTTCCTTGCAAAAACACTCCAAATCTGTCAGACTGTGAGGGCATCTCTTGTGTACAGCCCTCTTCAGGTTACCCCACAGATTTTCTATTGGATTTAGGTCTGGGCTCTGGCTGGGTCATTCCAAAACTTTAATTTTCTTCTTCTAAAGCCATTCGTTTGTTGATTTGGATGTATGTTTGGGGTCATGTCGTGATGAAAGGTGAAATTCCTCTTCAAAAAAGAAACCAGCTCATCAGGCTGACTTGAGGTTCTTAAAATGGACAACAGTTTTGCTGAATTGTGCTGAATTCTGCGAGAGTATCACAGTTGCAAGCTGTTAGGGTGGGTCAACCCTATCTCATTTTCCACAAAGATAGGGTTTCCTTAATAACTAATCCTTTGCTTTATGCCTATAGTACTATCAGTTTAATTTGAGCCAAGCTATCAATCTCTCTGTCTTTTTTCCATAACACAAAAATGAGGGAGAAAAGCATCTTCCGTACACTGGATGTCCACAGACAACTCAGATACTATCTTGACAGAAGTAAAACTTTGAAGAACTCTGATCAATTATCAATTTCCTTTGAAGGTAACAGGAAAGGACAACCAGTGCCAAAGCAGACAATATCCAAGTGGCTGTGTCATTCATTTACTCCTTTTTTTTACACTAACCACCACAAGGCAATTCTAGGCAGGGTCAACAGAAACTTTACCAGAGTCTTGGCTTTATCTGTGGCTTTTTGGAAAAGGTTAGATTCGTGAAGCAGCAACCTGGTCATCTCTATGGACCTTAACACCTTAACAAAGCACTACAAACTAGATTCCTTTTCCAGGTCAAGGGCAGAATTTGCTAACACCTTCCTCCTCCCAGACAGTTTAAGTTATGACAGTCTACTCATATACCTAAGGCTACTACAGCAGTGATCAAATGATGGACATAGTATAGTTGTGTAAGTAAACTTACCACAACAGTAGATACTTGAATGATCACCGATACTGTAGCTGTTCTATCCCTCCATCCCCTATTTTTGTATGTGTTTGCTGCTAGTGTGAGGACCTTTATTTTTTACTTTCCTATCACTGACATTTTCAGGGCTCTACCCTCTCTCTTTCTCTGTTGTTACGAAAGGGCTGAAGGGCTTGATGCCTACACCTCACCCTTTTTTTTCAGCTGTGCTCAAGCTGAAGCTGGTTAATGGTTTTGGGGGGGGGGGTGCCTTTAAACTCTGGAAGCTGGCTGGCTGTTATGTCACTTGCGAGATAAATCCCATACAGCTAAGGCTACTTGCAGCAGTGATCATTCGAACATCTGTCGTTACAGTTAGATTACGCAACTGCACTTTATACCTTAAAAGGAGCAAGGAAAACATTACAAATTGAAAGCCTGTAACACTAAATAAAACAAATTAGACAATATTTTTATAAGATTCTTTAGAAAAGGATGGGTAGAGTATTAAAGTTTATAATAACGGAATTGTTGGTATTTAAAAAGATACATATTTGTTTTAATTCCCAACGATACAGACAGTATAAACTGTGACAGTAGAAGTCTACTTTTGGCATGTGATGTGCATAAAGCATTTGATTCTGTGGCTCATGAGGGCTTATGGACTGTTTTAGATAGTTATTATTGTAGTAAAACAGTAATAAATGTACTAAAATATAACTACAAATATACAGAGAATAAGATGCTCATAAATGGTTAGATAGCTAAAAATGAAAACTGATAGCAAAATAAAGCAAGACTGTCCTTTGATGGGACCATTATTTGACCTGATAATGCAATAGTAGAGGAATATAGTGTACATTTTCAAAATGCAAACTGGGGACACAGCATATGGAGTTACCTTACCTTTAAGTATTTCATAAGCTGATGACCTGATTATTGTTAATAATTCTGAGAAAAGAGAGCTGTTACTGAAGAAAATGAACATAGACCATAGGCAGTAAACCTCAATTTAACTAACCGATAAAATAAAGGATATGGAAATGCTCATTCTAAAACAGAAATATATTTTAGAAAGAAAGAAACAAAAATATTTGGAATAAAGTTTGCAGAAAAAGCAGGGTTGGAAATGAAAGTTATGTACTTACCATAGTGACAGATTTGTGTTGTCTTCCTTTCATCTGGTTCAACATGTGGGTTGTTGGACCTAGTCGGATCCAACTTTGGCACCTTATACCAAAGGTTTGGAGAGCTCTGACTCCTCTCCTGTTCACAATTCCCCTCCTGCCTGAATTACCTCACATCGAGTTTGCTGACTGACCAAATTATGTCACACTATGTAGAAAATGGACAAGGAGAAAAAGACAAACATTATATATTGTGAGAGTTACCAAGGGATCAGAGAAGGTCCAAAGGAGGTCTGGCTGACCCTTAGAAGTAAACAATAAAAAATTAGTAAGGGGAACGAGAGAGGGGAGTTGAACCACACAACAAGAAGACAACATGGATATACAATTATGGTAAGTATATAAATTTCATAGCCGATTTTGTCTTTTTTTTTTGTCGGATTCAACATGTGGGACAGATTCACAAGCTACCTGACAGAGACGTGGGTGTCCTCAAAAAAGGATATTCCTGAGTATGGCATAGCCAAAAGCCGTGCGGATTCTGGACTGCACATTTAACTTGTAGTGAGAGACAAAGGTACAAGCTGAGGACCAAGTTTTTGCATCCCATATATCATTGATAGTCTCGCTTTTTGCAAATGCCATTGAAGTTGCCATTGCTCTGGTACAGTGCACCTTAGGCCTTGATTGTTAAGACATAACTTGTGAATCATAAACAAATGAAATGCAGTCTGCTAACCACTTTGAGATGGTTATCTTAAATACTGATTGCCCCAGCTTTGCCTTGGAGAAGGACAAAGAGTGGAACTGATTTGCTGACATTCTTAGTATGATGAAGAGAGAATATGAGTAGTCTATGCACATCCAAGGTATGCAATGTATGTTCTCCTTTATCAGTAAAATTTGGAAAGAAAACTGGTAAATCAATCTGTCAGGTTCTTAAGCTACTTTATGAAAAGAAAGGAGGGGTTTGTTCTCAATGACACTTTGTCTTAATGAAAGGTAAGGAAGGGAGATTTGCACATGAATGCCTATAGTTCTGATGAATGCTTTGCAGATGTAATGGCAACCAGAAAAATAGTCTTCCATGAAAGAAACTTCATATCTACAGATGCTGGTTTGAAGGGCTCTGGGTTATAGACTGGAGTAAGACAGTATGTGGGATGTTTCATCACCGGGAGAGCTATGAATCTGATTGATTTGACTCACACTAAGGGAAGTTTTGCTATTTGATGTACAGAGTCTATGTGGCAAACTATAAAGTCTATGGACTGAATAGGAGACAGCTTGTTCTTCTTGGCATTTACAGAAATACCTAGGTGAGTTGTCAGTGGTAATATGACTGACTGATGTCTCAGAAGTAGCACCCTGGAGACAGCAGTGAAAAGCCAATCATCTAAACACAGGAACACTTGGCTCCCCTGTAACCTGAGATAGGCTGCCATGGCATTACCTTAGTAAACACTTGGGGGGGGGCTGTGGTAAGACCAAATGGCAGTTCTCTGAACTGAAAATGATTGGCTCCCAGCCAGAAATGGTGGCATCCTGGAGATCGATAGAGCACATCCAATAGTTCTTCCTCAGTAAAGGTAGAATGGTTTGTACTGTGACCATCCGGAACTTTGTCTATTTTACAAACTGATTCAGACTGCTGAGATCCAATATTGGTCTGAGGTCCCTTGTCTTTTTTGTCACTAAAAAGAACCTTGAATAGACTCTGGATCCTAGCTGGTCTTGGGGAACTGGTTGGATGACTCTTTGCCAGCAACCTTGAAACTCCTGTTGCTGTAGATTCCAATTGATTAGGTGGAGTATCTGTAATCTTTTGTTTCGTCTCTGAGGATTCTAAAAAGGATATCGTATAACCTCTGGCACTGATCCTTGGCACCCAAGAAATGGAAGTTATATTTTGCCCCAGGCTAGAAGGTGTAAGGAGAAGTGTCCCCGGATTGCCTGCAGAGTGCAGCAGTCAGGTAAGTGTCCAGGGAAGCTGAAAAGGTTTCTCTGTGAAAGGTCCACAGAAATCTTAGTTTTGTGGACCATCTGTACCCTGTAGATGATGTCCCATGGAACTGCCACCGCCTCTGCCAGGCCTATCCCCTGGTGTGTCTTGGTGAAAAACATGAGATATTTTGAACCACATTTTTCTTCTTCCTCTTTGATTCCTAGAGAAGGATCTCTGAGGGGGTTGAAAAATGGATTCCAGCAGCAGACTAGGTCTTACCATCCTGCTCACTCCTGGTAAGTGTACCTTGTCTTTTGCTCCCAATAAAGTGGAGCCATCATACAGGGCATTTATGCAGGATATCTTAAAGCTTTCTGCAAAGCCACAAAGCCGTATCCAGGCATGATGCTGCATAGTAATACCTCTGTCAGCTGCTCAGCCTCTGCCATCTAATTCATTAGATAGCAGTCTCATGGCAACATTCAATGATGATTGATCAAATCCCTCTGGAAACGTGTTAGGTGTGCCATGTAGTTCAGTGCACAAAGAGAGAAAGTGACTGAAGTATAAGTCAATTTCCCCAGTCTGTCCAACACCACTGGCTCCCCGTCAGGAGGATGGATAGATGAACTTTCTTCAGACAGTTCCTTTCTTGTGGCTTCCGCATGGCATCCGCAGAGGGACCTTTAGCCCAATCTTTTCTTTCCTTGGGGACAACTAGAATTTTGTCCGGTTCCTTCGGGGTTGGCTCTGCTACATCAGGTTCTTCCAGGCTTTTTGGGGAATGAGGTCAACTAAAGCATCATGAGGAGGGACCACCCAGGATATTTAAGAGCAGGCACTAAAATCTTAAAGAAACACAGACACATCAAAAGAAGGAGTTTTGGTGGAGCCCCCCCTTCTGTTTCATCAATTTAAGGATGTCTCCAAGTCTCCAAAGGAGACGTCTTCACGTGGCGATCTCGGGGAGCCTTCTTCCTCATCCAAATTGGTGTCTTAAGTGACAGACTCAGGAGAGAAGCCAATATGTTTCCTCTTGCAAGTCCTCTTCTGAGGGATGTGCTTTGGGATTTCTAAGGGAGATGCATCAGAATCTAATATGGGACTCGAATGCCGAGTGGTCTCAAAGTCTACAGAGTTCATCAGTCTCTGTCTATCAGACTGACAGTAAGTAGGAGCAGTCTTCAGAGGAAGTTAGGATGGATCCAAACTGAGCATGTACCACTTGTCTTGGTCTGGCCAAGGTATTTTCATGGCCTTGGAAGCTGACTCAGTAAACAGAACCAAGGAAGAGCCACCTAACTTAGCAGAATCAGTAGCCCTCTCAATTCCAAGGGCTGATGGCTCCAAGGAGGACCTCAGAACCGAGCTGTCTAGGATAGAAACCCTGAGCAGTAGGGACGGCTACAAAAACCTTGGAGTCAACTCCACTGTCAGTGCTACGACCCTGATGTCCTCACTCTGGGACTCCACTAGACCCAAGTGCATCAATGTTGAGTGAGTGAGGGGAAGCTGTTTAAGCCAAAGGCTCCAGGGCTATTGGCTCCAAAGCTGGTACAGTGGGTAGACTGGATCCGAAATACATTGGCTCCAAAAATGTGGATGGTGTGGGAAACAATACAATTGTGGTGGAAGGAGTTTGATCCCTGTCCTTTCCTCAGAACAGTCAGGACAACTCCCAGCTAAATCTGCATCCTCAAAAACTTCCTCATCATTTGGTTGATGTCGAATTCAGTGACACTGCAAGTGGATTGACCAGATCTCAAGGACTAGGCTAACAAAACAGGCCTGAAAGGGATCTTCTGTAAGACAAGCAAGTGTGGAGTAGGGCTGATGGGCCACAGAAAAAATTAAGTCTTCAAGGAGGGAGTGTAGATCTTAGAGGCACTAGGATCCAAATGCTCAAAAACGTTGGTGCTGGACACATGATAGCTGTGGGGTCTGGAGACCTTTTCTTAGACTTGTCTGAGCTGTATTCGGGTCTCTTTTCTTTAGACTTGTCTTTTGATTTCCCTCTTTCATCTTTGCCTTTTCTCATCTCATTTTCTGTCAGAGGAAGGGGAAGTACAGCAAGTCTTTTGATCTGAGGACATTTTGAACCCTGTCTGCTGAGGAAAAAGCCCTTTTAAAATGAGTTTCTCTTTTTCTCCCTTGGAGAGTTCTGGTGCTGAACCCAGCATAAACTGTGCAAGAATCCTGCAAGTGGGAAGGTCCCAAACTGTAAACATACTGCGAGTGTGTGGACCTTGAGGCGGGATTTCATACCAACAGGAGGAACATTTCTTGAAGCCTGTACACTTTTCCAACATTAAAAGATGAAGAATATACTATATAAATTCAAACAGCAAGATATCTAAACATATTTAAAGTATCTAACTATTCTAATGTTAATCCTCAGAACATATACACAGCAGTAATTTGAAAATCACACTAACCTTCTATCTACTAATGTTTACTACTACAAAAGAACCTAGCACTAATATAACCTAATCATTATAAACAAATAGTCAAAAAGGGAGGAAAAACAGCGTAATTTATTGTGAAAAGTAATGGAGCTCTCAGTCCACACATCTGGCTAGGCATGTGGCAAACATACGCTGAGGTAATTCAGGCAGGAGAGGGGAATTGCAGATAGGGGAAGAGTCAGAGCTCTCGGATCCAAAGTTTTGGTATAATGTGCTGTGGTAGGATCCAACTGGATCCGACAACCCACATGTTGAAAGAGATGAAAAAAAGACAATCAGATCTGTCATTCACAAAGCAGGATTATATACTGATTTACGTCAATTAGGCTATGTAGCAGGTGTATACAACTTTCCAAGAAATAAATAAAAAATCTTCTAGAAAAAAATATTTGAAGGTTTATAGGGCACCAGATTAAATCCCTTTAAAAGAGGGGAGTATATTTAAAAAAAAGATTATGGAGAATTGTGATTATTTACCCCTAATGTATATTTACTTAGTGTCCCTTAATTTGTATTGGTTAACAGTAAAGATTAAATATAAAGATAATGACTTTGTTGATAGGTTGCTGTGGGAGAAGTACAAATCAACACAAGAAAGCCTAATGCCTGGGAAAGGAGAAATGATTACACAAATGATAATATAAAGGAATATGTTGTAGAATTCAGATTTAGAAACTATACTTGAAAGTTGCACACAGGAAATTATCATGGGCAAATATTACAAATGACCACAGGAGCATTTAGATGACAGTTATAAAAGACTGAATAAAGAAAGGCAAAATAGATTTAAGGGTGATGGAAAAACAAGACTTCTTGCAGTGTTAAATGCTAGGCAGCTGCCACTTAAAGGACAAATGAAGTACAAGTGGGTACAGGACAGGCTTTGCGTGATTTGTAAATCTGAGGACACATCAGAGCATGTTTTAGTTAATTCTTTAAAAACAAAAACTTTCTGGTAAGTGATTTCCAAAAAATTTAAATATTTGAATCTCCTTCCTATGTCCCTTTATAACTAATTTTGTGGAATATAAGATGCAACAAAATGTAAACAGGGACCAAAACATTTTTGTGATATATGGATTCTTTTGTTAACTAGACGTAATGGATTATTTTATAGTAAGTTGCGGGACTGCTCTTTGATCTTGAAAAGGTTAAGACTGTGTTTGTGGAAAGCAGGATGATATTTTTCAATGATATTGAATGTAATGCCAGTCATGCTTTTATATTTCTAATATGAATCTATACATCAATCTTATTTGCTTTTACTTATTATTTAAATATTTTCTTGTATATCTACATAGTATACATGAACATGTATCTTATATGATGACTAAATAAGTGTTCCCCTACTCTTGTCAATAAACACCAATAAATCTTTTACATCCATCTGAATTGCCACCAACTCTACCAGATGTGATCAACATCTTATCCGTAATTTATTTATATAAATAGGCAGCTTTCAACCTGCATCCCCCAGGTGTCCCGAATAGTCTGTTCAATACATGTACACCTTAATGCTTTAAACTTATCTTCAGATAAAATATTCACTTTGTACAGAGATCAAATTCAACACTATTAATATTCAGCAAGTACTCCAAAAATCTGACTTTTATTCTTGCCTCATTCCTTCAGATGCATATTTAGACTTCACTGTATCAAGTCAATTTGCTTTAATAATGCCAATAAACAGTTCACTTTCAAATTTTTGTTCAAAAATGCTTTTAATTTGTAAAATTTACTACTCTGCAAAATGCCCCTTTAACACAGATTCTACTTAAATGTATTAAATAAAACCAATGCTTCAACACATGCTTAAAGCCACATGTGAATAACAGATATGAATATCTCCTGCGTGACCATTTATCTGGTGTCTATTACCACAGTGCAGCCCATATGGCTCTCCACTTTCAAATGTATTAGTGCTGCAACAGATTCTCAATATTTCCATTTTTGCATCTTTGTCAAATGTGCTATCTGACACTAGCATAACGCTGTTGACTGCAAACTATTAATATCACTTGCTTTACACACTTCCACCACTTCTTATTAAGGCCAGGTCTAATCCTACCAATAGTCTGCCCCTCATTTAATCATTACACTATAAACTAGTGTGTTATCAAAGATTTTTGAAAATCATCAAATTCAGAGTCTTCATCTCTGCTTTTCAGTTCATCAAAATAAGCAACTTAAGCTGTTGCAAAAAAAATGGCAAATAAAAGACAGATTCTTCCCACACTTACAATAACTCCCCAGCTTCTTTTATGTTACTGTTCTTTTTCCTCTTCAAGAAAAGCAAAACAGTTAAATACGTTTAAAGATTATTTTCCAGCAACATGAAGAATGTAAAACACTGTATGTTTTCAGGCTTCCTGATTAATCAACTCACAGCGGAGAATAAATCAAATTTTTGGACATAACACCTACAGTTTGCTGCTAAACTGCTTTTTCACAAAGGAATCCTTGAAGGCTACTGAGGGGTCACTATTTCACTGTCAATTATACTTCTATACTTACACAAACACAATGAAAACAAATACATATTCACATCTGCAATGTAGTTCCCCAGCTCAGCAAATGTTTCTTCAGTTCTGATACACTGTGATGTGCATGGTTAGCAAATAAGACAGAAACAACCATGATATATGTTAAACGTCCTCAAGGTCTATCCTGTTTACAAATACATGACTTGCAGCGTTTTTACCCATTTAGCATTTAAAAATGTATACATGTATTCTGCATAACCCCTGCCCATATATTTGATTCACCCAGAAATCCATTTCTTTGTAAATATTAAGGTTGCCAGTAATTAAAAGGAGGGTATGAAAATTTCTCTGGCAGCTGTCTATGAATTTTACCTCTTATTACAACAGGGTGTTCCTGCTGTCATGCCAAGAACTAGTACTGTTGGAAAATAGCTAATACTAAGAGGGAAGTATCACAGGTTAAAGAAAATAATGCTTTACATGTGCCAGGTGAAGATCCAGTCAAGTAAAACCATCTATATAACTCCTCCTATTTCCTCCTATAACTCAATTATTGAGAAGCGATTTATTTTTTATTCCATTAAAATTAAAAACTTTGGGCAAACACCTTAAGTTCTGTTTTTAGTTACCTCCTAAATGCAGTTACTCTAACACAGCTCTCTACAAATACATATATAATACTTCCTTCTGCCTTTATCAATTTTTCTCCCATGCATCAGTAATTCCAGCCCTTCCCTGAGGAGATTTACATCCAAGTTTTGTCCCACTGGGCACAATGTCCACTCATTCAAAAAGCATATGCATTAGCTACTGTAACAAAACCATGACTGTTTAATGAATTTCACCTCTCATAGACATGGATAATTAATTATTCATCAGCCTGACATACCAGCTACAACTGAATCATTATCCCTCTGTATGTAACTTTAAACTGCACAGCATACCAAATCTTAAGGCCAGGAAAACACCCAGGGACGAGGAGCATTTCTTCCAGTAAAGGATTTTACTTTCTTGTATATTTCGGTCTTCTTCCTAAGCATTACTAATCATGAACATAAATGGGTCATTATGAAGTACTCTACTGAAACTCATCTAAAATTAAACATAGCCAACAAATTACAGTACAAAAAACCTTCGAACATTGACAAGTACCACTACATCATCATTAGCGACTTCAATTTCCACTGGAATCCAATGTGAAGCTTTGGTCTTCCATTTACCAATTAAATAACATCAGCTGTGTTTTGCAGCTGATACATGCTCCCATAAGACTGAATCCTACCACAGCTAAACAAAGCAAAATAGTCATTTACTAACTAACCATCAGTTCTCTTTCACATCCATATTTTCCCATCTGTCTTAAGTAACCATAACACAAATCACCATCACCTTCTTAATAACAAATTAGTTATGTTATGCCCCTTTCACAAAAGCTGCAACATACAATTAGTGGAGACTCGTTATTAGGCAAAATGCTTGATGGCCCACCAATCCTTACTAAATGTACTATAATCCTTTAAAATACTTTTTTTCTTAAAGCAATACACAGATTAAAGCTCCATTTACAACTTATTGTTAACTTTCTGAGTCTGGGAAAAGATGCAACTCTGTTGCATCTGCAATTTGAAAGTCAAATAATTTAGCAAGGGAAAACAATAATTTAAGTAAAAAAAAGTCACAGTGCTGCAATATACTGGTAAATACTACAAACCCATATATTTAAATAGAAAAAAGGAATGTCTGCCATTTCTAATAAGCTACTTTTTTTTGGCAGTTCAAAGATCAGAGATGCACCACAGTTTGAAAGACTGCTGATATGCATATATTTTAACTTTCTCAAAACATTTACATTACATTTTGCCATTCAGCTTCCCACTGCTGTGTTCTTCTGAAGTTTCCAAAGAACATACACCACTTGTGAGTTGTGATGTGCTTCAGTGTTTCCGACTCTTGATTAGGAATAATATTCCAACTACAGACTTTTTTGTTCACTCACCTAACATAAATATACAGTTACTTCTCTAGGCTATAGTGAAGTAATCACTTAAGTAATCCCAAACTATGGAGCTGCAGGCTGATAAAGCAATGGCTGGTGACACAGAGAGGAGTCCTACAGTAACAAACAGATCATAATTTAAATGGGCCACTTGGAATTTTGTGGCACACTGTTACTTAAAGGTTAAATTCAGTATTTTCCAGGAAATACTGACCAGTAAAGAGGAATACTGTAGAAAACAGTTAAGTATACTCTGTAGCAGCATATTTTTAAAGTATTCTTCTTTATTAATTCTTCTGAAAAACATCTATGCTTAAGTCATTAGTCTCAAAATTAACTTCAGAATACACCTACACAATCCATAAGCAAGCTTAATAGTACTTTGCAAAACAATACACTGATGACTCCTCACCTTATAATGTTAAGCAACTCCTGACGGACAGCAAAAATTGGCAGGTACTGTCTTTGTTCCATCAGTGACTTTTTCTTAGCAAATTCACTGCTAGCCTCAGTCTTTGCTTTCACATGCTCTGCAAATTTCTGCTCTGTTCTGCAGAAAGAGGAAAAATGTCAAAATGAAAACGTAGAAGACTTAAACATTTTAGTTATGAATAAAGCAAAAATAAATCTGCTATGCAAACAAAAAAACAGCAAAAAGCAGAAATTAACACTACCGAATTTCTGAAGGGGTAGGGCTACTGTTTTTTCCACCACAGGCTCTAAATATAGGCTAACAATCCTATGCCATACAGGCTTTTTAATGTACCCACACACCTATCCAAACAGCAATTAGTATGAGAAAAAGTCTTTTATTCATAGTTTAGTTCCACAGACGATGTGATCTTTGAATAACAAACTAAACTTTTTTTGGTGATATAACTACTATGCACCCAAAGTTTGGCTTAAAGGTTTAAACACAGCTCTTCAAAGAAAGGAAGGTCTTCGTGCCTGCATATACTAAACACAGATCACCGAAAAGCAGTCTGAAGACAGAGTACAACAAAATAATTTGTTTTATTTTTTGCATTTCCTCCATATGCTTTCAGCAGAAGGAGAAGCAAGTGAAAAAAAAAAAAGATCTACTAAGTTTCATTAAAGATCTAACTAAAAAATTATACACAGGTATCAACAGCTTAAGGACTTGAGCTGAATTTACATTTTAAAGATACATTTCCTTACAACAATTCTTAAAAATAAAGCATTTAGACCAATGCCATGAAACAGAGGGTTAAAGCTATGACATCTTAAAACACTCCATAGCTGATGAGAGGCAATGTGCTGGAGGGACCTGGAGTGTGTGCATGTGTGTGTGGAGGGGCAGGCTATGGGGTGGATGTGAGCTGCTGACACTAGCTCATCCATCCTAGGGGGAAGGGGAAACAGCACTGGTCTGCCACGCTGGTGGCATCTGCAGCAGTACAGCTGTATCGCCTGCAGAAATGTTATTAATACTTTAACTGAGTAAGTGAACTGGTCCAGGAACCCTTTTCAGCAATGCCCTAAGATACACAATGGCAAAAGCAATAAGTACAAAACTGCACTGAGGAATAAAAATTAAAAATTATCATTAAAGCATTTGACTAAGACGGCAAGTACAAAACATAAGGATGACAGTAAATAGGTAAAACAATGCATACATTAATAATGCTTAAATATATAATGCAGATGATTTAAACTTCATTATAATACAAAACTATACACAAACATTGTACAGCAATGTGGTAAGATTTTACTACAGTAAAACAGATTTGTAATCAGCTTGTGAATGTTGTATGACTGTACAAAAAATGAAGGAGGATAATTATATTTCTATCAGTCTTGTTCACTTAAGGTGGCATCAAACACAATCTGCACATTTTGGAATGGAATCACAAGTATCGGTGAATCTAAGAACTACTGTGCAACTGCAAAAGCTCGTGTTTCTATTGTACTTACATTTACTTTCTTTGACCAGATCGTCTCAAAAGTATTTTTCAAAGTCAGTAATTAGTCTATATTCCTAATGTTCTACCATCACCAGTTTGTCTGTAGCAAACTAGCATCGCCAGGTTGGGAATTTAAGAACTGCATGCTAGCCGCCATTTGCGTGTAGAGATTGGCTGACCAAAACTACTACTCCCTCCTCCTACTGTATGGGAAAGCCAGCATCCATCACTCACTCCCATTCTCTCCCACCTCACTCTTGTAGTAGGATTTGACTGTTGAACTTGGGCCATGTACGTAAAGGACAGTCAAGCTTTATTTCTCTGTGCCGCAGAGTCAAGGTAGGCAGACATTTTTTTGTAGAAGGCTACAGTGGTAGATGAAATGAGATAGAACCTCTTCATTTAAAGCTTTCTTGTATCTGTCACAAGAAAAGGTGATGCAAATAAGTAATCACTTGGAAAAGGGATGTTTACTAAATGAACAGTATGATTTCCTTTCAGAATAGCAGCAAATGACTAACAACCTGCCTAATGGATTTGACCCACATGCATTCATGTAATGCATCATTTTTTCATCTTTGCTTCCATGCTTCAGGAAGAAACAAATATCTGGAAAGACTAGTTTAAAGATACTTCAGGAAAAAAAGTTTCTCCATAAAAAGGGATTTGTTTTAATGATATGCTGTCTTTATGGCAAACTATGGCTCTTTACACAACAAGGCTGTTGTTGTCTTTCGGCTTTTCCCAGGTTAGGGGTCGCTACAGCGGAACTCCGGTCTGCTAATGAGTGGCAGTAGGTTTTGACGAACGCTGAGGTGCCAGCTCGATGTTCAACCTTCAACAAAGGCACGCCCATTTATGCATGTCTTTCGAACGCCCACCCAACCATGGGGAGGACATGCAGACTTCACACAGAAGGCACTCCCTGCACTCCAGCCGTGAATCGAACGGGAAAACCTCTTGCTGTGAGGCAACAACGCTACTGCTGCACCACCGCGGAGTTCAGAAATGTCTTTTGCTTGTGGTGAAATGCAGCTAAGAAGTCCATTTTCCAAAAGAGGTACATGAGGTAAGATGTATCAATATGCTCAAAAGAAAGAAGAGTTGTATTTTTTTTCAAAATTGAAATCCCAAGCAAGTGCCACTGGAGGTCTTGGAAAGCTGGAATGATAGAGCCCCTTCCAATAATATTTAGTTATGTTATGCATTTATTTGAAATCAGGGTAGCAGGCTGATCCATTATGGGCCAATTTCAGAAACAGCCCAGGCCACACAAACTAAGTACAGTAATACCTACACAAAACAAGCTGAAAAGTATACACAGACAAAAATATCAGACAAATGCAACCCGATGGGAAATACAAGATGGTTCAGAGTTAAACAAGGCAGTAAACTGTACAGAACTTTAGGAAACTGAGAGAAAATCTTGTCCACCCTAAAAGGTACAATATGGCATTTTATATGGTCTTTTAGCTTATTTAAAGGTAAACACCTATGTAGAAAAATGTGACTGTATGGAATCAACATGAGATCCTTAGCCCAAGTTTTGGGGAAAAAGAACAACTTTGCTCTTTTGCTGAGGAAATGGTTAAGTAGCATCTGAATTAGAAAACTAAATCTCTAAATTTTAAAAATAGGCTTGCTTTTATACCTTTTACGTTTAGTGGCACTTTCAGAAGCTGAGGAGTAATACTGAGAAAGCCTTACAAGTTATCACAACAGATCTGCATTACAACTGAGTAAAAAGGCATTGGTCCCACTGCCTCAATGTAAGGCAGCATGGAACAAAACAGGAGAAGCTGGTAATTCAGATGAGAGGTGAAAAAGTCCACTAAAGGACAACACAAACTTTTTTCAACATGAAGACTTTCCTGCCCAACTGCCATTCACAAGACTGTGATTTTTCTGCTTACAGTGCCTGCCAAGGATTACATAGAGTAATATAGAAATTCAGACATCTATCCGCAATACATCGAAAAGAAAACATAAAAGAAACAAAATCCTGAACACAAATAGGGATCACAAAAACATTGCATATCCAGTTAGTATTCTTATAAACTGCTCTCTCGCAGAAGGATATGTTCCACATCTATGAAAAAATCTATTACTCCACTACATAAAGGTGGAAACTCTCACAACCTCTCAAACTATCGCCCCATCTCTATACTTTCCCCACTATCCAAAATCCCTGAGAAGTGTGTGTACACACAATTACTCAAGTACCTCACTGATAATAATTGTTCTGTCTCCCACTCAACATGGCTTCCGCCCAGAGCACAGCACTATTACAGCCCTGCTCTCCTTCACTAATACGGTCATCAAAACCTTAGATACAAATCACCCCACTTCGGTAATCCTATTGGATCTATCGAAGGCTTTTGACAGCATCACGTACTAAACTTCTGATCCAATTAACAAAACTTGGCTGCGCCCCCAAATCCCACAACTGGTTTACATCATACCTAAACAATAGACAGCAATCTGTAAAGTGGCATAACATGCAATCTGATCATCTGTCCAACAACACTGGAGTCCCACAGGGTTCCATTCTGGGACCATTACTCTTCAACATCTTTATTAATGACCTCCACAAAGTCTCTCAACTAGGTAAAGTTATCCAATACGCCGACGATTCGACAATAATTTCTACTTCAAACAATTTCTCTGACCTCCTCACAGTTACTCAAAATGCTTTTACAGAAATTGAATCATAGCTAAACAACTCACAATTGCTATTAAATGCAAAAAAAAAAAAAAACACTTCTATTATTCTCTTTAAAACCACCATATATAGACTTCAAAATCTTATCTAAAGACGGAACTGAAATAGAAATAGTAAAGATTTGCCAAACTACTAGGCATTACAATTGACAAACTCACCTTTGAAACACACGGTCTCAACACAATAAAGAAAACGCACTTTAAACTTGGCAAACTTTATCATTATAAACTTTACATGGACAAAAAACACCAAAACAAAACTGGCAAGTACTTTACTCATCTCTCCTTCACTTTGTGGCAGTGCCAGCTTTACCAACCTTCACTCATCCCTCAGCAACAAAATTCAGTCTCGTTACTATAAAATAGCTAAGTCTGCCTCAGGAAAGCCTAACCTCTCACACCACTGCCAAGCAATCTCTGAACTGAATAGGTTGGATTTCCCAAACTATTTTTGCTATATCCAACTAATGTTAGCCATTAAACTAATTTATAAACCAAATACCTGCCCAGCACTCTCATCAACACTACAAACTTGTATTCCTTCACATACCCTCCAACAAACTGCTACTAAGTGTAACCAAGCCCAACAAAAGAGCTAGACAATGCTTGCTCTCCCATAGGACTGCTAAAAAATGGAACTCCTTACTCCCATATTACCCAAACAGAATGTATAAAAACATATAAAAGTAGCATTGAAAACTTACTTCCTACATAACCTCAAATGCCAATGCAAATCAAACAAACAACCATAAAACCTTCAATTATTTCTAACCCAGTTCCATAGTTCAAAATAACTTTTACCATGTCAGCAACACAGCTCTATTACCATTATAGCTTTTTGGCAAGAACCGCCATTTTTTTTAATGCAATGCCACAAAAAAAAAAACAACTCAAGCTTTGTACTATACTACCAACTGTTATCTAAGTTTATATAAGTTCTGATACATACTGATAAGTTTTATATTGTCTATGTATTCTATTTTTATATATTATTTTAAATTTTTGCATATTAACACTTTTAAAAATTTTTTTGTCAAGTTCATAGGTTCATACTAGGCTATCTGCCCTAGGGCATTTATAAGCCTAACCAGAATGTGTTTGGCTTTCGCCACCCATTTTAAATTTATTTTGCTATGCCCTTTTTCGAGGTTAGTATACTGTGCCTCTGTCTAACAGTGACACAGAAGTGATACCCGGGGTAAACCTACGATCTCCAATCCACTCATCAAGATTCATCTTGAAGAGAGTCAATGAGGGACTCTGCCTAACCTGGACTGGGATTTTATTCCAGAGTGAAGGGAGCCTCTGGGTTATGAGAATCTGTCCCTCAAGCATGTCCTATTTATTTCAGTGCTGAGGTTCAAGTCTCTCGAGTGCGTAGCTCGATGGGATTTGGATTTTCTGAGGTGCAGCATGTCCATTAATTCCGGGTTGGACATGGCTTTATATGTCAGGCACAGATATCCTCTGAACAGGCGGTATGCCACTGAGTAGAACTGGAGTTTCTTTAACCGGGCAGCATATGGCATCTGTTTGAGCCCTTTGATCCTCTTGGTGAGGTACTTTTGGGGTCTTTCCAGTTGCTGCAGGTGTCTGGTAAGGTACATCCCAAAAGGGGCATTGTACTCAATTATGGGCCTGATGAGGGATGAGTAAAGAGGCACGATGACCTCCCCTGATCTAGATGTGAATCCCTTCATGATTAGGTGGGCTATATAAAATGTTTTTCTAACCACTTTGGCCATGTGGTTGTCAAATGAGAGATTGCTATCAACTTGGGTCCCCAGGTCCCTAATTACTTCTTCTGTACTTAATGGATTACCACCTATCTGGTAATTTGTGGGCTCTTTGTTTTTGCCAAAGGGGATGACTATACACTTTTTGGCATTTAGCTTGAGGCCATGGCTCTGGCACCAGTTGCCTGTTTCTATGAGGCCCTTTTGGAGGATGCCTGTGTCGGCTGGAGAGTCGATTATGGGGCCCAGTTTGCAGTCATCTGCGAACTTGGTCAGCCACAGTCCTTCTGTGTTGGCCTGCACCTCCGAGAAATATATACCGAACAAGAGAAGTCCCAGGACTGAGCCTTGTGGGACACCACTTGTAACTGGTTTGGAGTCTGACATGGCTCCAGCAATTCTAACCATGTGGGTTCTGTCCTTGAGCCAGTTTGCAATCCATCTAGTGACATGGGGGTTTATATTTAAGCTGCTGAGCTTATCTATAATGCCGGAGTGGGGTATTGTATCGAAGGCTTTTGTTGGTCCAGGTAGGCTGTGTGGACCACCTTCCCCTCGTCAATGGCCTTGGTGACTGTTTCAAAGAAATCAACCAGGTTTAAGAGGCAGGATCTGCCCTTAACAAAGCCGAACTGGGTAGGATCTAGTGTCTGTAGGTCCCCAATATCTTTATTTATGAGGTCCATGATGATCCTTTCCATAGCTTTGCAGACCAAGCTAGTCAGGCTTATGGGGCGATAGTTTCCAGGATCCGTTGAGGCACCACCTTTATGGAGAGGGACCACTGTTGCTGTATGCCACTCTTTGGGCACATATCCTGTAGTAAGGCTGAGATTGAACAGTAGTTTTATGTTTGGGTTTAGCTCTTCTTGGAGTTCATGTAGGACACAGCCCAGGACACCGTCTGGTCCCATTGATGCTGTGTTTTTGCTTTGGAGAGGGCGGCTCTTACCTGAGCATCTGAGATGTCAGGGGGGCAGCACTCTGCTGGGATAGATATTTGCCCTTTTGGTGGGGAGAGGAGAAGTTTGCACTGAACCTGTCAGCTAGGATGTTGGCAATGTCTGTGGGTTCGTGTTTTTTGTCATTTTGGACTAATTCTGAGCATATCTGGGAATTACCACCCAGGTTCCTAACATAACTAAAGAAAGCCTTGTGATTTTCCTTAGTGTCCTGTGCAATTTTTCTCTCGAAGCTGGCCTTAGACAATTTTATGAGTGCCCGTAGTTTTTTGCTAATACTGATCAGTGATGCTTTCCCTTTTTGGGATTTTGCTCTATCATTTAGTAGCTTCCTCCTTCTATTGTATAGTTTGTTTATGGCTGGGGTCCACCAGACAGGATGTCTGCCTTTGAAGGATTGGGTCTTGGTTTTATTTGGGATCGCATGATCCATGCATTCCTTAAGGTGTTCATAGAATACCAAAAACCTCCGAAGTGTATAGCTTCCACAGCAGAAAAAACAAACTTGTAAACGGATTGCTGTAGATAAAGCTGGTACTCAGAAAAACCTCCAGGCAGTCGAGTGAACAGTTCACTTTTATTGATAAACCACACAAAAATATATTAACGCTCTTCCACATAAAATACTCGCGTTTTCGTCTCACAAATGTGGGACTTCATCAGATCTAAGGTAGTTGTGCAATTAAACATTTAAATAGGTAAATATCCCATTAATTAAAAACAATGTACCAATGACACTCAATTTCCACATTTTAAAATGCCCTATCGGCTTCAATATCTCATGAATATTCATGAGTGTCTAAATTAATTATTAAGCATCTCAGTGGTAAACACTGACGCTTATTCCAAAGGACATACATTCCTATATGTTCTTCACTCACGCTGTTATACCATACGCTCGATGCGAATTTGTCTCAATGTTAGGCTTCCATCTGCCATTACATATATATATTCTTAGTGGACTTAAGGTCATGCAGTGTATTGACATTACGTACTTGTAAGGAATTTTTAATTCGTAAGATCCTTGACCACTTCTTAATATGAAGGAAAATCAATGTTGCCTGTGCCACTTCTGATTAATGTAAAAAGTTAAAAATACTTAAAAACATAGCTGTATGTACAAATATAAACAATCAAATATATGAATATATAAATATATAAATAAATATATAAATATGTATAAATATAAAGTGCATTAAGTGTGTTTAAAACCAAACTAGTGACAAAGTGAATATTACATACCTTGCAGATGTTAAATTTATAGGGACTTAATAAATATATCTAATAGATTTCTTAAGATCTTTGTTATTATTTTATATGAGATTGGGAGTGATATTCCAAACTGTAATAAAAAAGTTTTATTTTTATTTAAAAATATTAATATGTATTCATTTAATTCTTCCATGGTCTACTGCCCCCTAGTGTTAAAATCTGGAATTCAATTGTTTAAATTCTATTTGCTTTTAGTCTTAATATAGCTCCTATGGATATGTAGTCATTTAATCCTGGACTTTTGCTAGCATCTAAATGTACCTGCCACCAAAGCTCCCTACTTTCTAATGTGTCTTCCCATGGGCCTCCCCTGGGATCTATCTGAATCTGTTCTAACACAAAAAACAAGTAGGTTGCACCTGAACAAGTTTTTGTGTGTTTATAAAGTGCGTTTGTTTCTCTTTCTTTTTTAATATCATAATTATGTTCATAGACCCTCCTTTTTAATGGTCTCTCTGTCTTTCCAATATAGAAAGATTGACATTTTTGGCAGGTCGCTAAATACACTACTCTTTGGGTTTCACAATTATAATACCTGAAACTTTTTATTGTTTTATTTCTGCTCTCCAAGTGCATTTCTTTCTTGTTTATTATGAAAATACACTGGGGGCATCTTCCACACTTAAAAGTTCCTACAAGTTCACCCAAACTCGTTTTCTTGAATTTCCCCTTACTTTCAACCATATTCTTAATATTAGGTGGATTTTTGTAAACAATTTTAGGTACTATTTCTCTAACCTCTTCAATGTCTGTGTATGTTAAGAATGTTTTCCATTCTCTATTAAATATTCCTCGTATATCTTTGTTTAGGGAGTTATACTCTATTATTAATCTTCTTTGATGACTTTCTGTTTCACCATCTATTTTTCTTGTATTCTCTGTCCTTTCATTTCCCAAACCAACATCAATATTTATTTCTATCCCTTTAATAGGGTGAAATCTTCCACTTCTACCTATTTCCACTTCTTTCCTTATATTTTTTATAAATTCACTAGGATAACCTTTGTCTAAAAACATGTTTTCTAATCTATCACATTCTTCATAAAAATCCTCTTGTCTACTTGTCATCCTAGTCCCCCTCACAAATTGCCCTTTTAAAATGTTTTTCTTACTATGGAAGGGGTGTGCACTTTCAAAGTGTAAAAAGGAATTAACATATGTTGGTTTCCTGTATACCTTTGTTTCAAAATTATTCTTATACTTATAAATCTCCACATCTAAATAGTTTAATATTTCCTTATTTATAGTATAAGTGAATTTCAAGAAACTTGTGGTGGTATTTAAATAGTCCATGAATTCAAGAAAATCATTAGTATCCCCTATCCAGAACATAACCCTATCGTCCAAATATCTATGGTAAAGTACCCATTTATCTTTATATTTGGAATTTACAATATATTTTTGTTCCCATCTGGATAGTACTAAATTCGCGTATGTGGGAGCGCATGCCGCTCCCATTGAAACTCCAGATTTTTGCTTGTAGTATTCACCATTAAAAATTAAATAATTGTTTTTCAATATCACATCCATAAAACTAACTGTAGCTATTTTTTCTTCTTGAGTCATTATATTGTCAAAAAAAACACTTTCTTCGAACAATTTCATTCCTTCATGATATGGAATGCAAGAAAACAAATCGACTATATCTATAGTTATAAATATAATGTCTTCTCTAAAAAGTTTAGGTGTTATTTCTCTTAGAAAATCCCAAGAATCTTTTAAAATAGTACTATTGTTTACCCATATGTGCTTTGCTTTTGTGTCAACATATTTGGCTAATGGAACCGTTGTTGCCCCAGCTGCTGACACTATGGGTCTTAATGGGGGATTTTCCTGATTTTTGTGTATTTTGGGTATGCCAAAAATTGTGGCTACCCTTGGTTTTTCCACCTTTAAATAATTAACAGTTTTGATATCTATAACTTTTTCTAAATGTAAGTCATGAATTAATATCTCTATTTTTTTATGTGCAGTCTCGACCTCTTGTTGTGAAACTACACAATAATTGTCTTCATTATTTATTTAAGATGGTGTTCATCTTTGCTTCGTATAGGATTTTATCCATTATCACAATCCCGCCCCCTTTATCAGGTTTCATGATTCTCACTGTTTTATCTACAATTTCTTTCAATAACTCGTTCTCATCCCTTTTCAAATTCTGATAGAAATAAGTTCCTTTCTTAACACTTTTCTTTCTTATTTCTCTTTCCAAAACCATTTCCAAGTTCTTAATTTGTGGTAAAAGGGGTGGATTGTATGTTGATTTCCTATTTAATTCATTAATTTCTTTGTTTTCTCTATAACCTTTTTTGTTATTATTATTAAAGCCAGCTCTAGAAGCCAAAATAGTTAGATTGATTTTCCTTAAGAAAAGTTTCATATCTATTATAGTATTAGCCATATCACCTTTTTTAGATGGAATATATTTTAATCCTTTACTAAATAGACTGAAATGTTTTTTATCAAGCGTATAATTACTATAATTATATATGGAAAATCCCTCAAAAGAATTTTTGACATCTTCCCTAATAATATTGTTATCTCTCCTCTCGTGATTGACATTATTTTCAGCTACCATACCAATATTGAAGTTCAGATAAATATTAGAATTATTGGAATTGTTAGAACCTATATCATTTCCCACTTCGTTATTGGTCTCACATACAGAATCAAGATTTTGTTCTTGACCCATATCCAAATGGGGGAGGGTATTTAATAACTGAATCTCCCTCTTCCCCTTTTCCCCCCCTCGTGTCTGAAAATTCATTCTCCTATCATTTTCTTGTTCAAAAAATATTTCATGATTTTCATTTCCAAGGGGGGGGGGGGGGAAACTAGGTCATATAATTGCTCTTCTATTCTTTCCTTGTTATAATTCCTACTATTCCTCCTATGAAATTTACTAACCTTTTTGTTGTTGTTATTATTAATATTATTGTTATTATAGTAATTTTTGTTAGTACTATAATTATTACCATAATTCTTAGTACCTTTAAAGTATTTTTGTAAAGGTTTGGGGTAACTCAAATCATTTGCATATTCATAAATATCCCTATTTAATTTATTCCATTTACGTTGTATAATTTCATCACATTTCAGATCTATGTCACTTCTAATTTTAAAATATTTCTCCTTCTCTTCTTTAATGCCAAAAATCATGTCACTTTTAATACATAAATCAATTTCAACAATGTCCCTATCCAAAAGTATTAACTTTCTCTCATTCTCATCAATAATATTGTTGCACAACTTCCAGACCACATTTGTTAAACGTTTTCAATAAATTTTCATAAAAAACAGTCCCCATTTGCAATATACGAAGTCCTTTTGGGACTATTTCCTTTTTAATGCATTCCTTTAAATAGGCATTTTCAATAACACATGTTCTATATTGTAACATTAATTTATACAATTTCTCTAATTTAATGCTATATGTGTCACCATCTGCAACACTTTTTCTCATATAGTCAGTGTTTTGGAAATTAAAGTTCTTTTGAAGCCACTCATTAGTGGTAGTAGTATTATTATTAACTACAGTACCTGGTGTGGTTTTAGGTCTAGCTCCTAAGTCCTTGTGAATCGCTCCTTTGACCAGAACCACTACTTCCTTCACCGAAAATATTCAAGGACACGAGGATCAAAATCAGAATTTAACAAAGTTCCTAGGTCGCCGGCGTCCTCGTTCTCGCCAATAAGCTCCCTCTTCCTTTTGTGCTGCTGTTGAACTAACCCTTCGGTTCCTTGCGGTCTGTCATCACTTCTTGACAGAATTAGGTTCGAACACACTGGTGTGAGTAGATTCACTAGTTCCGTAAGTTGACCAATTAACTTCCTGGTCAAACCAAGCTCTTCCTGCCCTTCTGAATTCATCACGTAATTAAGGCAGGCTGTTGCCCCTGGTTCTCTGAGTACACACCCAAAATCAAACCAAAAACCTCCGAAGTGTATAGCTTCCACAGCAGAAAAAACAAACTTGTAAACGGATTGCTGTAGATAAAGCTGGTACTCAGAAAAACCTCCAGGCAGTCGAGTGAACAGTTCACTTTTATTGATAAACCACACAAAAATATATTAACGCTCTTCCACATAAAATACTCGCGTTTTCGTCTCACAAATGTGGGACTTCATCAGATCTAAGGTAGTTGTGCAATTAAACATTTAAATAGGTAAATATCCCATTAATTAAAAACAATGTACCAATGACACTCAATTTCCACATTTTAAAATGCCCTATCGGCTTCAATATCTCATGAATATTCATGAGTGTCTAAATTAATTATTAAGCATCTCAGTGGTAAACACTGACGCTTATTCCAAAGGACATACATTCCTATATGTTCTTCACTCACGCTGTTATACCATACGCTCGATGCGAATTTGTCTCAATGTTAGGCTTCCATCTGCCATTACATATATATATTCTTAGTGGACTTAAGGTCATGCAGTGTATTGACATTACGTACTTGTAAGGAATTTTTAATTCGCAAGATCCTTGACCACTTCTTAATATGAAGGAAAATCAATGTTGCCTGTGCCACTTCTGATTAATGTAAAAAGTTAAAAATACTTAAAAACATAGCTGTATGTACAAATATAAACAATCAAATATATGAATATATAAATAAATATATAAATAAATATATAAATATGTATAAATATTAAGTGCATTAAGTGTGTTTAAAACCAAACTAGTGACAAAGTGAATATTACATACCTTGCAGATGTTAAATTTATAGGGACTTAATAAATATATCTAATAGATTTCTTAAGATCTTTGTTATTATTTTATATGAGATTGGGAGTGAGTATTTTATGTGGAAGAGCGTTAATATATTTTTGTGTGGTTTATCAATAAAAGTGAACTGTTCACTCGACTGCCTGGAGGTTTTTCTGAGTACCAGCTTTATCTACAGCAATCCGTTTACATGTTCATAGAATACGTTTATAAAGGATTCTGCGGTCTGGGCCGTATTTTCCACAGGCCCGAGGGCTTTGAAGGATTCCACCTCGGTTTTGAGGAGTGTGAAATTTGCTTTAGAGAAGTTTTTCACTGTGGTTTTCTGGGCAGGGGGTGGGGTCGGGATGTGAATATCCAGTGAGATTAGTTTATGGTCTGATCTTACCAGTGAGGGATACACTTCTGGTCTGGAGCATAGAGTCCCCATCATGTTGGTGATGATCAGGTCCAGTATGTTTACCCCTCTTGTGGGAGTGGTAACAAGTTGTTCCATAGCATTTGAGTTTATAAATTCTAGGAACCTTTGGGCTAGGGTGTTGGAGTTAGAGTAATGCTCCCAGTCTATGTTTGGGTAGTTGAAGTCGCCCAATATAATGGTGTTTGGAGAGACCTTCATATTTTCCAGTGTTCTCAGGAAGGCCGAGTGGGGTTTCTGGGTTTGGGAGGGTGGTCTGTAGCAGGCTATAAACTGGAAGGCAGTTTTACCCACTGTTAGTTGCACATGGATAGTCTCTGATGCTTCGTGCTTTGCCACCAACCTGGAGGTGTGGGTATCTTTGATGAATATCGATACTCCCCCTCCTTTTGTGGTTCGGTCCAAGATTTGGGGCCGAAAAGCATGGTATGAGGTATAACCTGGTAGCGCTGGGGTGCTCTCGGGAGCCCTGAACCATGTTTCTGTTACTGCACAGATATCGATGTTTTCCATACTAAGGAGAGTTTCGAGTGCGTGCATCTTGAGGTTTAGACTTCTGGCGTTGAGTAGCATTACTCTTAGTTTCTTATCCCTTGTGATACCTATGGAGGTGGGTTTGTCTTTTGAGCCTTGCCTAAAAAAGGCACTATGGGGGTAGCAAGAGCCTTTGCCAATATCCGAAAGCCCAGGGGTGACAGGTGCAAGCCGTCCCTAGCGAAGCATCGTGGCTTGTCGAGCATATCATCCCACGCTGACAGGCATTGGATCCCCTTTGAATGACACCAGTACTTAAGCCAATTGTTGAAATTGATCATCTTGTCTTCATATTGTGGCATCATTCTTGGTGAGGGTAAGATGCTACTCAAGGTCAGGGTCATATCGGCCTGGGCTACATGTTCAGAGAGCTCCTCTATGTCTCTTTTCATGTAGTCCAGGGAGGTACATCTCAGGTCATTCACACCAGTATGGACAATGACCGAGTCATATTTGTACTTGCCTTGGAGTGACCTGAGTGCTTGTGTTATGTGGTGGATCCTAGCGCCCGACAGGCTGCTTACCGTGACCCTCTCCTTGTTCAGCTTGGTGAGCGAGACGTCAGTGTGCCTGACGATAGAGTCACCTATTACAAGTGTATCAGGTGTGTTGTTTAGTCTTAAGGGCTGTGACTGTTCGTCACACTGGCTTTGTGAGATATGTGTGTGTTTTGTTTTGGGGTAGTGGTTGCTTGGGTGTCTGCTTTGGAGGTCTCTGCTGCTTAGGCAGATCTTTATTTAGAGCCTCCGAGTATGTTTTTGTGTGATTATGTGTTTGGTTTGCTGTTGTGGTAGGTCTACGTGAGACTGGAATTATAGTGAGTGTGGTTTCCTTCTCCTCCTGACTGGTTATGCCAGTACTGAGTTGAGAGAGCTTAGCCTCCAGTTTGGCTATATGGTTGCATCTCTCACATGTGTTGGAATTTGTTGGGAGGAGGAGAGGGTTGTCTGTGTACATGAGGCAGTTGTAACATTGCCTCAAGATTCCCAGATTCACCAGCTGGACCGGAGAGGAGATTGACAACTGACCTTTGGAACATGCTAGAATAATATTGGGAATTCCTTTATAACTGAAAACAAGGGCCAGTGGGGAGTGAGGGTGTAGTGCTTTTAATTTTTAGTGCTGACTTATATAACTGAGTTAGTGAGCAAGTGCCAGGTAACTTAAGTGCAATGTGTTACAGGTAACTTAAATGCAAAAACGACAAACGGTAACTTTCTTTCAAGCAAAACAAGGAAATAAGTACAGTACGCAATGCAGATATCACTAGTGATCCATAGAAGCGCTGAGAAGCCGCGTATTAGGTGGAATTAGCATTCCAGGGAAATAACAAGCAAACAAACAACAAGCATATAAACAAAGCTAGATTCAGCAGGCCTGGATCTAGTCTATGCTACAGCAAACAAGGTGTACCAATTTCAGTAAGATACAGTTCAAATATTCAGGCACTATAAACCTTTAACCAGAAATTCCCAGCTCAGAAGGGCAGAGTCCAACCTCTTCTCCCACAACAGTGCAGACCACGAACCTTCTTAATGTAAAATAACTGGCCTGAAGCCCAAGTGCTTAAACCAGAACTAATACACTTTAAGAATAACAGACACTGGGCTCTCAATCAGCAGTTCCCAACTTAGAAGGATGAAAGCTACCTGTCCTGCCACCACAGTGCATGCCACAAACCTTCCTAATGTAAAACAACTGGTCTGAAGCCCAAGTGCTTAATCCAAAAGACTTAGAATGATGGCTACACTTTAATCAAGTTACTACAAGCAGTAATAAATACAATTGAATACTTTAGAGAATGCCTGGATTAGTGCTCAAGTTACACAAACAAAGCTAGATCCAGCAGGCCCGAATCCAGTCTATGCCACAGCAAACAAGGCGCACCAACTTCAGTAAGAAGCAGTTCAGATATGCATGCACTATAAGCCTTTAACCAGAAATTCCCAGCTTAGAAGGGCAGAGTCCAGCCTCTCCTCCCACAAGAGTGCAGACCACGAACCCTCTTAATGTAAAATAACTGGCCTGAAAGCCCAAGTGCTTAAACCAGAATTAATACACTTTTAGAATAACAGACACTGAGCCCTCAATCAGCAGTTCCCAACTTAGAAGGATGTAAGCTGCCAGTCCTGCCACTACAGTGCAGACCACAAACCCTCTCAGTGCAAAACAACTGGTCCGAAGCCCAAGTGTTTAAACCAAAAGGCTTAGAATGAGTTACACCAAGCAGTAATAAATACAATTGAGTACTTTTAAGATGATGCAAAAGTAAAATAAAGTAGGTAGAAACACAAGTACAGTAAAAGCAGATGAAATTTTTTTTTTTTATATTTTTATTTGACTGTATTAATTGTGGAGCTTTTCTCCCTGGGCCTCCACTGAAAATGGGTTTCTGACCCAGTGGACATTCCTGGTCAACAAATGTCAATAAATAAATAAATTGCTAACCTGCAAAATCACATCTTTAAAAGAAAACATATATGTCTTTGGAGGGAGGGGTCACACACACAGATTTAAACATTCCAACTCCATACCTGCCAACTCAACGAAGGGAGACAACTCCCTACAATGAGATATTACTTTATAAAACTGTACCAACAATGATTTTCCATCAAAAAAATTAACTAAATAACCAACTCATACCCAACAAAATATATTCACCTATCTCACAGTAGCCAAACATGTGCACAGTATTCTGACCATACAATCATTCAACTTGTATACAGCTGAAAAACTATGCATTCAAAATTGTGTGACTCAGTAAAAAAAAAAACACTGCGAGAAAACAGTTTGATATAATGCATTCCCAATGTTCTGCACAGCACTTCTGCCAAGATGTTCTTTTGACCCGAAATGGTAACTCCTTGCAGTATGACTTGCTTAAAGCTTGTTCTGAAACATCACAGGTAGCCCACAAATAAGCCAAGAGTAGGTTTCCTCTGTATGCACCACATTACTGTGATTTATGTGACAATCTGCAGAATCCCCAGTCTGACAGCTGAAAAAAATGCTAGAACTATAAAAATAACAGCTGCAGTTAAGATATTCACACCATAACAATACAACTCTGGGGACAGATCATTGTAATAGTAAATCATAAAGCTGTTTGTCCCATTCACGTAATTTCCACTCAAGATGTGGGCTTACTAAGGATGAAAATAACTGTTCCTTCTTCAGGAGAAAGTTTACTTAATTAAAAAGTACAGTTTTGTACCTACCATAAATGTAGATGTTCGAGGATCCACATTGCTGCAGTCCTAACTATTGGGTAGTCCGCTGTCCAGTCGGCCCGAATACCAAAGTATATGGCTGACGTCGGTCAGGGCGCATTAGACTGACGCCAGAACGTCAGGGTACTAATGCGCATGACCGACGTCATATCCTCAGTCTTTTCTTGCCCCAGATGTCAGAAGACCCTGAAAAGATAAGGCCAAAAACCAAAAACTCCCAACATATCTGCAGCAAAATATATATATATATATAAAATATACAAAATTAGCAGAATATAACCTCACCTACACAACCACCCCTAAACACAGAGGGGAAGGAGGGAGGGTAAATGGGACTGCAGCAATGTGGATCCTCGAACATCTACATTTATGGTAGGTACAAAACTGTACTATGTTCTTCATTCCACATTGCTGCAGTCCTAACTATTGGGTAGAATCCCAAAGCAGAGGTAAGGGAGGCTGGCAAATCATAAGGAAGCAGGAGCTGATAACATGCCTTGCAAAATAGCTGTGGCAAAACCAGCCCTAGACTTAGAGTAGAGAGGAAGGTGGTAATGCTTAGAGAAAGTATGCACTGAACTCCAAGTAGCTGCCTCCAAAATATCCTTAGTTGCCACCCCCCTTAAAAAAGCTGTTGAAGTGGCAGTAGCCCTAGTGGAATGAGGCCTAATCCCAACTGGAAACTCCTTGCCATGATGGGAATAACAAAAAGCAATGCAAAACCCAATCCACCTAGAAATAGTTTGTTTTGACACAGGCTTGCCCTGAGAACTCAAAGCAAAAGAAACAAACAACTGCTGAGACTGCCTAAAATCCTTAGTCCTGCTCAAATAATAACGCAATTGCCTGTGTACATCTAAAGTGTGCAAAATCTTTTCCCCTTTATTTTGGGGATCTGCATAAAACGTAGGCAAATGAATAGTTTGGTTTAAAGCCACACTAGAAACCACTTTAGGCATAAAGGAAGGATTAGTACGTAATGATACCCTATCCTTATGAAAATCAAAAAGGCTCAACTGTCATAAGGGCCTGTAACTCAGAAACCCTTCTTTCAGAAGTAATGGCCAAAAAAAAACAGTCTTCCATGACAAGTATTTCAGTTCAGCAGTAGCTGCAGGCTCAAAAGGTTGTAGAGTAAGTTTCTCCAACACAAAATTGAGATCCCAAGCAGGAGTAGGAGCTCTACGTGGGGTCTTATATTCTTTGCCCCTCTAAGAAATTGCTTGAACAAAGGATGTGAAAACAATGGTGGGTCACAATCATAGTGAGCTGAAATTGCTGCAGCATGAATCTTAATGGAAGAGAAAGACAAACCTTTGTCCAATAACTCAGTAAGATATTGAAGAGCCACACTCAAATTAGGCTCAAATCTCCAAATTCTTTGCTGCAGTCCAAAATAAAAATCTCTTCCATTTTTCTGCACACTTTCCTTTGTACTAGGTCTTCTGGCTTCCATAATCACATTTAAAACTTGTTGAGGAAGTTGAGACCTGCTGTCTTTCAAAACAGAATATGCCAGGCTGTTAGATGAAGAGAGTGAAGCTTGACATTGAGCAGACGACCGTCCTTCTGAGACAACAGATGTGGAATCAAGGGTAAAGGCCATAGAGGCTTCTTTACCAGACTCCTCAGTAATGGGTACCAGTGCTGCCGAGGCCAATCTGGAGCTATTAAAATCATCCTTGGCTTGTCTTGTCTGACCTTTAGAAGCACCTTTGGAAGAAGAGGCAGAGGTGGAAACGCATACACATGAAGATTTTTCCAACTGAAAGAAAGAGCATCCACTTTCCAAGCTGTGTGATGAACCCTCTTTGTGCAAAACTTTGGCAGCTGGTGGTTTAGTGGAGAAGCGAACAGATCTATGTCTGGAGTTCCCAGGACACTGTCAACTTTTGAAATACATGAAGATCCAGTTTCCACTGTGGGATCCATGATTTGTCTGCTTAACACATCTGCTAAGGAGTTCTGTGCTCCGCAGAAACCTTGCCTGAAGAGTTAGTTGCAAGCTTAGCGCAGTCTCCCATAAAATCATTGCTTGCCTGCACAATGGGTAAGAATGTGTTCCCCTTCTTTCTTGATGTACCTCATGACAGTTGTGTTGTCTGTTAGAATCAACACCTGCCCTGGAAGAAGTAACTCCTTGAAAGCCATTAATGCAAACTGGACTGCTAACATCTCCTTCATGTTGATATGTAGATGCTGTAGTCTGGCAGGCCACTTGTCTTGTATCCACTTTCCATTCAGATGAGCTCCGCAAGCTATGTCTGAGGCATCTGTCGCTAGAATTTGACTCGCCTCTGGCCGGGTCACAGAGAGTCCCTTGTTTAGGTGACATTCCTGAGCCCACCACAAAAATTCCTTTTGAATGCAAGGTATTATTTGAATGACAGTGTCCAAATCCTGGCAGTGCTGTGTCCATACATTTTGAGATACCATTGTAGCTTCCTCATATGCAGTTTGGCATTGGGAAGCACCCAAAAAAAATAAACCAAACTAGTGACAAAGTGAATATTACATACCTTGCAGATGTTAATTTATAGGGACTTAATAAATATATCTAATAAATTTCTTAAGATCTTTGTTATTATTTTATATGAGATTGGGAGTGAGTATTTTATGTGGAAGAGCGTTAATATATTTTTGTGTGGTTTACCAATAAAAGTGAACTGTTCACTCGACTGCCTGGAGGTTTTTCTGAGTACCAGCTTTATCTACAGCAATCCGTTTACATGTTCATAGAATACGTTTATAAAGGATTCTGCGGTCTGGGCATTATTTTCCACAGGCCCGAGGGCTTTGAAGGATTCCACCTCGGTTTTGAGGAGTGTGAAATTTGCTTTAGAGAAGTTTTTCACTGTGGTTTTCTGGGCAGGGGGTGGGGTCGGATGTGAATATCCAGTGAGATTAGTCTATGGTCTGATCTTACCAGTGAGGATACACTTCTGGTCTGGAGCATAGAGTCCCCATCATGTTGGTGATGATCAGGTCCAGTATGTTTACCCCTCTTGTGGGAGTGGTAACAAGTTGTTCCATAGCATTTGAGTTTATAAATTCTAGGAACCTTTGGGCTAGGGTGTTGGAGTTAGAGTAATGCTCCCAGTCTATGTTTGGGTAGTTGAAGTCGCCCAATATAATGGTGTTTGGAGAGACCTTCATATTTTCCAGTGTTCTCAGGAAGGCCGAGTGGGGTTTCTGGGTTTGGGAGGGTGGTCTGTAGCAGGCTATAAACTGGAAGGCAGTTTTACCCACTGTTAGTTGCACATGGATAGTCTCTGATGCTTCGTGCTTTGCCACCAACCTGGAGGTGTGGGTATCTTTGATGAATATCGATACTCCCCCTCCTTTTGTGGTTCGGTCCAAGATTTGGGGCCGAAAAGCATGGTATGAGGTATAACCTGGTAGCGCTGGGGTGCTCTCGGGAGCCCTGAACCATGTTTCTGTTACTGCACAGATATCGATGTTTTCCATACTAAGGAGAGTTTGAAAAGTGCATCTTGAGGTTTAGACTTCTGGCGTTGAGTAGCATTACTCTTAGTTTCTTATCCCTTGTGATACCTATGGAGGTGGGTTTGTCTTTTGAGCCTTGCCTAAAAAAGGCACTATGGGGGTAGCAAGAGCCTTTGCCAATATCCGGAAGCCCAGGGGTGACAGGTGCAAGCCGTCCCTAGCGAAGCATCGTGGCTTGTCGAGCATATCATCCCACGCTGACAGGCATTGGATCCCCTTTGAATGACACCAGTACTTAAGCCAATTGTTGAAATTGATCATCTTGTCTTCATATTGTGGCATCATTCTTGGTGAGGGTAAGATGCTACTCAAGGTCAGGGTCATACCGGCCTGGGCTACATGCTCAGAGAGCTCCTCTATGTCTCTTTTCATGTAGTCCAGGGAGGTACGTCTCAGGTCATTCACACCAGTATGGACAATGACCGAGTCATATTTGTACTTGCCTTGGAGTGACCTGAGTGCTTGTGTTATGTGGTGGATCCTAGCGCCCGACAGGCTGCTTACCGTGACCCTCTCCTTGTTCAGCTTGGTGAGCGAGACGTCAGTGTGCCTGACGATAGAGTCACCTATTACAGGTGTATCAGGTGTGTTGTTTAGTCTTAAGGGCTGTGACTGTTCGTCACACTGGCTTTGTGAGATATGTGTGTGTTTTGTTTTGGGGTAGTGGTTGCTTGGGTGTCTGCTTTGGAGGTCTCTGCTGCTTAGGCAGATCTTTATTTAGAGCCTCCGAGTATGTTTTTGTGTGATTATGTGTTTGGTTTGCTGTCGTGGTAGGTCTACGTGAGACTGGAATTATAGTGAGTGTGGTTTCCTTCTCCTCCTGACTGGTTATGCCAGTACTGAGTTGAGAGAGCTTAGCCTCCAGTTTGGCTATATGGTTGCATCTCTCACATGTGTTGGAATTTGTTGGGAGGAGGAGAGGGTTGTCTGTGTACATGAGGCAGTTGTAACATTGCCTCAAGATTCCCAGATTCACCAGCTGGACCGGAGAGGAGATTGACAACTGACCTTTGGAACATGCTAGAATAATATTGGGAATTCCTTTATAACTGAAAACAAGGGCCAGTGGGGAGTGAGGGTGTAGTGCTTTTAATTTTTAGTGCTGACTTATATAACTGAGTTAGTGAGCAAGTGCCAGGTAACTTAAGTGCAATGTGTTACAGGTAACTTAAATGCAAAAACGACAAACAGTAACTTTCTTTCAAGCAAAACAAGGAAATAAGTACAGTAAGCAATGCAGATATCACTAGTGATCCACAGAAGCGCTGAGAAGCCAGATTAGGTGGAATTAGCATTCCAGGGAAATAACAAGCAAACAAACAACAAGCATATAAACAAAGCTAGATTCAGCAGGCCTGGATCTAGTCTATGCTACAGCAAACAAGGTGTACCAATTTCAGTAAGATACAGTTCAAATATTCAGGCACTATAAACCTTTAACCAGAAATTCCCAGCTCAGAAGGGCAGAGTCCAACCTCTTCTCCCACAAGAGTGCAGACCACGAACCTTCTTAATGTAAAATAACTGGCCTGAAGCCCAAGTGCTTAAACCAGAACTAATACACTTTAAGAATAACAGACACTGGGCTCTCAATCAGCAGTTCCCAACTTAGAAGGATGAAAGCTACCTGTCCTGCCACCACAGTGCATGCCACAAACCTTCCTAATGTAAAACAACTGGTCTGAAGCTCAAGTGCTTAATCCAAAAGACTTAGAATGATAGCTACACTTTAATCAAGTTACTACAAGCAGTAATAAATACAATTGAATACTTTAGAGAATGCCTGGATTAGTGCTCAAGTTACACAAACAAAGCTAGATCCAGCAGGCCCGAATCCAGTCTATGCCACAGCAAACAAGGCGCACCAACTTCAGTAAGAAGCAGTTCAGATATGCATGCACTATAAGCCTTTAACCAGAAATTCCCAGCTCAGAAGGGCAGAGTCCAGCCTCTCCTCCCACAAGAGTGCAGACCACGAACCCTCTTAATGTAAAATAACTGGCCTGAAAGCCCAAGTGCTTAAACCAGAATTAATACACTTTTAGAACAACAGACACTGAGCCCTCAATCAGCAGTTCCCAACTTAGAAGGATGTAAGCTGCCAGTCCTGCCACTACAGTGCAGACCACAAACCCTCTCAGTGCAAAACAACTGGTCCGAAGCCCAAGTGTTTAAACCAAAAGGCTTAGAATGAGTTACACCAAGCAGTAATAAATACAATTGAGTACTTTTAAGATGATGCAAAAGTAAAATAAAGTAGGTAGAAACACAAGTACAGTAAAAGCAGATGAAATTTTTTTTTTTTTATATTTTTATTTGACTGTATTAATTGTGGAGCTTTTCTCCCTGGGCCTCCACTGAAAATGGGTTTCTGACCCAGTGGACATTCCTGGTCAACAAATGTCAATAAATAAATAAATTGCTAACCTGCAAAATCACATCTTTAAAAGAAAACATATATGTCTTTGGAGGGAGGGGGCACACACCCAGATTTAAACATTCCAACTCCATACCTGCGCCAACTCAACGAAGGGAGACAACTCCCTACAATGAGATATTACTTTATAAAACTGTACCAACAATGATTTTCCATCAAAAAAATTAACTAAATAACCAACTCATACCCAACAAAATATATTCACCTATCTCACAGTAGCCAAACATGTGCACAGTATTCTGACCATACAATCATTCAACTTGTATACAGCTGAAAAACTATGCATTCAAAATTGTGTGACTCAGTAAAAAAAAAACACTGCGAGAAAACAGTCTGATATAATGCATTCCCAATGTTCTGCACAGCACTTCTGCCAAGATGTTCTTTTGACCCGAAATGGTAACTCCTTGCAGTATGACTTGCTTAAAGCTTGTTCTGAAACATCACAGGTAGCCCACAAATAAGCCAAGAGTAGGTTTCCTCTGTATGCACCACATTACTGTGATTTATGTGACAATCTGCAGAATCCCCAGTCTGACAGCTGAAAAAAATGCTAGAACTATAAAAATAACAGCTGCAGTTAAGATATTCACACCATAACAATACAACTCTGGGGACAGATCATTGTAATAGTAAATCATAAAGCTGTTTGTCCCATTCACGTAATTTCCACTCAAGATGTGGGCTTACTAAGGATGAAAATAACTGTTCCTTCTTCAGGAGAAAGTTTACTTAATTAAAACATCAGAACTGCTGAATTATAATCTAGATACCAAAGTAGTGTGCTATTAAAGCTATAGAACTTGAAGGCAATGACAAGTGTTATCTTGCTGTACATCTGCAAATTGTGTATGAAACAGTACTTTGTCTTTGCTCTAGACCCAATATGTGGGGCTAGCTGCAAGGACAAAATAACTTCCCTTGTCAAGGATGTGGATAATCTCTCGGTTGGAGAAATAAAACAAGTTGTGGAATCTTGCCTCTTTATGTACCATATCATCGGAGATTAAGTATAACTCATGGATCTTATGCATCAACCTAATGAGAAAATAACATAATGAAATCACTCTCCATCAGCTAAAGGGTCTAGGTAACAATTAAGCAGAGATTAAATATAAACTAGTCACTGCAGAATCCAAACCGAATTGATAGAATGCAGAATGAATGAATGTTATGGATGGGGCACAAAAGAAATCTGAAGATTTACAACAATCTCTGCAAAAGCAGAGGACTAGGACTGCCGCACTTATATGAGGATCTGGCTTCACCAGTGGACTGACAAATCTCTTCAACAATTTAAGTTGGAAAGAGCTCATAAAGTGTTTATTCCTGCATCAGGGGCACACAGGATACAGAAATTGGTAGTAGTCCAGTTCCTCTCCCATGCTGTTAAGGAAGACATTTCATCATCTATGAAACCTCAGTAAGGCTATGCATATCCGAGACTCCTGGGTCTTTCATGATCAACATATTCAAGTAAAATAAGAAAGCAAGATTGCTTATCTATTTTCAGGATTTATTGAACTAAAAGACTAAAATTAAGGTTACTACAATGTCCCATTCTTAAGTTTTCTCTCTGTGATGGTAATAAGTCCTGTTCTACTTGAGAAGAAGCAACAGAAGTTTAAAATAAACTGGCTTATCAATCCACTGGAAGTGAAGAAGAGGTTAACCTACACCAGAAGGCATCCCAGGGAAATTGACTTAGGTATGTGGGAATGTTAAGAAGCTACTGGAGCAGTTCTTGTTCTGCCACAGAATGACATAAACTTACTAAATGTAACAGAAAGGAACAATTAAAATGTATACTAATGAACAACAGTATTTCAGGGACCCTATGTAACAAAGTTATGTTTTTCAGTCAGCTCTGTGAGACAGAGGTATATAGACCAAACTATGATGGAGACAAACAGGAATCAATCATACGTCTCAGCACTGCAGGACACAGCTAAGGTTCATATGCTTTTTTGGAGCAGAAGGGGTGCACATCTAGGAATGTAGGTTCCATTCAAGCTCCTTAGAGAAGACCTAAAAAAAGATAAAGTCATTTGCTTCAAAGAGCAAGGTATATGTGGGTTCACACCACTCATGGAAGCAAGTGACAGTTCCACACAAAATCCATTGTACATTTAACCTCAGAGGTAACACAGAGTATGCATGGGGAAAAAAAATGGAGAGGGTCAACAAGAACACCCCCAGCATTCCACTCTCACCCCAAGCGGAACAAAAACATTAATGGACCATCTGTGGGAAATATCTGACGCCAGGTATGAATAAGTAAGCAAAAACTATTACAACTGCTAACAGCAGTTGTTTGTGCAATTACTTTTACACATGCAGTTGTACTGATTTTGTGCATAACAATAACAGTATGCAAAGTAGGTCTAGGGTTTCACAGCTGACCTCAGAGATTTTACTCCTCCTCATTCTTCTGATTACTGCTTATTTAGCAGTTGGCAGTACTGTGTCCAGAGGAAATTTGATTTCACAGGCTTTTTCTGACCATCAAACATGGAAGGCACACCTACTTACTACTACTACTAGTTCTACTGCAAACCGACTCTAACATCCTAGCAGCTGTTTCACTGACTGGTGTCTTTCTAATAGACAACTTGCTGGGAGATTTTTTTGTCCTTTTGTATTTCTTAACAGGTTTTTCACAGTAACGCCTGCTTGAGGACTTGAAGGATGCAGGCAGTTGGATTATCAAGAATGACACAGAGTACCCCTGCCTTCTTACTCAGTCACTTGCTCCTTCTTTGAGTGTAAACATGACAATTTATATTCTTGTCTGTTTTGGAAATGCAGTAATCAAATGCAGTCTAGCTACAAAGAAAACACTGCATAGATCACGGGGGTCTCTATCATATAACTGACATTTCAAAATGTCGAAGCGACTTTGCTCTACACGAAAATGTCGAACACTGACTGTCAAACGGCCAAAACACTGATTTCTTTCCATGGGAAAGAAATCAGAAGGCCAACAGACAACATGACATAAAAACTAACGTATTTAAGTGGGGGGCTTCTCTCCCCCCCCCCCATACCCCCCTAACTAAATATTCTAACTCCGAGACCGCACTACAGTCAGGGAAAAGACAGGTGTGATAGAACACCCAACCAGTTTCTTTCCCTTGAAAAGAAATCTGTGTTTTGGCTGTTTGACAAAGTCAGTGTTCGACATTTTCGTGTCGAGTAAAGGTACTACGGCATTCTGAAATGTCGATTACATGATATAGACCCGATCACTGCATGCTGTGTAAGGTTTGTGGCTGTTTTGCCTGTAGTTCCATCAGTTCTATTAAAAGGTTTGAAGGACTGCACAAGACTAGGTTTTCTAGGAAAATATTACTGATTTCACTGCTGTAGAGCCCTCTTACATTAGGGAAAAAAAAAAAAACATACGCCTGGATTATGAAGCTTAACAGCAGCAGTCTTGCTTTACACACTAAATATGTAGTCATACTTGCAACCTACCATTTTTCTACATGCAAGAGGTGAACCAGCAACAGCTGATGGGTATTACCTTAACAGCAGCCAGTCGGTATCTTTATGTCAAGATTCACTAATCCGACTGAGCAATAGGGAGTTAATAACAGCCTCAATGCTGGTACCATTCACTACTATGGTGGGATTCTTGTGGACTCAGAAGTAATTCGCTATTTTTTTTTCCTCTGAAAACAATTTTATTTTCGCCATATACACTTTGTAGCATGACTATTAAAAATCATTTGCATGCAATTAATATTTTCTTCTCCCTGCTGACAACTTTTCTTTGCATACTTGCTTTCCACCATCAGTATTAGCAGTTTTCTAACACTGCTAACATTATGTACGTCCTGCCAGCCTTCTCCTCTACTGCTCCTCTTGTTCAACTGTTTGAATGCACTGTTCCAACAGACTTGCATCTCGTTTTCTTGTATTTCTTTCATAATGTTTTATACATCTGCTAATGTTTTCTCTCTGATTTACATCTTTTGGTGATTGCTTTTTCTGGCTGCCAACTTCGGCAAACTTCACAGAACTGTCCTGTACTCTGGCACCTCTAAATCTGAAGTCCAGCTTAAATCAATAATTTCATTTAAGATTACTTGTTCATTTGGAATCTGTACCAGGATAGTCTGTAAAGTATTTCTGAAATCAGTCTCATCTGAAAACTCTCAAAACATACTCCTAGTTTCCTCTCTCTTCCACATCACTTAAGTAACACCTGCGCTCCACTTGAGTCAAAGACCTGGAAGGTCTACTTGGGGCATAAAATGTCAGCAACAATTTCTGTGTATACTCTGAATCACCTGGATTTTGTTGCAAATTCATGTGCTCTATTTTCTATCTATTATTATCATATATCTATTTTGTAATTTGTCTGCCTAGCCTCTTATCCCAATCTCTGCTCATCTCCTCCATTATGATTTTTACACTGCTCATGAAGTACTTTAAATGCACTTATTCCCTTATAACAACGAAAAAAAAACAGTATAAGAAACTTCTCTGTATAGAGGATTTCCAATCCATATATATCTAGTTAATCACTGTACATTAATCAGATCAGATAATGGTAGTAAAGAAGTTAACTTAAACTCGTTCTAAGTTCTTCTTCATCTTCTTTCGGCATTTCCCGGTTAGGAGACGCCACAGCGGATCACCTGTCCGCTCATGACTGGTAGTGGAGTTTTACAGTGTCGAGTTGCCAGCCCGGCGCCCAACCTTCCACAGAAGACAAACACGCACTCACATCTAGGGCCATTTTAGAGTGTCCAATCCACCTGCAGCATGTCTTTGGGATGTGGGAGGAAACCGGAGCACCCGGAGGAAACCCACGCGACCACAGGGAGGACATGCATACTCCACACAGAAGGCACCCCAGCCAAGGATAGAACCGGAGAACCTTCTGCTGTGAGGCAACAATGCTAACCAATGCACCACCGTGGCCATCCAAACTCGTTCTAAGTTAAAAAATAATAAAAAAATATGTAATTTGAAATACCATATAGAATTACCAAGTATTCAAAAGTAATCCAGCAGGGTAGTCTGTTTCCAGTCGAAAAACCCTTATTAAGTACACAGACAAGCAATTCAAGTAAAACAAGAATAAGTTCTTCACAAGCAAGCCGTCTCTCTCTTATATATATATATATATATATATATATACACACACACATATATATATATATATATATATATATATATATATATATATGTATGTATGTATACATATACAGACACACACACACACTTTTTTATCAGGCAAGGGAGTGGTTTACTGTGCTGTAAAGCACACTGTATTGCTATACATGTTAAATTCACATCCCTTCCTCCATCAGTGTGACATTCAAGCTCATCCTGCCCTACTCCGCAGCTGTCATAATAATATAACCCATATGTACTTTAAAATTAATTATGGTGTGGTATCTCTTATTTAACCAGATTATTAAGTCTGTGATTTTATCCAAGACAATATACTACATGGCTGGAAATGTATAAACATAAAAACCTCAGACCATTTGGCAATCTAAAAATATATATAAATATATACATATTTTGGTGGCCAACTTACATGGCATAGAAATGCAATGTTTATTGTTTAGACGCTTCTAACTGCTAGAAATTGTTTTGATGTGCTACATTTTGCTATCATTTCATTACTATCTTAAAACAAGCCTTTTTTAATTTATCTAACACTATTTTTCTCTCAAAACTCTCTACCCTGTTTTTAGCTCTCTGCCCTGAGTTACCCCTGCGAGTAAAACCCTCGAGGATACCTCAAACTCTACTTCCAAACCTCAGCTGTCTTAATTGCTCCAGCAAAGTAACAAACATCTAGGCAGGCTTCTCAGCTGCCTCATTCCCTTTATGTTTGGACATTTCACCTACAGGAATTTAAGGAAGTATGTGTAACTGCTAATGAACCCTTTATAACTTATGTTTTGGCCTTGATAGATGTTTTGTAGTACTCTAGCCTGCCAGGATAGCCAGCAGCCTTAGCTCTCCCCCCCCCGATACACACTAGCTGCACTCATTTTCCAAGTATTGCCCCAAGGATACTCTAAGTGGCACAAGACCTTAGACTCCTCTGCTAAATGTTATGTTTCTATCTTAACGATAACCTCTCCCCTTTTCACTGTATCTTCTAACTCTTCTAGCCCACTCTAGCTATAACACCTTATTTTCTAATTTCCCCCTCTAGCTTCTCACACCTCACTCCTGCCCAACACCTCAGGTCCTTCTCCCTTCCTTCTTACCCCTCTGTAAACCTTCTTTCACTGATTGACTCCGGAACCCCTCTGGACCTCTTGACTCTCTAGACTCCAAAACCAAAATAAAAACAACCCTCAGAAATTCTGGAAAGGGATCTCTACTCTCCTCCACCCCAGCAAACCGTTTACTCCTACCCCAGACCCTAATGCTCCAGAACATGAATTAGCCACCCAATTTAATTCCTTCTTTAGTGACTCTATCTCTAAATTGACCTCCTCATTCTCAAACTCCTCTCTACTATCTAATACCTCCTCATCCACCCCCACTATCTCTACTTCTTCACCCTACTCCTCACCCACAATCTCCCCTACCCCCTCTTCTACACAAACTCTATCATCATTTCCTACTCCCCAAAATTTCCCCCCTCCTGACTGCCCCCTCTTCTCACTAAATCCCATACCAACATCAACTATTAAAAAACTCCTTCAGAAATTGAAACCATGTACCAATGCTCCAGATAATATCCCCTCTTACTTTCTCAGTATAGCTGCTGAAACTCTTGCCTACCCCATTAGCATTTTAATTAACCGCTCACTACTAGAATACACAGTTCCCCAAATCTGGAAACAAGCCTTTATTATACCTCTACATAAAGGTGGTAACAATAATAACATTACTAATTTCCGGCCCATAGCCATCCTGTCCCCCATCTCTAAACTCTTAGAAAAATGTGTCCAACTTCAGCTCCTTCCCCACCTCCTAGACAACCATCTTATAACTCCCACGCAGCACGGGTTCAGACCCAATCATAGCACCATGACAGCCCTCCTCTCTTTCCTTGAGGTTGTAAATAAAGCCCGTGACTCTGGACAAATTGTTTCCACCTTACTTCTTGACCTTTCCAAAGCCTTCGATACTATCTCACATAGCCTGCTCTTAAACAAACTTTCTAATCTTCACCTATCTTCCTCCTCTTTGAACTGGTTCTCTAGCTACCTATCTAATAGAAGTCAAGCTGTAAAATGGAAAAAAAGCTACCTCCTCTTTCCTTAGTACCCCTACAGGAGTTCCCCAAGGCTCCATACTGGGTCCTCTTCTCTTCAATATCTTTATAAATGACTTCCACAAATCAATCCCTTTCTCTAGCATCATCCAATATGCAGATGATTCAACTATTATCTGTTCCGCCTCTTCTATCTCTACACTACAAAAACTTACTCAAGATGCTTTCTCTTCCACTGAGCAATGGATGCTTTGTAATCATCTAGCTCTCAATGCTACCAAGACCAAACTAATGTTATTTACCCCTTCTAAAGTCATCCCTCCTGACATGGGTACTTTCTCAATTACTACTCAACACAACTCACCTCTTGAAATTGTGTCAGAAACCAAACTACTTGGGGTCCAAATCGATAACCTACTTAAATTTAACTCCCACCTGCAAATTAACATCAAAAAAACACACCAAAAACTTGGCATGCTTTACAGACAGAATGCCTACCTCACATCTGCCACTAAAATCACTCTCTCTACCTCCTTCCTAATCCCATCCCTGCTATATGGTGCCCCACTACTAACTAATCTTCAGTCCTTGTTAAAAAAACAACTTACTTCCTGCTATAACAAAATTCGCCACCAGCCAAAAGTCCTCCACCCACCACTGTTTCTCCCTCCATAACCTAAAATGGCTAGAACTTCCCAATCAACTAACTTACACTCAACTAACTCTAGCCCATAAGCTTATTCTCAACCCTTCCCTCTGTCCCTCTCTTTCCTCTGCCTTTAAAATGCACCTACCTAACAGAGTTCTAAGGTCAAATAATCAAAATCTACTCGAAGTACACAAACCAACTCATCCCCCAGGCAAAAACCTTCTTTCCTTCAGCCTCACTCGCCTGTGGAACTCCCTACCTCCACTCATCCGCACCACTTCTAACCACTCTGCCTTCAAAAAGTCTCTCCACCTTCATCTAGCTTCACGGTGGGAATGCTCTTGTTCCCACCCCACATAACTAGCTCTACTCTACACCTGTAGCTATGAAATTTGTTCTCTAATCAGTATTAATGTTTTACATTTATTCCATTACTTGTAGGTTTCTTCTTATTGTATTAACTGTTATGATTGCTTTTCTAAATGTGATTAGTTCTACTTTTTAGTATATATAATTATTAATAACTCTCTGTATAAAAATTGTTACTGCTAAATGTTGAAAATACACTCTGTTGGAGCTTTTCTCCCCAGGACTCCATTGAAAACGGGTTCTTTAAGGCCCAATGGACTATCCTGGTAAACCAACGACAATAAATAAAATAAATAAATAAATATACAATTTGTATGCAAACAATCCATTGTACAAATCATATTCTATTTCCATAACCTGTTGTTAACAAAGATCGCTCGCTTTCATCCCAGATTTCTTTTGGTCTGTGTACAAGAACCCTAAAAACTATCTACAAAAATATTATTGCATAATTAAGCTAGTATTGTTGTAGCACATCATTTCAAATAACGTGGAAAGAAAAAACATATGATGATAGAAACAAAATATACACTTCAATTAAAAAATGATTTAACATGGTATTTAAAACCAACCGGAAGAATAAAATAGAATAAAATAAAATTAGTCATGTAAACAATGTGGCAATTTTCTAAGTTCCTGTACACTTTTAAGTGAATAGTAGTAGTTTAGTCCAGGCTTCCTAAAAGAGCTCAGCTTTAATTGCCACATGAGTTCACATTAATCCAGCATATTCAGGATGTCTCCTTCAAGATCACCCATGTCTAAACGACCAGGTATCTGGAACTTAAAACCTGAGTGTCTTTTACGAAGAGCTAGGTGTTTGGCTAGTGCATTATTTTTACATCCAGAGAGGATTTCTGCCAGATGACATGAAATCTTATGCTTAAGTTTATTTACAGTCATGCCCACATAAAATGCATCACATTCATTCCACTGTATCCTGTAAATTACTTTTGTAGTGTTACAGTCACCCCCTGCACTGGTCTTAATGATTTTTTTTAAATAAGGGCAATAAACACTATCACCTTGCTGTACAAATATACAAAATGTACAATTAGCTTCACATCTTTTACTGTTTCTCTCATAATCTAGGTTTAAATTCAACCAAAACTTCTAATGTGCCTGGCCTTCCTGTAAACAAAGGATGGGGGCTTCACCTAAGACATTAATCAGAAAAGGGTTTCCTGTGACAATGGCCCAGTTTGATACTGTGAGAATCCAAAGTGTATGTCAGGATGCAGCTATTTTTGCATCTGTTATTCTCTGTGGAATTTCTTAACATTCTCCTACTGGGGAGGTTGAGTGAAGGTGATTCAGTCCTTTTTAGGATGTTTTTAACATCTGACTTTCATAGCCTCTCACTAAAAAATCGTTCTCCAAGTTGTTCATGTTTTTCAAAAATGGTTCTGTCTCTGTGGTAATTCTAGCTAATCTATAGCACTGGGACTTCACCACATTATTCTTGTTTTTTGTAGGATGTAAACTTTTACTGTGGAGTAACAAGTTAACCCTCGTTGGTTTTCCTGAATAAATCAGTGGTGATTCTGTTATTGTTGGTGTCCTTGGAAATCTGCATATCTAAGAAAGTGTTTTAAGTATAGCTATGAGAAGAGGTAAACTTCAGGAAGGGGGTTGTTTGATTGAGATAAATGATAAAATCCCCAAGCTTCAAGGTGTCACCTTCACACATAATAAAGATTTCATCAATATAATGTAAATAGCATGTGATATGCTGCATGTAGTCTGTGTTGTTTAACACAAAGTCCTCCTCCCACTTGCCCAGGGCTAAGTTAGCTATGCTGGGTGCCAGGGCAGCCCCCCTATTGCTATACCAGGTTTTTTTTTGTTTGTAGTGTTTGCCATTGAAGGTAAAGAATTGAAGTCCAGTACAAGATTAATGAGCTTGCTTAACGTTTGCAGTTGCGCCTGTGTACCTTGATTATGCTTCTTAAAAGATTCTATAGCTGCTGTTATACAGTAATTGAGGAAGCATTGTATACAAGGATTCTACGCCAATAGTTAATAAAATACTGTCAGCTTCCACTGTAATGTTTTTTTTATTTTCCTTATAAAATCCATTGAATCTCTTATGTATGACTTACTCTTTTCTGCTAAAAGTTTCAGCAAGTAATCAAAGTAAATGGCTGTGGCTTCTATAAGGGAACCTCCACTTGCTACCACCGGTCTATAAGGTGGGTCTTCTCTGTCCTTGTGTGGCTTTGGTATTCCAAAAAAGTAAGGTAAACATGGGCATGGGCTACATAAATAATTATAAAGATTTTCAGTAATAACTTTTTCTTCCCATAATGTGGTAATTAGTGTGGTGGTGCTGCGGTAGCGTTGTCGCCTCACAGTAAGACGTTGTCCTGTTCGATTCTCAGCTAAAGCGTCTTCTGTGTGGAAACATGCATGAATGGGAGTACCTTCGTTGAAGGCTGTGCGTCAGGCCTGGCAAGTCAGTACATAAAAATCTACTGCCTATCATTAGCTGACCGGAGTTCCGTTGTGGCGACCCCTAACCGGGAAAAGCCGAAAGATACAACAAGTGTTCCATAAATCATATGCTCTTTTTATGTCATCCATAGTAAATAACTCGTGAAATCTGTTATCCTCCAGCATGTTCTCTATCTTTTGGTTGTAGCTAGTGGTCTCAGTCAAAAGTATACCTCCTCCCTTGTCTGCCTTCATTACACACCTGGATTTATCACTGCCTAACTCAAGCAATGCTTTTCTTTCTCCCTGTGTTAAGTTATACATTTTTCCTTAGGAGGTTTTTTAAGTAGCTGCCTGATATCCATCTCATATTTCACTTTGAAAGAAGCTAATGTTTGATGCAGTGGTGGAGAATAGCTGCTACGTCTTTTTATAGTTTCATCAATAGGCTTATTTTCAATGTCATTCATTTTGCCATGAAACTGTACCTTTAAGTTGAACTTCCTCACAAACCTTTTAAGGTCTATCAGTACCTGAGCTACCTCACTCTTCCAGCTTGGTACAAAAGTAAGTGCTTTGGACAACACACTTTTTTCATCTTCAGACAGTGCTTTAACAGAGTGGTTCCAGATAAGTGGAACATCTATTATTGTGGCAGTGGATGGCTCTTCCGTCTGAGCCTGGGACCTGGGTTGTACTCGGGGCTCCAGTCGGGATTGCCCAGGTATTGTATTTCCCCACCCCTGTCCATTGTTTGGTTCTCCTGTCTCCCTGGGGGTTTGTGGATAGGGTCTGAGACCTCTGGAATTCCTTCTGTGCTTTCTGGAATTTTGGTGGGTTGTAATAATATTCCTCGTTGTGATAGGGGGGAACCTGGTAAGAGGAACAACCACTGGGGCTGTGCTGCTGGTCGTGGTTCTTGTTCTGGTACTGGTGCTAGCTTTGGTATTGTTGCGGTGGTTGGTGTCTGTCCTGTTGATACTGGTCTTCCTGAAGAAACTGGTCTCTGTGAAGGTGTTGCTGCTCCTGGTAGCTGGATTGTCTGTGGGCTCGGTTGTCCTGCTAGCCCTCTAATTCATCCTGTAGAACTCTCTGTCGGATCTGGTTGCCTCTGTAGCTTATGCTCCTGTGCTAATCCATCTGTGATGTCAAAGGCTTCTGCAGAGTGCCAATAGCCAGAGGGGACTGGGATGGCGGGGAATGAGATATTGGGGGCAGCCTCCTGGTGGTCCTCTATTGTGCCCCTGTCTGGTTTTGTGTGAGGATCTCCCCTGGGAAAATCCCGCTGAGGTCTGCTGGCCCGGTTATACTTTCCCCTATAGCCCCTGTTATAACTCAAACTGTTGTTTGTTGTTGCTGTTTGTTGTGGTCACTGCACCTCCTAGCAAGTCTCCCAAGATCATCTTTGTCCAGTTGATCTTGTTTCATTTTATTAATCTTTCTTTCTTTAATGGACTGCTCATATCCTTTCATTCAGTACAAATTTAACATCTAGGGCATTGTGATTCTCATTTTCCAATGTTGTTTTTAAAAATGTGATTATCAGCCTTTGTAGCTTCCTGCACACTAAGGTTGTTCCTTAATAGCAGACGAATAAGTTTGTAGCGGGCATCCTCTAATCTTCCCATTCCTTAGAAAGTGAATCATCCATACTTTTCCACATTGGTCTTTTGCTCATTCTAAGACCCCTGGGTAGTCTCTTCTTACCTACGCTTTGTTGTAAATAAATGAGTTACCAGTAGAGACCATGCATGCATTTCAGTTGCTTTTCTGGTTTATAAAAAGTCTCTGAATTCATATTTTCTAGGCCCATCCTTCCCTGTCCATTTTCTGTATCTGTTTGTGTCTGATCTGCTTCTGTATCATTCCAGATAAGTACGGTTAAGTCTGTCATTATTCATGTTTTAAAATGCTGGAATTCCACACCAAATCAGGGATCCTTCTACGGAAGAACAATCTTGGTCTCAGAAACCGAAGTGCCAACCAAAAAACAAGTAATCTCCGTGGTATCCCAGAAGTCTCAAACAACCCACTAAAAAGAAACCCTTTTCTGATTAACATCTTAGGTGAAGCCCCATCCTTTGTTTACAGGAAGACCAGGAACATTAGAAGTTTAGGTGAATTTAAACCTAGACAACATGAGAGAAACACTAAAAGATGTAAAGCTAATTGTACATTTTGTATGTTTATATAGCAAGGTGATAGTTTTTATTGCCCTTATTTAAAGAAAATCATTAAGACCAATGCAGGGGGTGCTGTAACACTACAAAGTAATTTACAGGGCACAGTACAATGAATGTGATGCATTTTATGTAGGCAAGACTATAAATAAACTTAAGCGTAAGATTTCATGTTATCTGGCAGAAATCCGCTCTGGATGTAAAAATAATGCACTAGCCAAACACCTTGCTCTTCATAAGAGACAGGTTTTAAGTTCTAGATACTGGCTCGTATAGACATTGGTGAACTTGAAGTAGACATCCTGAACATGCTGGAGAAACGTGAACTCATGTGGCAATTAAAGCTGTACTCTTTTAGGAAGCCTGGACTAAACTACTACTGTTCAGTTAAAAGTGCACTGGAACTTAGAAAACTGCCACATTGCTTACATGACTAATTTTACTTTATTTTATTCTTCCAGTTGGTTTTAAATACCATGTTAAATCATTTTGATTGAAGTGTATATTTTGTTTCTATCATACATTTTTTCTTTTTCTTATTCCTTTTTCCACTTTATTCAAATTATATAACAATACTAGCTAATTATACAATAATATCTTTGTAGACAGTTTTTAGGGTTCTTGTACACACATCTGAAGAAGTCTAGAAGGATGAAAGCGATATTTGTTAACAGGTTATGGAAATAGAATATGGTTTGTACAATGGATTGTTTGCGTACAAAATGTATATGTATACATTTATATGGGTCTATATTAGATATTCGAACGCTTAAAAGTTCGAATCATTAAAGAACGAACTTTAGTGATTGAACACTTAAAAGTTTGAATATCTATAAAAAGAATATTTAAAAAAAGAAAAAGTAAAGGGGCAAGCCCCCCTGCACACCCCCCGCTACTTAAATATACCAACTCCAAGATCGCACTTCAGTGTACTACAGTGCGGAAATGGAAAATTTCCCATTTTCTACACCGCAGCACGATCTTGGAGTTGTTATATTTTAGTAGTGGGGGGCACAGAGGGCTTGCACCCCTGCTTCCACCCTTTAGTTTTTCTTTTTATTTATTTATTTTTTTAATTTTTATGTATATTCAAATATTAAAGCGTTCGATCACTAAAGTTCGTTCTTTAGTGATTCAAACTTTTAAGCATTCGAATATCTAATATAGACCCCATTTATACACATTTTTAGATTGTCAAATGGTCTGAGGTTTACATTTTTATATATTTCCAGCTGTGGAGCATATTGTCTTAGATAAAATCACAGACTTAATCTGGTTAAATAAGCTGTACCACATAATTATTAATTTTATTTAAAGTACATAAGGGTTATATTATTATGACAGCTACTAAGTAGGTCAGGACCAGCTCGAATGTCACACTGATGGGGTAAGGGATGTGAATTTAACATGTACACCAAAACACTATTTTTCAGTACAATACACCACTCCCTTGCCTGACAAAAAGTATATATATATATATATATATATATATATATATATATATATATATATATATATACACACACACACACATATATAGTTAGAAAGCTTGTGAGGAAACAATTATTCTGTTATTTTTGAATAAAGCAAAAACCAACAACCACCAACCAAAACCAGAACTTGGGTCCACTTAAAAAGTCACAGAGCACAAGAAATACAAAGAAGGATCCCAGGACGACCAAAGGCTTCCAAAATAAATCCGTCTTTAATGTACAAAATGTAAAAGCATAAGCGCTTTCGTAGCAAAGCTACTTCATCAGATGCATTTCACAACTAAAATCCTTTACTCATTATAAATACTAACTAAAAAGATCACACGACTAAAAACTTTACTTCCTTAAAGACATATTACTAAAAATGCTCAGTACAATATATTTATATATAAAAATACTAAATAATAAACATCCAACAAGAAATAAACAGTTACATATATATGTAAATATACCTAAAATAATAAAAAAATAAATAAAGGACATATACTTACATTTAACAATTATTATTCAAAATAAGTAAATGCCAGGTCACTTCCAATTCAGTAGTCTGGCTTTAAGCTTCGGTCTCAATGGTATCCTGTCATTCAGGCCATGACCATAGTCCCCTCGTAGTCTAACTATACATTTGGCTTCCAGCTGTTCAGTTTGATTTCTGATGTCCCCTTTCCTTAGGTTTTCATGAATACATCCTATTACCACAAACTTAAATACATGAGAGGCATCAATGTCTGCAATATGTTTGGACAAAGCACTGAGTGTATCACTTTTACTTATGTGGTAATAGTGTTCCTTAATTCTATCTCTCAGTGCTCGATCAGTTTTACCAACACAGACTTTTGTACATACTGAAGAGTGAGCTAGATAGACCACGTGCATACTGCTGCATGTTGCAGCAATGTCAAAGCTATATGTCCTACTTAGTACAGGAAATATTCTATTATCCTGATCAATCAATATATTTGCAGGCTTGACAATGACATGCAGCAGCACATCCATGACTTATACTAGATGGCATTCCTTTTGGTAGACACAAACGTCTTTTAAGGGACTTCATCTTCTTGTATGCATATCTTGATCTCTTATCTACTACAGCCTCAATGTCATTGTTTGTAATCAAAATATCCCAGTGTCTTCCAATTATATCTCTATATTGTTTGATATTACTGGAATAATATATGCATAATTTTACTTTGTCATTTTTCTGGGATGCAGCTTGTATACTACCAGGATACTGCTCACCAAAATAAGGCTTAGCTCTACTAGATCTCTCACTGGAGACTAGCTCAATATTCTCAGCAATGTCATTATTTGCATAACCCCTAGCTATAAAAGATTCCATTAAAGGGTTAGTTTGCCTGACACATTCTGAGTCACTTACATTTAGCCTTGAAGCTCTATAAACTTGACTTCTGACTACACTTTTGAATACATGGGATGGATGCATACTTTCTTTGTATAAAAGCTGGTTACAATAACATAGCTTTCAATACAATTCTGTTGTAATATAACCATTAATGTCACATATTACTTTTACATCTAAGAATTCTACTGACTCAACTGAGATTTTGTGTGAACATTTTAAAAATGACGTGGTACTGTTAATGTACTTAATGAAATCATGTAAGACCTCTTGAGGACCCTCCCACAAAAAAAAATGTCATCCACAAAACGACGATAAAAAACAACATGTTTACTATAGGGTCCATTAATAATGTGACATTGTTCCCAAACTCCCATGGCCACACTGATGTAGCTATTGGCACATGACATGCCCATAGCTACACCGTATTTTGCCAGTAAAAACTGTCACCAAATACAAACACATTATTGTTCAAAACACACTCAAGTAAGATACATGTCAACTCAATCTTTTTACTATTAAAGTCAGTGTACCTCTCTAAGAACTGTTTTACACCTGAAAGCCATTCATTGTTCGGAATAATCGTAGAGAGAGAAGTGACATCTAAGGACACTAAATACAAAAGTTCTCGTTTCTTACATACATTCATAAACAAGAACAAATCATTCAAAAAATGTTGAGTGTCCCTTAAAGTATGTGGACATAAATTCAAAACCGATCTAATTTGTTTCTCTATGAAAATAGATGCAGGCTCAGTGCACCAATTTCTCCCTGCCACAATGGGACGCAATGGGGGATGTACAGGATTTTTATGTAATTTGGACAGGCCTTGAATGACAGGTACTAAAGCATCTGTATCAAATAAATAATTAAACAATTGTATGTCTATTAAATCATTCTTAAATGATGTCTTAAAATATTGTTCACCTTGATAATCATGTGATCTACTTGTTTAGAAGTTATTTTAATATAAAAACAGGTATCTGAAAGCATAGCCATCATATCATTATATTTATCAGTATCAAACAACACAAATGGACCACCTTTATCAGCTGGTCTGATGGTTAATTGACTGCTAGTTTGTAACCTATTCAATGCTTAATATTCAGATTTTGTTAGATTATACTTCATTTCATGCTTACGATGAACAGAGTTAGATACATACATTTTCTAAAAATCATTAAGACAGAGTTTCCTCAAAGGCTGTGAGTAAAGGATGTGGATTTGGAATATATGTGCTAGGTTTCTTAAAATTATTATTGTCATATGCATTGCTGTTATTTAACTTCAAAAGAACATTTCTGACAAACATTTTAAAGTCCAAAATTACCTCTGAAAAGTTCTGTATCTGAGTTGGAATAAAGGAAAGTTCTTTCTTTAAGACTCTAGCTTCAGCTGCAGATAAAGTATAGCTGGACAGATTCCAGACTAAGCCTTCTAAATTTTGTTCCAAAATGTCTTTAATGTTGGTGTCCCTGAAGCTTCCCCTTCAGGTTTCCTCTTCATACGCATTCTGCCACGTGAGCGGGACCTATGCTCCTTTACAGTATGAGACTTTATTGCTAGAGGAAACATTAATCTCCCTTGGGGAAAAAGGAGTATTATTCTTGGTACATACATTAAGAACGTTTTGGTGCATCAACAGCATGATTCGCCGCACTCCCTGATTCACCTGGATGGTGCACTTGTGATGTAACTTGAATTACCTTCTTCCTGGCGCTTAAATCAATTATGGGCGTCGCTACAGCTATGGGATTGCTCAACTGTGATGTCTGTTCTCAACTCCATGGTTACCAGGAACACTAGTTATGCTAGATTCATTCATATTAACAGCAGGAGCAGCTTCTTGAGTGGAATTAATGGGACTAGAATTATAATTAATTGTTCTAGGCCAAGTAAACACATTAGAGTTTGTGAAGTCAGCACGGTCTCTAACTTCTTAGTTTTGATGCTGCTGAGTCTACATTCATATACAGCAATAGAGTCCATTACTTCCATGATGTATTTATTTACTAAGGCATTGTCATAATTGTCAAGTAGTTCATTATACAGCTCTTTTATACTTTCAGAAAGTTGTTCTATCTCAAGTTTTGAATACTTGATAAGGAACTACATATATCTGAAACTGCACTCAAGATTAGTCATTTGCCACTTGGCTAATAAATCCAGTATAGTACTGCCATGTGTAGGCATTACTAGGTCGCGAGTCCATGTGGAACAATATTTTCTAGAAAAAAACAGACTTCTAGATGCTAATTCTGATACTGTTGCCTAATTATATAAATTGTTCTCAACAGCACAAACTTTTGTTCTTAAAGAAACAATGTCAATAGGTGTGCTAGAATTTTCAGTACTATTGAACCAAGGAGTAACATGTCCATCTAACATACTAAAAAAATTCTGAGTTCTACTTTCCACATCCAGTATGGTACTTCTAGGATTTTAGTCAAGTTCCACAATGACTAAAGCCATCTCTCTGGTTTTGTTGGTGAAAAACAAATCCTGAATAAGGCAAAAACCAACAACCACTAACCAAAACCAGAACTTGAGTACACTTAAAAAGTCACAGAGCACAAGAAATACACTGAAGGATCCAAGGATGACCAAAGGCTTCCAAAATAACAAGTATTAAATATAAGTACATCTTTTATTTATTTTTTTATTATTTTAGGTATATTTACATATATATGTAACTTTTCATTCCTTGTTGGATGTTTATTATTTAGTATTTTTACACATAAATATATTGTACTGAGCATTTTTAGTAATATGTCTTTAAGGAAGTAAAGTTTTTAGTCGTGTGATCTTTTTAGTTAGTATTTATAATGAGTAAAAGATTTTAGTTGTGAAATGCATCTGATGAAGTAGCTTTGATACGAAAGCGCTTATGCTTTTACATTTTGTACATTAGACACGGATTTATTTTGGAAGCCTTTGGTCGTCCGTGGATCCTTCTGTGCATTTCTTGTATTCTGTTATTTTTGTTTTAGTTGGATCGCTTGTCTGTGTACTTAAAGGATTTTCAACTGGAAACGGACTGTCTACCCCGCTTGGATTACTTTTGAATACTTAGCAATTCTGTATAATATTTCAAACTATATATGTTACTGTTTTTTTTTGACTTGGGACAAGTTTAAATTTGCTACTTCTACTACCATTATCTGATTAATATACAGTGATTAACTAGATATATATGGATTGAAAATCTTCCACACAGAGAAGTTTCTTAAACTGTTTTGTTTTTTTGGACCCACTATACTTGTTTAGTGTTTTTTTTTGAGACTTCGGGGATACCATAGAGATTACTTATTATTTCCTTTTAAATGCATTACCCATTCTTACTTCTATGATAAACTTTACTAGGGCTGACATTTTACTCCGTGTTTCTCTCTCCCTGTCTCTTTGCCTGTACTCTGTTCTACTACCTTCCCCATCCGATTTATCTGTTCCCAGTACCTCAAGTTCTTTAGCCAATTTTCTCCAGTTAGTTCCAGCCACTTCCTGTCTGTCCTCTCGGTCTTCAACTGTAGATATCCCTAACAGGTAAGATTTCCTTCTCACAACTTTTCACTTGTATAATTCTTAAAGTAAAAGCAAAACAACGAAAGCTGCAACAAACAAAGTAAATGCCTTGTCGCTGTTGTTGTAAATACTATAAATCCAATAACAAAAGAAGAACCAGCACAGGCAACCACAGACTTCACAAGACGCCACTGTAATCTTTAAAACTGCAAAATTTATTGTGCACTGATAAGAACGGTAAGCGCTTTCGCTATAGCTTCATCAGACCTTTACAAACAGAAGAAAATGGTCTGCTTTTATATAAGAGCAATCAATCAATTGGACTCAATTAGCTGTAATTAAAACAGCTTAATCATGTTAAAACACTATTAAGGCATCTAAAAAATATAAGAACATTAATAGTAACATCATTTAAATGATGAACTACAAATAAAAGCCTGAAAGGGCTCAGACAAAAAAATAAAAATTTGTATGTATCATATAAAGATACATAAGAGTTACATATACAAAAATAATACATATAAATAATATATACAAATAAAAATACATGCAAAAAGTGTGGTGGGGGAGACATGCTGTTGCTACTGCCTAACCTTACATCCCCTTGCTTTTAATACTGGTCTCAAGGAAGCGCTTTCATTGAGTCCCTTCCCACAATCAGCCCTTAGTCTCATAATCCAATATCTCCTCCATTTGGCTTAATAACTTCCATAACCCTGAACTTAAAATGATGTTCAGTGCCATTAATTTTGACATGTTTGGCTAAAGCATTGGTTGATGAATCAACCCTACTGGCATACAAATGCTCCCTAATCCTAGTTTTTAGTTCCCTGTTGGTTTTCCCAACATAGAATGATCTACAGCAATCACACACAGCTAAATAGACTACATGTGCAGTGTTACAATTAGCCGAAACATGTATATCTGTTTTGTCTCTGATTGTATAAAACTGTCACTCGTATCAATATAGGAGCAAAAGTTGCATCGACCACATGGAAAGGAGCCAAAAACATTCACTACCTCCCTATCTTGGCGACATGTGCGATGGCATAACATATTCTTCAGATTAGATCCATAAGGCCAACATTCCTATCTTAGCATTAGAATTTAAGCGACCTATGTTTTTAGTAATAAACTCCCTACCAGTGTCCCTTTTATATATTGACACGGTTCTTAACTCCAAAACCTCAACCATTTCTCTTGCAACCTACTATAGGCTTTACTTTTGCTGATAGGTATTTAAATGTTGTCAAACCTAAGGCCTGCCTCAGCCTGACTGTCTTTATATGTACCTGAATATAATAACTGTATCTAATTGCAGCATTCTGACTGTCTGTATGTGTTTAACTGAATATAATAATTGTGTTTTAGCTGCATCTACTACCTTAGATAATTCTCCTACCCAGGAATATTGTTCTATTAGTGCTAATTGGAACCTAATAACAGCTCTCTGACCACTTTAAGCAAGTGTTGATTTGTGTAGTACCTGTAAACCTGTTACATAACTATTGTTTACATGCTGAATTGTTGTATGAAGTTTATCTTTACCTGTGGACCCTCTACTGCACAACTGTTTCCAAACTTTCATTTTTCAAACTTCTCTGCTTCCTTTTTCTCTCTCCCTTAGCTCTTCACTTCTGTCCCTTCCTACTTTCTTTCCTCCTCCCACTCCACTCTGTAAACTTCCATCCACTACCCTGCTTCTACTTCTTCCTGCACTCTCCTTCTTCCTATTTTCACATTACACTCTATTTTAACTTATTTTTCTCACTCTCCTTTTCAGTTGCTCCCCAGAGTGCTTTCCCCCTTCTTCATTGAAAAGACAGGAGATCCCTCCCAAAGAGGAGAAGACCGTGAACAATCCACTTGAGCTATAGTAACTTTTTGGGACCCTTCTCCCTTGCTAAGGAGACTCAGTGTATGTAATATCTTGCATTTGTATATTTTTCTAACCACTACCTACCCTTGAGCAGCATTCTACCTCGGTGCGTGTGAAAGCAGCCCACCACTGGTCACTGCACAGCCCCCCCCCCCTCATCCTTGGACTTTCAGTCTTCTCTCCTAATTGCCTCTATCTAATCTCTATAAACCTAACTTTCTGTGTGGAACATCTTCTCCTCGGAGTGTACCTCTCTCCTTATTCCACTAGATGGCAGCATACTCCAGACAAACAGAACAGTAATAATCCCTCTCCCTGCTCCACCAACTTTTCCTCCCTAAAAGTGTCACTGCCCTACACTAAAGAAACCGTAATATTACCTGCACTCACTCACATACTTTTTTTAGTGTGTTCTTCATGAACCAAACATAAAGTCCTAGTTATAAACTAAAACAAACCACAAAAGAAGAAATGTTCAACCATATACCTGCACCCCTGCTACAGTTCTCCTTCTCCAGCCTTAGGTTACTGATTGTTTATCAGGCCTTCCCGCCTCCTTGGCTCTTCCCACTCCGTTCGCCTTGCGGGCTCACTCCGCTCCCCTACCCTGCCCCCAATTCTCTCCCGCCCCCAGTGCTTCTACATTTATTCCCCTCCTACCAGCCACTCCCTCTCCACCAACCAATCCTGATACTCCTGCCCCTCCCCTTCCTCCACCCCATCTTTTCCTCCCTTGACCACTCCCCCCACACTCCTAACATCTCATCACCTACTTTTTCTATCACCTCCTACCAACTCAAACTTCCATGCCCACCCTTCCATCCAAACTCCTTCTACTCTCATCCCTCTCCTTCCTTCTATTATACCTATACCAAATATCCAACTATACTAATTTCCATATACTCTCTCCTCCTCTTACCCCCCAGAACCTCCGTAGTTCCTACTACCATAATATCTCTGCTTCCTTATTTCCCGCCCACCCTACCCTGCTATTAAAAGTAAAGCATTTCCCAACCTCAAATAATAACTTCAAACTTAAACCAAATCCTTACCACCCTCCTCCAACAAAATACAAATCCAAAAAAAAATCCCCCATCCCCCTTACCTTTATTTATCTGGCGACATTCACCCCAACCCAGGCCCTAATTTCTCTCCCACTAATCTCCCACACTCCAACAACAAATCCTCTAACAAAAACCTCAAATTCCTCACTATTAACGCCCAAAGCTTAAAAAATAAATTAACCCTCTTCCATGCCTGGCTCAGTCAAAATTCTCCTGACATAGCTGCTAACACTGAAACATGGCTAAAGCCTCACATTACTGACTCAGAATTCCTACCTCCAGGATTTCATGGTCTCCGATCTGACCGACCAAATAAAAGAGGTGGTGGCGTTGCTCTACTTTACTCCAACCTCCTGTCCATTACTCCATACCCTAACCCCATCCCCTCTTTCAGTAACTCTGAAATTGTTATTGATTTACTAAAAATAAACAACCATAAAAGCGTCTGCATTATTTGCCTTTATACTCCCCCTGGTAACAATACCAATACTCTAGAAGACATCCTCTCCTGGACCTCCTCCAATATTAACCTGGAAACCTTCATTTTGGGTGATGTAAATATTGACTGGGGAAAAATCAATAACACCAATCCCACTATAGCCATCAACCTATTCAAATTCACTCAACTTACTAATTCCATTACTCGACCCAACAAGACTAATCCCCCTGGCACAATCCTTGACTGGATCCTAGTATCTCATCCAAACAAAGTTAGAAAATCAAGCATCACTCCTAACCCATTAGGAGACCATTTCCCTACCTTCGCCATTCGAGCTACAACCTCCTCCCCTCACTCTCACCACTACATTCATACTCGTAACCTAACTTTAACCCTAAGCTAACCAACTGGAGCCCCCTAAAAACACTACCATTAGACGAAGCCGTTGACTACTTCAATTCTACATTCTTAACTGTCCTTAACTCCCAAGCCCCTATTAGAACAAAAAGAGTCAAAACAAATTGCTCCCCTTGGCTCACTAATGACACAAAAATGATAATGCTTCAAAGAGATAAAACCTGGAAAGCCCACCTTAAACATAAGCAACCAGAAATCTTCCTTAAATATAAGCAGTTGAGAAACCTAGTCAAAAAGCAAGTCATTAGAGATAAAAAGTCTTACTACATCAAACTACAAGAAAACAATGCAAGAAATCCCAAACAATTCTGGAATTCTATAAATTCCCCTCCTTAGACCAGGTACAACAAACAACCCCTCCCCTGATACCAGTAAATCTGACCTTGAAATAGCCTCCCTTTTCAATTCATTTTTCACCTCTTCTATTGCTGAGCTAACCAAGACTTTCACCAACAATAACCCTCCCCCCCCCTCCCTGCTGATTCTTCAGTCCCCTTATCTCTTGCCCCCTCTTTCAAACTCAGACCTGTATCCACCGACCTAATAAAGAAACTTCTCCAAAAACTAAAGCCTTGTTCCAATGCTCCTGACAGCATTCCATCCTCCTTCCTAAAATATCTTCTGACTCTATTGCCATACCTGTCAGCATCCTAATTAATAGGCCTTTCCTCGAATCCTACGTACCCAAACTATGGCGCTCAGCCTTCATTTTGCCTCTCCACAAGGGTGGCAAAAATTACACTGTCTCCAACTTCCATCCCACAGCCATCCTCTCCCCTATCTCCAAAATTCTTGAAAAATGTATCCACCTACAGCTCTTGCCATTCCTTACCAAACACCAACTACTCTCTTCTACCGAACACGGCTTCCGCCCTGGACACAGTACTACCACCGCCCTTCTTTCCTTCTTGCACTCTGTCAACTCAGCACGTGACTCTGGTAACATAGTCTCCTCTGTTCTTCTAGATTTATCCAAAGCCTTTGACACCAGCTCTCATTCCCACCTTCTAAACCACCTCTCTAATTTCAACCTCTCCCAAAAAACTCTTTCTTGGTTCTCCAGCTACCTTTCAAACAGGTCCCAAGCTGTGAAATGGGGCCAAGCTACCTCTACTTTCCTTCCTACCCCCACTGGAGTACCCAAAGGCTCCATGCTCAGCCCATTATTATTCAACATCTTTATTAATGACTTCCACAAAGCCATTCCCAACACCAAAATTGTGCAATATGCTGACCATTCCACTTTAATCTGTTGTGCCCCTAATCTAATAGAACTAAAAGCCCTAACACAGAGTGCCTTCTCAACCACTGAAAACTGGATGCTCCAAAATCATCTCGCCCTTAATGCAAACAAAACTAAAATCCTCCTTTTCACCCCATCTAAATCATCCTCAATAGATAAGGACTCATTTTTAATTACCAGCCACAACACCTCCACCATTGAGATCGTCTCCTCCACCAAGCTTCTCGGCGTTATAATTGATGACCAACTAAAATTTAATTACCATATCCAGCTAAACATAAAAAAAACACACATAAAACTTGGCTTACTGTATAGAAACAACCACTTACTCTCTCCTCACACCAGACTTACCCTTGCCTCCCTTCTGTATGGTGCTCCCCTCCTCACTAATTCATCTTCCACACTTACCTCCAAACTGGAACAATGCTACAACAAAATCTCTAGATTTGCCACTAATGCCAAATCCTCCTCTCATCACTGCACCTCCCTCCACTCCCTAAACTGGCTTGAACTCCCCAATCACCTTGACTTTCTCCAAATCATAACAGCCCACAAATTATTGTACCACCCTACAAACTGCCCTGCTCTTTCTAACATTCTACAGCCTTATACCCCCCTTAGATCACTTAGATCTTCTCACCAAAACCTAATCACCTTACAAAAACCTAAGCGCCCCGCAGGTCAACTACTCATATCCTTTACCCTAGCCAAAAAATGGAATGCCCTGCCCTACACAATTAGGTCCTACACCAAACTTAACATCTTCAAAAACCATCTTCATTCCTACCTCTGCCTAAACAGGAAATGCAACTGCACTCTCCAGCCCATACCTCTCAAGCTATCATCCCACTTCTCTCCTGGCTAACCTCTTTTACCTACCTAACCTCTTTAATATACTCAGCATAGATACCTAATTAGTAAATCCTGATTTCATGCCATAAGCCAAGTATTTCCTCCTGAACAACTGAATTGTTAACATTTTTATTTATTTTATTTCTGTTATTTGTAATACAACTGTATCTGAATTTTTTATGTAATTAAACTGCTGTTTTCCTGCTGGAGCTTTTCTCCCTGGGCCTCCACTGAAAACAGGCCACCTAGCCTAGTGGACCTCCCCGGTAATCAAACTGAAATATACAAATAAATAAATAGATTTATTCTTATAAACATACTTTGGTACGTCACCAACCGATGCTCGAATCTCATCATTGGTAGTCAAAACCTCCCAATGCTTGTTGATAATCTCCGATACAAGTCTATTGCTAGCAGAAAAAAAAATGGTAGTCCAATGTCAAACTGGGAGGTAACTATACCACTCACCTCTCCACTGACCATGTTCGAAAAGTATGGAATGGCCCTACCTTGTCTTAACATATCAATGTCACTAATCCCTGTATTCACCTGTACCTCACTATACTTCATACAATCTCTCCTTTAATGAATATAGCTCATTGGCAAATCCTTCGTCAGATGCATGAAGTCTGGAAGCTCGCATCCCTTGACCCCTTATGATGTTCTTAAAAATATACTGCAGATGCATGCTCTGTCTGTGAAGCAAAGTGTTTCTATAACATTGTTTCCTAAAAACTCCAGTGTTAACTAACCCAGGTTCCAATCTTTCAACATAAATATCAAGGTAAGGGATTTTGCTTCGTGAATAGGTCATGGTAAACTTCAAAAAAGTCAGTCATAAATTTTGCAGTTTTAAAGATTACAGTGGCGTCTTGTGAAGTCCGTGGTTGCCTGTGCTGGTTCTTTTTTTGTTATATAATTCTTAAAGTATTTTCTGCCACTTCATAAAGATAATTACCTCTTTATGGATATCTGAATTCTCCCTAATCACTTGTGTACATTAACAAGACATTCTCTCATTATATCTCGTGTTTCCACCCTGCATAGCACCATTTTTTCCACATGGATCTATAACCTACTGATTTAGTTACACAAGCAAGTGTCAAAAGGGTGGCCTTAAATTAATTCAAAGTCTAGTATTCCTAGACACCCCAGATCCAATGGAAGGACCAACTTATCGCCCCTGACCTTTGCCCTGTCCCTGCATATAATTTTTTTTTTTTAACTTAATATAACTTCTTATCAGGTTGTAAAAGGAAGGCCTGACCTGTGCAAACACTTTCAGTGCTTGTATCTTACTCTTCAGATTTGTAATTAAAAAAAAAAAGTGTGAAGAAAGTACAGTTGTGTAAGATCTTACCATAACAGTAGATGAGTTATCCTGCTGAGGTAATCTGATGCCTAGCTGGCACACCAAAGCCAAAACCTTGTAGATGCTCCATACATCCAACAAAATCTCCGTCTGTGGGTGTAGAAGTACATAAGCAGATGTATTAGCATAAGATACTCAGACAATCTAGAGTCAGAAGACCCTTGAAGTATATGAGGACCACAGATAAGTAGTCCAGCTAAGACAGAAGGAAGAAAGGTGATCTCCCCTCAAGTCCACAAGATGTACAGGACAAAAAGGAAGAAAGCACAATAAAAAAGGGGGGTAGGACAGAGAGAGAGAGCGAGAGAAGCAATACTGCAACAGTGATCAGTAGGATATCTAGTGTTATGGTTAAGTTCTTACTCAACATTCCTTCCTTGGATCACTGCTGCAGTATTCCAAAACTGATGGGTGATTTGCAAAGTTGGAGTGTGTTAAGGGTGGATGAATCAAATGCAGGAAAGCTGTCTACCAGACCTAGCAGTTTAGATCTAGCAAAGGACATTCTAGACCTAGAAAATGCATCCACTGTATAATGTCTAGTAAAAGTATGAACTAATAACCATGTGGCCGCATCAAGAATGGCTCAGGAGTCAATACCTTTCAAGAAGGTTCTGGATGAGGAGTCAGCTCTGGTGGAATGAGCTTTCATGGGTGATGGCATGGATTTGCCATGTGAGGAGTAACAGAAGGAGATGGATTTGGAGATCTAGTTGGATATAATTTGTTTGGAAACAGGGTTATCCATATTACCCTTCTAAAAGGAGACAAAAAGTTGGTCTGTTTTCCTGAAAGTTTTCGTCCCGTCCAAAATTTCACCTGCCTGTGGACATCCAAGGAATGGAGGAGTCTCTCCCCTATTTGGTGGGTTAGGACAGACTGTACATTGTTGGTCTGGTTGAGAGACTGTTCAATAACTACTTTAGGCACAAAAGAAGGGTTAGCCCTTAACAAGAATCTATCCTTGTGAACGATGAGGGAAGGAGTGTCCATTAAGGCTTTAATTTCAAACTTTTCTGGCAGAGGTAACAGCAACCAGTAATACAGATTTCCAGGTACAGAATTTCATGGGGACAGTGGCTGTCAGTTCAAAAGGAGACCATACATTTTTCCAGGACAAAATTCAGATCTCATGAGGAAAAAGCCACCCTCCTGGGGAGAATTAGATGAGGATTCTTTTTAAAAAGTGTTTCACTTCGATCCTAGAACATAAGGGCAGGTCTACACACATACAGGTAGAAATAGGCAAGAGTGCCTTGATGTAAGAGTAGGCTAGTCCATTTTTAAGTAGCTCTTAAAACTTAATATAAGAAAGAAAATCTTTTCCACTTGGAGATACAGGTTTTTCTAGTGGTAGATTTTCTCTTCTGGAACACCTGTACTACATCCTCTGAAAACTGGTGTCTGAAAGATAAGGTACTAGTACCCAAAGCATCAGATTGAGAGCCTGCAGGTTGGCGTGTACCAGGGTTCTTTTTTTCTATGCAAGTCCACTTTCTGAGGTAACTTGTAGTGATGGCCCAGGCTACATGGAAAAGAAAGGGGAACCAATGCTGCCTGGGCCAGAAGGGAGTCACTAATAAGATCTTTTGGTTTGTCCCTTTGGATCTTCAGGAGAACCTCTGTGATTCAGAGGGGGGAGGCATAGAGGGACATTCCCACCCCAGTGGAAGGACATGGTATCTGTTTCCCCAGGCCCGAGGGCAAGGGGTCCTGGAACAGAACAGCTTGAGCTGTCTGTTCTGAGAGAGAGAGAGATCTACTTAAGGAGCACCCCATTTGTGACCTATATTCAAAAAGATCTCTGTTCAACATCCATTCATGAAGGTTTTCCATGGATCTGCAGAGTGACTCTGTGAGAACACTGTCTACTGATTGAAAGTAAACAGCTTGAATGGACAGATCTGCTTTTATTGCACAGTCCCATGCCATTAAAGCTAGCCTGCAAAGCTATTACAACTTTGCCCCCCTCACACTCTTACTGATGTATCACATGACTGTGGTGTAGTATATGTAAATCCTGAATGGTCCTGGGTTACAGATGTGACAGAACACTTGAAGGACTTGAATAATGGCCGTTTCATTGACAGTTATGTGTTCCCTTATTTCCCTGAAAGACCACTGCCCATGAATTCTTGTGTGTTCAATCAACACACCTCCAAACTAGAGCTGATGCATCTGTGTAGACATCTTGTGTTTGTGTAGATGAGTGAAAAGGCAGGCACGGATCGAGAAGCATCGGATATTCATCACTGCAACTTTTTCTTCAGTAAGGGCAAAAAATAGGATTTGGAAGTCCACAGGGTGGCAGTATTAAAGCCAAAGGGACTTCAAGTACCACTGGATCTTTCTCTTGTGTAGTCTTGCATATGGCACCATGGGTATTACAGTGGTTACCATTTAGCCCAGAATTCTTAAGATTTTTCATGCTGAAGTAGATTCCAGAGGAAGCAGGGAGTGGAAGTAGCAGGTCAAGGATAGGACTTTCTGCTTGGGGGTGGAAGGCTTTCACATTAAGTATATTTGTCTTGCAAATCAAAAAAAGATCCTGACAGGGAGGTCAGGGAAGTCTTAAGTTTGAGGGTGAAACCAAGCCTTTCTAGGTGCAAAACAGTATAACTGAGATGCAGTCAAAGGGCATCCTGGGAGAAGGCCTGGATGAGATGATCATGCAAGTATGGAAATATCTGTATTCCCCAAGTTCTGCAAAAGACAATGGCCAGCGCAATGCTCTCTGAAAAGACTATGGGAGCAGTGGATAGACTGAATGGTAAAGCAGAAAACTGAAAGTGTGATGAAAACAAAACAAAAAAAAAAAAAAAAAAAAGAGGACCTGAGGAATTTTCTGCAGGAAGGACAGATGGGGAGATGTGCAGGGGTATGCATCTTTTATGTCCAGGGAAAATAGAAAGGCTTGAGGAAGGATAAAGGGAAGTAGAGTTTGTTGAGAGTGCAACTTGAAAAATGACACTTTCAGAAAGGTGATAAGTCTAGATTTGAGGGGGATGGAATTTATTGGAGTAAACTGGCAAAGGAACCAAGGTATATGGAGGAAAATAGAATTAGAAGACACCAGACTGCAGGTTAGAGACTGCCTTCCACATCAAGGACTGATAAGAGTATAAACAAAGAGAAAGAAATGGGGGAGGGGTGTCCCAAACAAAAGATCAGCTCTGGCAGACTTTTTAGTAGAATCTAGAACAGAAGCTGCAGTTTAAAAAGGAATAATTAGTAGAGCATATAAAATATTGCATAACTATAGCAACCAATCAGAGTAGGTTAGAAAGGATTGGGAAGAGAGACTGGATAAGCAAATCACAAAGAAACAATGGAAGGATATATGTACGTTTCCTAAATATGCAACAAAGTCTAAAAAATTTAGGATCTTTGCTTGGAAATGTTTACACAGGTATTTTTTTATACCACAAGTGGACTCCAAAGAATTTTTCTGCAGGCAGACAACAAATGTTGGAGGTATGATTGGTGAAGAAAGATGCAACTGGGAACATATTTTCTGGGAGTTTAATGAGTTGGCAGACTAAAGATTCCATGCAGAAAGCTTTGAGAGAGATACTGGGTGAGTAAATTTATATTACCAAGGAAATTATTTTTTGAGCTATGAGTACAGAATCAGAATTGCCTAGCCGTAGTAAGGCCTTGCCAAGTCTAATTATGGTGGCTGCCATAACAGCAATTACTAGAAAATAGAAATCAAAGTCTAAATCAACTGTACTAGAATTAGTGAATATAGTGATGAAACTACTAGAACTGGGATCTTTAGAAAAAGTTAAGAACAAATTACATAGGAAAAAAATGGGAATTGTGGGTACAATACATGCAAAAGAGGAACAAGGTTTAAATGAATGCAGGACATGAATGAGCTATATAATGTTTAACTGGCAATGACTGGACAGATTTTAAGTGATGTATAATGTTTGCAACTACAATTGTATCAATGTGGTTTGTAATGTATAATGCTTGCCACTAGAATTGTATCAAGATTGTTTTCATTTATATAAATGTAAGACTGCCTATGTCATATGTGATAATTTAATAAAGATGCTTCTTGCTTAACAAAAGACAAGTCTAGAACTGATCTCCATGTACCCTCCTTCCTGCGAACCAGGAAAATTCTTGAATAAAAACATTTTCCTAGGCCTAGGGATGGTGCAGGTTCTATTGTCCCATAGGATGAAAGATCCTAGGTGACGGGTGGGATGAAGTGAACCTGGCTGGGCAGTTGTGGAGGGATTCCCCTCAATGAGTGTTGCTGCCTTAAGGACATTTTGCAAACCATACTATTTGATGGACAAATCCCATTTGTCTGTGTTAATGAATCCCCAATCTGGGAGGGATAAAGTGAGTGTGCTAGACAGGGTTTTTTTTTTTTTTTTTTGACTGAACAGGGAGGCAGAGAGACAGAAGACAGTCAGGCTGAGGCTGGATTATTTGGAAAAAAATGTTTTTCTAAGTTTGGGATCTCTGTAGGGTTTCTCCTGAAATCTTTTCCTGGGTTGTTTCCTGCCCTTCTGTGGTAGTTTTTGTTCTCTATAAAGGAAGTAGGTTTGGTGGGATGATGCATTTGATAGCTAGGAAATGAAGTAAGAAAAATTTGTTTGAAATCCTGTACAATTTTTCCCCTCTGTAGAAATATGAAAAGTTCAGCTGCAGTAGAGACAATAATCATAATATACTCATAAAGGAGAATCCAGTAACATGGCCTTGATATCCTCTGGGAGGAACTGCAGGTAAAGTCAAGTAGGTCTATGTATGACAGAGCCTGTAGTTGCAGGTCTGGAGGAAGCTTCCACAGCACCATAGCAACATGTTATAGAATGCCTACCTACTTGCTTAGTCTGGTTATGCACAAGGACCGCCTGTGCTTTATGCTCAGAATCCTCCCAATTAGCCACAATTTTATTTCATTCCCCTAGGACAGACAAAATATATTTCGACATCCAAGTTTAATAATTTAAAGCCCTAAAAGCCAAGGTGGCAGCCTTCTTAGTATATCTGTCAACGACCCTACTATGCCCTATATGAAGGCAACACATTTGCTGCAGATAAAGCTCAGTGGGCTTATCAGTTGAGACAGAAATGACTGAAGGTTTTGCAACAGGGTTTTTATAGAGAAACCTCAGGTCTTCAGAGACCTTATAAACCTTTTAGGCTTTTTAGGAGCTGGAGAATGGGAGTTAGGAGAAGAAGAGGTGGATGCAAAAGCATCCAGAAAGGCCTACAAGACTGTGGGGTACAAGGATAGGTTTAGCGGTTCCCAAATCCAGCAAGTCATATCATCTTTTTTGTACATCAGTAATTTGTCTGGATTGCCACTCAAAATGTTGCACCATCCTAGTGACAGTTTACTCAAATGAAATTTCTTCTGTAGGAGAATCAGGGAATGAAAAGTTGTGTAAAATCTTACTGCAATTTTAGATGTCCTTCTCTTCTATATGCTGCAGTATCCATAACATGGGGGAGTCCTCCTCCAGTTTGACTCGTATGTCCAGCCATTTTACCAAAGTTAAAATGCTACTGCAAAGCTACGTGTGATGCCCCACATCACTCAGCCTACATCAGCCATAAATGGACGTTGGGTATAAATAAATACTTCTAGAATCCAACCCTTTTCAAAAAGCCAGGTATGAAGCCAAGGACCTAATCAAGTGGGCCTTGACCCTGCTAGGAGCAGTTTTGTTATGATGAGTATATCAAAAGGTAAAAGTCTCAGACAACATCTAGAAATAGTCTGCTTTGACACAGGTTGTTTCTTCTTCTTACTTTCACAAGAAATTAACTGATACAAAGATCTGAAAGATTTAGTTCTGTCAAGACAGTACCCGAGTTGTCTGTGGACATCCAAGGTATGGGGTATCCTTTCTCCCTCATTTTTAGGTTCAGGAAAGAAAATGGGGAGATGGACAGTTTGACAAAGTAAACTTTGATACCACTTCAGGCATAAAAAAAGGACTGGTTCTTAAAGAAACCTTGTCCCTGTGGAAAATAAGAAAGGGTTGACTCACCATAAGAGCTTGCAACCCAGATACTCTTTTTGCAGAAGACAGAGCAATCAGTAAAACTGTTTTCCATGTTAAGAACCTCAAAGTCAGCCAGGTTAGCTGGTTCAAATGGAGTAGGTGTTAGCTTCACTAAAACAAAATTAAGATACCAAGGGAGGAAAAGTATACAGGATCATTCCTTTCCAAGTAAAAGAAAAGGCATCTGTGTTCCAGGCCTTCTTGTACGGAGACCTGCAACAGAATTTTGCCAGTTGATTATTCAGACAGGAGGCAAACATGTCTACCTGACGTACTCCCCACAGACGTATCAAGATCTAGTTTTCATTTGGAAGGGTCTGCCGCAGTCCTCCTCAGCTTGTCTGCCACACAGTTTTGTTCTGACAGAAGGCAGGATGGTGTCGAGTGAGATTGCTCTGTGAAGCTATATTCCAAACTAACATGGATATAGTCTGCAAAGTGGGTACAACCTGGTTCCCCCTGCTTGCTGATGTATCACATGACTATGGCATTGTCACTGACAACCTGAAGAGGTTCCGGAGACCAAAGATGATTCAGAGTCAAGTGCCTTTATCAAGGCAAGCATCTCTGACATTTATATGTTTGCATCTATACTTGGTGTCCCACACACCCTGCACTTTTATCTGCATGTGTCCTAGGTGTCTCACACACCCTGCACTTTTATCCCTCCTGAAACTGCTCCCCAAGCAAAGTCCTAGGCACCTGTGGTGACTGACTGGTTTGGAACAGGAAGACAGAAGGGGAGACCTGGATTTAAGGATATCTGTTGTCTCCACCAAATGATTTCTCTTCTGACAAACTGCAGCAATTAAATTTGAAAAGACAGAGAGTGTTGGTGCAGAGGCCAAAAACTAAATTTTTATCCAAATAGAAATTTAAAATCTAATTTTATCATCTGGGAGGTTCTGAGAATGCAGACATGCAAATCTCATCAAAACAGTACCAGCAGCTCTAGCCATGGAAGAAGTATTAACAGAGTCACACACATACTGTTAACAATGAGTAGTGACCTGTGCAATAGATTAAATTATTTAAAGCTGATTTTTACCTCACAAGAAAAAACTGCAGACAAAACATTCCTCATAACTTCACAATTAGTCAGAATAAACTTTGACAAAAGAGTGACAATTAACAATTTTGAAAATCAAACTTGAAGTAGTATACAATTTTTCCCATACTTATCAATAATTTCCCATCCTTACCAAAAAGTGTAGGTTTGAATCAACTAGGTGTTTAGTAGCTGTGGGATCAACTAAAGCTAGAGCTTCTGGGCCATGTTTGGGAATGGTGTATAAAAACTTAAAAGACTGAGGAACTTTATTCATCCTATCTGCCTTTTTATGGGCAGCTAAATGACTATCAGGAAAATTGTAGGCAGTAACACAAACATCCTCTAAATCAGAACAGGAAGAGTGGGTGTAGGTTCAGAAAATTCATAGTATTTTCTGTGGGACTGAAAACCTGGGTGATCTCCCAATGAAAACACTTACACATTCTAGCAAAAGCCTCAGAGAAACAGAACCCCCCCCCCCCACACACACACACACACCCCACCCCCACACACAGGCAGAAACAGAAACTCTCTTCTGAATCAGAAATCCGAGGAGAAAACCCTTGTATCTGCCCCTTCACCTTCCTGTTTAGTTTCAGAATCTTGAATCTCTTTGGGAAATGAGGTATCCCTCCTTCTTTTACTGGAAACTACAAGACAGATCAATGGCCTGAATTAAACCCAGAGCCAGATCCAGTTAACTACTCCTAAAGGAATTTGAGGAGGAACAGACACATGCCTAGTTCTCAGTTTCATTTTGATAGGACAAATGGGGCCAAACATGTTAGCAATGGCGGCAGCAGCTTCCCCAGTGATGGACACAGCATTCTGACAAATCAGGGAAGTCTTCTCTGTTCCTCTCCCAGGACTGACAGCACTGGCTCTCACATGCCCACTGAGGGGACCCCAACAGCTGCATAGGACATGGCTAGCCCCCTGTCCATAGTGGCTGTATGTGCTACACCAGAGAGATATGGGACAAAAGATGAATAGTCTAAGGTACAACAGATGGCCACAATAAAGTTACCCTCCTGCAGGTGAGGTAAATTGCTGGCCTGCTGTGACAGCAAAGGCTGTTTGCTTAACTTTTTCTTTTTGTGGTTGGAAGAAGGACCAGCTGTGGGACCGGAAGCTTGCTCCATGATCAAGCAGAAATTGGTGTATTTTCTGGTGAAGACAAGTAGCAAATACCACTAAAAACTACAAGTCTTTAAAAGTCACTTTTTGCATAGAAAAAAACACAGTACAAAACACTTTAAAACCCCATGCCACCCCTAAAATGGTAAAATAAACAATTTCTCCATAGGAGAAAAAAAGTTTTCAGTTACTTCACACAACTTTTAAACTGACAGGAATAAAGAATGCTCCTGTTTAAAAGTAAAGTACAGTCTGATGACAGTCCCCTAAAACACAAAACTCTTAGCTTTAAAATAACTTTCCTGAAGATGAATGTGACAAAACACAAACAACATTTAGAAAATATAAGGTTTTTCCCCAAGGGAACTTGTCTGCCTATCAAAGGAAAGGCATCAAGCCAACTGCCGGTCCTCGAACGTCTGAGAGGATCATAGTCTTCGGTAGAGCTTATCACCTAAACTTGTCTTTTAGTTGGCTCAGCTTGAGCTGCCTGACAGTTTGGGCATGTGGAAGGCACCCTGAAGCTTTGGAAACTGGTTGGCTGTTATATTTTTGGCAGGCTATAATCCATAAATATATATGCCTACTGCAGCAGTGAACAATATGATGAACATCTAGGGGTACTGCTGAAGGCCTGGGCTGTTTAATACCTTAAAAGCTTACCAAACAGCTTTGGATAAATGGTAGTACTCTGCTTTCTCCCCAGCTTAAAATTATCTCTAATAAGGTTAACAGATTCTCCAAATGTAACATATTCAGGCAGACAGTCTAAGGAAACAATATTATCATTCGGTATCAAGACACAATGGTAAGTAGGTCTGGTCAGAATAAGAAAGATCTTCCTCTTCTGAATCTTCTCAGTGGAAAGGTTATTTCTGTTCACTTAATGTAAGTCTATTATCCCAAAAGGAGAAGTTAAAGGATTCAAGGTCAAGGTAGTGGAGGTTTTCTGTAATACTGTGAAATGCTCCTTTGTGACCATTCTACAGCCAAAAGATAGAAACAAACTGGGTGATTCTGTGGTTGGAATCTGTATTTCAAACATCCAAGCCTTTGAGGTCTGCTAGCTCAACTGCATACTCACACAACAAGAAACAGCTAAGTCTTGGGCATCCCCTCAACAAAACCTACTTAAAGAAACAGCTACAAAAACCTTCACGATATCAGAGGACAGTTGAGTCTCTCACCTGGCCTCACAAAGTAGGGATGCTAACCTCCATGGATACCTGGTAATCAATGCATGGCTACAATCCAGTATTAATATACAAGAAGAACACTTCTCTGAGACTTGGAAACAGATCTGTTTTCATACAACAAATCCACAACATACCTCGTTATTCACAACAGGGTCTATGACTGAGTGAAAGTTCACACTAGCAAATTACATGAATGATGGCAGTGGCAGCACCAGGTAAATACGGCCCCAGTTGGGGCTGGTGAGTCACTCCAGCCTCTCTACACACACACAGTTATCATATTCTTTTGGGCTTCTCCTTTTTGCAGTGTTACCTATGGCATTTCAGACACTCCCTACATTTCTAATTTTTCTCCCTTGGAGACCTAGCACTGGAAGACGACTCAGCTAAAAGGGAGTGGAAAAGTATTACCTGGGCCAGGGCTACTACTCTACTAACTTATGACGCTGAATAAAAAAAAATTAGGTTAAGCAAATCTTCTTATCAAGTTTCACAGGCATACTATATATAATAGCAAGACCCTTACTTAAAGTGAATTGACACTGTAGGTAGTATTCCACTGGTGGAGGAAAACTCAGTGGTGATTTTCTTCCCTTAGGGCCATTAATAGCCAAGTCAAAGTAACAAAAATTCAAAACTACAGGCCAGATACGCAGCAGTATACAAATCTGCTGCAACAATTAAGACAAAAATCCAAACAAGAATTTGATAACAGTTTCCCAGGAAAGCAAAGTACCTGTTCACACTAGCAGCAGCAAAAAAGAAGGGAAAAAATAGGCATGGTGTGTGTGATAATATCAGGCAGTACCTGAAGACTTTCAACTGCTATTTAAGTCTAGCTAGAAGACGGACATCCACCTGTGGCTATAAAGTACAGTTTTGTACCTACCATAAATGTAGATGTCCGAACTGGATAGCAACTGCAGTCATAACAACTGGGTTGTCCTGTCGTCAGGCAGCCCTTCAGTCGGCCGGATTCCAAAGTCCGGGTCCGGCTTCGGCTGATGTCGCACTTCACCCGACGTCATCTCTGTTGGTCTTCGGGTATAAAAGCATCAGCCGACGCCATTTTCTTCAGTGTTTCTTGCCCCAGATGCCAGAAGCCCTCTAGAAGGCTAAAAATTTTGGATAGATGCCAATGTTTCCAAAAGATAGAGGTAAACACAAAAATAAGCATGTATGTACATAAATACAAACAAATACACCATGAAAGACTCCCCCCCACTAGCTAGCTATTAGGAGGGTAAACACCCTAGGAGTACCACAGAGGGAAGGAGGGAGGGTAATCCTGACTGCAGATGCTATCCAGTTCGGACATCTACATTTATGGTAGGTACAAAACTGTACTATGTCCTTCATGGATGCATCTGCAGTCATAACAACTGGGTAGAATACCATAGCCAACTAGGGAGGAGGATAAAAGTAGATTATGGTGTGTTTAGGATCCCTTGCAGTACAGCAGTGGCAAACCCTGCTCGGGATCTGGAATATAGAGGTAAATTATAATGCTTGGCAAATGTATGCACGGAGGTCCAAGTAGCCGCCTCAATAATGTCTTTGGTAGCCACTCCTCGTAAGAAAGCTGTGGTAGTGGCTGTTGCCCTTGTAGAATGAGGTCTTATGTTCTGTGGAATTGGCTTTCCATGGAAGGAGTAACAGAATCGTATGCAATTTCCTATCCATTTGGAGATAGCTTTTCCTTCCCTTCCTGTTGCATAAGCTACGAAAAGTTGGTCAGTCTTTCTGCTATTTTTTGTTCTGTCCAAGTAGTAGCGTAGCTGTCTATGTACATCCAAGGTATGCAGAATTCTTTCCCCTCTGTTTTGTGGGTTGGGAAAGAAGGTAGGTAGGTGGATTGCCTGGTTTAAAGACACTCTGGATACCACCTTAGGCATAAATGTAGGATTAGTCCTCATGGACACTCTATCTTGGTGGAAGATTAGGAAGGGTTGCACTGCCATTAAGGCCTGTAGTTCTGAAACCCTCCTTGCTGAAGTAATTGCCAGTAGGAAAGCAGTTTTCCATGACAGGTGTTGTAGGTCTGCTGTTGCTGCTGGTTCAAAGGGTGATAGTGTCAATTTTTCTAGCACAAAGTTTAAGTCCCAAGCTGGCAATGGTGGTTTCCTTGGAGGTTTTACATTCTTGATTCCTCTGAGGAACTGCCTGAGCAAAGGGTGTGAATAAACAGGTGGATCAAAGCTGTATTCTGCTGAAATAGCTGATGCATGAATCTTGATGGAGGAGTAGGAGAGGCCTGAATGAAGTAGTTCGGCCAGATACTCCAGAATGTTAGGCATATCTATGTTTGATACATCTTTTCCTCTTTCAGAACTCCAAATGACAAACCTTTTCCATTTCCCAGCATAGTTCCTTCTTGTTGAAGGCCTGTGTGCTTCAAGAATAATGTCTTTAACTCTTTGTGAAAGTTCTGGATTAGCAGCTGCTATGTGATGTTCCATGCAGTCAGTTGCAACGTTTTTAGGTTTGGATGCATGGTGCTGTAGTTGTTCTGAGTTAGCATCAAAGGCATCAGGGTATTGGCCACATATTGTTCGAGACATGCTCCTCAGCAGTGGGTACCAGTGTTGTCTTGGCCAGTTTGGAGCTATCAGGATTATCCTTGGACGTTCTTCCTTGATTTTTAGTAGTACTTTGTGTATCAAGGGAAGAGGTGGGAATGCATATGCTGTTAGGCCTTCCCAGCTGAAGGAGAGTGAGTCCACTTTCCATGCTAGTGGGTGGAATGTCCTTGTGCAGAATTTTGAGCTGGTGATTGAGAGGGGATGCGAATAGATCTATCTGAGGCATTCCCCATTTCTTCGAGATGGTCTTGAAGATGTCCAGTGCAGCTGCCATTCGTGGGCATCCGATGTGGTCCTGCTTAACATATCGCCAGAGAGTTTTCTTTCCTGGTACAAATATTGCCTGTAACTGGATGTTGTAGCTGAGTGCCAGGCTCCACAGCTCCAAAGTCATTCTGCATAGGGGGTAAGAATGAGTGCCTCCCTGTTTGTTGATGTACCACATGACTGTGGTGTTGTCTGTCCTTATCATCAACTGACCTTCCTTGAGAAATGGTCTGAACTTTTGGATTGCCAGTTTTACTGCCAGCATTTCTTTTAGGTTGATGTGTAGGTGAAATTGATCCTGTGTCCACAATCCTTATGCATTTGTCCAGCATGTGGGCTCCCCATCCTAGGTCTGAAGCGCGTCTGTTGTGATGGTCTGGCTTGCTTGACCTTTGCGGAAAGGCAGGCCTGGGTTTGACTGGCATGCCTGAGCCCACCATAGGAACTCCTGTTTTAAGCATGGTATTAGTGGGATTTCCGTTTCTAGGCTGTGTCTGTGTTGGGACCATAAATTCTTTGGGTACCACTGTAGTTTTCTCATATGTAGTCTGGCAAATGGAACCAGGATTATGCATGATGCCATGAAACCCAAGGCCTGCAGTACCTTTCTTGCTGTTAACTTGTTCAGTTTTGTTAGTGCCAAGAAGTAAAGAGGAGTTCTTTTGTTTTCTGTAGTTAGGAATGCCATTTGTCTTACTGTGTCCAATTCGCTCCCAGGAAAGTCCTTGTCTGGGATGGTATCAGTCTTGACTTTTGAAGATTGACTGTGTATCCCAGTGCTTGTAGCAAGTAAATGACCCTTTGTAAATCTGTTGTCAGCTTGCTTTTGTTGTCTCCTTGTAGCAGGCAGTCGTCCAGGTATGGATAAATTTGAATTCCCTGTAGTCTGCAATGGGCGATTACTGATGCCAGGCATTTTGTGAATACTCTGGGCGCAGTAGATAAGCCAAAGGGCAATGCTGAGAATTGATAGTGCTCTGATCCTGCAAGAAATCTGAGGTATCTTCTGCAGATTGGTCGAATGGGGACGTGCAGGTATGCCTCCTTGAGATCTAGAGTTACCAGCCAACACTCCTTGCCCAGCATGGGAAGAAGTTGCTGTAGGGTCAGCATTTTGAATTTTGGGACAATGATGTATGTATTTAAGGTGGACAGGTTAGAATTGGTCTCCAACTGTTTTCCTTTCTTGGAACAAGGAATAGTCTGGAGTAGAACCCCTTTCCTTGCTCTGCTGTTGGCACTTTTCCACAGCTCTCATGTTTGCTAACTCCATTATCTGTTGTAGAGCCTCTGTTTTTTGATTTGGAGGTAGATTTGGCATTCCTCTTTTGATTGGTAAAGTGTGGAAGTGGAACGGTAACCTTGATCTATGGTTTGTAAAATCCACTTGTCCTTTGTTATGTGGTGCCAGTTTTTGAAAATAATGTTAGCTTTCCGCCTAGAGGAGCTGCTATTTGTTCCCTGGTAGGCGGATTTAGGATTAAGTCACTGTGGCTGTGTTGATGTAGTGGCAGAGGTTGAGTCTGTGCCTCTGTTGTTACCTTGCCACTGTCGTCCTCTGTAGGTACTTCCTCTGGATTGGTTTCTGCCTCTGGAACGTCTATTCCTGCCCCTTTGGGGTCTTGTGGAGTCAGGAAAGGACCAATTTTTGGCAGGCCAGTTCCTGCTAAACCTTGGGGTTGAACCTGCAGGAAATCTTTAACTGTTTGGACTGATTTTGCCTTTTCTTCCATTTTCTTCATAACCTGCTGGGCAGGTGTACCAAACAAACTTGTCTTATCCATAGGAGCATCTAGCAACTTAGATTTAACATGATCCGGTAGAGCTTGCTCCCTTTAGCCATGCATGCCTTCTAATTACTGTGCCAGTCATGGCTGATCTAAATGAAGCCTCCAGTGCATCATAGCCACATTTTAAAGAATGGTTACTAACCTGCTGTATGTTATTTACCATTTCTAATACATATTTCTTATCAAGAGATTCATCAGTGGTTAGCTTTTTAGTTAACTGATCAAGCATAAACTCTTGGTATTGTATCATGTGAAACTGACAATTTAAAGCTCTAGCTGAGAGAGTGGCTGAAGTGTAAACCTTTTTACCCCATCTGTCTAATGACCTTGCTTCCCTTTCAGAAGGAATAGGGTTTTTAGCTATGGTCGCTGCTACTGCCTTGGGACCCTGGGATATAGTTTCGGGTCTGCAAGAGGGGCCTTGTAAAGGTGGTGATGAGTATCTGGCACCCTGTAAAATCTGTCTGGTTTGGCAGGGGCTCGGGGTAAAGAATCTGGAGCGGAGCAGACATCATTGAAAGCATCATCCACCACAGAGAGAACAGGAGGTATAGCTAAGGGCCTGTGCTGTGGAAGGTGCAAAAGGTCCTAAGTCTTTTGCTGGAGTCTGAAAAATCCTGTTGCTGCCATTGGAACTGTTCTCGCATGGCATGCAAGGTTTCCCCAAAGGAGAATTCTTCTGGTGGGGAAGCAGCTGGAATGGATTCTTCAGCATCAGAATCTTCAAAATTGGAGAAAGGAGCCTCTGGCTGGTCAGTTATGTCTGATTCATCAGCAGAATCATCAGAGGACACTGGCTCAGGGGGCTCTGCCCTAGGTCTCTTCTCTGGGGCTGAGAGGCCCTGTCTGGGTGAGATTGAGATCCTCTAATTAATGAAATTAAATCTTCTGCCAAAGTAAGCATTTGAGAACTAGAAGAGGGCCTGGTTGAGGGGGGTTTAACAGGCACTGCTTTAGTAGTCTTGGCTGCTTTAGCCCTGGTGAAGGCCTTAATGGACATGGCTGCTGGAGGCCTAGCAGCACCACGTGCTGGGGTAGAGACATCCAAGGGAATGGTGTCTGATAAGTCAGTGGTAAGCACCGTAGTGGGTAAATTTTCTGAGGCCGATTCAAGAGTGGTAGCAGGGGCCTCAGCTGTAGAAATAGATTCAGCTGTATTTTGATCAGTTTTCTCGGTTTCGCCGAAACCGAGACACTTTCGTTTGCTTAACCATGGTTTCGCCGAAACCGCGGACCGCGAGTGTCGGTCTTTCTTTCGCTTTTAGCAGAATCGAAGTCGGAGGATCCGGCGGCATAATGTACGCAAAATCAGAACCGAAAAACTGTTCTGCGAACTCCGACCGGCGCCTAAGCGTTGCTCGTCGGTTGAAAGAAGCACAGGCGAACAGGCTGCTACGTCGTGGGCTGGGCCTAAACAAGGCAGGCAGTAAGAGTGGAAATCTTTATGAGGTATTTGTTTCCCACAGGTTAAACAATTATTAACTTTTCTGACATCGGCTGAGGCAAGAAAGAGTCCCCAACGGGTACTTAGCTTTAGAAGTCTTGAAGTAGTATTCGGTAGAAGTAATCTCTGGATCCGACCAACCGGCACTTGCGAACAGCTTCTGCTTCGGGCGCCACGCGGCAAGAAAGACTGAAGAAAATGGCGTCGGCTGATGCTTTTATACCCGAAGACCAACAGAGATGACGTCGGGTGAAGTGCGACATCAGCCGAAGCCGGACCCGGACCCGGACTTTGGAATCCGGCCGACTGAAGGGCTGCCTGACGACAGGACAACCCAGTTGTTATGACTGCAGATGCATCCATGAAGGACATCCCACTAATTGTAAGAATACAATGATGCAAACTATCTTTAAGATGAACTATTCCTGAATAGTTGATCAAAAACACCTGTCATATCCTGAGCCAAAGGTTAGGCTATATTCATATCCAGTGCAAAATATAACAGTGACTTCAGACAGTGATGCACAGTATACTGCAGATGTTTATGAAAAATAGGTGAAATTAAAAGTTATGTACTCACCATAACTAGTCATCTGAGTTGTCCATTTCATTCTTCCTCAGTGAATGGGTCACTTTTCCAATCCTCGGATCCAACTCGGACGCATAGTACAAACTCTGGATCCAACTCTTGAGTTCCTCCCTCTACCCATAATGCTCTAGTCCATTCTCAATACCTCAGATCGAGTTTGTTACCATAAAATCCCAATTCATTAGATAAGGAAAGGGATAACTCAAAGAATAGGGCTCAAACCCAGAGCTGTAAGTTGCAATAATAAATCCAACAGGTTCCTACAGAAGATTATAGGAAGGGGGATGGGTGGGGGAAGTTGAGAAAGAATGAAAATGGACAGCACAGATTTCTAGTTATGGTAAGTACATAACTTTTAAATCTGATGCTGTCCTTTTCATTCTTCCTCAGTAAATGGGACAGAGTCGCCAGCTATGTTAATCTTGAATGGCCCTCATGGAAGGATATTCCGGAGAACCTCTGCGCCAAAGGCAGCTCTGCTTCCAGGTACTGCATCCAATTAGTAAGGAGTAACAAAGGTATGAGCATTGAACCATGTGGCTGATGCGCAAATATCATCAACAGACGTTCTTGACCAAAAAGCAGAAGTGGCCATGGATCTAGTTGAGAGGGCTTTAGTTGGGTCTTGGTAGAGGAATCCTTGCTGAGAATAGATCTAAAAAAATGTAATCAGTAATCCATTTAGCCAATGTAACTTTAGAAACTGGACAACCCAGTTGATTTGATTAAAAAGACACAAATAGCTGATCTGATTTTCTAATTTGTTTCAGTCTGCATAGATAAAAATGCAATTGTCTGTGTACATCCAGAAGATGTTGCATGTATTCTCCTCTGATTGAAAAATTTGGAAAGAAAACCTGTAAATTAATGGATTGGTTAATGTTAGATTCAGGAATCACTTTAGGTTAAAAAAAGTGTTTGTTTATAAAGATAAACTGTTTTTATGGAAAATAATGTAGGGAGTCTGATGAAAGGGACTAGAGTTCAGAAATTATTTTTGCAGATGTGATAGCTACTGAAAAGGCTGTTTTCCATGAAAGGGATTTTAAACAGTTTTTTGATGAAAGTTCATAAGTTTTTTTGAGTCAGACCCTGTAGTACCACAGTCAGATCCCAGGGATGTAAAGGATCCTGTATTGTGAGTCTAATGAGAAAAATGCCTTTCAGAAAAGCTTAATATACTTTGGAAGAAGTCAAAAAATAATTTTTATCTCCTATATAAAAATATGAAATGGCTGCCAAATGTAGTTTAATCATAGAAAAAGTACATCTCCTCCTTTGAAAACAGCAGCCAGAAAATCAAGAACAGCAGAGACTGGAGCATTAAAAGGGCCAACATTATTTCTCAATGCCCAAAGGGAAAATATTTTCTGTTTGCTCATGTAAACCTTCTTGGTGGAGTCTTTTTGTGACAATGATAGAATGTAATGTACAGGGGAAGAAAGCCTGAGCTGTCTAGTTATTACTGGAACTGGAGAACACCATGTTGTTAGTTTGAGGGCTATGATATTGGGATTACTCATCACTGAGGGGTATGAAATGAGATCTGGAGTTGGGTCTATATCCAGGGAGGATAGCAACGATGAGACCAGAGGAAGGGGATCCACACCTGTTGAGGCCAGTAGGGGGATGTGAGGATGACTGAGCTCTTCAAATGGATTTGGGGATCAAGGGAAGTGGGAGATGAGTGTAAAGGAGACAGGAAGGGCAACCATGAAATACAGTATCTCTCAGTGACTCCCCCTAAGGGGGAATTAGGGCAAATACCTGCTGCACTTGTTGTGGGGAGACACACAGAGGTCACAGCAAGGTTGGCCCCAACAACAGAAAATTTGTTCTGCAACTGACTGTTTGAGAGACCACTCATAAGGGATCAGAAATGACCTGCTGTTTGTCCGCCAGTTCATTGGTTGCTCCTCGGAATATGCATTCCAACTAGAAAGTGGTTGGTGGAGGTCACCCACTGTCACACACTCGTAGCCTCCTGGCAGAGAAGGTAAGACACGATTCCCCCTTGTTTGCTGATGTACCAGAATACAGACATGTTGTCGGCCTGAATCACAACAGCCCCTACAGGATGAGCATCTTGAAATGCCTGTAGCTCTAACAGGACGGCTCTCATCTCCAGGACATTGATATGCGAATTGGTCTGCTGGGGGGGGATCATATATCTTGGATTGTCCTTCCCAAGTAATGCCTCCCCTCCAAATGGGAGGCACCGTAGTCACTGTGCCCACTGGGGGCAGTAAAACAAAGGATCATTCTAGATAAATGTCATACGACTGGATCCATTACTGGATGTGATGTTTGCAAATCAGTGTAAGCTTGACTGGAAAAGATAGGGATTGTCAAAGAATAGACCACTAAACAGTTAGAGTCCACTGAAGAATATGCATACAGTAACATGCTAAAGGAAGTAGGACTATTGCTGCTGTCATAGACCCCAATTCTTGAAGAATGAATCTGGCTGGAGGAGACAGATGGGATACAATCTGATGAACCTGAGACATCAGTATGTCTAAGTAATGAGTTGGTAAACATGCAATTTCCGTTGTGTTCAGGTGTGCGCCAAAAAACTCCAGGCTCTGTACTGGTGTCAGATATGAATTGGCATAATTGATTATTCCCACTAAGTGACAAATTTATTTATTTTACATTTGTTTACCGGGATAGTCCGACTGGATACATGTCCATTTTCAGTGGAGGCCCGGGGAGAAAAGCTCCACAAAGACAAACTTACATAGATTACACAGAAGTTAGCAAACAATTATAAAAACAAAGTGATTATATACAAAGGGTTAGTAGTGTTCCCTAGTAGGGACTCAAAATTGTCATGGACAGACAATTAAAAGTAAGAGACATCAGAATGGAAGCAGAGCTTGGTGATGTAGTTACAAGTTATGATAATTGCAGAATATGCTTTTAGTTTATAACTTAATCAGGGTTGGTACATGGTCATAGCCAATTCACTCTGAGATACTGTTTGAGGTTTTTTTTTTTTTTTTGGAGCAAACAGACCCTGGACGGTTGAAGGAGATGCACAGCAGGAGTGCGGTGAGGCGTCAGTTGTCTAGGTATGGAAACACTCTGAATCCTTTTAGTCTCTAGTGAGTTGCCACCACTGCCATACATTTGGTGAACACCCTGGGGCTGTGTTGAGTCCAAAGGGCAGGGCTCTGAACTGGTAATGACTGGCTTCAGGAGCGCCTGTTTATTTTGATGTGATAGTACGCATCCTGAAGATCTATACAGCACATCCAATCATTCTTGTGCAGAAATGGAAGAATGGACTGCACCCATGACCATTCTGAAATTTGACATTTTCCCATACTGGTTCAGCTTGCTTAGATCCAGAATTGGTCCCCTATGTTTTTGGGCACTTAAAAGAAGCACAAGTAAGTTCCGAATCTTGTTTGGTCTGGTGGGACCTCCCAGATGACTTTTGTTTAGCAGCTTTTAAATTTCTTGGACTGCTGCCTTCCTCTGACTGGGTGGAACATTGGGAAGCTTCTTTTTTTTTGTAGATTGGAGGTTGGAAAAATGGTATAAAGTAACCTCTGGATATTATTTTTTGCACCCAGATATCTTTTGTTATAGTAGCCCAGTCATTTGGGTGCAAGGACAATCATCCCCTGACTGCCTCCAGTGATGAACAATCGGGCAGCATTTCCTGAGCAATGATAGGGTCTATCCAGAAAAGAATCAAGGAAACCTAGAGTATGTGCACCTCCTCTGCCTCTAAGGCATAGTCTATCATTAGAACCGCATCCTCTGCCTCTGAAAGAGTGGCCTCTGCACGGATCTTGGAAAAGACCCTAAGATTTACAAAGCCACATTTTCTTACCACCTCTCTGATTTCTAGACAATGTTCATTGAGGGGTAGAAAACTTGATTCCTACAACATACAGGATCTTTTGTTCTTGTTTGCTGTGGGTAAATGTTTCTTTCACAGACAGACCAAACAAGGACATTTCCATCAAAAGCAGCGTTGACGAAAGACGCCTTGAAAGGCTCCGCAAAGTCACATAACCTCATCATGGCATGTCTCCTTATCATAATGCCTGAACAGGACACCCATGAGGTGCCTCTGGCTGTGTGAGAGATCAATCGCATGGACGTGCCGCAAACTGATAAAAGAGTGGTCAGCTGAGAAGATGAACTTTTGAAATCCTCTGCAGACTCAGAGAGAGAATGTGATAGTTGTTTGGTCAAATTCCGCTGCAGCCTTGTAAAGTGTGCCAAACAGTTAAGGGACTTCAAGATGAATGTCAGTGAAGCAAAGGACTCACTTTCCAAATCCCCTAGATTCTCTATCTGGCAGTAGACAGATAAGCTCTGTACTGCCAGCTATTTTTTAGTGTTTGCAGCCACCAGGATAACATCTACTAGGATTCCTTTGCACCAGTGAGGTTTATCTGTAGAGGGAGCTAGAAATTTGTCAGACTGACATATTATGGACTCAACAGAATCTGTCTCCTTCCACGACCAGTGAAAGACTAGATCAATGAGCTCATCCGCGCGCCGGGGGGGGGGGGGGGGGCACCCAAGACACAGATGGGCCAGAACCAAAAGCCTCCAAAAATACTAACTCCTCTAGAGAAGGATTACTGAAAGACCAACCACCATTTTGTCTAAGGATATCTAATATGTCTCCAAAGCAGACATCATCAGGTGGTGATCTGGGGGACCCTTCTCCTTCCTCAAAATTAGTATCTTCAGTGAAAGATTCCAATGGGGAAAATATGTGCCTCCTCCTGCACGTCCTCTTCTGATGGATCTCCTGGGTTAGGGGAGGTATCAGAAGAGAGGAGGAATTCCAGTATGGGGACAGACTGGAAGCTAAGTGGAACTGGCTGTCCCTGCGGAATAGGGCTGATAAACTCAGAGCTCGGAACTGAAGAGGGAATAGGAGGAGGAGCTGAGGGATGAGAGACTGGATATTTAGAAAGAGAAAAAGCCCTTTCACAACCTTGAAGGCAGATGGACTGGAGAAAATGTGACCACCCAGGCTAAAGCAGAGACTTCCAGTACGGGTAAATCATGACTGACTAGATCCATTCCTGAAGGGAACCAGACCAGGGCGGTCAAGCACTGAGGTTTCCAAGGAGCACGGATGGATCTTATAACATCAGAGTAGATCCCGGCCCCAAGGATCTGATGTTTCAACTCTGGGACCCGTTCTGATCAGAAGGAATAGGACTGGAAGGGGTCAGGGACGTTATCGGAGTCGAGGAAGCAATTCTCTTTGGATCAGACTCCAGGACTGTCGGAGGTGTCAGATCCTGGGGCCCCAAAACAAAAGGAATTTCAAATAAGGTGATAACACTGTGTGAGTAGTGGACAAAAGAGTCACAGATCCAATATGAGACGGAGCTGTCCCCCATCTGGATCTGAGGTCTGTGGAAATTTTGCATCATCCTATCAGTGTCCACTTCGGAAAGATTTCTGGAGGACCTCCAGGATGTGGTAGACTGGGGCCTAGACTGCTTTTTGGGAGTTTGCATCAAGGGGGAATGGAGCCTAGGGGAGACTGGATCCAACAGGAACTCTAGGGAGCGAGCTCTTGGAGTATATGATGTACTAGGCCTTCAGATCCAGGGCTGAAACCTGCGTTGTAGGGCTTGCTGTTATAATAATCAGAGCTGAAGATTTAGGATCTGATGATTTTAGATCCGGAGTGCGTACTTTGTTGGACCTAATGTTTTTGAAATTACTTTGTGGCAGTTCCAAAGAAGTCCTGGGGAACTTCAGCAGAATATGCTTTCTATGCTCCAAAGAAGTTTTCGAGGTTTTACTGGGAGGTCTGAGCCCCTGAAGAAGATGCAGTTGAAGGAGGAAGTAGACCCTTAAGAATTAGTTTGCTGTGTCTATCAGCTATAGACTTTGATATGAAGGTTACACAAACTGAGCAGGTGGTGTTAAGATGAGCTGCACCAAGACAATATACGCATTCCTTGTTGGCATCTGAGTTAGGGATTATGTACCCACAAGGAGTTCATTTTTTAAAGTCTGTTAGCTTGTCAGCCATGACCATAGAACGAAAGGACGATTTATAAACAAACAAGACTTTTTTTTTAAGAAAATATTATAGAACTAACGAAAATATTACAAGAAATGGTAATTAAGAATTACCCTTTTTAAAAAGGTAGGAAGGACAGAAAGGGTACAGAAAGAAAGGATTTATCAATTAAAAATACACTATAAAAGTACAGAAAGTACTCCTAATGCAGATAAAGGAAAACCGGAAACTAAGGGGGAGGTATTAAAAGTAACAAATGGAAATTTTATATAAGAAGGCTAAATTTTTATTTACAGAAACGTTTTTGAAATTCTACAAAAACACTCGAAAGAAGGACCCTATGTCTGAGCATGAAAACAAATGACATCTGGGGTACTGAGAATGGACTAGAGCATTATGGGTAAAGAGAAGAGCTCAGGAGTTGGATTCAAAGTCTGTGGTATGCAGGCGAGTCAGATCAGAGGACTGGATCCATAATCCATTCACTGAGAAAGAATGAAAAGGACATCAGATCACATGTTTATAAATATAGGTTCACAGTGGCATGTGAACATTATGCAAAATAAATAAGATCAGTGAACTGTGATATCTGCAAAACTGTTTATGAAAAGCTGTAATAAGCTGTGAAAATATGTACATATTTTTAGAAACGGGAAATGCAGGGGAAATGAACTGAAGTGTATTAACTCAGTACTGAATAAACACTAATATAGGCAATTCTTTGAAATTAAAGAAAAAGAAGGTCTGTGCCAGTGGCACAAAGGGATAAAGTCCTGACTACAGCCCAAGTGACCAGAGGTGGCTAATGGCTAACAAAGTTTGCAGATGACTGCAAACTGGGAGCCATTACTGAATCCCCAAATGATGTGGATACTCTACAAAAGGGCCTTACAGAAACAGATGCTTGGTGACAGAGCCATGGGCTCAAGCTCAATGCCAAGAAATGTATTGTTATCCCCTTTGGGAAAAAACATGTATCCATGAATTACCATATAGGTGGCAGTACACTAAACACAGAAAGTGTGATAAGAGACTTAGGGACACAGGTGGACAGTGGTCTCACCTTCGATAACCACATCGCCACAACAGTCAAGAAATCCTTCTATGTGGCACACCTCATCACAAAGGGCTTTTCATCCAGAAAAAAGGAGGTCATTGTCCCACTGTACTCATCCCTCATTAGACCCATTATAGAATACAACACCCCATTTGGTATGTACCTCTCAAGACATCTGCAACAACTGGAAAGGCCTCAGAAATACCTCACTAAAAGAATCACAGGCCTAAAGCAGATGCCCTACGCTGACCACCTTAAAAAACTCCAGCTATACTCTGTCGCATATCGTCTACTCAGAGGCGATCTCTGCTTAACATACAAGGCCATGTCAAACCCAGAGCTGTTGGACATTCTACACTTAAAGAAATCCCAATCCCTCAGAGCTACACGCTACAGGGATCTAAACCTTGTCATCACAATAAACAAAACATGCTGGAGGGATAGGTTCCTGACCCAGAGACTCCCCAGACTCTGGAATAGATTGCCCATACATGTCAAGCAGAGTGCCTCTTTGGACCTCTTCAAGAGGAACCTTGACGATTGGATGGGAGAAAGGAAATTCACCCCAGGGATCACGTCAGTCGCCCTGCTAGACAGGGGTCCAGGAAAGTAAATAATGTGGGAAGAAATAGCCAGGGAATTGTTATGGCTAGGCTTGTATAGGCCCTAGGGCTGATAGCCTAGTACCAACCTATGAACCTATGAACAGCTATAGCGCTTTGTGATGTAAACAGGGAGGAAAAGTGTCCCTACACTGGGGGAAGGGAGGGTAAGGGGAGGTGTGCACACTGAGGCCATAACTGTGTGGCTTGGCTTGATTTCTCTGGTGGAAACCAAAGAAACATCTACATGGTGCTATCTGTGGTGGGATGGGCAGTCTTGCTACCATCAACCACTTGCAGAAGTGAGAAGAGGTCCAGCACTAACAGCCAGTGTGAGCCCCAGACACAGGTTGTTACTGGGAATGCCGGGGGTAGGATAAAGGCAAAAATATTCCACAGCAGCACTAAGACCCTGTCTGATGTGCCTAAAGCTCCACACCAGTATCAAACATGGGTTGAAGTTAATCTAGGGAACACTAAGCAGGTTTGGCACATCTAGTAGGCAAGGCCTTGTGAGCCGCTGATGGTCAGCAGTGAACAGCCAAAAAAGAGATGGGAAAAAAGAAGTCATACTGTATTTACATTTTTTAGTAAATATGGAATATTTTAAAGAAATTTGTCAAAATGTACATAAAAATCTGTACATTTCCTATCATGGAGGTGTAGTGCAGTTTGAAAGTGAAGCTAACTCTACAATGCTTGCAGGCTAATGTTCCTTTAAGATGCTTCTCTAGAGCAAGGGATATTACTTACTTGGGACATCCAAGCTAGAAGTATATAAAATAGGGAAAAAGAAAGTATTTTCTAAAATTCAAAACTGAAGTTGACTACAATTAATATAAACAGAGACAAAGAGGCTACTCACAAGCAAGAGCTGTTGCATTTTCCTGCTGGAACATGCAGAGAAAGACAAAATTACCTGAAAGGACTTTGCAGATTTTACACACACACACACACACACACACACACACACACACACACACACACACACACACACACACACACACAGTCATGTTGTTGGACTTGTGGATGTGTAGCAGCTCAATCAGGGCTGGATTTGTGACTGTCTTGTAGGTCACGCATAGGTCACCCCTTAATATTCAGTAAGAAACACAGCAAAGGGCTATGGCTTTTAGTCTATCTGCAAAGGACATGTTGTTTCACCCTGTTTTTTTCTATGTGAGGAATCTCTAAAGGTCACTCCAGTTGCAGTGACCTTAGAGATTCCTCACATAGAAAATACAGGGTGAGAGCTCTAGATACACAGATAGATAGATAGCCTGAACTTTGACTGCCGTGTCCACAGTGGTGAGGAAGTTCTTCTATGTGGCACAACTAATAAGTAAAGGTATGGCATTCAGATCCAAGAAAATTATAGTCCTGCTGTATTCAGCCCTCATTAAACCAAGAATCGAGTACAGTGCGTCACTTGGGATGTACTTCACTACGAGTGTTGTGCCACATATGACTTCCTCACTACTGTGGACACATGGCAGTCAAAGTTCAGGCTACTATCTATCTGTGTATCTAGATATCTCACCTCTGAGTGTACTCTTAAGAGGTGTGCTATTGATGATGTAATTTGCAGGGGTATTTGACTTCCCAAAGGGTATGCTAATGCATTTTTTCGCATTTAGTTTTAGGCCATGATTCTACCACAAATCATTTGTCTGATCTAGACCCTCCTGAACAATATCTACAACACTGAGGGATTCAACGATTGCTCCCAACTTGCAGTTATCTGCAAACTTTGCCATCCTGAGGACTTTCCACATCAGCCTTCATTTCAGAGAAGTACATTCCGAACAGGAATTGTCCCACCATTGAGCCTTGTGGCACACCACTAGTAAATGGCCACTTGCTGGATCTGGATTCACACACTTTAACCACGTGTCCTGTTCATGAGCCAACTGGCTATCCAGCTGGTGACATAGAGATTTATGCCCAGTTTTGAGAGTTTATTTATATAAGAAATCCACCAGATTCGGTAGGCAGGATCGGGTCTATATTGAATCAGCGAATGTTCACAATGTCGAATCTGACACTGTCGCCACGTGAACAGCGAAACCGCAGAACATCGAAGAGGTAAACAGAAATCTCCGTAAGGGGAGATTTCCGTTTACTTCAATGTAGTGCAGTCTCGGAGTTGGTATATTTAAGTAGTAGGGAGTGTGGGGGGGTGCAGGGAGGCCTGCCCCCCTGCTTACAGCAAGCAGTTTTGTTTTCTGACTTTTTGTACTGTTTGTATTTGGTATTCGATGTTACTGGACTTCGATGATATGGTGTTGATCATATCGTATTCGAAGTTCAGTAACTTCGAGTATCTAATATAGACCTGGCAGGATCTGCCCTTGATAAAGACAAATTAGGTCGGGTCCAGTGTTTGGTTACCTTTGTCATTATTTATCAGGTTCATGATTATTCTTTCCATGGCCTTGCATATAAGACTAGTCAAACTTATGGGTCTGTAATTTCCTGAGTCTGTAGATGGTCCTCCTTTACACAAAGGGATGACTGTTGCTGTCCCTCACTCTATCAGTCATCTGTCTGTTCAGAATTTTCTATTTTAAATTTCTTCTGTAAGATTAATGTTGTTTGCATATTTATTTTTTAAGTGAAATATTTTATCTGTTTTATGCACAGAATTTTAATATTCATTTTTAAATACTTATGACTGGAGTGTGTTTATTTATGAGTTAAGGGGTTGTGTATTGAACCTCTACTTCTAATGGATTGGTTTCTGACTATTGAAGAGTGACTGTTCCCAGCTAAATGCTACCATTCAAATATTAAAGACGGACTTATTTTAAGGATAAACAGTAACCTGTGCTCTTGGTTTTGTCAGGTTACTTTAATGTAAACTGGGAGAAGGGGGTGTTGAACTGGCGATATTTATACCCCTTTGTGGAAAACATAGAATGAGTGAATGATTGCGTGTGTTTATGTGAGAGACGGACTGAGTGTGCGTAAAAATAATTTTGGTGAAGTTTCAACTGTTACCGATAAGACTAGTTGGAAGACACAGGGCTGAGTCTAAGGTGTGTGAAATTTCAGGAATCCAGGGGTTATAACTCTGATCAAAAGCTTATCAAGGTGTGGCAAATACTGGCCATCATCAATTGCAATAGTGGACATTTATTGCATGCCTTTAAGTTTAGTCAGCCCTTGCATATTAACTGGCTTAGATCAGTGAGGACTGCAAGACCATTTCCCTGCTCATTACAAATTATCTACAACTAGTGGTAAGAAAATAAAGGTCTGTAGTACCAGATATTATTTGGCAGCAGCAGGTGGGAGTTGTACCCCATTTGTAACATATTTCTGGTGGCAATGGGGAGGATACATTGTACACTGGATATGTATATCCTGCAAAACAGTTTTGTCACCAGATGGAAGTGGACCCTTGCAGTCATAATGCATACAGTCAGCAGTGTATTTTCCACATCAATTATTTTATTTTTATGTAAACAAACTGCAAAAAAATAATAATAAATAGTGTGGTTGTGAAATGGGCATTAGCAATTTTTGTGGAGTATGAAAAATGCCAAAGTGACAGCTTCCTAAACAGTACAAAGCAAAGGGAATTTCATATGTTGCTTTAAGCAAGGACAACATGACAGCCACACTGGGTAGATACAAGACTCAGTCTATTAAAACTAGAGGCATCCTGATAGTGGTGAGGTGTTCTAAGCATGCAGCAAAAATTGCAAGAACAGAAGGAGAGAAAGAGGGGGGAGAGAAGAAGAGGCAAAGCAGTGACAGTATAAAAGGGAGTTGCTGGCCCTCAAATGTGAGCAACAGCATGAAAACCAAGCTGTGCATGCAAACAACAGTACTAAACCATATACTTAACACAAAGAGAAAGATGAATTTGATTGTTTTAAGGCATTTGAAAGAGTATGTAATCAGCAACAACCTGACCACAGGCAATTGATGAGGTTTTTAAGTCTTCTGTCCACTGGTAAAGCACTGCATTCATTAACTAAAATAACTGATACCACTGCAATTATGAAGATAAATGAATTTTTAATAAATGTTTTCAATTTACTTCTGAAGTTTACAGTAAAGGGATTAGAAAACATAGGTGAAAGACAAATGAAAACATCAGTGATTTCATTACAAAAAAAAAAACACGTCCAAAAGTGAAAGACAATAGGTCAATGCCAAATTACTACTTTTGAAATATTAGGATATCTTATGATAAGAAAGCAAGTACTCAGTGCTTTGCCTGAAGATATGATAAACTGGTTAACAGACAAAGAGTGAACACTGCTGATGAACTAGGAAAATGGGGCCGGAGGGAAGTAGCCAAGGAGTATCCTAATCCTCAGCAATGTACAACTCTATAATAGTACTCAACATTACTCATGGGTATAAAGGAAGCAGTAGAGGGTAGACTACACCTTCACATTAAGTTCTACATCCAAAAAGAGAAAATACTGTGTATAGCACACATCATATATTTCTAGTGTAATCTAATATGGCTTGTACTGTTCTAAATACTCAACAGAAGGCACTAGGAACAAAAGCCAGATAAGGGAACTAACAAAGGTCGCAACACAGCAGTGATGGATTGTCTTGAAACTTTTCTTGCTCTACAGTATCACAACAGCCAACAACCTATCTTAGTAGAGAGTAACTAAAGTGCTGCTAAGAACGGATACTGCACTTTGGAGAAGAACATTACTTACCCAGGCAGTTCACTCCATTTGACCAGTACTGGAAGGGGGAGCAGATAGAAAAACAAGCAGGTAGTAGATGTTCTAATAGCCAATAACTTTGATGACCTTGTACACTTTGTACAAGGCATAAAATGCAGCCAAGAATGAAGACAATCATGTAAGCAAGGCAGCACAGTAAAGACCTATGCAACACCTTTAACTCCAACATGGGCTAGTTATGTGGCTTCTTCAGGAAAAGAGCTATGTGGTAACAGAAAGCTGCAAACCTATGCCACAGCTGACAAAAGGTAGTGACTTTCTCTGAAGGAATCATCTCAGCAAAGAAATGACTGGTAGCAGTAAGTTTGAATTCCAAACTCAGTGGATAAAAATTACCAAACTCCCGCTGGAAGGGGAAATGTAAAGGGTCACAAAACAGAGTGATAAGACAGGCAAAGTTCCTGGATCCCATCTTACAGGACCTGAGGGAAGTAGCCAAGGAGTATCCTAATCCTCAATGACAGGGGAAGTCTTTGCACTGGAAAAAATTAGTCTGCTGTGCAAAAACTTGATTCATGAAGAAGGACTTGAAGGAGAAGTGGTGTAACAACTTTTAGTATGACAGGCAAACAGGGTGGTGTGGACATAAAGCACACACAGAACAGAGAATTTTCATTAGCCAGGCACTGCAAAAGACTTTATAAGATAGGAAATAAAGCCAAGGAATACACAACTTTATAGGTTCATAGGTTCATAGGTTAGTACTAGGTTAACTGCCCTTGCGAGCCATTTTAAGCCTAGCCAATTATCCCTTGTGAGATTCAAACCCAGCACCTTGTGTTTGTAAGGCAAACACCTTAACCATTAGGCCACCCTCCCACCTAAGGAATTTGTTTTCATAGGTTAGTACTAAGCTAACTGCCCTTGTGCAACATTTTAAGCCTAGCCAATTATCCCTTGTGAGATTCAAACCCTGTACCTTGTGTTTGTAAGACAAACACCTTAACCATTAGACCACCCTCCCAACCCTGACTGAAAATGGTGTTAAACGGAGTTAACAGTAGAACCCAAGATATTGTTAAAAGGGTTTTTTAGTCTTTTTATTAGCTGCTTTGAAGCGGAGGTATCTTCTGCAAGATTCTCTGATTGGGATATGCAGGTAAGCCTCTTTTAGATCTAGAGTTGCCAACCAGGCATCTTTGCCAAGCATTGGAAGTAACTGGTGAAGAGTCAGCATCTTGAATTTTGGAATGTCCAGGAAGGTGTTTAGAGTAGACAGGTCCAGAATTGGATGCCATGATTTGTCTTTTCTGGGTACCAGGAAAAGTCTGGAATAGAAACCTTGTCCCTTTTCCTCTTCTGGTACTAGTTGAATAGCCCCCATGTTTAAGAGGGAAAGTATTTGTTTCTGAGCCTCTGCCCACTGACTTAGGGGCAGGTCTGGCCATCCGCTTGGAGTTGGCAATGTGTGGAAATGAAATCTCCATCCCTGGGACACTATATTTAAAACCCATTTGTCCTGGGTTATAAGTTGCCATTTTTTTGCATGAAGTGCCAGTCCCCCCCCCCCCCAAAGGGGCGGCTAAAAGGTTAGTGCTTGGTAATTCTAAAGGAAAGTCATTGAGACTGTTTACCATAGGGAGGTGTCTTGTTGTTTCCAGATTTGGTAGAGGAGGCACCCCATTGCTTAATTCTGAAAGTCCCTTGGGACTGAAACCTGGTGCTTTTGGAATGTCTGGGTTTGGCTTGAGTGGCTCTGGAAGGAACTGGAAAGGACCAGTTCTTAGTAAGCCAGTGCCTACTAAATCTTGGAGGTTGTACTTGTAAGAAATATTTCACAGTTTGCATATATTTAGCCTCATCTTCCATCTTTTTTAGAATTTCTTCAGCTTTATTGCCAAACAGACGGTCCTGCTGCAAAGGAGCATCCAAAAATTTTGCTTTAACATGATCAGGCAGAAATTGCTCCTTAAGCCAAGCATGCCTTCTAAGCACAGACACAGTAACAGCAGCCCTGCAAGAGGCCTCCAAAGAATCAAAACCACACTGCAAAGTATGTTTTCCAACTTGTTCAGCTGAATGCAATAAATCCTGTAAATCCTTATTTTCCACACAGTCAGAAATCAACATCATTTTCTGTTTAAGCAGTCCCATGATATGCTGCTGATATTTTAGCATATGGAATTGACAGTTTAAAGCCCTGATTGCCAAGGTTGCAGAAGTATAAACCTTTTTACCCCATCTATCCAGCACCCTGGAGTCTCTATCAAAAGGGGTAGGATTTTTAGCAGTAGAAGCCTTAATGCCCCTGGGACCCTGAGAAATGGTTTCAGGGTCCACAACAGGATTTTTGAAAAGGAATTTGTGGGAATCAGGAACCCTGTAGTATCTGTCTGGCTTACAAGGGGCCGGAGGCAAAGAATCAGGTGCCATACTGGATTCTGAAAACACATCATTAACAATGTCTAGTACAGGAGGTATAGCCAAAGGCCTATGCTGAGGAAGAAGAAGAAAATCCCTAAGCCTCTTTTTGGATTCAGAAAAATCCTGACTTTCCCAGTGGAAAAGCTCCCTTAAGGTATGCAAAGTTTCCCCAAAAGAAAAATCCTCCGGAGGAGAAGCAGAAGGAATGGAATCCTCTGCATCAGAGTTCTCATAAGTAGGGATGGACAAATCCTGTACATTAGAAGAGTCAGAAGAAACAGAGTCCTGTTCAGAAGATACATAGTCAAGTTCAGCCCTAGGCCTCTTAGAAGGGGGGGGGGGGTTGACTACCCCTGATTAAAGTAATTAAATCTTCAGTCATTTTGATCATTTGTTTTTTAGGCATAGGGGCCTGAACATGCAGCCTGGGTGTTGGTTTTTTAGACACAGAGCGAGATTTTGACCTTAAAATTGAAGGTGGTGTCGGTTTAATATACAAATCTGTAGGCCTGAATACACCCTCAGAAGCCGGTGCCTGCACAGCGGCTCTGGACCCATCCAAGGTAGGGACATCTGCGGGTTCCATAGGTGAAGCATCTCACGGCATACCGGACTCCGAATGGGTCTTAGTAGAGGCGTGCGAATCAGAAGTAGTGGGTATCAGGGACTGCAAAAGCGCTTCACTGAGTACCGGCGAACTGGCGACTGGCTTAGAAGCGTCATCGGCAGTTTTGGACCTCAACGGCCTCTCTCTGTCTTTTTATTTGAGTTTTTTCGGTATTCCGGTAGTCGGATTGCTAACAGATGTCATTTCTGGATAATTAAACACAGAACCAAAATATTTTGAAGCAAAAATGTACTGACGACGGATAGTGCGCTGATTAAATAAAGCACAAAACCGACAACAAGGTACTTCGTGGTCAGGGCCTAGGCAAGGAATACAGTATAAATGAAAATCCTTATGAGGTATTTGCTTCCCACAAGTCATACAATTATTAACTTTTACTGACTTCGGTAATGAGCAAGAAAACGTTTGCCCAACGGGGTACTTAGCTTTTTAGTTGAAGACTTCGGTTTTGAAACTCAAAAACAAAAATTTCAGGAGTCGGCCGACCGGCACTTGCGAACTGCTTCTGCTTTGGACACCGCGTGGCAAGAAAGACTGATGTAATGGTGTCAGCTGCATGTTTTATACCCCTGATGACCTGACGTCATGGAAGAAGGGACAGCAACCAATGCAGGACCCAAGACTTTGTTAATCAGGCCGACTCCGACGCAGATTACCCAAATGTAATGACTGTAGCAGTGAAACACAAAGAACATCTGTAGTTACTTATAAATGCTCATATACTTCACTGATCATTTAGATTTTCCATCTTCTCACTGCAGAAATGATATACATTTGTTTCAATCTACTTTGAAATTACATGCTCAATATCAATCGTAGGTACTCCTCCCCAAAAAACTCCATTAATTTAAAGTTATACCCGCACTTTAATCTCCCCTACTACTATTGTATTCTCCTGTTTTGCCATGTCTTCCAACGTTCGATCCACATACTGTTCTAGTGGCGACTCTTTTGTCTACCACCCTCTAGCGACAGCATGTTTAGCTCCTGTAAGACATCAGTGCTTTGTTGTGCATAGGCATGCCTAATTTACAAGACTAACTTACTAACATTTCTTTCTTGAATTTTATATGCCTGACAAACAGGTTCCTAAGCAAATCTTGAACAGCCTGCTTGTAGGGACTCAATCGTGGGCATGCCCAAAATGAGTGGATCCAATCCCCTCTTTCCGCCTGTTCTACACCTCCAACATTTCTCACTGACTGTTATGAACATCTAATGTAGTTTACATGGGGTGCAAAAACATTTGAGCAGGCAATGACATGGGAAAATAAAAAACATGGTACATTTAGCGGCATACACTGCATGTCTTTCAAACAGCTTTCTACTCCCAGCCTCATATCCCACTGTCTTCCTGATATATCAGATGCCCCTCATTTGCTACACAGACCAGCTCTGCATATCCTACATAATGGACTCTTTGATGAGTAGGACTCGGTATTAATTATACTAGTTCTGGGACTTCTATAATTACACCAATATTCAACTATTCTCTTGGGTTTAAGTTAAATTTAGATTCATAAGTTCATAGGTGTGTACTAGGCTAATGGCCCTGGAGCCTTTACAAGCCTAGCCCATAGAAGTGCCCTGGCATCGTGCCACCGGACGTTAGTTTCCATTGTCTCTATCAAGTAGAGCCACTGGAGTGATCCCCGGGGTGAACTTTCTATTACCCATCCATTCATCACGATTTCTCTTGAAAAGGGACAGCAAGGTGCTTTGCTTGACATGTATGGGAAGTCTATTCCAGAGCATGGGCAGTCTCTGGGTGAGGAACCTGTCCCTCCAGCATGTTCTGTTGATTGTGGTAATGAGGTTGAGGCCTCTGGTGCATGTGGTGCGGAGGGATTGGGATTTCTTTAGATGTAGCATTTCTAACAGAGCTGGGTCAGACATGGCTTTGTAAGTCAAGCTGAGATCACCTCTGAGTAGGCGATATGAGACAGAGAATAGGTGGAGTCTTTTGAGTCTGTCCATGTAGGACGTGTTTAATGCCTGGGATCCTCTTCATGAGGTACTTCTGTGGCCTCTCCAGCTGTTGCAGGTGTCTAGTGAGGTACATGCCAAATGGGGCATTATACTCAATGATTGGTCTAATGAGAGATGAGTAGAGACAGACGATGACCTCTTTCTTCCTGGATGCAAAACCCTTGGTAATAAGATGTGCCACACAGAAGGACTTTCTGACCACAGTGGCAATGTGGTTGAAGGAGAGGTTGCTGTCAACCTGCGTACCCAGATCTCTTATAACGCCTTCAGTGTTCAGTGGGCTCCCATTGATGTGGTAATTAGTGGGAACTGAGTTTTTACCAAAGGGGATGATGATGCATTTTGGCATTAAGCTTAAGGCCATGGTTTCAACACCAGTCATTGGTCTCAGTGAGGCATTTCTGTAGGATGTCTGAATCATTTGGGGAGTTAATAACGGCTCCCAGTTTGCAGTCATCTGTGAACTTGGATAGGACTCAAGACCGATCCCTGTGGGACTCCACTTGTGATTGGTCGGCAGTCTGACTTGGAGTCTGCTACTTTCACACTGTGTGTTCTGTGAGCCAATTTGCAACCCACCTAGTGATATAGGGGTTGATGCCTAGTTTGGTGAGTTTATCAATAATTCCAGAGTGAGGAACTGTATCAAAAGGTCTTGGCCAGATCGAGGTAGGCTGTATGCACTGCCTTACCTTCTTCTACAGCCCTGGTGACTGGCTCAAAGAAGTCAATCAGGTTGAGCAGCATACATACACTTACTCTCCATTCATAACCTTCCTTTATTTGGTCTTCCTTTTTTCAAAACTTCATACAACTTTCTTTAGTTGTCACTTGCCGAAATGCGTTCAACCTATCCCAGCAGTCTTCCACTCTCTTCTTTGCTTCTCAAACTTTGGAGCTCTTGAAACTTGTAATAGCTTAATTTGCTCCATACTTTGTAAATAGATCTTCTTTTCTCGTTAGTTTCCTTCCTCTGAATGCCCCCTTTTATAGCTCCTTTTAATTCATCTCAGCTCTCTAAGTTCCTGTAATAAGTGAAATAAAGCTGATAGTATTCCAGAATGCACTGCATTTCTAAGCTAGTGACAGCTGGGTGTGAAAAGACATAAATGTTAACATCATTTCTGTTGAGCTACCATGTTGTTATGAATAAAAGTTGAATGTTTGACTAATGATGCATCCCAACATTTGCAAAACTACCAATGACAACAACTGGTAAATATGGGTGCAAACAAGAGATGGCACAATGATTAGACAAAGCAGAAGACATATTCAACTGCTTCCTGATGAGAGTTAACCTAAATGGAGTGTTCCAAAGAAACAATCAGACCAGTTTGAGCGAGAATAAGCTCAATCACCAATAAAGTTGTCCCTGCACTGACAGCAGAGCTAGCTCAACCCAACATCTAAGAAAAGCCTAGAAATTTAGGTTCACTTATTGGCAGTAAAAGGACATGTGCAGTCCATCCAACAGAATCTGGCATTTATTCCTGAGTTTGTTGACTCTGTCTTGTCTAATGACTGTAAAAGTTCTAATACGTATTACAACAGCCAGTCTCAAAGTTTTCCTTCTGAAGGTTCTCAATCTATTTCCAGTTCAAGCAGTATTCAAGTGGTTGAAGTGTAAGTATGCTTGACCACTTCAGAAGTCATGAGAGTTCAGATTCTTACTAATAATGCATTTCCTAATGTTTTCTAAATAATCATATTATTTAAATGCATTAACAATATGCTTTTGCAGGATCAGTCCAGAGTGCTGAATGTATAGTGTGTCAATTGTGCACCGTCCATCCATCCATGACCCCTTTTCCCATTTTTGTACATGGGGTTGGGATGTCATTTCAACAAAGTCAAAAACATTAAAACAATCAAGCTGTTTGCAAATTATAAGAATTTTTGAGGTGAGTAACTGCTCAAGCATGGCTTTAATGCCACCAGTCTCCCTCCCTGCCATAATGAAAGGTCAGTATATAACCATACTATTTAGAGTCTGGCACTTTTGAAACTCTTCTACTTGTTTATTTTCTAGCTCTTTCGCCTTTGTACTTCTCATACAAAGGAAGCACCAAGAGCTTTACTTAGTACCACTTTGAGTTCTTCAGTGATACTACTCTATTTTTAGTTTACCCATGTCAGTAAGATGTCCAGACACGCTTAAAAATTTGCTGAGATGTCTCCTGGGCTTACAATGAGCTGGGAGGGCTCCTTTGTCAAGTAGCCAGTCAGAACAGTTTCATCATGACATCATCACACATTATGCATTTTAAGTAATTTAAACCTAAACTATATCATATTAAAATGCTTTAACTTAACATTTTCACAGCTACTAATTACATGGCCTTCGTTTTCAGTTTTAATTTAACACATTTTAAAACAGACATCTTCCTTCCTTTGTATTTCTGTAAACGTTTCTGCAATTGCCAGTTTAGCATGCACATCTCCTAAACACAGTTTTTTTTCTTCTATTAACAATGACTTTTTAATATTTCTTTTTTTAGACATAAAATTAGGACATGAGAGGAGATGCTGATAAACTAAAAGTTGGTAGGGACTTAAAGCCAGCTCTATTAATGTACTTACACTGCACATTGGTGATAACCTTTAATTCACATTACTTTTTTTGTGTTTGTATTTTTGTTTGAGAGCTTTCAATAAAACAAAACATTTTTTAAGATGTGATCACAGGCTCAAATGGAGATGACAAGAAAGCTGTATAAAAGACTAACCTGACAAATAGTATACGCATGTAACACAAAAGCAGGAACTACACATTTAACAAAAAAGTTCTTATACACAAAAGCAGGGAATAGTATATTTTCAAGAAAATGATGCTTTCTGTAATGTCTTTACATGTTAATGGTCTCGCAGATAAATACAAAAATGAAAACACTGAACTATATTAAAAATATAGAGAGCAAATAGCCATGCTACAGGAGACGCCCTTGGAAAGTAATGAACATGTGAATTTGATAAAGGTTTTTGGGATAGTTATTCAGCAGAATACCTGGAGCGAAGGTAGACAGGAATGCCTATATTAACTGCAAGAGGAACTCCAACAGTGATAGAAGAGGATGAAAAGACAATAATGGCAGATTTGTAGCACTAAGAGGTTACTGGCAAAAGAGAAGGATTACACTGAAAACTGCTATAATTGAACTTAAGAAAGTTCTGGGAGAAATAATCAGCTTTCAACAAGGAAGACTACTTACAGGTGGTGACAGGAATTTGATTTGCAACAGTGATGTGTCTGAAGGCCCAGAAGAAGGGAAAATATAACAAAGTATGGTAGATTTTTGAAGAAATTTATGAAAATATATGACATGGAAGATCTGAATTCAGTACTACAGTTCAGAGTTAATTTACATATTATTCCCCAAGATACATAAATTGGGCTAGGTTAGACAAAATTTACATTTCACATGAACAAGTGCATTTAACTGAAGGTCTTGATACGCACCCGATAACTATTTCAGATCACGTGCCAATAATAACGCAAGTAAAAAAGTATAGTTGTGTACACTTATCACAAATGTAGATGTCTGTGTGTATTCACTGTTGCAGTCATCACACTTAGGTTATCTGCCTGCAGATAGCACTCAGTCGGCCTAAATACCAGTCTCTTAGGATTTCTGCATTGGATGCTGTCACCTCATCCATGACGTCAGGTCGTCAGGGGTATAAAACATGCAGCCAATGCCATTACATCAGTTTTTCTTGCCCTAGATGTCAGGAGCCCCCCAAAATAGGAAGCTATAACATGGTATGGAACACCACCAGTAAAAAGCAAATACCCCTGCCATAAAAGATGGCCATAAAGAGTATAAATAAAAAGGACAGAGAAAGCCAGGGGCTGGCGGGAGGGAAACCCGGACTGCAACAGTGAATACACTCGAACATCTACATTTATGGTAAGTGTACACAATTATACTATGTTCTTCGTGTTTCACTGTTGCAGTCATCACACTTCGTTTGATTCCCAAAGCTGAGGAAAGGTGGAGGCAGTCAAGAAGTGTTGGGGCCGGCTAGCAGGCCTTGTAAGACTGCTGTAGCAAATCCAACTCTGGATTTAGAAAAAAACAGGCAAGTGGTAATGCTTGGTGAAGGTGTGAAGGTGTGTACAGAACTCCAGGTTGCAGCTTCCAGGATGTCCCTGGTGGGGACCCCCCCTGAGAAATGCTGTAGAGGTTGAAGTAGCTCTAGTGGAATGAGTTCTGATCCCCAGAGAGGTAGGTTTTCCATGATGCTTGTAGCAGAAATGTATGCAGTGTGCTACCATTTGGAAATGGTTAGCTTCAAAATGGCCTTGCCCTCTGCCCCTGTAGCAAAGCTGACTAGTAGCTGGTCAGATTTCTGAAAGGCTTAGTCCCGTCATGGTAGAACCGGAGCGATCTGTGCACGTCCAAGGAGTGCAGGATTCTTTCCCCTCTATTCTAAGGATTAGGAAAAAAGGCTGGCAAATGGATGGATTGGTTTAAAGCCACACTGGATACCACCTTGGGCATAAAGGAAGGGTTAGTCCTGAGGGAAACCCTGTCAGCATGGAAAATAATGAAGGGCTCCACCATTAGTGCCTGTAACTCAGACACTCTTCTTGCTGAAGTAATAGCTAGAAGTAAGGATGTTTTCCAAGAGAGGAATTTTAACTCTGCTGAAGCAGCAGGTTCAAAAGGGGGAAGTGTGAGCTTTTCCAGTACAAAGTTAAGGTCCCAGGCCGAGGTGGGAGCTCTCCTAGGGAGCCTTAAATTGTTAGCTCCTCTCAGGAACTGTTTGATGAGAGGGTGAGAAAAGAGAGGAGGCTCAGTATTATAATGAGCTGAGATGGCAGAGGCATGAATCTTAATGGATGAGAAGGATAGGCCTCTGTGAAGCAACTCTGCTAGGTAATCAAGGATTTGAGGTAAGTTGGGCACAGCTGTGTCCTTTCCTTGAGACAGACTCCAAGAACAATATCTTTTCCACTTTTCAGCATAAGATTTCTTAGTACTAGGCCTTCTGGCCTCAAGGATGACATCCAGCACCTGTTTGCTGAGGGATGCTGGTGTTTTCATGGGATAAGCCAGGCTGCAAGGTTTAAAGTTTGCAGCTGTGGATGCAAAATCTGTCCTTCCTGCTGAGACAGCAGGGAAGGTGTCTGATATAGGTGCCAGGGTGGCACTGCTGTCAGACTGCGTAGGAGTGGGTACCAGTGCTGGCATGGCCAGTCTGGTACAATAAGGATTGCCCTTGGCAGAGGAGGAAAGACGTAAATTGAGAGGTTTCCCATGTAAAGGATAGGGCATTCACCTTCCAGGCTCTGCTGTGAGGGTTCCTGGTGCAAAATTGGTTCAATTGGTGGCTTTGGTGGGAGGCAAAAAGGTCCACCTCCGGTGTTCCCCACCTCTGGGTTAAAAGTTTGAATGAGTTGGGTTCCAGTTTCCACTCGTGAGTGTCCAGTAGATTTCTGCTTAAGTCGTCTGCCAGTGAATTTTGCTTGCCTGGCAAGAACTGAGCTTGTAGGTGCACTTGGATGCTCAAGGCTGTGTTCCACAGAGCCATGGCTAACCTGCAGAGTGGGTAAAAATGAGTCCTGCCCTGCTTATTTATGTACCACATAACTGTGGTGTTGTCTGTCTTTATCAGTAGCGGTCCTGGAAGGATAAGGTATTTGAAGACTGTCAGAGCATTCTGTACAGCTAGCATCTCTTTTTGATTGATATGCAGGGAAATTTGTTCTGGGCTCCATTTGCCTTGAATGCATTTGCCTGCCATGTGAACCCCCCATGCATAGTCTGATGCATCTGTTGTCAGGGTTTGGACGGCGAGGGGTTGAGTGAAAGAAAGTCCCTTGTTCATGCTTCTGCCCACCAAACGAACTCTGCCCTTAGACAAGGTATGATAGGAATCACAGTTTCCAGGTCCTGAGAATGTTGACACCAGAGATTTTGTAAGTACCATTGAAGTTTCCTCATATGCAGCCTTGTATATGGAATTAGCAGAATGCATGAGGCCATGAACCATAGGGCTTGCAGTATTTTCCTTGCAGATAGCTGGGTTTTGTTGGTCATTAGTTTGAAATAGTTTGTCAGATGGACCAGCTTTTCTGGAGTGAGGAATGTCATCTGGGAAGTTGTGTTCAAGCTTGCTCCCATGAATACAATTTGTTGGCTGGGCACCAGTTGTGATTTCTTTTCGTTGATGGTGTATCCCAGTGAAGTTAGAAGTCATTTTACAAATGCCAGGTGCTGAAGTAACAATTCCTGACTGTCCGCTTGAATCAGACAATCGTCCAAGTATGGGTAGATTTGAATATTTCTCTGCCTGCAGTATGCAACGGCTAGAGCCAGGCATTTTGTGAATACTCTGGGTGCAGTAGATAAGCCTAAGGGAAGTACAGAGAACTGACAGTACATAGAGCCTGCCCTGAAACGTAGATATTTCCTGCAAGACTCAGTTATGGGGATGTGCAGATAAGCTTCTTTTATGTCTAGGGTGACTAACCAGGCATCCTTGGCAAGCATAGGAAGAAGCTGTCGCAGTGTAAGCATTTTGAATTTTGGGACCACCAGAAAGGTGTTGAGGATTGATAGATCCAGGACACAGTGCCAAGAGCTCTCTTTTCTGGGCACCAGGAACAGTCTGGAGTGGAAACCCTGTCCCCTTTGTTCTACTGGAACAGGTTGAATAGCCCTGACATGGAGAAGGGAAAGTACTTGCTTTTGAGCCTTTGCCCACTGGTATGGAGTAAGGTCTGGCAACATGCTTGGTGTTGGCAGTGAATGGAAGTAGAATCTGTATCCCTGGGATACAATGTTTAGAACCCATCAGTCCTGAGTAATGGACATCCAGTTTGTGCATGAAGGGCGAGTTTTCCTCCTAGGGGCGCAAGTACTTGGGCATGGCTGGGAAGGATAATTGGAAAGTCATTGTGAACTTTTTCCATAAGGGGGTGGTTTACCACTCCCTGGTTTTGAGGTGGAAACACATCATTGTTTAGATCTCTGCATACCCTGAGACTGTAGTCTTGGTGGTCTGTTTCCCCTGAGTTTGGACTGAGAAGGCATGAGAGGACCACTTTTTTGAAGGCCAATGCCTACTGAATCTAGGTGGCTGCACCTGTAAGAAATCTTTGACTGTTTGCATAGATTTAGCTTTTTCTTTCATCTTTTTAATAACAACTTCTGCTTTTGTGCCAAACAACGCTCCTGACTTAATGGAGCATCTAGTAATTTTGCTTTGACATGGTCAGGCAAAACTTGTTCCTTTAGCCAAGCATGCCTTCTCAGTACAGACCCAGTGACAGCAGCCCTGCAAGATGCTTCAAACCCACAATGCAAAGTATGTTTACTAACTTGGTTTGCAGAACGCATTAACTCTTGTAAATCTTTGTTTTCTGCACAATCTGGAAGTAACACCATTTCATGTTTAACTAGTTCCATAATATGTTGCTGGTACTTCAACATGTGAAACTGGCAATTCAAAGCCCTGATGGCAAGAGTTGCAAAGGTATATACCTTCTTACCCCATCTATCTAAAGTTCTAGAATCCCTGTCTGAAGGGGTAGGGTTTTTGGCTGTAGTAGCCTTAATGCCTTTAGGTCCCTAGGAAATGGTCTCTGGATCCGCAGTAGGATTCTTAAAGAGAAATTTGTGAGAATCAGGTACTCTGTAGTACCTGTCAGGTTTTCTAGGAGCTGGTGGTAAGGTGTCAGGAGTAAGACTGGACTCCAAGAAGACATCGTCTACAATATCCAGAACAGGGGGTATAGCTAGAGGCCTGTGCTGAGATAAATCTAAAAATTCCCAGAGTCTCTTTTTGGACATAGGATAGTCCTTGCATTCCCAGCAGAAATGCTCTCTTAAGGTATGCAAGGTTTCACCAAAAGAGAAATCCTCTGGAGGGGAGGCAGAGGGAATGGATTCCTCTGCATCTGAATCCTCATAGGTAGATAAGGGTATGTCGTGGTAATCAGAAGGGTCAAAGTCATCAGACTCCTGGTCTGTAGAATCAGAAAGAAATTCAATTCTTTGTCTTTTGGCAGGGGAAGGCTGGCTTCCCCTAATTAGAGTAATAGGGTCTTCAGCCATTCTAAGCATTTGTTTTTGTGGCATGGGAGGTTGAGCATGCGCTTTGGACATCGGTGTTCTAGGCGTAGTGCGAACTCTGGACCTGAGAAACTCGGTAGTTTTAGTAGGAAATGAAGTTGTCGGTTTAATATGAATATCGGTAGGTCGGAATACACCCTCAGAATCTGGTGCCTGCACAGTGGCTCCGAACCCATCCAAGGTAGAGACATTCGCAGGTCCCACAGTCAAAGAAGCATTTCGCAGCATTCCAGACTCCGAATGGGTCTCAGCAGAGGCCTGCGAATCTGCAGAAGCAAGCATCAGGGGCTGCAAAGGTGCCTCACTGAGGACCGGTGGACTGGCGACTAGCTTAACAGAAGCATCATAGGCAGATTTTGACTTATGCGGTCTGTCTCTGTCTTTGCACTTTTTCAGAAGATCGGTAGTCGGATGGCTTACCGAAGCCATTTCAGAATATGGAGAATGAGCGAGAAATAATTTAGTTACAAAAATAGCCTGACGACGACTGGTTCGGGCGTTAAATAAGACACAAAACCGACAGCTAGGGAAGTCGTGGTCTGGGTCTAAACAGGTGACACAGTAAGAATGAAAATCTCTGTGAGGTATTTGCTTTCCACAGGCAAGACAATTGTTAACTTTTTCTGACATCGGTTAGAGCAAGAAAAAAAGAATCCCCAATGGGGTACATAGCTTTAGAAGACTTCAGGTCTGAAACTCGAAAAAAAAAAAAATATATCAGGTAGCGGCCGACCGACACTTGTGAACTGCTTCTGCTTTGGGCTCCTCCTTGGCAAGAAAGACTGATGTAATAGCATCGGCTGCATGTTTTATACCCCTGATGACCTGACATCATGGAAGAGGCGACAGCATCAGACACAGAAATCCCAAGACTCTGGTATTCGGGCCGAGTGGGGGCTACCTGCAGGCAGACAACCCAAGTGTGATGACTGCAACAGTGAAACACGAACATCACAGGGTAATGAAATAAAAATGAGATACTGGCACTTTCCCACCTAGCTGTTGAAAAGAGAGGAATTTAAGTAATGGGTAGTGGAAATTATTCACAAACTATTAGAGAAGATAACATTTATTTCTGAAAATATGGCTAAGGAGTGGGATAAAATTAAAGTGGAGTTTTAAAAAGGGTGGAAATAAAAGAGAGATATGGTTAAGAAGTGGCAAGTGTTAAAGCACTGCAAAATAGGGGGAATCCCACATAACAACAAGAGGAGCAACAGCAGAATGTTAAACAGAAAATAAGTGATTACTTTAATAATATGCATGCGTTTAGAAAGTAAGCAACTGTTTTTTGATAACTCTAGAGCAACTTTTGGCACAACGAATCAGACAACAGGAAGTAGAAAGTGCAGGCACCAAGCTTAAGGAACCTATAACAAGGAAGATAACAAGGGATCCTGTAGAAGCATTAGAAATATTTTGGAAATTCTATGAAAGTCTTATACAAAGTAGAGAAATATGTAAATCAAGAAAGGGTACAAATGGAAATGTTTATAGAATAATTAAATATGCCAAGGTTAAGGTAGAGGAGACTCTATTACTAAACAGGATAGGAGGAGATGAGATAAAAATGGTGACGTATAACCAATCTACAGGAAGGTTCACAGGAATAGAGGGTATATTCCTGTGAAAGTATGGTAACTAGGAGAGAACAAAACAAATATTAACAGAACACTGATTATCCAGAGGGAAGCAAAATGTAAGAAAATACCACTGTTGTTTGTGCGTCTTGATGCAAAGAAAGCAAGTTTAACAGAGTAAGCTGGGACTTTATGAGTAGGGCAATGGAAGCATTTGGATTCCCTGACAAAAATTATTAGGCTGATTTGGAGGACATACGAGGGATCGGAGGTGAAAAAAGTGGATGGGGTCCTCCCTGATAATCTTTGCTTGGGCAGAAGAACCAGGCAGGGTTGCCCTCTCTCCCCCCTTATTTGCATTACAAAAAAGTGTGCCCCTTAGGAATGACTTACAAAGTCTATGATAGGCTAAAGAAAGTTCTTCTAAACCATCGTGAAAACTGGAGATTGCAGCCAATTGCAGTCTAATAGTGGAAGGGGAAGTTCCAAGTTCCAGCACTGAAAAGAGAGGCCAAAAAGTCTAAATACATGCTCTATGGAAGCAGAAAAGGATTAATTTGTTTTTCATGGGCCCAAATAGTAAATCTCTTCCACTTACTACAGTACAGTTTTCAGAGTGGAAGGTTTATGAGAGATAATGCTCCCACCCCATTTGGGAGGTGTCCATGGTGACTATGGCTGTGGGCTCTGGAAGAACAAAGGGACAACCGTGGATAATTTGTTCGTAATGTACCCACCAAAGCAAATCCATTTTGCAACAATTGGTGATCAGGATTTAGTCTGACAAGGGTTGGTGAAGGATAGACCACTGGGAAGCTAGCATCCACTGCAGAATTCTCATATGAAACCTGGCTAAGGTACTGGAGTTACTGATGCTACCATTGACCCCAGAGCTTGCATAAATAGTCGAGCTGGAACCCTCTTTCTGAGGATTATCCTTTGTACTTGTACCACTTATTCTCTGAAGTCTTTCTGGAGGAAGGGATACTTTTGTTGATAGAGTATTTAGAACAGCCCCTATGAATTCTAAATTTTGAGATGGAGTTGAATGTGATTTTTTGAGATTTACCATAATCTCCAGATGGGCACAGATATCAAGGGTGTAATCTCTGGCTACCATTAACTGGTGCTTGGTTGAAGCAGTTATGAGCCAGTCGTCCAAGTAAGGAAACACTCAGAATCCTTGCAGTCTCAAGAGGGCTGCTACTACTGCCATGTATTTGACACCCTGGGGGCTGTGGAGAGTCCAAATGGCAGTACTCTGAACTGGTAATGACTGGCTCCCACCCTGAAGAGGAGGAACTTTCTGGAGCCTTTGTCCATCTTTATATGGTAATACATTTCCTGAAGGTCTATTTAGCACATCCAGTCATCTTTCTTCAGAATGGGAACAACAGACTGTACCATGACCATCAAGAATTTTATTTGTCGAACAGATTTGTTCAGCACACTGAGATCCAAAACAGGTCTCCAGTCCTCTGTCTTTTTTGGCACTAAAAAGAATCTTGAGTAGGTTGCGGATCCTTTCTGGTCTGGTGGGACTTCTTGGATGACCCTTTTGTCCAGCAGTTTTTGAATTTCTTGTACTGCTGAATCCCTCTAATTGGGTAGAACATCAGGGACTTTCTTGAGTAGGGGAAGAGGGTAGGAAAGGGAATGATATAACCTCTGGAAACAATCCACCACACCCAGGAATCTGTTGTTAAATTTAGCCAGACGTTTAGGTGCAAGGATAAGCACCCCTCGACTGCCTCCAGTGGAAGACAACCAGGTCTCATATCAGGAACACTGAAAGGGCTTTCCTGGGAAGGAATCCCTGAAGCCCCGATTTTGTGGACCGCCTCTGTCATGAGGATGGCGTCTTCCATTTTGGTTCCCCCCTCTGTCTCTGGGGGAACTTCCTCCACATGTGTCCTGGAAAGGCCCTTGGGATTTTTTTAACCACATTTTTACACCACTCCTTTGGTTCCTGTAAAAGGACCTTGGGGGGGGGGATGCATGCCCACAGCAGAAATGGTCTTACCATCCTTCTCACATCTGGATAAAGTCACTTTTACTTTGAGGCCAAATAAAGAAGTTCCATCAAAGGGAGCAGTGACTAAAGAAGACTTGAATGGTTCTACAAAGTCACGTAAGTGCATCCAGGTGGGTCTCCTTGTGGCTACGCCTGTACTCGCTGCTCTAGACGTCCCTTCAGCTGTATGAGCGATCAGCCTCATGGACGAACTGGACATAGACTCCAGGGTGGCTAACTGGGAAGCCACTTTCTCTTGGACTCCCTCAGCTACAGAACCTGCTATGGTGTCTGTCAATTCCTTAATCAGATCCCATTGGAGTCTTGGAAATGTGCCAAAAAAATTCAAGGACCTTATAGCAAAGGTTGATGAAGCGTAGACCCGCTTCCCAAACCTGTCTATAGCCCGAGACTCCCTGCTGGGCAGATGGACAGAGAAACTGTCCTCAGCAAGTTCCTTTTCAGCAGCGGCCTCCACAACCACAGCATCCACAGCTAATCACTTGGCTCAGAACTATTTATCTTCGTGGAGTGGATAGTATTTTATCAGATCTTTTGGGGATGCGCTCGATGGTGTCTGGAGCCTTCCACACCCGCTGTGAAATCAACTGAATGAGTTCATCAGCAGGTGGGGTCACCCAAGAAGTAGAGGGATGGATGCCAAAAGCTTGCAGGTAAACTGATTCCTCAGAGGAAGGGTTTTAGGACTTCCAGCCACCCCTCTGTTTTAAAACTTCCAGGACGTCTCCAAATAAGACATCTTCGGGAGGTGACTGTGGGGACCCTTCCCCTCATTGAAATCTGTGTCCTCTGTGACTTTTTCTTGGGGGGAATCCAAGTGCTTCCTATTGCACTTTTTTTTCTGAGGGACCTCCTCAGGGGGATAATCTGGGGAGGTATCAGAAGATGAAAGTACCTAAGCCATTGAAGCCTGAGGCTTCAGCACCTGCTGTCAAAGTGGAGAGGCAGGAAGAATAACTGAACTACAGAGGGTACCTGTTCTGAGGAAGAAGATGCCAACTAAGCCTCTGCAAGAGAAAGGGCCCTCTGCATAGCCTTGAAGGCTGCACCCCCCGAAGACGGAAGGGAGCCTGGAAGCAGGATAGACTGCTTCAAAACCAGGGTAACTACCCGCTCCGAAGACCTAACCCTCAAAACGGAAGCTGGACCTGAACTAACTCTACCCGAATCTCCAAGGAGCAGGGTTGACTCCGAAGAACCTGAAGTCGAGATCTACCCCCCCAGAAACGAAAGGGTAGCTCCAGCTCCAGGAGGTCTTCAGTTCCGAAATAACCAAAGAACTCAGGGTAAAGTACAGTTGTGTACACTTACCATAAATGTAGATGGTCGAGTGTATTCACTCTTTCAGTCATTACATTTGGGTTATCTGCTTGCAGGCAGCCCTCAGTCGGCCTAATTAACAAAGTCTTGGGTCCTGCATCAGTTGCTGTCCCTTCTTCCATGACGTCAGGTCGTCAGGGGTATAAAACATGCAGCTGATGCCATTACATCAGTTTTTCTTGCCCCAGATGTCAGGTGCCCCCCCCAATAGTAAGCAATTAAACATAAAAGCACAAAGATATACCTTCAACAAAAAAGCAAATACACCAAAAAGGCTTTTAAGCATAGTAAAGGAAAGTAGAGGTATAGCCAAAAGTTGTTAGGGGGCTGGAGGGAGGGTAACCAGGACTGCAACAGTGAATACACTCAAACATCTACATTTATGGTAAGTGTACACAACTGTACTATGTTCTTCGTGTTTCACTGTTGCAGTCATTAGATTTGGGTAGATTCCCAAAGCTATGGTTGGGAGGAGGAATTTAGATAGCATTAGGGCCAGCTATAAGGCCCTGCAAGACTGCAGTGGCAAAGCCAGCTCTGGATTAAGAGGAAATTGGCAAATGATAATGCCTGGTGAAAGTATGCACAGAACTCCAGGTAGCAGCTTTTAGTTTTTCCCTGGTTGGGACGTCTCTGAGAAAGACTGTAGAGGTAGATGCAGCCCTGGTGGAGTGAGGTCTGATCCCCTGGGGGATAGGTTTTCCACGGTGCTTATAGCAGAAATAAATGCAATGGCTTATTCATTTAGAAATGGTTTGCTTTGAAATAGCCTTCCCATCTGCCCCGGCAGCAAATGCCACCAGCAGTTGTTCAGATTTCCTTTGAGGTTTAGTCCTGTCCAAGTAGAATCTAAGTTGTCTGTGCACATCTAAGGAATGCAGTATCCATTCCTCTTTATTCTGTGGATTGGGAAAGAAGGTTGGCAAATTAATGGACTGATTAAAGAGCCACACTGGATACCACCTTGAGCATGAAAGATGGATTGGTTCTGAGGGACATCCTGTCCGCATGAAAGATGATGAAAGGCTCCACTGCCATAAGGGCCTGTAATTCAGATACCTTTCTAGCTGAAGTGATTGCTAAAAGGAAAGCTGTTTTCCAATAAAGAAATTTTAGGTCTGCAGTAGCAGCTGGCTCGAAAGGAGGTACAGTGAGTTTCTCCACAACAAAGTTAAGGTCCCACGCTGGGGTTGGAGCTCTCCTGGGTGGTCTCAAAATTTTGGCCCCTCTGAGGAACTGCTTGAGCAGTGGATGAGAGAAGAGGGGAGGTTCTGTGTTATAATGAGCTGAAATGGCTGAGGCGTAAATTTTTATTGAGGAAAAAAGACAGGCCCTTGTGAAGCATCTCAGTTAAGTATTGTAAAATCTGAGGTAAATTGGGCGCTGCTGTGCTCATGCCTTGAGATTGGTTCCAGGCACAGAATCTTTTTGATTTTCAGCATAAGATTTTCTAGTACTAGGCCTCCTTGCCTCTAAAATGATATCCATCACAGGTTTGCTGAGGAATGGTAAAGGAGTGATTAAGCAATTAGCCAGGCGGCAAGGTTCAGTGTTGGAAGCTGAGGGTGCAAAATCTGGTTCTCCTGCTGAGACAGCAGGGAAGGAGTCTGAGGCAGGTGCCATGGAGATAACCATGACACACTGCGCAGGAGGGGGTATCAGTGTTGGTGCAGCCAGTCTGGAGCAATCAAAATCATCCTTGGTTTGTCCTGTTTGATTTTCAGTAGTACTTTGGAGAGTAGAGGCAGAGGAGGGAAGGCATAGACTGATAGGTTTTTCCAGCTGAAGGACAGAGCATCCACTTTCCAGGCTTGTTTGTGGGGAGTCCTTGTGCAAAATTTGTCCAATTGGTAGTTCTGGGGAGAGGCAAACAGGTCTATATCTGGGCTCCCCCATTTGCTTGTCAACATGTTGAAAATTCTTGGTTCCAGTTTCCACTTGTGTGGGTCCATGAGGTTTCTGCTTAGTCCGTCTGCCAGTATATTTAATTTTCCTGCAGGAACTGAGCTTGTAGGTGCACTTGGTAGCTCAAGGCTGTGTTCCACAATGCCGTGGCTAGTCTGCAGAGGGGGTAAGAATGTTTACCCCCCCTGCTTGTTTATGTACAACAACAGTGGTGTTGTCCGTCTTTACCATTAGTTGTCCTGGAAGAATGCGGTCCTTGAAGGCTGTCAGAGCATTCTGTACAGCTAACATTTCTTTTTGATTGATATGCAGGTGCATTTGACTTGGGTTCCATTTGCCCTGAATGCACTTCCCTGCCAGGTGAGCCCCCATGCATAGTCTGATGCCTCTGTTGTTAGGGTTTGGGCAGCAGGGGGTGGTGTGAAAGGTAGTCCTTTGTTTTGGTGGCAGGCCTCTGTCCACCAAAGGAACTCTAGGCATAGGCAAGGTATGATAGGAATCATTGAGAATGTTGACACCATAGGCTTTTTAGATACCACTGTAGTTTTCTCATATGCAGTCTTGCATATGGAATTAGAAGAACGCAGGAGGCCATGAACCCCAAGGCTTGCAGTATTTGTCTTGCAGATAGCAGGGTTTTTGTGGCCACTTGTTTGAAGTAGGTTGTCAAATGAATTTGCTTTTCTGGATCGAGGTAAGCCATCTGGGAAGTTGTATTCAAGCTTGCTCCCAGGAATATAATTTGTTGACAGGGTACCAGATGTGATTTCTTTTCGTTTATGGTGTACCCCAGACAAGTTAAAACCCTTTTTACAAAGGCCAGATGATTCAAAAGTATGTCCTGGCTTTCTGCCTGAATTAGACAATCGTCCAGGTATGGGTATATTTGAATATTTCTTTGCCTGCAAAATGCAATAACTGGAGCTGGGCACTTTGTGAATACCCTGGGCGCAGTAGATAAGTCAAAGGGCAGTGCAGAGAACTGATAGTGCATGTAGCCTGCTTTGAAGCACAGGTATCTTCTGCAAGATTCCCTGATTGGGATGTGCAGGTATGCTTCTTTTAAATCTAGTGATGCCAACCAGGCATCTTTGCCTAGCATAGGAAATAATTGAAGAGTCGGCATCTTGAATTTTGGAATCTCCAAAAAGGTGTTTAGAGTAGACAGGTCCAGGATAGGATGCCATGAATCGTCTTTTCTGGGTACCAGGAAAAGTCTTGAGTAGAAACCTTGTCCCTTTTCCTCTTCTGGTACCAGTTGAATAGCCCCCATGCTTAAGAGAGAAAGTACTTGTTTTTAGGCCTCTGCCCACTGATTTGGGGGTAGGTCCGGCCACCCACTTGGTGTTGGCAACGTGTGGAAGTGAAATCTGTATCCCTGGGATACTATATTTAAAACCCATTTATCCTGGGTAATGAGTTCCCAATTCTTTGCATGAAAAGCAATCTTTCCCCCCAAAAGGGGCAGTCAGTTGATAAGTGCTTGGAAATTTTAAAAGGAAGTCATTGAGACAGTTTACCATAGGGGGGAGTCTTATTATTCCCAGACTTGGAAGTGGAGGCCCCCCACTGCTTAGTTCTGTGAGTCCCCTGGGACTGAAACCTGGGGTTTTTGAAGACCTGGAAGGGGCTGGAAAGGACCAATTCTTATAGGGCCAGTGCTTACTAAATCTAGGAGGCTGAACTTGTAAAAAATATTTAACAGTTTGCATAGATTTAGCTTTATCTTCCATCTTTTTAAGAACTTCCTCAGCCTTGTTGCCAAACAGGCGGTCCTGATTTAAAGGAGCATCCAACAATTTAGCATTAACATGGTCAGGCAAAGATTGCTCCTTAAGCCAAGCATGCCTACTGAGCACAGACCCAGTAATAGCAGCCCTGCAAGAGGCCTCTAATGAATCAAAACCACATTGCAAAGTATGTTTTCCAACTTGTTCGGCAGAATGCATTAATTCCTGCAATTCTTTATTTTCCACACAGTCAGGAATCAACATAACTTTCTGTTTAAGCAGTCCAATAACATGTTGCTGATATTTTAACATATGAAACTGGCAGTTTAAAGCCCTAATGGCCAAGGTTGCCAAAATGTAAACCTTATTACCCTATCTATCCAGTGCCCTGGAGTCTCTATCAGAAGGGGTAGGATTTTTAGCAGTAGAAACCTTAATGCACTTGGGCCCCTGTGAAATAGTCTCTGGATCTGCAATAGGATTTTTGAAAAGGAACTTGTGGGACTCAGGGACCCTGTAGTATCTGTCAGGTTTTCTGGGAGCAGAAGGCAGGGAATCAGGGGTCAAACTAGATTCCGAGAAAGCATCATCAACAATGTCTAGTACAGGAGGAATAGCTAAAGGCCTATGCTGAGGTAGGAGAAGGAAATCCCTAAGCCTCTTTGTTGAATCAGAAAAATCCTGGCTTTCCCAGTGGAAATGCTCCCTTAAGAGTATGTAAGGTTTCCCCAAAAGAAAAATCCTCAGGAGGGGAAGCAGAGGGAATAGAGTCCTCTGCATCGGAATCCTCATAAGTAGGTAAGGGCAAATCCAGATCATCAGAAGAGTCAGAAAAAACAGAATCCTGATCAGAAGATTCATAATCAACTTCAGTCCTAGGCCTCTTAGAAAGGGGAGGGGGGTGGCTACCCCTGATTAGAGTTATTAGATCTTCAGCCATTCTTATCATTTGTTTTTTAGGCCTAGAGGCCTGAGCATGTGGCCTGGGTGTCAATTATTTAGACATGGATCGAGATTTAGGCCCAAGTAAAGAAGGAGGCGTCGGTTTAATATGCAAGTCCGTAGGCCTGAATACACCCTCAGAAGCCGGTGCCTGCACAGCAGCTCCAAACACATCCAAGGTAGAGACAACCGCGGGTTCCATAGTTGAGGCATCTCGCGGCATACCGGACTCCGAATGGGTCTCAATAGAGGCCTGCGAATCAGAAGTAGTGGGTATCAGGGGCTGCGAAAGTGACTCACTGAGTACTGGCGAACTAGCGACTGGCTTAGGAGAAGCGTCGTCGGCAGTTTTGGACCTCGGCGGCATGTCTCTGTCTTTATCTCTGCGTTTTTTTGGAATCCCTGTAGTCAGATGGCTAACTGATGACATTTCTGGATAATTAAACCGAGAACCGAAATATAAAATATACCGATGACGGACAGTGCGCTGATTAAATAAAGCACAAAACCGACAGCAAAGTACGTCGTGGTCAGGGCCTAGGCAAGGAATACAGTACGAATGAAAATCTTTATGAGGTATTTGCTTTCCACAAGTAATGCAATTATTAACTTTTACTGACATCAGTAAAGAGCAAGAAAAAGTTTCCCCAACGGGGTACTTAGCTTTAGTTGAAGACTTTGGTTCTGAAATTTGAAAACGAAAATTTCAGGAGTCGGCCGACCAGCACTTGCAAACTGCTTCTGCTTCGGGCACAGCACGGCAAGAAAGATTGATGTAATGGCGTTGGCTGCATGTTTTATACCCCTGACTACTTGACGTCAAGGAAGAAGGGACAGCAACCGACGCAGGACCCAAGACTTTGTTAATCAGGCCGACTGAGGGTTACCTGCAAGCAAATAACCCAAATGTAATAACTGCAACAGTGAAACACGAAGAACATCCACCAGTTCCGAAGAAACAAGCAACTCCAGAGCCAGTAAAGTCGCTGCTGGGAGATCCGGAACAGATGACTCTATGACCAATGAGGAGGTTAGAGGAGGAGTAGTTAGTGGGGTAAAGAAAGTTTCGGTGCCAAGACCCAAGGTGGGTGGAACTGACAGGGGGGCCTGAAAGACCTCTAGCCCACAGGATTTTATTCAACAGGCTCTCCACGTCTGTCAAGCTCGGAAAGACTTTTGGTGGAGTGGACTGATGAAGTAGAAGAAGACTTGGGCCTCTGCAGAAAAACTTCAGGGAACTCTCCAGCACAAGGATCAATCAAAGGAGAATAGGCAGTCCTAGGCAGTACGTCCTTGGTCATACCAGTTGAAGCGGTAGAACTTAGTGGACATCGGTGCTGGTGTGTCAGAAGCAGAGGCCTGCAGATCCATAGAAACATTCGGGGTCAAGGGTTTCAATTTTTTTCTTTCAGAACTGACAGGAAGGTCAAGACTGAGGGACTTCTTTTCTTGCCTTTCTCCACAGAAGATGAGGATGAAGGAGATGAAATGTCCGCTTTTGCTTTATCCCCAGAAGATAAGGCTTTGACAAAAGCTAAGGGAAGCAGACCTTTTAAAATAAGCTTATTTCACCTTTCTACAAGGGCTCGGTGACTAAAGGCATGACAAATCCTGCAGTCTTCTTGTAGATGGAAGGGTCCTAGACAATATATACAAAGAGCGTGAAAATCTGACGAGGGCATTTTCCAGCCACACTTCTGGCATTTTTTAAAACCAGAGGAGCCCTTATCCTTTTCAGCCACATCCACAGGTAGAACAACACTAGAAAACAAGCACTTACACTACATAAGGGAAAGAATAGGCAAGGAAAGAAAAATTTTGTTTTTTTATTATTTTTAATGTATACATATATTTTTAAAAGAAGAGAAAAGGGGAAAAGGACTATCAGCAACGATAGTCAAAGAAATACACAACCGTGTACAAGAAAGGGATAAAACTACAAAGGGGGCCCCATCAATGATGACAGTGGGAAAATACACAAAAGTGTAAGGGAAAAGAATATCAATGAAGATACTCAAAAGGATTATATTAAGTGTAAGGAAAAAGGAATTAAATAGGATTGGAGAAACTGAAGGAAAGGACAAAAAATTTAAACTAAACTCACCAGTCTCGATAGCAGTAGCTAAACATGACAGTTTCAGAAAGCAGCGAACGACATCTGGGATAACTGAGAGAGGGACTGTGGGCAGAGTTGAAGCTAGATAGTGTTTGGCTGGCGCAAGCTGTAGTAAAGGCAGAGTCGGTTCTGATATCGGAACCGAAACCATGTGTCAAGGATAAAATGAAGACTGACAACGTCAGATACTATAATTCAAAGTGGAAAGAGATGATGATGAAAGGGGGGGGGGCTCAAGAAACAATGAGAGGCTGGGATTTTGGATGCAGACCTTTAAGGAGAATAACAATAATCATACAGAATATTATAGTCATAAAGCAGCAAAACGTATTCTACGAACTAAGCCAACATGGGAATGGAGAAAGGAGATTCTGCTGATAGGGAAGACTGCAATTAAGGATACAGATAATAGGCAAGAGGGGGCTGGCAATTTATTGGAGTAAACTGGCAAAGGAACCAATGTATTGGAAGCAAATAACTAGAGAGGGAAATGTAATAGAATGGGAAGATGCCAAGAATTAATTTGGACTGCAGGTTAAACGTTGCCTTCCCTATCGAGGATTGATATCAGAGTACGACCAAAGAGAAAGAAATGGGGGGGGGTCCTAAACAACAGACCAGCTCTAGTAGAATTTTTAGTAGAATCTAGAACAGTAGCTGCCATTAAGAAAGGAATAATCAGAGGAGATTAGAAAGGATTGGGATGATAGATTGGATAAGCAACTCACAAAGAAACAATGGGAGGATACATGTACGTCTCCCAAATATGCAACAGAGTCTAGAAGATTTATGATATTTGTTTTGAAGTGTTTACATAGATATTTTTATACCCCAAGTAGACTCCAGAGAATTTTACTTCACAAAGAAAAACAAATGTTGGAAGTGTGATGGGGAAGAAAGAGGTAACTGGGAACATATTTTCTGGAAGTATAATAAGCTGGCAGACTTTAAAGATTCTCTGCAGACTGCTCTGTCAGAGATACTGGGTGTGCAAATTGGTGTAACTAAGGAAATAATTATTTTGAGCTATGATACAGAATCTTTACTGCAGAGACATAGCAAGGTCTTGCTGAGTCTAATTATGGTGGTGGCCAAAAAAGCAATTACTAGAAAATGGAAATCAAAAGTTTAAACCAACTGTACTAGAAGTAGCAAATATAGTAACTGAGATAAATCAACTGGAATTGGAATCTTTAGAAAAGGGTAGGAGCAAACTGCCAAGGATAAAATGGGAATTGAGGGAACAATATATGCAGAGGAGGAATGAGGTATAAAAGAAGGCAGGATCTGAATGAGATACGTAATGCTTGAATGACATTGACTGGATGCATTATAAGTGTTGTATAATGTTTGCAATTACAGTTGTGTCATCATAGTTTGTAATATATAATGTTTACAACAGAAATGATGCTGATATGGTTTATTTTCACTTATTATATAAATGTAAGATTGTCTGTGTCATACATCATAATTTTATAAAAATGTTTCTTGTTTAATAAAAAAAATCACATTACTGGTTTTAGTTGTCTCTCTGTTCTTTTGTTTCTACATTTGGCACCAATCTTTTACATGCCCCCAGTGCTTTCTTAGTGAAGGCTGCTGCATTCTTCTCTTACATTTCATTCCACGTTGAAATAACTGAAAAGGCTTAGCTGTCATGGAACCTTAATCAGACAAAGGTGGTGATCCTTTTGCCGTTGAATTCCTAAGGGCACTGTCTGAAGCAGAAACCGCTGATTCTCATCCAGGTGCCACTGAAATAGTTAGGCATTCCAGCGCTGTAGTGGGGCCCCAAAAGTTGTTATTCCTTGAGTATGCATAATTTTTAGAATGCAAGCATACATTTTACAAGTTTTTTTAATTAATAACTTGATTGCTGGGGAGAAAGCAATTCTCCTTTTCCTGTTCACTACTAAACAATCATTATCCACATAAATTATATTAACTGCCAGTCTAAACTGTTTCCCACTTTGTCACAGTTTGGAGAGAATAGCCTATTTTGCTGAAATGCCTGGAAACTTACTAAGCTACGTCTTTCAGATTTGCTATTTATTGTGAGTACCAGAGGGCTGTGTGTGCACATTCTTAGTGGATTTCAATAAGTGGCACTTAAATCCAGACTTCCGGGGTATATTTCAGGAGTACCATGCTGTCTTTAACACAGGAATTCCCAAAATTCTTATGTTTTCTTGATGTCATCTATCCTCTAGAATTATGAGCCTTTTATGAACTTTTTGCTGACCTTCCAGGTCTGCAGAGCCTGATTTTAGATCCTGTAGAAAGCTCCTGTATTGTATCCGAATGCACTTTTAACAAGGACTCAGTTTATTTTAGTTTACTGATGGATTCCATAAAGTTTTTTTTTCTCAAATGAATTTCTCAATAAACTCCATTATGCCCAGATTTCTCTGTTGTAGACATCTCAACAGCGGGTTTCTTAACAGTTTGTAGTGGCAAACAGGTTGCCAAATGGTTGGGCTCTGGAATATTTTCAGTGTTTGAAAACAGGATTTCTTGTTTCTTCCAGATTTGTTTCCTTCTAGCTAAAACATTTTCTACTGTTCCTTTCTAGACCTGCTGTTCTTAACCTTCTTCAGCTGCTTTGAATTTTTTTTTAAACTGTAGTTTAAGAGTCTATAGAGAAGAAAACCTGCAAGACAGTCGTTAATCCGACACTTGCAGCAGCTGGAGAGGCCACAAAAGTTCCTCACCAAAAGGATAAAGGGTCTCAAAAATATGTCCTATGCTGCCCGACTGAAAGAACTCCAGCTCTATTCAGTCAACCGCTTGCTCAGAGGTGACCCTGGTGACCTTTACCATGTCAAACCCAGATTTGATGAATATGCTTCACCTCAAAAATCTAGATCCATCAGAAGCCACAAGGGGCGGAGACTTAAACCTCGACACGATTAATAGGGGCGCGCTGGAGGATAGATATATCTTCATCACCCAAAGACTGTGGAACAAAAACAAAAATCCCGGTATGTGGCAGGGCACTTGTTGGGCTTGTTCAAGAAAAATTAGATCAATGGATGGATGGAGATGCAGATATACCAGTCCTACACAGTGTCTCAGTGTCACACAGCTCAAACAAGGCACAGCAAAAAGTTCCCCATACTAAAGGGTACTAAAAGGTGGCGAAGCCACAAACGCTGATGGGCTAGGGCTTGTAAATGCCCTCGGCAGGACCTATAACTACACCATCTTCAAAATGCCAAGGACACAATACATCTTTAGCTTTTACAGCCTAGACTATACTAGCTAATATAATTTCCTATAGGTCATCTGTTTGTACAGAAGTTAACCTGGCCAGTGGTAATACTACAGTAAAGAGAGGGTGTGAGTACTAGGACGGTTATTTAACCTCCCCCTCCTTTCTGGAAAATACAGTGTACAAATATAATAACCTTTGTCAACTTTCAATTACTCTTAGTAAGACCATAATAGTAGGAACTGGCCCCAAGCTGAAGCAGCATGAAACACTGGGACATGAAGGATTATATTTCTGATCTGTATCTGTACACTATAAAGCTTATTTGTTGTTTTAGCTACATACCCCTCAATCTCAACAAGAATCAAGGGCAAAGGCTTCAAAATAAGGAAAACTTTTCGACATTACTCTTATGAACATAGTAAAATACTATTTTTTTTCATTAGTATATACATTTTTAGGAAGTACTCTCAAACTTAAATGTCTACCATTATTTAATGATTATAGTACTCAAATGATTTTCCAGAAAGAAAAAAAAAAAAACTAACAAGTTTTAAGAGGAAACCGGCCAAAAACATGAAGCAAAAAATCCGGACATTCTGCTAAATTCTGAGCAGTTGAGAGGTATGGTTAGGTACTGGCTATTACAAGAGGCAGCAGTGCACATTTTCCAAATGCCCCAAAGACCACTCGCTTCTTGGATATTAACAACAATATTAAAAGTACATTTGTAACCGTATAGCTCAAGACCCCATACCCCTGCTTCTCCCCATGTTAATTGACTCAACAATGTGAATTTTAACTTGTACTGTTACATATTTGTTAGCAGTGGGTGGGACTTATACATCCACATTTCGCACTGTTCAAACATCATTCTTAAAATGTCAAAAGAATTGTTCAGTATTGCCAGAGAATAAAATCACAGAATCAACAAGGCAACTGGCTCACATGGCCATTTACTGCTTGCCTGTACCCAGCTTAAGACCTTACCATCTTTGTCAAGGACTGATAGGCCAGTCACACCAGGGATGAATTTATGAATACCTATCCAACTAAATCCTTTTTAAATGAAGATAGTGTGCCACACTGCTTAATCTGGAGAGGAAGTTTGTTACAGAGTAGTAGCCATCTTCCTGTGACAAATCTGTCTCTTCGCTGTGACCTGTTTACCTGCTTAACCAAGTTCAGATCTCTGCTTCTATGATTTGCTGCACTGTTGCATTTGTGGTTAAATAAGAGGTTTTGAACTACCCTAATGACCTGAAAGGCAAGACATAGATCACCCCTAAGAAGCCTAGATGACAATGAAAACAAGGACAAGGCCTCCAGCCTCGCCACTTTTAGTAGGTAAGGTTCTTTATGGCCATGACTTTTTTTATCAGGAAACTTTGGGGTCTCACTAACTGCTCAATATGTTTCATAAGACACATTCCAAATGAAGTATTTTACATGACGGTGGGTCCGATCAGTACAGAATGTACAGGAATAAGGACCTCTTTGGATCAAGAGGAAATACCCTTTGCAATCATCTGTGCCAGATACAAGGATTTCTTGACCACTGTTGCAAAATAGGTTCATAGGTGTGTACTAGGCTAATGGCCTTGGAGCCTTTACAAGCCTAGCCCATAGTATTACCCTGGCATCGTGCCACCCAACCTTAGTTCCCAGTGCCTCTGTCGAGTAGAGCCACTGGAGTGATCCCTGGGATGAATTTTCTACTTCCCATCCAATCATCAAGATTTCTCTTGAAGAAGGGCAGTGAGGAGCTCCACTTGACATGTATGGGAAGTCTATTCCATAGCATGGGCAGTCTCCGGGTTATGAACCTGTCCCTCCAGCTTGCTCTGTTGACTGTGGTAAAGAGGTTGAGGTCTCCAGAGTGTGTAGTGCAGATGGATTAGGATTTCTTTAGATGTAGCATTTCTAACAGAGGTGGGTCAGACATGGCTTTGTAAGTCAAGCAGAGATCGCCTCTAAGTAGGCAACATGAGACAGAGAATAGTTGGGAGTTTTTTTGAGTCTGTCCATATAGGACAAGTGTTTAAGGCCTAGGATCCTCTTTGTGAGGTACTTTTGTGGCCTCTCCAGTTGTTGCAGGTGTCCAGTGAGGTACATGTCAAATGGGACATTGTACTCAATGATTGGCCTAATGAGGGAAGAGTAGAGGGAGACAATGACCTCTTTCTTCCTGGATGCAAAACCCTTAGTAATGAGATGTGCCACACAGGACTTTCTGACCACAGTGGCAATGTGGTGGTCAAAAGAGAGGTTGCTGTCAACCTGTGTTCCCAGATCTCTTATGATGCCTTCTGTATTCACTGGACTACCGTCGATGTGGTAATTCATGGGAACCGGGTTTTTCCAAAAGGGGATGATGACATATTTTTTGGCACTGAGCTTAAGGCCATGGTTCTGACACCAGTCATCGGTCTCAGTGAAGCCTTTCTACAGCATGTCAACATCACTTGGGGAGTTAATTATGGCTCCCAACTTGCAATTGTCTGTGAACTTTGTTAGCCAGAGTCCATTTGTGTTGGCCTGGTCTTCAGAGAAGTAGATGCCAAACCGGAGAGGACTCAGGACTGGACCCTATGGGACTTCAATCGTGACTGGTCGGCAGTCTGACTTGGAGTCGGCTACTTTCACACTGTGGGTTCTATCTGTGAGCCACTTTGCAACCACCTAGTGATACAGGGGTTGATGCCTAGCTTAATGAGTTTTTCTATGATTCCTGAGTGGAGAATGGTATCAAAGGCTTGGCCAAATCAAGGTAGGCTGTATGAACCACCTTGCCTTCATCCACAGCTCTGGTGACAGACTCAAAGAAGTCAACCAGGTTGAGCAGGCATGATTCACAAAACCAAACTGTGTGGGATCCAGAGTTTGGAGATTCCCTATATCCTTGTTTATTAGGTCCATGATGATGCGTTCCACAGCTTTGCATATCAGACTTGTCAGGCTAATGGGGCGATAGTTCCCAGGGTCTGTAGTCATTCCTCCTTTGTGGAGAGGGCTGACTGTAGCAGTGCGCCATTCGGTAGGGACAAAGCCTGAGGTGAGGCTGTGATTGAACAGGACACACAAGTGAAGTGCCAGTTCACTCTGTAGTTTATGTAGAACACAGCCAGGGATATTGTCAGGTCCCACAGAAGCTGTATTCGTGGCCTTGGACAGTGCAGTTTTAACCTGTGCAGCAGTAATACTGGGTGCCCAGCAATCTACTGGTATTGTGACTGGTCCTTTGGAGGGGGTAAAGTTGGCACTGAATCTGTCGGCCAGTATATTGGTCCCATTGTGCAACATCTCTGAGCAAATCTGGGTATTGCCGTGCAGATTCTTTACAGAACTATAGAAGGCCTTGTGGTTGTCTACTATCTGCTGCAATTCTGTTTTCATAGCTAGCTTTAGAGGATTTGATGAGGGATCTCACCTTTTTGTTGAGGCTGATAAGGGAGTCTTTCCAGTCTTGCGACTTCACCTTATTTTGCACCAGTTTCCTCCTTCTGTTGTAGAGTTTGTTTATGGCAGGGGACCACCAGATTGGCTTCCTTTTTTTGGAAGAGAGCATCTTGGTTCTACTGGGTATGGCGAGATCCATGCATTTGTGTACATGTTCGTACAGGCCATTAGTGCATGATTCGGTGATAATGCAGCTGTTCTCCAATTGCATGGGTGCCGTGAAGTTAGCCACCTCTGCTTTTAGGAGCCCAAAGTTACCTTTGGAGAAGTTTTTCATGGTGGTTACCTTCGCGGGGGATGGGATAGATATGGATTCCCAAGGTAATTAGTTTGTGGTAGGATCTAACCAGGAAGGAGTTGGCTATTGGTATAGAGCAACGGTCGCCCATGTTAGTAATGACCAGGTCAAGGATGTTGCTACCTCTAGTGGGGGTAAGAGCAAGCTTGTCCAGGGCATTGGAATTAATAAATTCCAGGAAACGTTGGGCAAGTGTATTGGTACAGGAGTAGTTTTCCCATTTTATGGAGGAGTTGTTGAAGTCACCCAGTATGAGAGTGTTAGGTTGGACCCTAATATTCTCCAAGGTGCTTAGGAACATGGAGTGTGAGTCTTGGTTCATGGTTGGGGACCTATAGCTGGCTACAACCTGAATCGCTGTCTTACCCAATGTTAGCTGCGCCTGAAGTATCTCTGATGCGTTATGTTGGGCTACCAGTCTGGAGGTGTGTGCATCCTTTATGAATATGGAAACAGCACTGCCTTTGGAGCTTCGGTCCAAGTTCTGGGGCCGAAAGGTGTGGAATGAGTTATAAGCAATAACACTCCTTTCTCCTTCCAAATATATTACAAAAAACAACTCTGACCCAAAAGAAACCACCGACGGTGGCAAAAGAAGAGGCCAAATAATAAAGCAAAACTATTCATTCTAGCGCTTCGGTGTTTCCACCTTCAAGGAATTCCTTGAAGGTGGAAACACTGAAATGAGTGGAATGAGTTACAGCCTGGTAGTGCAGGGTAGCTTTTTGCTGCCTTGAACCAGGTCTCTGTTACACCACAAATGTCAATGTTCTCCATTTTAAGGATTGCTTCGAGCAAGTGTATTTTGAGATTTAGACTTCTAGCTTTGAGCAGCATGACCCTCAAATTGGATTAGTTTGTAGCTGTACAATGGTGATTTGGTCTTTAGAACACCGGCTAAAAAAAGGCACTATAGGGGTGGCAAGAGCCTTGGCCAGGATCTGGAAGCCCAGCGGTGACAGATGCAGGCCATCTCTGGCAAAGCATTGAGGTCTGCCAATCATGTCATCCCAGGCAGACAGATACTGGATCCCATTAGAATGACACAAGAAACTTAGCCAATTGTTGAACTCAATAATTTTCTGCTTCTACTGTGGTATCATTCTGGGTGATGGTAGGAGGCTGCTCAGGGCTAGGGTCCATACCCGCCTGGGCTACATAATGTGAGAGCTCCTCCATGTCTCTTTTCATGTAGTCCAGGGAGGTACATCTCAGGTCATTCACACCCACATATGCAATGACAGAGTCATATTTGTATCTGTTGTTGAGGGACCTGAGTGTGTGCATTATGTGACGGATACTTGCACCTGACAGGCAGCTGACTGTTACTTTCTCCTTACTCACCCTAGTGAGTGGAACATCAATAAGCCTCACTATCGAGTCACCTATGATTAGTGTGTTGGGCATGTTGTTTTGCCTTGGGGGCTTTGGTTGAGTAGCACACTGTTTAGGAGAGTTGTGTGTCTCGTGATTACGTTTGTGTTGTGGTGATCGAGTGCGTTTCTGCCTTAGTGGTCTCTACTGTTTGGGTACATTTTTACTGAGAACCTCCACAAAGGTTGGTGTGTTTTTTCTGTTTTTTTATGTGATGGCAGTGCTGATGTGTGTACTGGAGGGCTATGTGTTCCATGTTGTGTGGTGCAAGTGTTGACCTTTTCCTTTTGACCAGCTATTTCGGTCTTGGCTGGAGAGTGCGTGGCTTCCAATTTGGATATATAAGTGCATCTCTCGCAAGTCTGAGTGTTGGGAGGTAAGAGGAGAAGGTGTCAGTGTACATGAGGCAGTTGCTACATTGCCTCAGGATGCCCAAGCTCACCAGGTTAATAGGAGAAAGCACAGGGAACTGACCTTTAGACATGCCTGGAGGGGTGGGCATTAATAATAAGTACTGGAGCTGTTTCCTTGTAGAACGTTTAGTGCTGGTAGCACTTTTGTGTGCTACAATAACTGCTACAAGAACTTTGGTAAAGTGCTAGACTAATAAGCAAGTAAAAGTGCAGGAGAGAAGAGAACTAGCAGATCGATGGGAAAAATTGAAGAGCAAACTTTTTGGCACCTCTCAGAAGCTTACAAACACAGTCCTAGATACAGCAAATCTCTACCTGGACTGCACTACTTCTAGGAAAGGCAGGAAACATTTTTTTTTTAGTAGAAAGTGAAGACAGATAATTCAATATTCAGAGGCTGAAGGGTGGGGCCTTTGCTAAGTTCTCACTCTCTCTGCATAGCAAGCTTTCTACTGTACGAATTGCAAGATGTCTACTATATGAACATGTTTCTAATTTATAAATACTTGTTTTTCTTTCTTTTTATAACATGTTAGTTATATGACTGCTAAGCTGCTATGTAAAATTACATTCCAGTCTTAAAATTGTACTGTACCTGATATTGCTATTATCTGTGTAGTGTATTACCTGCTTAGTGGAGCTCATCTCCCCGGGCCTCTACTGAAAATGGACATATATCCAGTTGGACTAGCCCGTTCAGCAAATGCAAAATAAAAATAAAAGAAATAATCAAACAGTAGAATGAGCTGATGTAATGTGACGGGGGGGTCCAGTATCAACTTTATACCAGAGGCGGGACACTCAAAGCCACGAAGACTTAAGACCGTCACAAGAACTGGGTGGGGGTGGGGTGGGAAAAAAAACAGTTGTACACTGCCACAAGAACTGGGCAGGCGGGTGGGAAAAAAAACAGTTGTACAAATTACAGAGATATTAAATCAAAAGTGCAGGAGAAAATTGAGAATAAACACTTATCCTTTCCCAATATCACAGTAGGCAGTAGGTCAGTCTCTCTGCAGCTTAGAACAGCTTCAGCAAACAGGTATTAAAACACTGGCTATTAAAGGTAGAGGAACAGAAAAGTACAGTTGTGTACACTTGCCATAAATGTAGATGTTCGAGTGTATTCACTGTTGCAGTCATCACATTAGGGTTATCTGCTTGCATTAGCCCTCAGTCGGCTGATCATCAAAAGTCTTGGGTCCTGTGTCGGTTGCGGTCTCATCTTCCGTGACGTCAGGTAGTCAGGGGTATAAAGCATGCAGCCGATGCCATTACATCAGTTCTTCTTGCCCCAGATGTCAGATACACACACACACACACACACACAAGGTTATACCTCCAACAAAAAAGCAAATACACCAAAAAGCTTTTAAGGATAGTAAAGGAGAATACAGGTATAGCCAAAAGAAGTCAGGAGACTGAAGGGAGGGTAAACAGGACTGCAACAGTGAATACACTCTAACATCTACATTCATGGTAAGTGTACACAACTGTACTATGTTCTTCGTGTTTCACTGTTGCAGTCATCACATTTGGGTAGATTCCCAAAGCTAAGGATGGGAGGAGGAATTTAGATAGCATTAGGACCAGCTATAAGGCCCTGCAAGACTGCAGTGGCAAAGCCAGCTCTGGATTTAGAAAAAATTGTCAAATGGTAATGTTTGGTGAAAGTATGTACAGAACTCCAGGTAGCAGCCTCTAGGATGTCTCTGGTAGAGACACCTCTGAGAAAGGCTGTAGAGGAAGATGCAGCCCTGGTTGAATGGGGTCTAATCCCCTGTGGGGTAGGTTTTCCATGGTTCTTATAGCAGAAATGAATGTAATGGCCTATACATTTAGAAATGGTTTGCCTTGAAATAGCCTTCCCCTCTGCCCCTGCAGCAAATGCCACCAGCAGTTGTTCAGATTTCCTTAGAAGTTTAGTCCTGTCCAAGTAAAATCTAAGTTATCTGTGCACATCTAAGGAGTGCAGTATCCGTTCCCCTTTGTTCTGTGGATTAGAAAAGAAGGTTGGCAAATGAATGGACTGATTAAGAGCCACACTGGATACCACCTTGGGCATGAAAGAGGAACTGGTCCTGAGGGACACCCTGTCTGCATGAAAGATGATGAAAGGCTCCACTGCCATAAGGACCTGTAATTCAGATACCCTTCTTGCTGAAGTGATTGCTAAAAGAAAGCTGTTTCCCAAGAAAGGAATTTTAACTCTGCAGTTGCAGCTGGCTCAAAAGGAGGAAGAGTGAGTTTTTCCAATACAAAATTAAGGTCCCAGGCTGGAGTTGGGGCTCTCCTGGGTGGTCTTAAGTTTTTGGCCCCACTGAGAAACTGCTTGAGCAGTGGGTGAGAAAAGAGGGGGTGGGCTCTGTGTTGTAATGAGTTGAAATGGCCAAGGCGTGAATTTTGATGGAGGAAAAGGAAAGGCCCTTGTGAAGCATCTCAGTTAAGTATTGAAGAATCTGAGGTAAATTGGGCGCTGCTGCGGCCATCCCTTGAGTTTGGTTCTAGGCACAGAATCTTTTCCATTTTTCAGTATAAGATTTTCTAGTACTAGGCCTCCTTGCCTTCAAAATGACATCCCAACACTTGTTTACTGAGGGATGGTAACAGAGAGATTAGGTAATTAGCCAGGCTTCCAGATTCATGGTTTGAAGCTGGGGGTGCAGAATCTGGCTCTCCTGCTGAGACAGCAGGGTAGGGGTCTGAAGTAGGTGCCATGGGGCCAGCTGTGGCACACTGTGCAAGAGGGTGTTGATGTGGCCAGTCTGGTGCTATCAGTATCATCCTTGGTTTGTCCTGTTTGATCTTTAGTAGTACTTTGGAGAGGAGAGGCAGAGGAGGAAAGGCATAAACTGACAGATTTTTCCAGCTGGAGGACAGAGCATCCACTTTCCAAGCTTGTTTGTGGGGAGTCCTGGGGGAGGCAAACAGGTCTATATCTGGGATCCCCCATTTGTTGATCAACACATTAAAAATCTTTGGTTCCAGTTTCCACTCGTGTGGGTCCATGAGATTTCTGCTTAGTTTGTCTGCCAGTGTATTTAGTTTTCCTGGCAGGAATTGAGCCTGTAGACGAACTTAGTAGTTCAAGGCTGTGTTCCACAGAGCCATGGCTAGTCTGCAGAGGGGGTAAGAATGGGTACCCCCCTGCTTGTTTATGTACCACATAGTGGTGTTGTCCGTCTTTACCATTAACTGTCCTGGTAGAATGCGGTCCTTGAAGGCTGTTGCAGCATTCTGTGCAGCTAACATTTCTTTTGATTGATATGCAGGTGAATTTGACTTCGGTTCCATTTGCCCTGAATGCACTTTCCTGCCAGGTGAGCCCCCCCATCCATCATCTGTTGCGTCTGTTATTAGGGTTTGGGCGGCAGGGGTAGAGTGAATGGTAGTCCCTTGTTTTGGTGGCAGGCCTCTGCCCACCAAAGGAATTCCAACCGTAGGCAAGATATGATAGGAATCATTGCTTCTAGATCCTGAGAATGCTGACACCATAGGCTTTGTAGATACCATTGTAGTTTCCTCATATGCAGTCTTGCATACGGAATTAGTAGAATGCACGAGGCCATGAACCCCAAGGCTTGCAGTATTTGCCTTGCAGATAGCAGGGATTTTGTGGCCATTAGTTTGAAGTAAGATGTCAAGTGAATTTGTTTCTCTGGTGTGAGGAAAGCCATCTGGGAAGTTATGTTCAAGCTTGCTCCCGGGAATATAATCTGTTGACAGGGTACCAGCTGTGATTTATTTTCATTTATGGTTTACCTCAGACAAGTTAACACCTTTTGAACAAATGCCAGATGATTCAGAAGTATGTCCTGGCTTTCTGCCTGAATTAGACAATCACCCAGGTATGGGTATATTTGAATATTTCTTTGCCTGCAAAATGCAATGACTGGAGCAAGGCACTTTGTGAATACCCTGGGTGCAGTAGATAAACCAAAGGGCAGTGCAGAGAACTGATAGTGCATGCAGCCTGCTTTGAAGCGTAGGTATTTTCTGCAAGATTCCCTGATTGGGATGTGCAGGTAGGCTTCCTTTAAATCCAGTATTGCCAACCAGGCATTTTGCCTATCTTGGGAAGAAACTGGTGAAGAGTTAGAATTTTGGAATCACCAAAAAGGTGTTTAGGATGGACAGGTCCAGGATAGGACACCATGAGTTGTGTTTTCTGGGTACAGGAAAAGACAGGAAAAGTCTTGAGTAGAAACCTTGTCCCATTTCCTCTTCTGGTACAGTCTGAATAGCCTTTAATCTTAAGAGAGAGAGTAATTGCTTTTGAGCCTCTGCCCACTGATTTGGGGGTAGATCTGGCCAACCGTTTGGGGTTGGTAACCCGTGGAAGTGAAATCTGTATCCTTGGGAAACTATGTTTAAAGCCCATTTGTCCTGGATAATGAGTTCCCAGTTTTTTGCTTGCAGAGCAATCTTTCCCCCTAAAGGAGCAGTCAGTTGAGAAGTGATTGGAAGTTTTAAAATTAAAGTCATTGAGACAGCTTACCATAGGGGCTAGTCTTACTACTCCCTGATTTGGAAGTGGGAGCCCCCCACTGCTTTGTCCTGTGCACACCCTGGGACTGAAGCCTGGGTGTTCTGCTGGTTCTGGGTTTGAACTGAGAAGGCCTGGAAGAGGCAGGAAAGGACCAATTTTTTGAGGGCAAATGCCTACTAAATCTAGGGAGGCTCCACTTGTAAGAAATCTTTAACAGTTTGCATAGATTTAGCTTTTTCCGCCATCTTTTTAAGAACAACTTCTGCTTCGGCACCAAAAAGGCAGTCCTGATTTAAAGGAGCATCCAGGAATATAGTTTTAACATGACCTGGCAAAGATTGCTCCTTAAGCCAAGCATGCCTTCTAAGTACAGACCCGGTGACAACAGCCCTGCAAGATGCCTCTAGTGAATCAAAACCACATTGTAAAGTATGTTTTCCAACCTGTTCAGCAGAATGCATTAAATTCCTGTAAATCCTTATTTTCAGCACAATCAGGAATCAACATAATTTCCTGTTTAAGCAATCCAATAATATTCTGATGATATCACACAAATGTAGTACTCCACCAAAAACAAATAAAAAATCCGTGTAAACAGACCACAATATTTTTAATCACAAAAATAAAAGCAATTTGTACAGATTTAGCGCTTTCGTCTGCCGTATGCAGACTTCATCAGAATACTGAATGTAAGGTGCCTCTTGTTTTTATACAGTTTTTTAAAAAGTTAATTAATAAATGAGTAAGTTAATTGAACCTGAAAATTAGATAACAATTACATAATTAGAACAACTTCATATGGCATTTTAAAGCAATCGCTCAAAATAAATAAGTAGTATACCATATGAAGTAATCTGGTTTTAAAAATGAAACAGAAAATGACCAATGAATTCACATTGTAAAGTGCTATATGCCTATTCTTTTAATGATGTTCTAAATTTAATGTTAATTAAAAAAATGAAATGAATATATTTTACTATACTTTTTGTTATATGTGTTGTATAAACACCTGAGGTGAATGTGAACTGTAAAGACTTATGAATTGTGCATATGAATAAATATAAACTTTAAAAAAAAAAAAAAAAAAACAATATAAACTGTACACTTGTAAAAATCCATACATAGTTCAATAAAAACAATCTGTGTTGTAAAAAAGTTTTTGTGTGTATATAAAAACTTTTTTGTTAATCATATATACAAATATTTTTAATACAAGTTCAGTGTATGTTGTATGTAATTAATAATCTTGTTTAATATTAAATAAATTGAATTAATTTGTAAAAATGAATATAAATATACATTTTTGTATAGGAATATACAAAAGTGAAAATAAACAAACTTTTAAATATTAAATATACTATTATATTAAAACACATAGCAAGGTGAAAATTTTAAGTTAATATTGAATTTTTAATAGTGGAGAAACTAAATCTACACCTGGGTATTCAATTCTAACCATCCTAGTGTGATGTTTCCAAAAGTGTATGTAAAAATACTTTTTGTGAAATCATGAATTAATCAAGCTGTGTACATCTAACTGTGTTGACAAATATTTAAACTCTCGAAGCTTTGTCTATTAGAATGGCTTTAATGTTGGTGTACTCATTATGCCCCGGAGGGATGTTTGATTTTAACCTCAGTTGCCATTTAATTTCCTTCTGAAGTAAAATATTCTTTACATCACCTCCCCTTGGGTCTGTTTTAATAAGTTCCAAAATTCCAAACTTGAATTCTGTGAAACCTACACACTCAACAGAATGTTTAAACAATGCACTCGTCTCCTTTCTCTTTTTAATGTCGTGGGTATGCTCATAGATTCTTTCTCTGAGGGTCCTCTCAGTCTTACCTACATAGAAAGAGGGACATTTGGAACAAATAGCTAGGTACACTAACATCCTACTACGACAGTTACCTTTGCAAAAGGCAATTTTACTTTTTAAGCCATTTTCCAGTTTTGTTTCCACAGCTTGATTAATATATGTGCATTGTCTACACCTACCACATTTTGTGGTGCCTTCCTTTTTATCAAATTTTGTATTTCCGGTTTCAAAAAGTCTTTTAAAATTTAATGCAGTCTTATATATGAATATTGGTTTTTTTCCAACTGTCTCATAAATCTCTTTATTGGTCTTAAAAATAGACCAATTGTTTTTAATAATATTGGTGAAACAGTCTGAGAAACCATTATATTCTACCATACAAGCACCCATGTAGTCCATAGTTTTGTCTAACTTGTTCTCTTTCGGTACAAACTTCTTACCTAATAATGGTATATATTTACTACCCCATCCATGGTATACTTCTTCCAAAATGTCACCAACAAATTGTATAGGATAGCCCCTTTCCAAGAATTTTTTCATTAAAAAAGAAAATTCATTCTGTAAATCTTGGTGTTGTGAGGTCATCCTCGCTATTCTAACTGCCTGACCCTTGATAATACTTTTCTTTTGGTGTAAGGGATGTTGGCTGTTGAAATGTAGATAGCTATTACACCATGTTTTTTTACGAAAAATATTAGATTTGAAACCAGTAGCAATTTTACTCAGGGTAATATCCAAATAATTTATGCTTTTATGTTCAATTTCATGGGTAAAAGACAAGAATGTAGTGGTTTGATTTATGTAGGTCATAAATTCATTTAAATCATCTGGGGTGTCCTCCTCCCATAATAGAAAAATGTCGTCCAAGAATCTAAGATATATTTTTATATTTTTCATATACGGGCTAGTAAAAATGTATTCCTCTTCCCACTCAAGAAGAACCAAATTAGCATATATGGGGGCACAGGCTGCCCCCATAGCCACCCCTGTAATCTGTTTATAATGTTCCCCTTGGAATGTAATAAAATTGTTGTCAAGGACTATTTCAGTCAATTCTAATACTAATTTCTTGTTATCCAAAGATGACTTGTAATATTTGTGTACACAATTCTCAAAATATTCAAAACCCGTGATTCTGGGTATGCAGGTAAACAAATCTTTAACATCTATGGTCACAAATTTGACTGCCTCTGACCATAAATTGTCTGTAATTTTACCCAAAAAGTCCCAAGAATCTTGCACCAAATGTGTTTGGGTCTTGACAATTTCTTTCAATTGATGGTCAATAAAAACTGCTAAGGGGTGGGTTTTAGACTTTTTTGCAGAAACTATAGGGCGGAAAGGAGGTTTCAAAATATTTTTATGTATCTTTGGTATTGCAAAAATTTGAGGTATATAAGGATGTGTTTGTTTCAAAAAATTATATGTTTCTTTCCCAATTCTGCTTTCAATGAAATATTCTTCCAACCAACTGTCTATTCTTCTATAAGCTATTTGAATCTCATTATAAGACACAGTGGTATAAGTTTTCTCATCCATCAGTAAGTCAGTTAAGGCATTGGTGTAAGCTTCCTGGTAATAAATCACAACTCCACCACCTTTGTCTGGTTGCATGAACCTAAAATTTGTCTCTTTTCTTAAATTTTCCAATAGTGTTAACTCCTTTTCATTTAAATTATTGACTTTGTTCAACCTTTTTGTCCTTTCAAAGGTGTCAAATATCCCTGGTAACTACTGCCTCAAAGGTGCCAATGACAGGATGTAGTGGGGGGTTGTAAATACTGCTCCTACTAAGGACTTCAATATTATTACGTGAATCTGTTTCAGGGACATTCAAGAATTTTTTGTGTTTGCAAGTAATACTCAAATTTAATTTTCGGAGAAATATTTTTAATTCTAATAATATATTTGCCAAATCACCATGTGTTGTCTTAACAAACTTAAAACCCTTTGAGAATAATTCAAAGTGTTGTTTTTCCACTTTTAAATTGGTATAATTGTGTATTTTGAAACCTTTATATAAATATGTAATACCATTTTCCTCTATTTGGATGTCATCTATCTCCCTCTCCTCCCTCTGGTTCTCCATACAAAATCTGTCCCACCTAAATGTTCCTGTGGTCCTGGGTCTGAGGGAATACGTGGTTTGTTTGCTAGTCTTTCTGATCTGCGGGGCCCTAAACAAGTTTCAGTTTCTTCATGAAATGAGTCCAACTCGTCCAAATGACCATTTCTTGGTTCAAATCTTTCCTGAAATTCAACCCTCTTATTTCTACCTATGTCTTTGTTGAACCCATTTTTAAATATGCTGATGATACTTTAACATATGAAACTGGTAATTTAAGGCCCTGATGGCCAAGGTTGCAGAGATGTATACCTTCTTACCCCATCTATCCAGGGCCCTGGAATCTCTATCAGAGGGGGTAGGATTTTTGGCAGTAGTAGCCTTAATGCCCTTGGGTCCCTGTGAAATGGTCTCAGGATCCGCAGTACGATTTTTAAAAAGGAACTTGTGAGAATCAGGAACCCTGTGATATCTATCAGGTTTTCTGGGAGCAGGAGGTAGAGTCAGGGGCCAAGCTAGATTCTGAAAAGGCATTGTCAACAATGTTCAGCACAAGAGGGATAGCTAAAGGCCTGTGTTGGGGCAGGAATAAGAAATCTCTAAGCCTCTTTTTAGAATCAGAGTAATCCTGGCTTTCTCAGTGAAAATGCTCCCTAGGAGTATGCAAGGTTTCACCAAAAGAAATATCCTCTGGGGGAGAAGCAGAGGGAATACAGTCCTCTACATCAGAATTCTCATAGGTAGATAAGGGTAAATCCTGGTCATCAGAGGAGACAGAAATTTCAGAATCCTGGTCAGAAGTATCATAAACAAATTCAGTCCTAGGTCTCTTAGAGGGGGAAGGTTGGCTTCCCTGATTAAAGTAATAAGGTCTTCAGCCATTCTTATCATTTGTTTTTCAGGCATAGAGGCCTGTCCATACGGTCTTGGCATCAGTTTCCTAGGCATGGTTCAAGTTTTAGACCTAGAAGAAGAAGATGGCGTCGGTTTAATATGCAAGTCAGTAGGCCTGAATACACCCTCATAAGTCGGTGCCTGCACAGTGGCTCCGGACCCATCCAAGGTAGAGACATCCGCAGGTTCCACAGTTGAAGCATCTCGCGGCATTCCGGACTCCGAATGGGTCTCAGTAGAGGCCTGTGAATCTGAAGTAGTGAATATCGGGGACTGCGAAAGCGCCTCACTGTGTACCGGTGAACTGGCGACTAGCTTACGAGAAGCATCGTCGGCAGCTTTGGACCTAGGTCGGCCTGTCTCTGTCTTAATCTTTGCGTTTTTTTTCGGAATGTCTGTAGTCGGGTGGCTTACCAAAGACATATCTGGATAATTGAACTGAGTACCAAAATATTTAGAAGCGAAAATGTACAGATGACAAATAGTTTGGGGTTTAAATAAGGTACAAAACTGACAAGGTACTTCGTGGTCAGGGCCTAGGCAAAGAATACAGTACGAATTAAAATTTTTCTGAGGTATTTGCTTTCCACAAGAAATACAATTATTGACTTTTACTGACATCGATTTAGAGCAAGAAAAAGTTTCCCCAGTGGGGTACTTAGCTTTAATTGAAGATTTTGGTTCTGAAACTCGAAAACGAAAATTTCAGGAGTCGGCCGACCGGCACTTGTGAACTGCTTCTTCTTCGGGCATTGCACAGCAAGAAAGACTGATGTAATGGCATTGGCTGCATGCTTTATACCCCTGACTACCTGACGTCACGGCAGATGAGACCGCAAACAACACAGGATCCAAGACTTTGATAATCAGGCCGACTGAGGGCTACTGCAAGCCGATAACCCTAATGTGATGACTGCAACGGTGAAACACGAAGAACATCCTATCCAATCAACATTAACAGTTTTGCAGGAATGATTAAACCAGTCCTGTTCACTCTCTCCCACAGAGAAAACAGATAGGCCTCTAGACAAAAGATTTCACTGCAAACTGAGAGTAACAGATATTCAGCACTATCACACAACAAAATGGACAGTAAAAACAGTTGTACAGATTACAGATATATTAAATCAAAAGTGCAGAAGATAATTGACAATAAACACTTATCTTTTCCCAATATCACAGTAGGTCAGTCTCTTTGCAGCTTAGAACAGCTTCATGATGATGAAATGAGATCGACATATCTACCCTTGTTCCAAGGTCTCACACAACATCTTCATTTTAGAGTGTAGTGTTTTCTATACTGTAATCTGAGTGGAGTTTGTCAAATACAATGATACTGCACTGTTTAGCATTTAGTTTTAACACGTTTTCCAAGCACCAGCTATTAACACATGTAAGTTTACTTAGTAGCAATTGCATTATCAGAAGGGGATTAAAGCTCAACACCCAGTTTACAATTATCTGCAAACTTGGTCAGCTAGAGTTCCCCTTTTTAGATAGGAAGATCAGAGAAGTATATACCAAACAGCAAAGGTACCAGCACAGATCCTTGTGGTACCCCAATGGTTAATTTTATGCTCTCCGACGACGGGCCTGCCACCCTCACAGTGTGGGTTTTGTCTCTCAGCCAATTAGCTATCCAGCTAACTACACAAGAGTCAATCTGGAAAGCATTTAGCTTGTTAGTAATGTTAGCATACGATACGGTATCAAATGCATTGGCAAGATCCAAGTATGCTGTACTGACAACCTGTGGTACCTTCTCAAAAAATTCACGAGATTCATTAGACTGCATCTGCATTAACAAAGCTCAACTGCTGGGGGTCAAGTTTTATGAGGTTTTTTTTTACACTGTAGTTTATTAGGTCTGTTAAGACCCATTCCATGGCTTTGCTGATGAGCTCGTCAGACTCATGGATCTGTAATTCCCAAGGTCTGTGATGAGGCCACTGTCAAGAAGTGACACTACAGCTGCTGAGCATCAAACCTCTGGGACAAAGTCTGTGGATAAGCGCAGGTTAAAAAGTTGTAGGAATAAGTCCACCAAAGCATGTTTAGTGCTGTTCAGCAGGAAGCTTGGCATGTTTATCAGGTACCATACAGTACATATCTTCTGTTTTGTAGAGCACTTTTAACAACCACTCTTTTATGATAACAGGGAGATTGAGGTTACTGGGTACATGTGGATTTTATACAGATGTCTGTGTGTTGAAATATGCATTGAATTTGTTAGCTAGTATATTTGTGATATCCACTGGATCACAGTAGACAGTACCATTATGAATACGTTCAAAGCAATACTGGGTGCTATTTTATAACTTCCTGATGTAAATAAAGAATGATTTGTAATTATCACTAGCATTTGATGCCAGCCTATGTTTGTGGGAAGCCTTAGTTTGTACCTTGGATAACCTTTTTATGTTGACCCTGACTTCTTTAGTTTAGCTACCTATTCTGCTTATTTATGCATGTGGACCACAAGGCTAGTTTGCTCTTACTCTTTCCATTTTGTTTTGTTTTGGGAGAGATTGATAGATTTATGCAGTTTTCTAAGAGTGTGCAAAATGCATTTGCATAAGTACCAGCCATATCAACATTTTGGAAATTAATTTTACTTGAACTTACAGACTTAATCATAGACGTGTAGGGAAGTCTGTATGTTTGATGTTTTTGAAAACTGTAACTTTGGCATCCACTGGTTTACAGATTTTGAAAGCAAAGGTTACCAATTTGCGAACAAACATGACTGCAGAAGGATACACAAGTGGGACTGTGCATACAAATGCTACATTTGGAAGGACCAAATCAAGAATATTTTGCCCTTTAGTGGTGTCTTTGATTATGTAAATCATGAAATTCTAGTTTATGAAATAGAGGAATTTTACAGCATGGCCTACATTTGTGGGACAGGCCTCCCCCTTTGTCAACAAGTAGTTAAGGTCTCACAGGATTCCAGAGTTTTTATGTTTTGGAAGTTCACTGAATATATTCAAAAAATAGACAGGGCTTTCGGGGTCATTGAGAGAGGTTCTGTAACATGCTATGATGTGACAGTTGGTTTTACACAGAATGAGTTGAATCTCAAAGTTTGGTTTATGAGTCTCTGGGAATCTAACTTGGTGTAATGTGGTCTTTAAGAAATACGGATATTCTACCACAGTTCCTATCAAGTCTAAAGGCATAGTAGGCCCCAAACCCTGGTGTAGTTAGGGTGCTAACCAGGTTTTCATAACAATACACAAATATGAATGTGCTCCAAATGCAGAAGGTCTTCCAGATCAAGAAATTCATTACTTAGACTCCTAATGCAGAGAAGTTTCACAAAGATACTGTCTGTTACTTTGTTTTTATTTTTTCGGTGCAAAGATCCTTCAGCTGGACTCTGCCTAAAAAAAGACACTATGTGGGACAGCAAAGGCATTAGCCAGTATGCTGAATCCCTGGAATGAGAAATACAAGCCATCCTTGGCAAAAACAGAGCTGTATACCAGTTCAACCCATGCTGATATATAAAGCATTCCCTTTGAATGACCTCAGTTACTCAGCCAATTGTTTTAAGTCTATTATTTCCTTGTAACGCAGCACCATTCCTGGTAGGATTCCACTCAATACCAGAGTCTTTCCTGCACTTGTGACATGCCTGGAGAGCTCAGAAAGTTCAACCTGCATGCCCCTTAGGGTTTTGCACACCAGGTGATTCACACCCACATGGGCCATCATCATGCCATAATCAAACTTATTTATCTTGAGGACCGTGAGAGCCCTCAACACATCAGAAACCTTGGCATCTGCAACAGAACTCATCACCCTATTTTCTCCAGTCTTGTTAAAGATGAGTCTGTGTCCAACTATGAAGTGGAGTGTTTTAACATGCTTGGTTTTAAGCTAGTTTTTTCCCTGATGACTTCTGGTTAAAGGATGTGGCAATGTGTGTTGCATTTTTTTTTATTTCTGCTGAGACCTACTCCAGTTTGAAATTGCAGACTTAAGCAAAATATTGGAGGCTTAAGCAATGACCTTTTCTACATCCTCAACACACAACTTTTATGTATTTACGTGGACTGCTGTGGAGACAAAATTACGTTCCTGATTTTTTGGCTTTAAAATGAGGTTGAAACACCCCTTTGAGCTTTTCCAGTACATGTGCACTGATATCATCCCTCTTAATTTTGTAGCAAAGACATTAAACAAGACTCACTCAGAACAATACAGCTCAGTAGACCTGTTATTTGTTGTGAATAACAGAATATTATCAGCTTTTAAAATGACTTTTACAGTATTAGAAGGGCAGGGGGCAAAGTGCAGCAATCCGTAACAAAATAACTAACAAAGTGCTTAATGCTGGGACAAATTGCTGGAGTAGCTATGTCTTGGTATTTAACATGGAAAAGGAGTGGATGTTTAATAAAGATGTATGGTGTAGAGTTGTTAGAAGTGTGAAGCACTGCAGAAAGATTTAAGAAGCATTTATTTGTGGCTTTCTTAAGGACAGTGTGGAGGAATCTATAAACATTTTTTTTTATATATATTTGCACCCTTATCTGGAAGTCATGTAAGTGGCAGAAGCTGAAATGAAGAAGGCATTTTCACTACAAACATTAGCCAGAGACTAGATGAGTACGGTAGCACTGTTTGAGATCTGAGTGCAAGTTTGTTGGTTATGGGCAGTGATCCAGGTCACACAATTATTAAGCAATTTGCTAAGATTCTGAAGACGTGTATCTGATGTTTTATGTTTTATGACAGATGCCTATCCAGAGTTAAACCTAAAGTGCATATGCGATTTGTGGAATCATTATGTTTTTACTAACCTGCTTTCAGGAGTAAGAAACTACAATTCTGTGGGTCTCTCTCTGACTCCTGGCTTCGACTGCTAACCAATGTACTAGCTATCTAACACTGCTACCAATCTGAGCTTCTCACAACACAACAAATTCTTCAATAAAATGAATGAAGCTCTGCCACTTTCAGAAAGTTCTGACAATGAGTTCCAGGTCCAAAGGCAGTGTCTATTGTTTCATCTATTTTCTGACTATGGAAATGTGACTCGGTGGTGTTTTAACTTGTTTAAAAAAATTTATCTGGCTGCTTTTTGAGACTTTTGATAACTGGAGAGTATCAAGGCAACAAGTTCTTTTTAATGTTTTTTTAGGGCTCTCTAGCATTTCTTAATTAACTCACACCTGCCAATAAAAAAATACACTGGTTCATCTTTGAACATTTAAGACAATTTATTGTGTAGTTTTACAGAAGTTTAAGTTGTTGGGACATTATTCTGATGATGCTTTGGATTTCAGCTTGAAATCTGTTTCTGGTCAACACCAGTTACTAATTTAGGTGCTGGTATTGCTTATATAATATGTCTTAGTTCCAACTACAAATGTTTGTATTGCTGATGTTTTAACAATAGCGTATACTGAGATTTGCTGCAGCAAATTATTGCAATTTTTATACTTATTATTGGACTATTGATTATTTCATATTTGTTTGATATGTTGATAAAAAGTGTTTAGAAATTACAGGCTATGTACACACCATAACTTGGCATCTTTGCTGTTCATTGTCATTCTTCCTCACGAATGGGTTTGGATCCAATTCTTGGATCCGACTCAGCCGCATACACTAGACTTGGGATCCAGCTCTCGAGCTGCTCCCTCTACCCATAATGCCCTATTCCATCCCCATTACCTCAGACAGAGTTTGCTACTTAATCTCCAAATTGTCTAAGAAGATAGAAACAGACAGAAGAAAAGACAGGGCTCAAACCTGGAACAGTATGGTTCCAAACAGTCTAATAGGTACTTCCAGGGGCAATAGGAATGGGGGATGGATGACAAGGAAGGTGAGGAAGAATGAAAATGGACAACAAAGATGCAAAGTTATGGTGAGTACATAACTTATAAATCTGATGTTGTCCTTTTCATTCTTCCTCACAAATGGGACAGAGTCCCCAGGTATGTAGCCCTCGGGAGGCCTTCATGGAAGGATATGCCGGAACACTGCCAAACCAAAAGAAGCTCTGCTTCTGGATATGATGTCTAACTTTAATGCGTAACAAATGTACGAGTCATTGACCAAGTAGCTTCAGCATAAATGTTGTCAATGGAGGTCTTTCACCAAAAGGCTGATGAAGCATCCATGGACCGAGTTGAATGAGCTCAAGGAGGTCTTGACAAATTTAATCCTTTTTGAGAATAAACCAATGAAATGCAGTCAGTAATTCATTTAGCTAGAGTAACTTTACATGCCTCTTACCCTAGGCGATAAGGAGAAAAGGATATGAAAAGCTGATCTGACCTTCTGAATTGTTTTTATTTTGTGAAAATAAAATCGCAGTTGTCGGTGCATATCAAGGAGATGAAGCACGTATTCTCCTTTATTAGAAAACGTTGGGGGAAAAAAACGATAACTGAATGGACTGATTAATGCTATTTTCAGACACCACTTTAGGAGAAAGGAAAGGCTAGTCCATACAGAAACCTTGTCTTTGTGAAAAACAATGTAAAGGGACTTGGCTGAAAGAGCCTGGAGTTCAGAAATTCTTTTCACTGAAGTTATAGCTACCAAAAAGATGGTTTTCCATGAAGGAAATTTCAGATCACATTTGTCAGATGGTTCAAAAGGCTTCTGAGTTAACCCCTGAAAGACCACAGTAAAGTCCCAAGGAGAGGAAGGGTCCTTTATCGGGGATCTGAGAAGAAAAATGCCCTTCATGAATGCTTTACATAGTCTGGAAGACACCAGAGAAACAGATTTATTTTCTGAATGGAAATTTGAAATTGCTGCCAACGTAAGTTTACTTGTTGAAAAACTTGGCCCTAGTTGTTAGAAAAAGAATGGCTGAAAAAAGGTCGATATTCTGTCTAGAAGCCCAAACAGAAAATCTTTTCCATTTGCTTCTGTAGATTTTCATGGTAGAAGCTTTCTGGGAGACCAAAATAATATTGCAAACTGGAAAAGAAAGCCTGGACTGTAACTATTACTGGAAGTGGAGAAACCATGCAGTTAGCTTGAGGGTGTGGAGGTTGGGATGCTGAATTCCTGATGGATGGGATAGGAGATCCTGTGCAAGCTCCAGTATCCAAGGAGGATATTGCAAGTGAGACCGTAGGAAGAGGAACCATGCTTGCTGAGGCCAGAACAGGGCAATGGGGATGACTGAGTTCTTCAGCCTGTTTGCTTTCTGTAAGAATTTTGGAATCAAGAGAAGAGGAGATTAGGCATAAAGGAGACCTGGGGGCCAATCGTCAAAGTATTCTTTCACAAGGTAGCTAGGGACTCTGCCCCATCAGTCATGAATGAATGAAGATTAACATCAAATAAAGAAGCTATGCTCTTGCCATAACGTTCCATCTGTGTTGTTGATCTTCATGCATGACATCCCACTCTCCTACCCCCTCCAAAAGACTCCTGGAGGTTCGGATTTTGTCCTGGTTATATGATAGGGCATTTGCTCAGACAAAGCTTCCGCTTTCTTATCCTTACGGGCAAACTCGATCTGAGGAGATGAGGAGAGGGGCACTATGGGCAACCTTAGCTCAAGAGTTTCTGGCTGGCACAAGGGTGTATTATCAGCCAAGATGGTTCCAAGGATGGAATGGAGAAAAAGAAGAGGAGCCATTCAGTTCCATCATCTCCTCAGTCCCAGGCTTCAAAAATTACTAAGGCCCAGGTTCATAAGGAATGAAATACTAAACATGCCAAGATGACGCCGACACTTACCTTGTCAATGGAGCCTAAAACTCCATCCACAGCACGTCCTTGATTACTGAATCGGCAACCACTATTCGCACAGTACCACAGACCCTCTCGGCACAAACAATAGCATCTCCCTTAAAACTTGTCACTTCCCCTCCCTCATCACAACCTTCTGGTCTTCCAACTACAGTGCCAAAGGTCGAAACAGTTGCCAGGACCTGATATTCCCTGTCCATTGACCCCTTAGTTGGACAGCAGCTAAGTCCATTCCTTGACCGACCTGAATCTCCATCGGGGATGTCAACTCATTCCACCAAGAGCCTTTCGGAGCTCGATGTATTGAGACTTGCGGATCAGCTTCTAGCGGCCAGAGGCCTCCCAACTCCATCTAGGCCCTCCCTCCCACTTAGAACAGAGGGTTTTTCGCCACAGACTCCAACCTACATTCCTCCTTCAACCTCCCTGCAGGCCTTGGAGCACTCGATACGGACTCCTATCCCAGTGCCAGCTTCTTCGATTCCAGTGGTAGATCTTACCATGGTTCCAGAACCTACCCTATGGACCACGGGTTAGTCTGAGCCAACCCACCCTCGAGACTGTGACTGTTCTGTCGGGCACTCTGATCCCCAGTACAGCGCCAATTTTTTTCTATGGTGCCATCAACGGTTCTGCTTGCTTTAGCAGCTCAGAGTCCTCTCGCAGCTCCTTCCCTGGAGGCAGGTTCATCGGAGTGGGGTGTGACCCTGGTTCCAAGGTTGTCTTTCTCGGTTCTGGGCTCCCATCCCTCTTCAGGTGGGCCTGGCTTTCAGGTGATGGAAAGGGCACTCACCTCAGCAGGCTCGCAGTTTGCTCCTTCTGCACAGGAATGTCATATATACATGTCCTCTGGTTCGCAGCTGCCACAGTCCACTACTCTGGGACATTGGCTACGGGAGCAGCAAGATACCCTACCACAGGGCGCCCTCTTTAGACCTTCCCCCTGAAGAACCACCCCATAAGAAATCATGCAAGAGGAAGCACATTGATTCTCCTGAGGAATCTCTCACCGAAGAGACAGATTACGATGAGGGGAAAGGGTCTCCACGGTCACCCCCTGAGGATGTCTCCTTTGGAGATCTTGAAACAGAGATGTGACTGGAAGTCCACCAACCCTTCCTCGGAGGAATCTGTACTCTTGCAGGCTATCCGTGCCCAACCCTCTACTTCCTGGGTGACCCCGCCTGCAGATGAGTTGGTCAAGATCATTGTGCAGCGTACCTGGAAGGCCCTGACTCCACTGAACCAATCCTCCAGAGACTGAACAAAATACTCTTCCCCTCCAGAGGATCACCCCCATTGATCCAAAGGCTTGGCAGTAGATGCTATGGTGGTGGCTGCGGCCACAAAGAAAGAACTCGCAGAGGAGAGTCCTGCTATCTATCCTCTAAACAGGGAGCCTTGGACGATGGCCAGACTAGGGAAGCGGGTTTATACTTCAACAACCTTTGCCATATGGTTGAATGTCCTTAGGTCCATAGATCATTGTCCTATGGAAGGATATTCCTGAGCAGCACTGAGCCAAAGGATGCTCTCCCCCTGGTGACCATGTCCAATTTGTAATGAGTGATAAAGGCATAAGGGGTAGCCCAAGTGCTGCTGCACAAATGTCATCCACAGAAGCTCTGGAATGAAAAGCCACCAAAGTAGCAACTGATCTGGTTGAATGTGCCTTGGATTTTAATTGTTAAACGGATTTGATTTTGTTGATAGACAAAAGAGATGCAGTCTCTCAGCCATTTCGTCTAAGTGACTTTGGAAACTGATTTTCCTAACTCAAGTCCTGAAAAAGACAAACAATTGGTCAGATTTTCGGAAAGATTTTGTCCTAAGTAGAAATGTAATTGTCTATGTACATCCAATATATGCAAACGATATTCTCCTTTATTAGAAAAGTTTAGGAAGAAAACTGGCAGGTTGATGGATTGATTAATATTTGACTCCGAGACAACCTTGGGTATAAAGGAGGGGTTAGTCCAAACAGATACTATCTCTTTGTGGAAAACTATGTAAGGACATTTTACACACAAGCCCTGTAATTCTGATATTCTTCTCACAGAGGTAATGGCTACCAAGAATAAAGTCTTCCAAGACAATAATTTTATATTGCAAGTGGCAGCAGGCTTAAAGGGATGATGAGTCAAAGTTTGTAGGACCAGCATCAAATTCTAAGGTTCAATGGACTCTTTGAAGGGTGGTTTTATACCCAAGACTCCTTTCAAGAAAGTTTTACAGAGATGGTGAGATATTAAAGAGGAATCTTGGAAACCATTATGGAAGTTTGAGATACCTGCTAAATGGACCCGGATCGTAGAAGCTGAAGCTCCTGAATGGTGTAAGGTTGATAAATAGTCCAACACTGAATTATTGGGAGCAAGAAAGGGGTACATCGAACTCCAAAAGTCTCCTGGTGGAAAGGGCCGACATCCCCGATGGAGATTCAGGTCGGTCAAGGAATGGACTTAGCTGCTGTCAAACAAAGCGGTCAACGCCGGGGAATATCATGTCCTGGCAAGTGTCTCAACCTTTGGCTCCGTAGTCAGAAGACCAGAAGGTTGTGATATGGGGGGGGGGTGCCCTTCTTTTCAGCCATTATCAAGAATACAGATAAGACCACTCAAACAGCAATTAAACAGCAACTGAACCACAATGAAATATCCTGTTATGTGACTAGGGATACACATTCACACACACACACACACACACACACACACACACACACACACACACACACACATAGAAAAAAGTTAGTTTTTTTTTGTTCGTTTTTTTAATAATTTGTCAACAATGGTAAATAAAAATATATCCAATGGGTAAGGGGAGGGAGAATTCCAGGCTCTGTACTGGGACTAACTTTGATTTGGTAAAATTTATCGAGATACCAAAGATGTTGCAAGTCTGGAGCTTGCAGACATTGATCCAATCATCCTTGTGCAGAAAAGGCAGGATGGTCTGGACCTTGACCATTTGGAACTTTGCCTTCTTTACATACTGGATCAACTTGCTTAGATCCAAAATGGATCTGAGGTCCCCTGTATTCTTTGGTACTAAAAAGATGTACAAGTAAGTTCTGAATCCTATATGGTCAGGTGGGAACTTTTGGATGACACTTTTCTCTAGCAGCTTTTGTATTTCTTGTGCTCCATCCTTCCTCTGAGTGGAACGTTGGGTTGTTTCTTCTTTTGATAAGGAGGAAGAAGGGAAAATGGTATGTAGTAACCCTCCGGATATTACTCTGAGCACCCATGAATCTATTGTGATATCTATCCAGGCATCTAGGTGCAAAGAGAATCGACCCCCGACTGTCTCCAGAGTTGAATAGTCGGACAGTGCTTCAGGAGTGCTTACTGGACCTATCTGGAAAACGGTCTCTAAAGCCCTGGTTCTGCAGGCTCCTCTGCCTTTAGGGCAACATCTACTATTAAAGCTTCCTCGTCTGTATCTGGAGGAATTCTCCCCATGTGAATCTCGTAAAGGTCCCTGAGACTTATGGAACCACATCTTCTTACCACATCGCTGGTTTCTTGAGAAGGACGGTTGAGGGGTAGAAAACTTGATTCCTACAGCAGACAATGTCTTTCCTTCTTGTTCGCTGTGGGTAAGCATGTCCTTGAATGATAGCGCAAACAAAGAAGTGCCATCAAAAGGACATCTTAAAAGGCTTCAAAAAAATCACAGAGCCACATCCAGGCATGTCTCAATATGGCTATCCCTGAACCATCTACTCATGAGCCATGGGAGATCAACCTCAAAGTATTTGAAATGGTCAGCAGAGTGGCTAGTTGAGAGGAAGTCTTTTTGAAATCTTCAGCAGACTTGGACTCCGAGAAAGGATTTGTTAACTCCTTTGTTAAACCTCTCTGAAGCCTAGTAAGATGTGGAAAATAATTTAGAGACCTCAGAGTGAAGGTAGCTGAGGCAAACACTTGCTTTCCAAATATGTCCAATGCTCTGGACTCTCTTTTCAGCTGATGAGCAGAAGAGCTCTGCTCTGCTAGTTCTTTCTTAGGGGCTGCCAGCACCACTACAGCATCAACTGGGACACCTTTGATCGGGTGGGGTCTATCGGGGGGGGGGGGATCTGTCTGGGTGCTTGGGGGTGGGTTCGACAGTGTCCAGCTCCTTCCATGCCTGGCAGGAAACAAAATCAATCAGTTCACCTGCCGGGAGTTGGGGGATCGGCCAAACCCGAAAGCCTCCAGAAACACTGACTCTTCAGGAAAACAAGAGTGGGAAGACCAACCAACTTTCTGTTTGAGGATATTATGAATATCTCCAAAGGAGATGTCATCGGGTGGTGATCTGGGGGATCCCTCTCCCTCATCAAAATCAGTGTCTTCAGTGAGACTCCATCAGGGAGTCAATGTGTCTCCTTTCACATGTCCTCTTCCAAGGGATCTCCTCAGTAGGATGTTCAAGGAGGTGCATAACAGAGGGGAAATTCCTCTAGGGGAACTGTCTGGAGACCTCCTGAAACTGACTGTCCCTGTGGAATAAGTAAGATGTGCTCAGAGCTCAGAATCAAAGAGGGGAGAGGGGAAGGATCCAAGACAAGAGACAACAGTTCTCTATGGAGAGAAAAAGCCCTTTCTATCATATTGGAAGAAGAAAGACCATTAAAACCCTTTCCTGCCTCCTTGGAGCTGATGCCTCTAAAGAAGGTAGGTCGGGGTCACCCATGGATCTGAGCCACAAGGGGAGAACTGGATCTGAGCTGTCCAGGGCCGAAGCTCTGACAGGAAGGGAAGGACCTAACAAAATCAGACCCGAGCCCAACACCTGGGATCTGGCACTGACACCTGCTCTTTTCCATAGGTATTGGAGCAGAACCAGTCACGGAAACTGCTGGAATTGAGGAAGAAACTTTCATCAGACCAGATGCCGAACCTCTTGGAGATCTCAGATCCTGGGACTCCGAAATCATGGGTCACATTATCAGAGAGGGAGACAGTATGGACTTTGTAGGTGCACTCACAGATACATGAGGGGACGGAGCTGGAATGATACCCATCTGGATCTTAGCCCTGAGAAATTTCCACTTCATCCTTTCCCCATCTGCCTCTGACAAACTCCTGGAAGACACTATGGAAGAGGGCCTGGAATATTTATTTGGTGTTTGGAAGAGCTAAACTGGCAAAGACGAAGATACAGGTTTAACTGTATATTCCGGGGTACGGTCCTGGTGGGAAGAACTAGCTCTCAGATCCAAAGGCTTGGGATCCGATAAGGAGTTAGAAGGGAGTGGAGAGATAATGAATGGAACCAACAATGTCAGATCAGAATACTATATAGGATCCAAAAAAGTAGAGAAGAAAAGTAATAATACCCAACACCAAGCGAAAACTAAGACAGAGTAAAGAAAAGATGACAAAAGATGATTAAACAGCAAGAAAGAATATATATAATAACAATGAAAAAATCAAATCTTACTAGGTCGAGAGCAGAACGTGCGTCTAACCACAATGGCAGCAGAAGAGATCTGAGTTAATGGGGAACGAATAGGCCATTATGAGTAGAGGGAATGGCTCAAGAGCTGGATCCGAAGTCTAGTGTATGTGGTCAAGTCAGATCTGAGGATCAGATCCAAACCCCTTTGTGAGGGAGAATGAAAAAGACAACATCAGATATAAGCATTAAAATAAATTTGACAACTGATTCATGATATCACAACCATGAACATTTTCAAATGTTTTTCTTTGTACGACTGTAATTCAGACATTTCAAACAATGCATACTAAAGAAATTAAAAACTGCATGAACAAAAAATAAATGTTGAGCAATGGTCTGAGTACACCTTCCTAGCCAAGTGTACGGTCATCATGTGGTCTTCAGGTGTAAGGTTTTTTTTTTTTTTTTTTAGCTCCAAGTATAATTATAAGTTATGTACTAACCATAATTAGGCATCTGTGTTGTCTATTTTCATTCTTCCTCACTTACAGGTTCGGATCCAATCCTGGGATATGACTCTGCCACATACTACAGAATTTGGATTAAACTCTTGAGCTCCTCTCTCTACCCATAATGCTATACTCCATCCTCATTACCTCGGCTCAAGTTTGCTGATGTATTGCTTAATAATAGATGAAGAACAGAAATAGGAGACAGAAAAGACAGGACTTAAACTTGGAAGTGCAGGTTCTAAACACAATCAAATAGGTCCTTCCAGAAGAAAAAAGGATGGGGGATGGATGGGAGGGGAGTTGAAGAAGAAAGAAAATGGACAACACAGATGCCTAGTTACAGTGAGTACATAACTTACAAATCTGATGATGTCATTTTCATTCTTCCTCACTTATGGAACAGAGTCCCCAGCTACGTTCACCTTGGGTGGCCCTCATGGAAGGATATTACAGAGTACTGCTGAACCAAAGGAGTTCTATTTCTAGATATAATGTCCAATTTGCAATGTGAGACAAAGTATGAGCCTTGACCATGTGGCTGCTGCAAAAATGTCATCAATAGATGTTCTTGACCAAAAAGCCAATGATGCAGCCATTGAGCTCGTTGAGTGAGCTCGGGGAAGTTTTGGCAATGTCATACCTTTTTAAGAGTAAAGCCAAGAAATGCAGTCTGTACTCCACTTAGCTAGGGTGACTTTAGAAACTGACTGGCCTAGGTGATTTGTAGAGAAAGATACAAAAAACTGGTCTGAATTTCTAAACTGTGTTGTCCTTTGGAAATAAAAAAAACTGTGCACACCAAGGAGGTGTAGCATGTACTCTCCTTTATTTGCAAAATTTGGAAAGAATACTGGCAAGTGAATGAACTGGTTAATGTTAACTTCAGAGTCTACTTTAGGTAAAAGAAGGGTTAGTCCACAGAAAAACACTATCTTTGTGGAAAATAATGTAAGGAGTTTCTGCTGAAGGAGACTGAGTTCAAAGATTCTTTTAGCCAAAGTAATAGCTACCAAGAAAGCAGTCTTCCACGACAGATATTTTAGGTCAGATTTGTCTGAAGGTTCAAAGAGTTTTTGTGTCAAACCTTTGAGTACTACAATAAGTTCCCATGGAGGTGAGATGATCCTTAACTGGAGGCCTTAGCAGAAAAATGCTTTTCGTAAAAGCTTTACATAATCTAGAGGAAGCCAAGGAAAAAGACCCATTTCCTCCATGAAAATTTGAAATTGCTGCCAAGTTTAACTTTAAAAACAGTTGTCAAAAATTGAAGAAAAGTTGAAATAGGTGCAGAAAAAGGATCGATGCGTTTATCTGCTACCCAAACAGAGAACCTTTTCCACTTGTTTCTGTAAATGTTTTTGGTAGAATCCTTTTCAGAAGTCAAGATAATGTCACAGACAGGGGAAGAAAGCCTGTAACTATTACTAGAAGTGGAGAAACCATGTAGCCAACTTGAAGGCTTGAATGTTGGGGGGATGAATTCCCGATGGGTGAGAGAGTAGATCCTGAGTGGGTTCCAGTATTCATACAGGATAACGAAGATGAGACCACAGAAATGGGAACCATATATGCCAAAGCCAGAAGGGGGCAATGGGGATTACTGAGCTCTTCAATCAGGAGAAGAGGAGGGTAAGTATAAAGTAAAATCCGAGGGCCAAGTCTGAAGAACAGCATCTCTCAGTGATTCCCCCTGTGGGAGGATCAGAGCAAAGTACTTGCTGCACTTGTAGTCGAGAGGGGAGGCACTGCAGCAAGGTTGGCCTCAATACCTGAAGACTATGTTCACTACCAACTGATTGACAGACCACTCATGAGGCATCAGAATGGATCCACTTAGTTTGTCTGCAAGCACGGCAGTTTTCCCTGGGATGTGCGTTGCAATAAAGTGGTCTGATGAGATCGCCCATTCCCAAACCATCATGGCCTCTCTACAAAGTGGGTAAGTTCAGGTTCCTCCTTGCTTGCCGAAGTACCAAACTTCAGTCATGTTGCCACTTTGAACTGCAATATTTCTCAAGGGAAAAGCATCTTGAAATGCCTGCAACACCTGAAGGACTGCTCTCATCTCTAGGATACTGATATGCAACTCTGTCTCTTGTGGGGGCAGGGGGGGGAAACAAGCCTTGGACAGTTCTTCCCAAGAAATGCTCCGCCCCATCCCAGTTGAGAAGTGTCCCTGGTCACTGTGGCTACAGGGTTTGGTAGTACAAATGGACTGCCCAGAAAAATATCGTCCAATTGCATCCACCACAAATGTGTCGCTTGCAAATAGGGGTGAGCTTTACTTGAAAAGACAAGGGTTAATGTAGAACAGGCCACTGTACAGCCAGGCTCCACTAGAGAACTCGCATAAAGAAGCACACTACATGAAGTAGCACTATGGCAGCTACAAATGACCCCAGAGCTTGAAGCACCAATCTTGCTGGGGGAGAAGAATGAGGCAGAATAGCCTGAACCTGATTCCTCATAGAAGTAATGCAATGAATAGGTAAGAATGTTATTTGATTAGCTTTGTTTAAGACTGTCCCTATGAATTCCAGGCTCTGAACTGGAGGAAGTTTCAATTTGGCAAGATTTATTGCAATGCCCAGGGAGTCGGAAATCTGGAGCAGAAAGTCCCTGGCATGGTGAAGCTGATGCTTGGATGAGGAGGTTGGAAGCCAGTCATCTACATATGTCAACACATGGAATCCCTTCAGTCTCAGGTGAGCTGCGACTTCTGCCATATATTTGGTAAACACCCTGGGGGCCATGGCGAGTCCAAAGGGCAGAGCTCTGAATTGATAATGACTAGCTCCCAGCTGAAAGCAAAGAAGTCTTCAGGATTGTCTGTCTATTTTGATATGACATTATGTGTCCTGAAGATCTACAGAGCACATCCAATCATCCTTGTGCAGAAAGGGTTGTTTGGGCTAACCATGACCATTCGAAACTTCGCTTTCTTTACATACTAGTTCAGTTTGCTTAAATCCAAAATGGGTCTCAAGTCCCCTGCTTTCTTTGGCACTAAAAAGCAGCAGGAATAAATTCCAAATCTTATTTCATCTGGTGGGACCTTTTGGATGACTCTATCTACCAGCTTTTGAATTTTTGGTGCTGTGGTCTTCCTCTGACTAGGTGGAACATCGTCCTCATTGTCAAAGGAAAAAAGCATCCCAAAGGGAAAATGTTGATAAATATCCTCTGGGTATTATACTTAGCACCCATGAATCTTTCATGATGTTTGCGCAGACATCTAGGTGCACAGGGAGTCGGCCCCCGACTATTTCCAGAAATGAGCAGTCGGGCAGCACTTCAGGAGCGCTGACAGGGCCTATTTGAAAAAGAATCTCTAAGGCTCTGGTTTTGCAGGCCTCCTCTGCCTCTAGGGCGATGTTTGCCTTTAAAATTTACCCCTCTGCCTCTGGAGGAATTTTCCTCACACAAATCCTGGAATGGACCCTGAGATTTGTGGAACCACACTTTCTTACCACCTCTCTGGTTCCTACAGAAGGTCTGTTGAAGCATAGAAAACTTGATCCCTATGGCAAACAGGGTGTTTCCATCTTTTTCACTGTGGGTAATTATACCCTTTACTGATTGTCCAAACAAAGAAGTGCCACTGAATGGGGTGTTAATAAAAGACATCTAAAAAGCTCCGCAAAGTCGCACAGTTGCATCCAGACATGTCTCCTCACGACGATACCCGAACCGGCTGCTTGTGAGGTACCTTCAGCTGTATGAGAGATTAACCTCATCAAAGTGTTTCATATAGATAAGAGTGGCCAATTGAAAGGATGTTCTCTTGAAATCCTCAGCAGACATGGACTCAGGGTATTTAAAAGTTCTTTAGTCAAATCTGTATGATGTCCAGTAATATGAGTCAAACAGTTAAGTGACCTCAGTGCAAAGCTAGCAGAGGCAAATACCAGCTTTCCAAATCTATCTAACTCTCTAGACTGTCTATTCGGCGGATGGACGGGGGGGGGGGGGGGTGATGGCTCAAGATGTAGGTGGGCCAGAACTAAAAGCCTCCAAGAACACTGATTCTTTGGGAGAAGGAGTTTGAGATGACCAAATGCCCTTCTGTTTTAGGATCTCTAGAATATCTCCAAAGGAGAAATCATCCAGTGTTGATCTGGGGGATCCTTCATCAAAACTGGGGCCTTCCAAGACGCATTCTAAAGGGGAGTCTAAGTGCCTCCTTTTACATATCCTCTTCCGGGGGAAACTCTTTTGTGGGATGTTCTAGAGTGGTGTCGGAAGAGGAGGAAAGCTCCTCTACTGGAGCAACATGGAGGCCTGTTGGAATTGGCTGTCCCTATGGAATAGGCCAGACCAACTCAGAGCTCGGAACCAATGAAAGTAAAGGGGTAGGATCCAAAAGGAGACAAGACAGTTCTCTCGAGAGAAAAAACCCTTTCTACCACCTCGAAGGCCAAGGGCCTAGGAGAAGCCACAACCCTCCCCCCTCTGAGAAGCTTCCGAGGAAAGTAGATCATGGCCACTCCAGACCAGAGCCTCGAGGGGAAAATCGGACCTGAACTGTCTAGGTCAGAAGCTTTGAGCAGGAGGGATGGATCTGACAACACCGGAGCTGACCCCAACTCCTCGGACCGGACGCCAACACTTCAGCTCCGAAACCCATTTTGATCAGAGGGTATCAGAGCAGAACCCATCAGAGAAGCAGTCAGAGTGGAGGAGGGAACATTCCTTTGACCCAACTCCGCACCTCTCAGGGATTTCAGATCCTGGGGGTCGGAGACCACTGCTTAGATCGGAGAAGGAGATAGAATGGACTTTGAGTGTACATTCATGGATCTGGTATGGGATGGAGCTGGTAGAAAGTACAGTTGTGTACACTTACCATAAATTTAGATGTTCGAGTGTACTCACTGTTGCAGTCATCACATTTGGGTTAGCAGTAGACCTCAGTCGGCTTGATTATCAAAGTCTTGGGTCTTGCGTCAGTTGCTGTCTCATCTTCTGTGAGGTCAGGTAGTCAGGGGTATAAAGCATGCAGCCAACACCACTACATCAGTTCTTCTTGCCCTAGATGTCAGGTGCCCCCCTAATGGGAAGCAATTAAATATATATATATAAATATACACACACACACACACACACACATATATATATATATATATATATATATATATATATATATATATATACACATACCTCCAACAAAAAAGCAAATACACCGAAAAGCTTTTAAGCATAGTAAAGGAGAATAGAAGTATAGCCAAAAAAGTCAAGGGGCTGGAGGGAGGGTAACCAGGACTGCAACAGTGAATATACTCTAACATCTACATTTATGGTAACTGTAAACAACTGTACTATGTTCTTTGTGTTTCACTGTTGCAGTCATTACATTTGGATAGATTCCCACAGCTAAGGATGGGAGGAGGAATTTAGATAGCATTAGGAACAGCTATAAGGCCCTGCAAGACTGCAGTGGCAAAGCCAGCTCTGGATTTAAAAAAAACTGGCAAATGGTAATGCTTGGTGAAACTATATACAGAACTCCAGGTAGCAGCTTCTAGGATGTCTCTGGTAGGGACACCTCTGAGAAAGGCTGGAGAGGTTGATAGCCCTGGTTGAATGGGGTCTAATCCCCTGTGGGATAGGTTTTCCATGGTGCTTATAGCAGAAATGAATGCAATGGCCTATCCATTTAGAAATAGTTTGCTTTGAAATAGCCTTCCCCTCTGCTCCTGCAGCAAATGCCACCAGCAGTTGTTTAGATTTCCTTTGAGGTTTAGTCCTGTCCAAGTAAAATCTATGTTGTCTGTCCACATCTAAGGAGTGCAGTATCCATTCTTCTTTGTTCTGTGGATTAGAAAAGAAGGTTGGCAAATGAATGGATTGATAAAGAGCCACAATGGATACCACACCTTGGGCATGAAGGAGGGACTGGTTTGGAGGGACAACCTGCCCGCATGAAAGATGAAGAAAGGCTCCACTGCCATAAGGGCCTGTAATTCAGACACCCTTCTTGCTGACGTGATTGCTAAAAGGAAAGCTGTTTTCCAAGAAAGGAATTTTAACTCTGCAGTTGCAGCTGGCTCAAAAGGAGGAAGTGAGTTTTTCCAATACAAAGTTAAGGTCCCAGGCTGGAGTTGGGGCTCTCCTGGGTGGTCTTAAGTTTTTGGCCCATCTGAGGAACTGCTTGAGCAATGGGTGAAAAAAGAGGGGTGGTTCTGAGTTGTAATGGGTTGAAATGGCTGAGGCGTGAATTTTGATGGAGGAAAAAGAAAAGGCCCTTGTGAAGCATCTCAGGTAAGTATTGAAGAATCTGAGGTAAATTGGGAGCTGCTGTGGCCATCCCTTGAGTTTGGTTCCAGGCACAGAATCTTCCATTTTTTGGCATAAAATTTTCTAGTACTAGGCCTCCTTGCCTCCAAAATGACATCCAACACTTGTTTACTGAGGGATGGTAACAGAGAGATTAGGTAATTAGCCAGGCTGCCAGGTTCAGGGTTTGAAGCTGGGGGTGCAGAATCTGGCTCTCCTGCTGTGACAGCAGGGTAGGGGTCTGAGGCAGGTGCCATGGGGCTAGCTGTGACACACTGCGCAAGAGGGGGTACCAGTGTTGGCGTGGCCAGTCTGGTGCAATCAGGATCATCCTTGGTTTGTCCTGTTTGAACTTTAGTAGTACTTTGGAGAGGAGAGGCAGAGGAGGAAAGGCATAAACTGACAGATTTTTCCAGCTGAAGGACAGAGCATCCACTTTCCAAGCTTGTTTGTGGGGAGTCCTTTTGCAGAATTTGTCCAATTGGTAGCTCTGGGGGGAGGCAAACAGGTCTATATCTGGCCTTCCCCATTTGTTGATCAACATGTTGAAAGTCTTTGGTTCCAGTTTCCACTTGTGTGGGTCCATGAGATTTCTGCTTAGTTCGTCTGCCAGTGTATTTTCCTGGCAAGAATTGAGCCTGTAGATACACTTGGCTAGTCTGCAGAGGGAGTAAGAATAGGTACACCCCCCCCCTGCTTATGTACCACATAGCAGTTGTGTTGTCTGTCTTCACTATTAATTGTCCTGGAAGAATGTGGTCCTTGAAGGCTTTCAGAGCATTCAATACAGCTAACATTTCTTTTTGATTGATATGCAGGTGCATTTGACTTGGGTTCCATTTGCCCTGAATGCACTTCCTTGCCAGGTGAGCCCCCCATGCATAGTCTGATGCGTCTGTTGTTAGGTTTGTGCGGCAGGGGGTAGAGGGAATGGTAGTCCCTTGTTTTGGTGGCAGCCCTCTGCCCACCAAAGGAATTCTAACCGTAGGCAAGGTAGGATAGAAATCATTGCTTCTAGATCCTGAGAATGTTGACACCATAAACTTTTTAGATACCATTGTAGTTTCCTCATATGCAGTCTTGCATATGGAATTAGTAGAATGCACAAGGCCATGAACCCCAAGGCTTGCAGTATTTGCCTTGCAGATAGCAGGGTTTTTGTGGCCACTAGTTTGAAGTAAGTTGTCAAATGAATTTCTTTCTCTGTTGTGAGGAAAGCCATCTGGGAAGTTGTGTTCAAACTTGCTCCCAGGAATATAATTTGTTGACAGGGTACCAGATGTTGTTTCTTTTTGTTCATGGTGTACCCCAGACAGGTTAACACTTTTGTACAAATGCCAGATGATTCAGAAGTATGTCCTGACTTTCTGCCTGAAGTAGGCAATCGTCCAGGTAGGAGTATATCTGAATATTTCTTTGCCTGCAAAATGCAATGACTGGAGCTAGGCACTTTGTGAATACCCTGGGCTCAGTAGATAAGCCAAAGGGCAATGCAGAGAACTGATAGGGCATGTAGCCTGCTTTGAAGCATAGGTATCTTCTGCAAGATTCCCTGATTGGGATGTGCAGGTAGGCTTCCTTTAAATCTAGTGTTGCCAACCAGGCATCCTTGCCTAGCATAGGAAGTAACTGGTGAAGAGTTAGCATCTTGAATTTTGGAATCACCAAAAAGGTGTTTAAGGTAGAAAGGTCAAGGATAGGACGCCATGAGTTGTCTTTTCTGGGTACCAGGAAAAGTCTTGAGTAGAAACCTTGTCCCTTTTCCTGTTCTGGTACAGTCTGAATAGCCTTTATGCTTGAGAGAGAGAGAGTGCTTGCTTTTGAGCCTCTGCCCACTGATTTGGGAGTAGATCTGGCCAACCGTTTGGTGTTGGTAACGTGTGGAAGTGAAATCAGTATCCTTGGGAAACGATATTTAAAACCCATTTGTCCTGGGTAATGAGTGCCCTTTTTTTTTTTGCCTGCAGAGCAATCTTTTCCCCTAATGGAGCAGTCAGTTGAGAAGTGCTTGGAAGTTTTAAAATTAAGTCATTGAGACAGTTTATCATAGGGGGGAGTCTTACTACTCCCTGATTTGGAAGTGGGAGCCCCCACTGCTTAGTCCTGTGTGTACCCTGGGACTGAAGCTTGGGTGTTCTGCTGGTTCTGGGTTTGGACTGAGGAGGCCGGCAAGAGGCAGGAAAGGACCAATTCTTACAGGGCCAATGACTACTAAATCTTGGAGGCTGTACTTGTAGGAAATCTTTAACAGTTTGCATAGCTTTAGCTTTTTCCTCCATCTTTTTAAGAACTTCTTCTGCTTTGTTGCCAAACAGGCGGTCCTGATTTAAGAGAGCATCCAGCAATTTAGCTTTAACATGATCTGGCAAAGATTGCTCCTTAAGCCAAGCATGCCTTCTAAGTACAGACCCAGTGACAGCAGCTCTGCAAGATGCCTCTAGAGAATCAAAACCACACTGCAAAGTATGTTTTCCAACCTGTTCAGCAGAATGCATTAAAATCCTGTAAATCCTTGTTTTCAGCACAATCAGGAATCAACATAATTTTCTCTTTAAGCAATCCAATAATATGCTGACTATACTTTAACATATGAAACTGGCAATTTAAGGCCCTAATGGCTAAGGTTACAGAAGTGTATACCTTCTTACCCCATCTATCCAGCGCCCTGGAGTCTCTATCAGAGGGGGTAGGATTTTTGGCAGTAGTAGCCTTAATGCCCTTGGGTCCCTGTGAAATGGTCTCCGGATCCTCAGTAGGATTTTTAAAAAGGAACTTGTGAGAATCAGGAACCCTGTAATATCTATCAGGTTTTCTGGGAGCAGGAGGTAAAGAGTCAGGGGCCAAGCTAGATTTCGAAAAGGCATCATCAACAATGTCTAGTACAGGAGAGATAGCTAAAGGCCTGTGCTGGTGCAGTAGTAAGAAATCCCTAAGTCTCTTTTTAGAATCAAAGTAATCCTGGCTTTCCCAACGAAAATGCTCCCTAAGAGTATGCACGGTTCACCAAAAGAGAAATCCTCTGAGGAGGAAACAGAGGGAATAGAGTCCTCTGCATCAGAATCCTCATAAGTAGAGAAGGGAAAATCCTGGTCATCAGAGGAAACAGAAATTTCAGAATCCTGGTCAGAAGTATCATAAGCAAATTCAGTCCTAGATCTCTTAAGAGGGGGAAGGTTGGCTTCCCCTGATTAAAGTAACAATGTCTTCAGCCATTCTTATCATTTGTTTTTTAAGCACAGAGGCCTGACCATGCGGTCTGGGCATCGGTTCTCTAGGCATGGTTTGAGTTTTAGGCCTTGAAGAAGAAGATGGTGTCGGTTTAATATACAAGTCAGTAGGCCTGAATACACCCTCAGAAGCAGGTGCCTGCACAGCGGCTCCGGACCCATCCAAGGTAGAGACATCCGCAGGTTCCACAGTTGAAGCATCTCGCTGCATTCCGGACTCTGAATGGGTCTCAGTAGAGGCCTGCGAATCTGAAGTGATGGGTATCAGGGGCTGCGAAAGCGACTCACTGAGTACCGGCAAACTGGCGACTGGCTTAGGAGAAGCGTCATAGGCAGCTTTGGACCTAGGCGACCTGTCTCTGTCTTTATCTTTCATTTTTTTCAGAATGTCGTTAGTCGGATGGCTTACCGAAGACATACCTGGATAATTGAACAGAGTACCAAAATATTTAGAAGCGTAAATACACAGACGACGAATAGTTCATTGTTTAAATAAGGCACAAAACCGACAGCGAGGTACGTCGTGGTCAGGGCCTAGGCAAGGAATACAGTACGAATGAAAATCTTTATGAGGTATTTGCTTTTCACAAGTAATACAATTACTGACTTTTACTGACATTGGTTTAAAGCAAGAAAAAGTTTCCCCAACGGGGTACTTAACTTTAGTCGAAGACTTCGGTTCTGAAACTCGAAAACGAAAATTTCAGGAGTCGGCCAACCGGCACTTGCGAACTGCTTCTGCTTCGGGCACCGCACGGCAAGAAAGACTGATGTAATGGCGTCGGCTGCATGCTTTATACCCTTGACTACATGACGTCATGGAAGATGAGACAGCAACTGACGCAGGACACAAGACTTTGATAATCAGGCTGACTGAGGGCTACTGCAAGCAGATAACCTGAATGTGATGACTGCAACAATGAAATAGGAAGAACATCCCTCATCTGGATCCGAGCCCTGAGAAACTTAGACATCATACTATCCACATCTACCTCTGATAAACTTCTGGAGGACCTAGAAGATGCTTTGGAAGTGGGCCTGGAATGTTTCTTAGGAGTCTGAAACAGTTGTGCAGGCAAGGAGGGTGAAATGGGCTTTACCATAAACTCCAGAGTTTTGCTCCTGAGAGATGTACTTGGTTTCAGATCCAAAAGCTTAGGATACAGCCAGAAGGTCACTGGAGATGGGGAGCTAACCTTAGATGCCAAAACCTTTGGATCCGAAGAAGGTTTAAGATCCAATGTTAGGCTAGGAGCTCTTGGATCTGAGGTTGTCGGATCCATACTTTTTCTTTTTCTCTAGGATCCAAAGAGCAGCCCCCTTTGGTGGAAACCTTTTCTTGACCTCCAAAGAAGCTGCTCTGCTAGATATTGAAGGGGGTTGAGCCCCAGAAGCAGCAGCAGTAGATAGTAAGCCTTTCAAAATGAGCTTTTTACACCTGCCAGCCAAAGGTCTGGGGTTAAAGGTAGAGTAGACTGGACAGACCATATTTAGATGATCAGGACCAAGGCAAAAAACATGCTCCTTGTGGGCATCTGAGCTTGGGATCTTATTCCCACAAGAAGTGTATTTCTTAAAACATTTTGGTTGGTCTGACATAGCTACAGAAAAAGGAGAACAAATCTTTTATGAACAATCACAAAAGTAAACAACAAAAAGTTTTTTTTTTTCGTTTTTTTTTTTTTTACAACAGAAAAGGGTAGTTACCAGAAAACGTAATTAGTAGGAATACCCTAGAAAGAGGAAAGAAATGATAAAAATACCAACTATGGCATTTAGAGAAAATACCTTTTAATCCAGATAACCAAAGGTACCAACAGTGGTAGGAAAACTACTGAAAACTTAGTACAAAAAAGGTTAATATAAAGGTCAAAAAAATCCCCAAGAGGAAGGTTATAAGAATAAATTTCTAAGGTTTAAGAAAAAACTTGCTTATAAATGCTCGGGAGTGGTCCCTACGTCTAACCACAATGGCGGCAAACAAGAACTGAGGTAATGGGGATGGAGTAAGGCATTATGGGTAGAGTGGGTGCTCAAGATTCGGATCTGAAGTCTGCAGTATGTGGCAGAGTCAGATCAGAGGATCTGATCTGAACCTATATGTGAGGAAGAATGAAAAGGACAACATCAGATCTGCCATTAAAGGAACCCTCTCGTACAGTTTAACTCAATTGTTGGGTTTCTTTTCTCCCTACAATATGGTTCCAGAATTGTGTATGTACCAGAAACCTGCTTGTAGTTTTTAAAACGTTTATTTCCTGCATTGGAGTCAAAGGAAGGGAAAGCCCACCTACTTCTTTTTTTTTAAACTCAACTTCTCACACACTTTGTAGAGAAATTTGTCTCCACCTGTAGAACATATCATAGACACAAGTTAAATCTGTAGTTTACCCTGTCAGGTACTGCTGTCAATCTTAGACTGGTAATTAATCCTGCTAATGTCAGGAACACAGCAGCTAATATAAAAAAGACAGAAAGCTGTGAAATTGTTTCCACTGTTTTTATTGGAGGGGAGGAGAACTTAACACTCCCCTTTCATAGGGAAACAAAGGAATTAGATCAGTCAGGGGTTTAAAGGAAATTGTCAACTCTTCTGACAAATTTACATAAGCAGCAACACAGTATTGAAATTCTAAGTGTTAAATGTTATTTGTAATAGTTTGTGTTAAGATAACTTGAGTAGTAGCAAAGATTTCTGTGCCATTTAGAGAAAAGTCAGGAAATATTTTTTCTTGTAAAGTATAAATGCATTTACCATTTTCACCCCACCCCCACACACAGGCTAGAACTGCAGAAAGAGAGTCAGGTGGCAACCCTATCAACTAGGTGCAATGATACTGTTCATAAAAAAGGTCTTTTATGCTTTGTGTGACATCCTTCCAGAGGGGGATGCATATCTGGTACATGCAGATCCACTGTAAGAGATTTCCACGGACTTTGAGTCAGTCCTTGCATTGTCAGAGAGCAACCATAATATACAGCTGAATTTACTTTAATTAGAAGTTATGTACCTACCATAACGTTCCATGTTAGTTGTCTTCTCTCGCCTTCTTTCTTGCTGGATGGGTTCGGAGCCGATCCTCGGCTCCGACTCGGCACTTGCTTTAGCTTGAGAACTCCTTTTACCAGTTCGAGGCAACCCTATATCCCATGATGCAAGGCGGAACTACCTCAGATCTCGTTTGGTAGCTAACCTACCCTGCTAAGGACTAACCTAACAATTATGAAACCCAAGTTCATAATAAGAGTCCTCAAATGAAGGCTCAGGAGGAAACAACCTGATAGGAACTCTTCAAGATCTGTCCAGGCCAGGGGGAAGGAGGGAGGGACGCAAGAAAGAAGGCGAGAGAAGACAACTAACATGGAACGTTATGGTAGGTACATAACTTCTAAATGTTAAGTTGTCAATCTCGCCTTCATTCTTGCTGGATGGGACCGCGTCCCTAGCACCTGTATCCCGGGTGGCTCAATGGAACAGACTCTTGAGAACTGTGGAACCAAAACTGGCCCTGTCTCTGGAGGCCAAGTCTAACTTGTAATGAGAGACAAAGGTATGAGGCGTGGCCCAAGTAGCTGCTGCACAAATGGTATCAATGGGTAGTCTATCCTGAAAGGCTGCAGAAGTGGATAGACTCCTGGTTGAGTGTGCTTTCGGTTTAGAAGGTAGTTGCTTGCCTCTGAGAAAGTACACATAGGAAATGGTGGAAGACAACCATCTGGATAAGGTCACTTTAGAAACTGGAAGACCTATCCTGTTTTCTGCATAGGAGACAAATAATTGGTCCGATTTCCTGAATTGTTTCGTTCTATGCAAATAGTACCTGAGCTGACGATGGACATCCAAAAAATGAAGCTTTTGTTCAGCTCTGTCAGAATAGTTTGGGAAAAAGACTGGTAGATCTATGGATTGGTTAATATTGGTTTGAGACACAACCTTGGGGAGAAAGGACAGGTTCGTTCTTAAGGATACCCTGTCCTTATGAAAAACCAAGTAAGGGGAACGAATGCAGAGAGCTTGAATCTCGGAAACCCTTCTTGCTGAAGTGACAGCCAGTAAGAATACAGTTTTCCAGGTCAATAATTTCAAAGAACATGAAGCAGACGGTTCGAAGGGAGGTAGCATCAAGGATGCCAACATTAAATTTTTATCCCATTGCGGAGGAGGATGCTTTATCGGCGGCTTTAGGAGAAAAACTCCTCTCAGAAAGGCCTTGCATAATCTATGAGACATAATGTTATTATCATGCAAGCCAACATGATACTTGGAAATAGCAGCCAGTTGAACTTTAACTGTAGATGAAGAAGATCCTGAATGAAAAACTTCAGCCAGGAAATCTAAAACAGAATGCACAGGAGCAGTAAAGGGATCAATATTCCTGGAATTTGCCCAAATAGAAAAACGTCGCCACTTGCTAGCATAAACAGTTCTGGTGGACAACTTTAAAGAAGACACTAAGATGTCTCTGACTGAATCAGAGATCATCGGAAGCCTGGCTAGGGAAGGAAGTGGAGCAACCAAGCAGTGAGGTTGAGAGAATGAATGGCCCGGTGCTGCTGACCCGACTGGTGGATCAAGAGATCCGGAACTGGGTCCAGATGCCAGGGCTGCACCAGGAGGTGACGATGCAGAGACGGAAACCAAATTTGTCGAGGCCAGTAAGGGGCAATGAGAATCAACTTGGCCCTCAAACGGTGGCTTTCTGAATGACTTGTGGAATCAAGGGAAAGGGAGGAAAAGCGTGCAGAAGTCCCAGGGCCAATCCTGGGTTAGAGAGTCTCTCAGGGGTTGGCCTGGTAGGGGAAAAAGGGTGAAAAAATCGGGGCACTTGTTGTTTTGAGGTGTAGCAAAAAGATCGCAACAAGGTGTGCCCCACTTCAGAAAAATCTGATCCACTACAGATTGATTGAGAGACCACTCGTGAGGCATCAGAATGGATCTGCTCAGCCTGTCCGCCAAGAGGTTGGACCTGCCGGGGATGTGCGTTGCTATCAGAAATCGATGAGAGGAGATTGCCCATTGCCAAAGTCTGAGAGCTTCTCGACACAACTAGGACCTGGTCCCACCCTGCTTGTTGATGTACCAGACCACGGACATGTTGTCCGTTTGTACTGCAATAGTCCCCGTGGGAAGAAAGTCGTTGAGGGCTTGCAACGTTAAAAGCACCGCTCTCATCTCCAGGACATTGATGTGCAGATGGTATTCTATGGGTTGCCACGTCCCGTGGACCATCCTGCCCTGATAATGCCCCCCCCACCCGATCAGAGAGGCATCCGTAGTAACTGTGGCAACTGGAGGAGGGAGAACAAAGGGTCGGCCCTGATGAAGAAGAGGGGAAGAAATCCACCAGTTCAGATGAGTTCTGCACGATTGTGTGACTAAGATTTCGTGCCTCATCGGAAGACTGTGGTACGACCACTGAGTGAAATAACATCCACTGCAGAAGACGCATGTGGAAGCGAGCCAGTGGTAGAAGAACAATGGCCGCAGCCATAAGACCTAGAACCTTTAGTATCAATCTGGCTTTGACCTTGCTGCTCTGCAATAGAATCCGAACGAATTTTTGGATGTCCAGAATTCTTTGATCTGTTAGTCTGGCTAACATTTTGACGGTGTTTAATTCTGCGCCTATAAAGGTGATAGATTGGCAAGGCCGCAGAGAAGATTTTTCGAAATTTACCGAAATCCCCAAACTCTTGCAAAGCTGCAGAGTGTAGTCTCTGGTCTGAAGAAGTTGACACCTGGTGGTGGCAGAGAAGAGCCAGTCGTCCAAATAAGGAAACACCTGGAATCCTTGACGTCTCAGATGAGCTGTGACCACTGCCATGCATTTGGTAAACACTCTGGGGGCTGAAGTGAGGCCAAAGGGCAGGGCTCTGAATTGGTAATGACTGGTCCCTAGCGAAGCGGAGAAACCTTCTGGAGCGCCTGTGAATCTTTATGTGATAGTACGCGTCCTGAAGGTCTATAGAGCACATCCAGTTGTCCTTGCCCAGAAAAGGCAGAATGGACTGAAGCGTGACCATCCGGAATCTTGCCTTCTTGACAAATCTGTTTAGACTGCTCAGGTCTAATATTGGTCTCCAATCTCCCATCCTTTTGGGGACCAAAAAGAATCTCGAGTAGACGCCGGATCCTACTTGGTCTGCCGGAACAGTCTGGACGGCTCTTTTTCCTAGGAGCTTTGAAACCTCCTGTTCTGCCAAATCCCTTTGACTGGGTGAGATGTCTGGAAGGGATTGTTGAGGTACGGGATACCTTTCGAAGGGGATTTTGTAACCCTCGGATATGATCGACTGTACCCACATATCTTGTGAGAGGGAATGCCAGGCTACTGGGTACAGCGAAATCCTTCCCGACTGCCTCCAAGGGTGGACAGTCGGGCAACACCTCAGGGTGCTGAAAGGGCTTCTCAGGAAGAGACTCCCTGTTGCCCTGGTTCTGAGGACCCCCTGCCTCTAGGGCGTCTGTTATTGTTACCCCCTCTGCCTCTGGGGGTAAACTGACCACGTGTGTCCGGTGTAGCTCCTTGGGCTTTGCGGAACCACATCTTCCCTCCCTTCTGACCCTTGGGATATGGTCTAGAAGGGGTGGAAAAATGGACTCCAACGGCAGAAAGAGTTTTACCGTCCTGCTCACACTTGGTCAAGGTATCCTTCACCTGAGGTCCGAACAAAGCCGAACCGTCAAAGGGGTATTGGTGAAGATCGCCTTAAAGGGGTCCGCAAAATTACAAAGCCGCATCCAGGCTTGGCATCTAAGAGCCACTCCTGTGCCTGCGGCCCTGCTCGCTCCATCGGCCGCATAGGATATGAGCCGCATGGAGGAGTTGGATAAGGAATTCAGGATTGCTAGCTGTGAGGCAATCTTTTCTTGAGCCCCAGCAGCCGAAGGATCCTGGACCACTTCACCCAGTTCCTTGAGAATATCTCTTTGAAGCCTGGTGAAGTGACAAAGGTAGTTCAGCGAACGCATAGCAAAGGTCGCTGAAGAAAAAGTACAGTTTTGTACCTACCATAAATGTAGATGTTCGAAGATCCACATTGCTGCAGTCCTTACACTTGGGTAGTCCGCTGTCCTCGGTCGGCCCGAATAACAAAGTATAAGGCTGACGTCGGTCAAGGCGCATTAGACTGACATCAGGACGTCAGGGTATAAATGCGCATGACCGACGTCATATCCTCAGTCTTTTCTTGCCCCAGATGTCAGAAGACCCCAAAAGAAAGGTCAAAACCAAAAGACAGCAAACAACCAACCAACCACCCTTGCACTAATAATATGTACAATATATACAATAAACACAATATTTACAACCCAACCCACACAACCACCTCTAACTACAGAGGGGAAGGAGGGAGGGTAAATTGGACTGCAGCAATGTGGATCTTCGAACATCTACATTTATGGTAGGTACAAAACTGTACTATGTTCTTCATCTCACATTGCTGCAGTCCTTACACTTGGGTAGAATCCCAAAGCAGAGGTAAGGGAGGATGGCAAAACTATAAAGCAGCAGGAGCTGCCAAAATGCCCTGTAAAATAGCAGTGGCAAAACCAGCCCTAGCTTTAGAGTAAAGTGGAAGGTGATAATGCTTAGAGAAAGTATGCACTGAACTCCAAGTAGCTGCCTCCAAAATATCTTTAGTTGCCACCCCTTAAAAAGCTGTCAAGTGGCAGTAGCCCTAGTGGAATGAGGCCTAATCCCAGCTGGAATCTCCTTACCATGATGGGAATAACAGAAAGCAATGCAAAACCCAATCCACTTAGAAATAGTTTGTTTTGACACAGGCTTGCCCTGAGAACTCAAAGCAAAAGAAACAAATAACTGCTGAGACTGCCTGAACCCTTTAGTTCTGCTCAAATAATATCGCAACTGCCTGTGTACATCTAAAGTGTGCAAAATCTTTTCCCCTTTATTTTGGGGATTTGCATAAAAAGTAGGCAAATGAATAGTTTGGTTTAAAGCCACACTAGAAACCACTTTAGGCATAAAGGAAGGATTAGTACGCAAAGATACCCTATCCTTATGGAAAATTAAGAAAGGCTCAACTGCCATAAGGGCCTGTAATTCAGAAACCCTTCTTGCAGAGGTAACGGCCAACAAAAAAGCAGTCTTTCATGACAAAAATTTCAACTCGGCAGTAGCTGCAGGCTCAAAAGGTTGTAGAGTGAGTTTCTCCAACACAAAATTGAGATCCCAAGCAGGAGTAGGAGCTCTACGTGGGGGTCTTATATTCTTTGCCCCTCTAAGAAATTGTTTGAACAAAGGATGAGAAAACAATGGTGGGTCACAGTCATAGTGAGCAGAAATTGCTGCAGCATGAACCTTAATAGAAGAGAAGGACAAACCTTTGTCCAGTAACTCAGTAAGATATTGAAGAGCCACACTTAAATTAGGCTCAGAAACATCAAATTCCTTTGCTGCACTCCAAAATAAAAATCTCTTCCATTTATCTGCGTACACTTTCCTTGTACTAGGCCTTCTGGCTTCCAAAATAACATTCAAAACTTGCTGTGGAAGTTGAGACCCTCCAGGGTTCAAAACAGAATATGCCAGGCTGTTAGGTGAAGAGAGTGAAGTTTGACATTGAGTAAATGACTGTTCTCCTGAGACAGCAGGTGTGGAATCGAAGGCAGAGGCCATGGAGGCTCCCGTACCAGACTTCTCAGTAATGGGTACCAGTGCTGTCGAGGCCAATCTGGAGCTATTAAAATCATCTTTGGCTTGTCCTGTCTGACCTTTAGGAGTACCTTTGGAAGGAGAGGCAGAGGTGGAAAGGCATACACATGTAGATTGTTCCAATTGAAAGAAAGAGCATCCACTTTCCAGGCTGTGGGATGAAACCTTTTTGTGCAAAACTTTGGCAGCTCGTAGTTTAGTGGAGAAGCGAACAGATCTATGTCTGGAGTTCCCCATGACACTGTCAATTTCTGAAATACATGAGGATCCAATTTCCACTCGTGGGGATCCATAATTCGTCTGCTCAACACATCTGCTAAGGAGTTCTGTGCTCCCGGCAGAAACCTTGCCTGAAGATTTAGCTGTAAACTGAGAGCCGTCTCCCACAAAATCATTGCTTGCCTGCATAGAGGATAAGAATGTGTTCCCCCTTGCTTGTTGATGTACCACATGACAGTTGTGTTGTCTGTTAGAATCAACACCTGCCCTGGAAGAAGTAAATCCTTGAAAGCTATTAATGCAAATTGGACTGCTAACATCTCCTTCAAGTTGATATGTAGATGTTGTAGTCTGGCAGGCCACGTGTCTTGTATCCATTTTCCATTTAGATGAGCTCCCCAAGCTTTGTCTGAGGCATCTGTCGTTAGGATCTGACTCGCCTCTGGCCGGGTCACAGAGAGTCCCTTGTTTAGGTGACATTCCTGAGCCCACCACAAAAATTCCTTTTGAATGCAAGGTATTATCTGAATGACAGTGTCCATATCCTGGCAGTGCTGTGTCCATACATTTTTGAGATACCATTGTAGCTTCCTCATATGCAGTTTGGCATTGGGAAGCACCAGAATACAAGATGCCATGAACCCCAAGGCTTGAAGGACTGTCTTTGCAGTCAGCCTGGACTGATGAGACAATTGATGGAAGTAAAGGGAAAGATTCTTTTGTTTGTCCGGGGTCAAAAAGGCCATCTGGGATGCTGTATTCAGTCTTACACCCAGAAAGCACATGTCCTGAGAGGGTACTAGACTGGACTTTATTTCGTTCACAGAATACCCCAGGCATCTTAGCACTGCTATCACATATTGCAAATGATGAAGAAGTTCGTCCCTTCCGTGAGCCAGAATCAGGCAATCGTCCAAATAAGGATAAATCTGTATTCCTTTCAGCCTGAAGAAAGCTATCACTGGAGCCAGAACTTTCGTGAACACTCTGGGCGCAGTAGACAAGCCAAAGGGCAATGCAGAGAACTGATAATGTGAAGTCCCAGCCCGAAAACGCAGATACTTCCTGCAACTGGGCCTGATAGGAACATGAAGGTAAGCTTCCTTGAGATCCAGAGTCACCATCCAGTGATCTTTGCCCAACAGAGGTAAAAGCTGTTGTAACGTCAACATTTTGAACTTGGGAATGTCCAGATAAGTGTTGAGGATAGATAAATCCAAAATTGGTCTCCATGTGTTCCCCTTCTTTGGTACTAGGAACAGGCAAGAATAAAATCCTAGGCCCACTTCTGGCAGAGGGACCGGCTGTATGGCCCCTATTTGAAGTAGCAGAGAAATTTGTTTGTGAGCCTCTATTCTTTGTTGAGGAGGAACGTCTGGCATGCCTTTGAAAGGAGGCAAGGTATGGAAATAAAACTTGTAACCTTGGTGTATGATATCCAATACCCATCTGTCTTGGGTAATTAAACTCCAATTTTCCTTGAAAAGTGCCAACCTTCCTCCCAAAGGTGCTGCCAGACGAGAAGGCTCTGGCAGCTGAAAAGGTAGGTCATTGGGCCTGTTTACGAAAGGACTGACCCCTGCCCTCACCCGAAGACTGTGCAGGTGAACTCCCTGTTCTAGGCCTGAAAGAGCCCTGAGCTCTGCCCCTACCACGTCTAGATCTACCCCTAGACTGGGAATCATAAGAAGGAAACGTCCACCCCTTGGTAGGCCAATTCCTACTAAACTTCGGAGGCTGAACCTGCAAAAAATCTTTAACAGTCTGCATAGACTTAGCCTTGTCTTCCATTTTCTTTAAGACTGCCTCCACGGGTGACCCAAACAACACATCAGACTGTAAAGGAGCATCTAAAATCCTTGTTTTAACATGGTCAGATAAATTCTGATCCCTCAGCCAGGCGTGCCTGCGAAGAACTGACCCAGTGGCAGCCACCCTAGACAAGGCCTGTACAGCATCAAAACCACATTGCAAAGAATGCTTACCCACCTGTTCAGAAACATGTACCAAATCCTGTAATTCCTTACACTCAATACCTTCCGCCAGAGCATCTACCTTAGACTTCAATTGAGAAAGTAGATAGTTTTGGTATTTCAACATGTGAAACTGGCAATTCAAAGCCCTCATAGCTAAGGTGGAAGAAGTATAGACTTTCTTTCCCCATCTATCCAAAGCCCTGGCCTCTTTATCTTGAGGAACCGGATTTTTTACAACAGAAGCCTTGACACCCTTAGGCCCTTGACTAACAGTTTCTGGGTCCGCCCTAGGACTCTTAAAAGATATTTATGAGCTTCAGGCACCCTGTAATACCTATCCGGTTTAACAGGAGCAGGAGGCAAAGAATCAGGATTAAGAGAAGCCTCTGCAAACACATCTTCCACAACATCCAGAACAGGAGGTATAGCCAAAGGCCTATGCTGGGGCAAAAACAAAAATTCCCTAAGCCTTTTCCTGGAATCAGAGAAGTCCTGACCTTCCCACTTAAAATGTTCCCTCATGGAATGAAGAGTCTCTGAAAAAGAAAAATCCTCTGGAGGAGAAGCAGAAGGAGTAGAATCATCCACATCAGAATCAGAATATGGAGAATACTCCTGCAAGTCTTCAGCCGAAGACTCTGAAACATCCGAAGCCTGCTCAAAACTCCCCAACTCTGGTTCCACCCTAGGCCTCTTATCAGGAGGGGGCAAAGAACTTCTAATTAAAGTAATTAAATCTTCTGCCATTTTGAGCATGTGCTTCTTGGGCACAGATCCTGATGAACTAGGAGTGACACCAACAGAAGCTAAACCTGGCCTGCCTCTGGGAGAAGCCTTGGCAACAGAAGGAGAGGGCCTAACCACTCTAGGAAGGGAGGGGAGTACAGTAACCTGAGAAGCCCCTTCAGCCTGACCTGCCTCCTGAGAGGCCACATCCTGCAATAACAAAGTCTCCCCCTGGGACTCCAGAGAAACCTCCGGCGGAACCCCGGTTCCACCGACACCTCAAGAACCGGCGTCCGGTGCGGACGACTCTTCCTGCCTGGGCTTAGCTGCTTTGTCTTTGCGCTTCTTTGAAGAAGCGGGCCGGAGCATCCGGCGGCATATTATAATTGCACCGCTTCAAGACTAACCTGGCACAATCTAACCTTCGCTTAATAGTGCGCTTATTGAACCTAGCACAAAAGCGACACCCAACAACGTCGTGCTCAGGCCCCAAACAAGGAATACACAAAGTATGATAATCTCTATGCGGTATCTGTTTCCCACAAGAAATGCAGTTATTCACTTTTTCTGACATCCGGTAAACCACTGAGGCAAGAAAAAACTAAAATATTCCCCAACGGGGTACTTAGCCAACTTTGACTCGGTCTGAAACTCCGAATTCGAAAAATTTCAGAACGCCGAACGGCACTTGCAACGCTGCTTCTGCATCGGACCATGCGGCAAAAAAGACTGAGGATATGACGTCGGTCATGCGCATTTATACCCTGACGTCCTGATGTCAGTCTAATGCGCCTTGACCGACGTCAGCCTTATACTTTGTTATTCGGGCCGACCGAGGACAGCGGACTACCCAAGTGTAAGGACTGCAGCAATGTGAGATGAAGAACATCATCCGCTTTCCATACCTGTCCATGGTCCTAGAATCCTTGTTAGGAGGATGGACAGGTACTGAAGGATCCGCCAGTTCCTTCTTAGTGGCCGCCACCACCATAGCATCCACAGAGACGCCCTTGGAAAGAAACTGTTTGTCCGTAGGGGCCGTAATAAACTTGGATGGTCTCCTGGGGACAGGTTCCACAGAATCTGGAGCTGCCCACGCCTTCAGAGCCACTACCTGCATAAGTGGGTCGAAAGGCGGAGACACCCAGGAGGTGGAGGGTCGGGATCCAAAAGCCTCCAGGTATACAGACTCATCCTCGGAGGGATCAATGGATGGCCAATTCCCCCTCTGTTTGAGGAGCTCAAGGATGTCTGAAAAAGAGACATCCTCCGACTCATCTAAGTTGGCATCAGATGTAGTACACTCAGGGGAGTCTGTGTGTTTCCTCTTACACGTCCTCTTCCGAGGGGGTTCACCTGCAGGATCAGGAGAAACTTCGGAAGAGGAGGAAATTCCCAATGGGGAAACCTGGGGCGATGGATCCCTGGGCCTGAGAGCAAGAGGCTGGCAAGAGGTGTCTACAGGCACCGAAGAGGGAGGAGCTAGAGGGATGGACCGTTGACCTGGCTCAGGAGCCAGGACACTCCTCATCACCTCAAAGGCTCCCCTCCCCGGGAGACCGGAATATCCCCATTCCGAGGACACAGGAATTCCCGGCTCCACTGAGAGGGAAGGCTCCGAGGCCGATGTCGGTGCCGAGCTTACCAAAGCCGAAGCCCCGAGAGGGAGAGCGGGGTCGGACAAGGGTCCGATTGCCACTAGCCCCCTCGGAGCCGACAAGGGAAACTCGACGACCGGATCCCTCCAAGGAAGGTCTCAAGGAGGAGATCGGAGCCGAAGACGACGAAGCCGAAGGATGTATCGGCTCCGGCGCCGAAACAGTCGCTGTCCCGAGAAGCTCCGGCTCCGAACTCTGGTGGGGAGTCGGAGGAGGAAGTTCAAGGGGTGAAGCAATAGCCGAAGTCTGCTGAGACGGGCTATGGAGCATTTGGGCCAGTGCCTGAGACTTTAACAGCCTGCTTACCACCCTCTCTAAGTCGTGGTCAGACAGCCTGGAAGATCTCGAAGATCGGCTCCGATGGCTCCGCTCCGACAAAGAGGAGACCCGGGCAGTGGATACTCTCCAACGGGGACCGAGATCTCTTCGGGACTAAGTCATCGGAGCCGAAGTCCCTGAATTCCAGATGGAGCCGAAGGTTTCTCGGCTCCGATGCTGGATAAGGTGTCGGCTCCAGCCGGAGCCGACAAGGCCACAGTAGACCGGGTGTCGGAACCAATCGGTGCCAAACCCACTACCTTGGAAGCAGAAAGATCGGTTCCAGCCGGGCGATCTCGCCCGATGGAGCCGGAGCCACCGGAGGAGGCTTAGATACTGTAGCCTGAACCTTCGGTGGCTTAGAAGGTTTACTAGACCCTGTTTTAGAGGGAGAACCTTCTGGCTTAAGTAAGCCACGGAGGATCAATTTATTCCTCCTTTCCTGCAGGACTCTCTGGCTAAAAGAGTGACACAAAGCACAGGAGTCCTGCAGGTGCAAAGGCCCCAGGCAGTAAACACAAGAAGTGTGACCGTCTGTCAGAGACATTTTCTGACAGCACGAGTCACACTTCTTGAAGCCTGAGACCTTGCCTTCCTTTGACATAGTCCTAGAGGAAGAAAGTCACACACACCCCAACAAACACACAATTAATCCCCAAACACACAGACACACAGGTAGGGATTAACCAATGGGGTCTAGGCCTAACTTAAAACTGTTTTACAATTATGAAAAGAATTTAAAAGTTTTTAACTATAAGGGAAATAGGGTGGGCTGTAGAAACACTACACACTATGAAAAGGGGAAAAAGGGAGAAATAAATCCCTAACTAAGCTTTTTGACAATATCAACTTACCTCAGCTGGCAAAGGAGACCTCTTTCGCTAAGCGGCAAACGAGATCTGAGGTAGTTCCGCCTTGCATCATGGGATATAGGGTTGCCTCGAGCTGGTAAAAGGAGTTCTCAAGCTAAAGCAAGTGCCGAGTCAGAGCCGAGGATCGGCTCCGAACCCATCCAGCAAGAATGAAGGCGAGATTGACAACTTAACATCATACATTTACTATGTGCGGCGTGCCCTTGCATTAAGAACACTAAGAAAAGGAAATCATAAGTACTTAACTGTGTTTAAATGCATACACACACGTTTTTGTACACATGTCCTTTATACATATACAGAAACACATACATACACACTGTGTGTGTGTGTGTGTGTGTGTGTGTGTGTGTGTGTGTGTGTAATGTGTGCGCATACAATATATTTATAACAAACATAGTATAGTTAAGCATTATTAATCTATACATTCTAGTAAGTGTTGCTCAATGATTTACTTGGTCACACATTGGCTATGTGTTCCACATGCAATCTTGGTCAATGTCTTTCTGTCAGTCTTTTTTATTTGTATTGATAAGTGCATTTAATGACTATTATCTTTGCCAGTGTAGCTTATGTTGTGGTTGAAAAGGATCCTGGAACCAGTTCATTTTCCTGGTTACCAAAGTATAAATAAATATGAAATAGAAAAAAGGAGGGGGAACATGACAGAAATAATTGAGGAACTACTAAAGCACATTTTAAGTCTGCATCATTCCTGAGAGAGAAAAATCCACACACTGAAGGCATTGGGAAGTAGCAGACAGACTAAGTTTAGAGTCCTACTACTAGTCACTTGTAAATGTACAGCAAGGAATCATTTACTGCAGTGAGAGTTTTCACACCTCAGCATGAGAGTATAGGGGAGGGTTTATCAAGTTTGACAGGACTACAAATGACTCCTCTTACAAAAAAACTGTTTATATGCTTTCTTTTGCTGCAAGTAGCTAACAGCTATTTATAGCATAGAACAAGCTCTGTCAGAGAGATAAATGAGGCTCAGACAGTTAAACAGAAAAACAGCTCTTTTACAGAAGGTGTGTTTAGATGACACTGCTTCACAGTCCTGCCATTATATTTTAATGGCATGAGAAAACAGCATAGGGTTACCGCCTGTCCCACTTTGTGAGGGACAGTCCCCTCTTTGGGCAGTTGTGTCCTGACAAAAAATTGTAAAAATGGCAAATGTCCTGAGATTTTAGGACAAAATTATTTCCTATATTTTATGTAATAACCCTAAATGTTATAAGAAACAGAATAAGCAACTAAAATGCTACAAGAATAAGCTTTTATTTAGGCAAAAAAGTTAAGTTCTATCCTTTGTAATGACCGTGGGTGTGTGTCGGCCTGTAAAATATGATGTTTGTGCTGAAAATGTCCCTTTGGCCATTTAAAAAGGTGGCAACCCTAAAATAGCACCACTTCCTTATGTCTGGCATGAGTCATATAAAGAGGACTTGAAATGTATTCTGGGAAGGAAAGCAAGAAAATAAGATCACATTTTACCAGGGCAGGCCCCATCATGCGCCATTTTGATATAAACACATTAAAACTGTAAAAGAAGCACTTGGAGTAATTTTGAGGCATTAAAATAGCTCAAAAACAAAGATACAATAAAAAATGGGTTTTTTTTGAGTTCTAATGTGGAGGTTTCCTTTAAAGAATTCACAAGCAAGGAGACTCATCAGAACTTCAACGAGCCCCTCAAAAGTATAGAAGTACAATCAGCCACTTCTGAGTATTTATGTTGTGATGTTTAATTCCATGGCAAAATTAACAGATAAAATGTTAAGATGTAGAGGTAAGCAACAAAACAAAAAAGACATATTAGTTTAACAGTAAAAACAATTCCACAATGACAGCAGCAAACAGCTGAATGAAAACATTCTTCAGCATTTTTTTTTATTCTGAAAGCAACTGCATTCAAAAATCTATCCAAGGAAAGCCATGTAAAACTGATGAAGTCCTTCGGTGAAAATAAACTACAATCACAGACACAGGGAAATGCATGAAAAAGATGTCAATACTATCTGTTGTTCCATGTTAAAGGGTATGTGACAATTAAAGCAAAATTATTGCAGCCCCAAAATGACACTTTGAAAATTCGTTATCGGCGTTCCACCTGTTAGTGGGATAGTTTACTGAAAGATTTGTTGACTGAGACAGCGCCCCCCCCCCGAAAAAAAACAGCTGGAAAAAGCATAAGCAGTTTCTTCAGATTAAGGTACTTCTCTAGGGTATTACAACATAGTTTCCTACCTGTAGTCCACTTTTCCATCCTCTACCACAGCTTTATCTTTTTCTTCTTCCTCTTTCTTTAACCCCATGATATCGCCTAGTTTGGTTCCTGCCAGCTCCCAGTGTTTGTGCTGGGCCTGCCATTGGAAAAAAAGCTAGTCTCAAGGCACTATAATTCAAATCAGAATCTGTATGGCAAGTAAAACTGCATGCAGGGTATACATAATGCATACAAGCAAATAAATGCAAAAGATTCTTTATCAAATACACACATGATCTAAAAGTACACCTTACAAAATGCAAAGCACCACAAATTCAGGTTTTTCAGGACTATAATTTAAATGACAGTTTGTACTATTTTAAGGAATAATCTTCAATGTAAGATAGCACATTCATTAGATTAATTACACAAACTGCATAGTCAATACTATGTGCTGAAACAATGTAGTTTAGCCCAGTGTGTGTCTCTTAGATGGGTCAAACAAAGACACTGAAAGGGAATAACAGACTGGGGAAGAGGTAATGTTTCTCCTGTGCATTAAATTTGGAAAACACCAAAGATTACAGTATTCATCACAGAGAACATCAACCCACTCAGAATATGTGAATGGCTAAGGCAGGGAAGAACTCTTTTGGAAAACTGGTCATGAAAATCCTAGAAATGTAAATAAAAATGCTTTGAACTCTTGACTTCAGTAAAAGTTGCTTAACTCAGTGATGTAATAGTCAAGGAGAATGGACCTCAAAACACCGCAACAAGGACATTCATGTCTGAAGGTGTCACACAATTCAAAACAGCCAGGATGCATAACAAAGGAACAAGTAGGGTATAAAAAAAAAGAAAAAAAAGGCATTTGCTGGATCAGGATGCACACACTAGGAATATTGTGGGACTGAAACTCTATTATTCAACTTGCACAGACAAATGGATCACTGATAATCTTTTCTAACAGAACAATTCAGTGATGTCAGGGGAATCAACCTGCTACTTCTACTACCACAACACCACATAGCAATGCATGTGATCACATACAATTTCATTCTCCTGAGCATTTACAGAAACTGCATTCTGTACTGTACGCTGCATTATACACAGACACGCAAACAAAAGGCAAATCATCCTTGGGATATTTTTGAAGTAGCACACCTCTTATAGGTTCATAGGTTGATACTAGGCTATCTGCCCTAGGGCATTTACAAGCCTAGCCAGAGTGTGTTTGGCTTTCGCCACCCTTCTTAGATTAGTTGACTGTGCCTCTGTATAGTAGGTCACAGAAGACAGCCCATCTAAGGTTAGTTTACCGTGCCTCTGTCTAGCAGTGACACAGAAGAGATCCCAGGGGTAAATTTACGATCTCCCATCTAAACGTCAAGATTCTTCTTGAAGAGGGTCATTGAGGGGCTCTGTCTGACATGGATTGGGATTTTGTTCCATAGTGAGGGGAGCCTCTGGGATATGAATCGGTCCCTCCAGCATGTTCTATTTATTTCTGTGCTGAGGTTTAAGTCACTGGCGCGTGTAGCTCTGATGGATTTGGATTTCTTGAGGTGGAGCATGTCCATTAATTCTGGGTTGGACATGGCTTTATACGTCAGGCACAGATCGCCTCTGAGTAGGCGGTAAGCAACTGAGTAGAGCTGGAGTTTCTTTAGCCTAACTGCGTAGGGCATCTGTTGAGTCCCTTGATCCTCTTGGTGAGGTACTTTTGGGGTCTTTCTAGTTGTAGCAGGTGTCGGGTAAGGTACATCCCAAATGGGGCATTGTATTCAATTATGGGTCTGATGAGTGATGAGTAGAGGGGCACAATGACCTCTCGATCTAGATGTGAACCCCTTCATGATAAGGTGGGCTATATAGAATGTCTTTCTAACCACTTTGGCAATGTGATTGTCAAAGGAGAGATTGCATTCTACTTGGGTCCCCAAATCCCTAATTACTTCTTCCGTACTTAATGGATTACCACCTATGTGGTAATTTGTGGGCACTTTGTTTTTCCCAAAGGGGATGACTATGCACTTTTTGGCATTTAGCTTTAGGCCATGGCTCTGGCAACAGTTATCCATCTCTGTGAGACCTTTTTGGAGGATGCTTGTGTCAGCCGGCGAGTCGATTATGGCCCCCAGTTTGCAGTCATCTGCAAGCTTTGTCAGCCATAGTCCTCCTGTGTTAGCCTGTACCTCAGAGAAATATATACCGAACAAGAGAGGTCCCAGGACTGAGCCTTGTGGGACGCCACTTGTAACTGGTTTAGAGTCTGACATGGCACCTGCAATTCTGACCATGTGGGTTCTATCCCTAAGCCAGTTTGCAACCCATCTTGTGACATAGGGGTTGATATTTAAGCTGGTGAGCTTATTTATGATGCCCGAGTGGGGTATTGTGTCGAAGGCTTTTGCAAGGTCAAGGTAGGCTGTGTGGACTACCATCCCTTCGTCTATGGCCTTGGTGACTGTTTCAAAGAAATTGACCAGGTTCAAGAGGCAAGATCTGCCCTTAACAAAGCCAAATTGGGTAGGATCCAGTGTTTGGAGGTTCCCAATGTCTTTGTTTATGAGTTCCATGATGATACGCTCCATAGCTTTGCAGACCAGGCTAGTTAGGCTTATAGGGCGATAGTTTCCGGAGTCCATTGTGGCACCACCTTTATGGAGTGGGACCACTGTTGCTGTACGCCATTCTTTGGGTACATAACCTGTTGTAAGGCTGAGACTGAACAGTGATTTTAAGTGAGGGTTCAGTTCTTCTTGGAGCTCATGTAAAACGCAGCCCGGGACACTGTCAACTTTTTATAACTTACTAGGAAAAATGATAGCCAAGATTTAAGTCTTAATATGACTTATGTTGCCGAGAAATCTACATCTTTAAAACTTCTTAAGTGGTTGCCTGAAAAACTCCTATCCATCATCCATACAATATTGTGGAGTTGCACCAGACTCCTATAGTGATCCTCTGAACAGCTGATTAAACAAAAGAAAGAACAAAACTGAAGTAAACTGTGCCTCTATAAAACAACACCTGGGCATAGACTGCGTTGAAGGACTTGAAAATAGGACAGCCATTAGTGTAAAACAAACAAAGAAACCTAAAATGTGGTTCACTAACTGACGTACTTAATCTAGAATGACCTTCACCAATGCTTTCAAGACAGGATGGCAATACAACTCAACTTAGATCATATCATAAGTATTGTGTAAAACTCTACAGAAATATGGCTGAATACACATTTGTGATGGTGGTACTGATCACCTCAAAAATGGTCCCATTTCTCCTGCGTATCCCTCAACAATTCCTTTACCAATGACTCTGCCCTGCTATTAGAAACAAAAAGCCTGATGAACAGAGGAGGACTGAACATTCTGAAAAGCAGACTCTTTGTTGGAAGTCAGAAAACTTGCTGAATTGAAGACGAGTATTCAAATACAGATCTTTTTTTTCTCCTGGAAATACTGGGTTTGCTATACTTAAGAAGATACTTAACTAAGGTGAGCTCCTCCTAACTAACACCAAAAGCTTCGCTACAAATGCCAGTGGACAGAATGTAGCTAATGTACTGTGTTTTGAGAATTTCTTTAACTTTTAGCATTTACAAGACTACTGTAGTACAAGTAGAACTGTGAAAAAGAAGGGGGGACTGAGATGCAACTGGCATAATCTAATGCAGAGTCTCTACACTTATTGAAAGGATAAGTCCACCTTCACTTGCAGTTTAATTCAATCCTAAGTTTTCTTTTCTCCCATAGTTTGGTTTAGCTATCAAGAATCAGGTTGTACTTTATAAAACCTTTGTTTTCCTGTCTCAGAATAAAAGGAAGGGAAAGTGTTTCCTCCTTTTTAAACTTAACAACTCATGTGCTTTGGGGGAGGACTATGCCTCCTCCTACATGACATACCACACACACAGGAAAATCTATACTTTATCTGTCATGTAATGCCCCAAAACTGATGTCAGCAGTTGCTAATGGCAGTGTCAAGATCTGTCAGCTGATTCTTTGTTCTGGTAAGTTGGTAATTTGTGATCCTATTACTTACTTTCAATAAGCTTTTAGAACAATGCCTCAGGTTTCACTAGCTTAGTGGGGGGTACGTGCACTGCAAGAAATGAAGCATCCTGTGTTTCTTTTGTTTATAGCCCTTTGCTGTGACATGTAGAGAAATGGAGGTTTCTTACTTTTTTGTTTTCCAAAGTAGTTCAATCTTTCAGTTTGCACATCAATGCAATTAAGTAATTTTCTGTAATAATGTTGTTGGCGATATTGAAGTGTATTAACCCACCACTGAGTTTGCACAGGAATGGGCGTGCCCAGTGTGACTGACATGTCGGAGGGCAGGAATTAACAACGGCAATGTGTCGTGATTGACACGCAATGCAAATGTAACGGCAAATCCGTGTCATCTAGCATAAACACTAGACAAAGTTGTTGCGCGAACATATGTTTATATAATGCTTAACAGGCACGACATAAAATGTTGCATCTAGTCATTATGCTAAGTATAAACCTACCCCATGGTTGTTGCATTGAGTCATTATCACATAACTTACACTGTTAATATCTGAAAATGTCAGCTTTGACACATCCTTTACATGCAGGTTTACCAGTTATCTAGACGAGTATATGTGGAGATCGAAGTACGGACATGACTGACACTTTTTGATATGACACAAGTTCAGAAGCAGAGTACCAGGAAGCTCAAGCACTGGATCTGGATGACGGCTCTGAAAAGGAAAATGAACTGCCTTGACTGTATACTTAATTATGAGTCGCTTTGTAAGTTATGCTGCCTGATGTGGTGTTAGAGGTTGTGGGTGTCTGTTTTTTGTCTTTCCTTTTTTGGCCCGATTAAAGAGAAATAAGCACATGCTAAATGTATAACTGTTTTCGGTTTATAAATCTAATTGTACAAACAGTACTTGCCTTTGTACTTTTGGCCCGATTATAAATGATTTGATTTCACATCAATTGCATCTGCGTTTTTATGTTATACATACATACGTATGTTTTCAGTATTTTCTGTATAGTCTTTTTATCAGTCTAACTTACCTTGTGTTTTGGTGTCATCTTTCAATCAAACGGTGGGCAGTACAGTCAAAAATGGTCACAGGCGGGATTTGCTACTGCGCATCTGGTGGGTTAATACACTTCAATATCGCCATGCTGTTTACCTCAGTTAGTTGGGCCACTAGCTTACTGAATGCTATTACTAGCCTAGTCTTTCTGGAAATCTATCTTGGAGTATAGACCCTCTAAATATCTCCTCTACTATGTATATATATGCTACTGTCTCTCCTGGACTGCAGAATTTGAAAACTACCCACCATGTACATATTTGCTACTTTTACACTTAGACTGCAGAATGTGAAAGTTACTTAAAATCATGTGTTCTCAGCTAACTCACTCAACATGATATTCCTTGCTAGATTTCTCTGGGATTAATATTAAGCTTTCTACTGTGTGAAATGCTCTTTGTTTTACCTCTGTAAATACTGTTATTCACTTGTAATAATGCAAACACATCTTGTAGTCAGATACTCATGTAAAATGTTTTGTTAGTATATTGTTATAGTGTACCTTCTTGTAATTCATTATTTTTTATTGTTGTTATTTCGTAATCTACTTAGCTGAATGGAGCTTATCTCCCCGGGCCTCTACTGAAAATGGACATGTATCCAGTTGGACTAGCCAGGTCAACAAATGTAAAATAAAATAAAATAAAATAAATAAATAAATAAAATTTTGATTTGTTAAGTACACAATATGATATGTTGTGCAGGGCAGGAGTGCTGTTCACTCCTGCAACTGCTAATTGAGCTGCTGATAACAAAAAAAAAAAGAAGTTATGTCTTACTGTAACATTCCATCTGTGTTTTTGATCTTCGTTCATTACTGATGGGTTATCGGTTCCATCCTCGGAACCGAACTGGCCATATATCAAGCTTGCGTCAGCCAAAAACTCTCAAGCCAAGGTCCTACCCAGAATGCTCTGCTCCGTTACCTCAGATCGGGTTTGCAAGTTGATAGACAAAAGTAGAGACTACCTCTGGTCATAACAGACCTTCAATAAAGGAGTATATGAGATCAACCAGGAACCTCCGGAGGGGGACGGAGGATGGGGAGCAATGAATGAACGAAGATCAACAACACAGATGGAACGTTATGGTGAGACATAACTTCTTTATCTGATTATGTTAATCTTCGTTCATTCCTTACTGATGGGACAGAGTCCCCAGCTACCTGTATCCCTGGGTGGCCCTCATGGAAGGACATTCCTGAGCACCATGAAGCCAAAAGAAGCTGTACCTCTGGAGGCCAAATCCAATTTGTAATGAATAAAGGTATGAGGTTTGGCCCAAGTCGCAGCTGAGCAAATATCACTGAGGGAAGCTTCAGCATGAAAAGCTGCTGAAGGTGCCACAGACCTTGTAGAATGTGCTTTAACTCTGTGAGGCAAGGTGACATTGTTCTTGTTGTAGATAAAGGTAATGCAATTTCTCAACCACGAAGCCAATGTAACTTTTGAGACAGGATGACCTAGTCTTGGTCCAGAAAAGGCCAGAAACAGTTGGTCTTGATTTACGGTTAGATTTCGTTCTGTCCAGATAAAAATCGTACTTGCCTATGAACATCCAAGGAGTGCAGGTAATACTCTCCCCTGTTAGAGTGGTTAGGAAAAAACACTGGAAGGTCAATAGACTGGTTGACAGACCGCTCTGACACCACTTTTGGTAAAAAGGAAGAATTAGTTCTCAGTGATATCCTATCTTTCTGGAAGATAAGATAGGGAGGTTTGATGCATTAAGGCTTGAAGTTCTGATAAGCGTCTGGCCAATGTGATTGCAATTAGAAACAAAGTTTTCCACAACAGATATTTTAATTCACATGAAGACGCAGGTTCAAAGGGGAGAGCTGTTAGGGCTTGCAGGACCAAGGCCAAATCCCAAGGTTGTACTGGTTCTCTAAAGGGAGGTTTTAGGTGAAGAACCCCCTTCAAGAAAGTTTTAGAGAGTCTACGTGACATGAGTGAAGAATCTTGAAACCCAATGTGGAAATTTGAAATGGCAGCTAAATGGACACGAATAGTAGAGGCAGACACCCCAGAGTGGAAAAGGTGTGATAACTAATCCAAAACCACAGAGACTGGGGTTTATTGAGATAGATTAGTCTGGTGAACGATTTAGGATTTGCAATAAGAATATTGCGCACTGGGAACGAGAGGTTTTCCTGCCTGGCAATCAGTGGAAATGGAGAAACCAAGCTGTCAACTTCAGGGTTGTTAGATTGGGGTGAGTCAGACCCTGTAGATGGGAGACCAACGTTGGGGATAGTTTGAGGATCCATGGTTGATCTAGCAGGAGAGGCCAGAGGAAGGGTAACCAGACTTGTTGAGGCCAATATGGAGCAATGAGGTTCACTTTGCTTTTCAACTGCCATGTTTTCTTCAGAAATTGGGAGATGAGGGGGATAGGAGGATAAGCATAAAGTAGACCAGAGGGCCAAGCGTGGACTACAGCGTCTCTCGATGACTGTCCCCAAGGGGGTATCATGGCAAAGTAAGTGCTGCACTTGAAGTTGGTTGGGGAGGCGAATAGATCTCAGCAAGGCTGGCCCCAGTGGTTTAAGATTTTTGCCGCTATCACAGGATTGAGGGACCGCTCGTGAGGTTGTAGAATGCACCTGCTCAATTTGTCCGCTATCACGTTGGAGCTCCCAGGAATGTACACTGCAATTAGAAAGCAGTTGGAAGCCATCACCCATTACCATATTCTCAAGGCCTCTTGGCATAACGGGTAAGATCTGGTGCCCACTTGCATTTTGAAGTACCAGACCACTGACATGTTGTCTGACTGGATCGCAATAGCCCCTGATGGAAGGATGGAATGAAATGCTTGCAGCACTAGTAGCACCGCCCTCAGCTTCAGGACACTGACATGCAAAAGGGCATCCATCTCTGACCAGGTGCCTTGGACCTAGTTTCCCCTGACATAGCCACCCCCCCATCAGGGAAAAGTCTGTAGTCACCGTGGCTTTTGGCTGATGGGGGCTGAATGGGCGAGACCATTGTTGGGGATTCCGAGACATCCACCAGAGTAAGTCTTGCTTGCATCTCTGAGTTACACCTATCTGAAAAGACAAAGGATGTTGCAGAGGGTAACACTGAGTGAGAAGTAACCACACTGAAGGAGTCTCATGTGGAATCTGGCTAGAGGAACAATGGTGATCGAGGCTGCCACTGACCCCAAGAGTTGGAGTATAGATTGAGCGGGGGATTTGTGGTGACAGAGCAGCGGTTGAACCTGATGTCTTATTCTTTGAAGCCTGTAGTCCGAAAGAGATGCTGTGCAATTTCTCGTGTCCAACAGTACTCCGATGAATTCCAAAGACTGGGCTGGGGTCGTGTTGGACTTCTCCCAATTTATAGTAATTTCCAGGCATTGTGCTGTGAGGAGAGTGTAGTGCAGGGCTTCTTCCAGTAGATGCTTGGTGAGGGCGGTGAGAAGCCAGTCATCTAGATATGGAAACGCATGAAATCCTTGAAGTTGCAAGTGAGCGATAACCACTGACATGCATTTAGTGAACACTCTGGGGGCTGTAGAGAGACCGAAGGGCAGTGCTCGAAATAGTTTGTGACTGGCTCCTATGCGGAAGCGGAGGTATCTTCTTCAGCGTTTGTCCACTTTTATGTGGCAATACGTATCTTGAAGATCTACAGAGCACATCCAATCGTCTTCTTCCAGAAGAGGAAGGAAAGACTGAAACGTGACCATCCAGAATTTCTCTGTTTTTACAAATTTGTTCAGTGTGCTGAGATCCAGAATTGGTCTCCAGTCCCCCGTCTTTTTTGGCACTAAAAAGAACCTTGAGTAAAAACTGGATCCTATCTGGTCTAGGGGGACCATTTGGATGACTCTTTTTGTAGCAGCTTTTGGATTTCATTTGCTGCTGCATCCCTCTAACTGGGTGGGATGTCGGGTAACAGTCTGGATGAGGCTGGACAAAGATGGAAGGGGATGCGATAGCCTCTGGATATTATCTTTTGTACCCAAGAATTGGTGATTATGTTTCACCTGGCAGCGGGGTACAAGGAAAAACGACCCCTGACCACTTCCAGAGGTGAGTGGTCGGGCAATGCTTCAGGAGCACTGATAGGGTTGGCCAGAGAAAATCTCTGGAACCCTGGATTTGAGGACCTCCTCTGTGCCGAAAGGAGCATCCTACCATTGGAGTTTCCCAGTCTGCCTCTAGGGGAGAACTTGGCATGTGCGTTACAGAAAGAGCCCTGTGATTTCCTGTGCCACATCTTCCCACTCCCCTAATTTCTGGAGTAGAATCATTGAGGAGTGGAGTGTCTGACACCAACGTCAGACAGGGTCTTGCCATCTTGTTCGCACCTTGCCAGCATATCTTTAACTTTAGGGCCAATCAAAGAAGCGGCCTCGATGGGGGCGTTCATGAAGGAAGCCTTAAAGGAGTCCGCAAAGTCGCAAAGGTCCATCTAGGCGTGTTGTCTGGTGACTATACCTGTGCCTGCCGCTCTAGCCGCTCCTTCCATTGCGTGAGAAATAAGAGGCATTTGGAAGAATTGGAAACAGACTCTAGGGTGGCTATCTGAGAAGCTACATTGTCACTGACTTCATCAGAAACAGCTACTGCCAAGGTTTCACAGAGTTGGTTGATAAGATCCCTCTGAAGCCTCGTAAAGTGTGCCAAATAGTTCAAAGACCTTACGGCGAAGGTCGATGAAGCAAACACATGCTTCCCTAGTCTGGCTATTGCCTGGGACTCCTTGTTGGGCAGATGGACAGCTTGGCTCTCTTCTGCCAAGTCTTTCTTAGCTGCAGCCACCACCACCATGGCATCTACTGGAAGACCTCGTGATCAATAGGGATGCTCAGCTGGGAGGGCGATAAGATTTTATCAGGCCTCAGCGCTATCGCTTCCAGGGTGTCAGGAGCCTTCCATGCATGCTGGATGATGAGCTGGACAAGCTCATCGGCCGGCGGGGTAACCAAGGAGGTAGGAGGCCGGGCATGAAAGGCCTGCAGGAATACGGATTCCACTGAGGAAGGATTAGAGGACTTCCAGTCACACCTCTGTCTAAGTATCTCGGGGATGTCACCAAAGGATACCTCATCAGAGGGTGACCGTGGGGATCCTTTCCAATCATCAAAGTCCGTATCTTCGGTGAAAGACTCCTAAGTGGAGTCCATGTGCTTCCTCTTGCATGAAGCTTTGTGGGGTACTTCCTCAGTGTGAGACTCTGGGAATGACTGCAAACAGGGGGTCTCCTGAGGAGGAGAAACCTGAGGCCCTTGTGCCCGGTGTCTGGCGGTTGTGGCTTGTGAGAGTTGCAGCACAGAGGGGGGAGAGGACTCTGAAATGTGGGGTTTGCCAGCGGAGGCAAGCATCCTCCCATGGCCTGGAAGGCTGGCCCACCCAAGGAGGGATGGGGACCCGGAACAGAGCACAACAACCTTGGAACTGGTGTCACACCCCGCCCCACAAATCTGACCCCCAGACCAGGAGTCTCAAAAAGACTGTGAAGCGTGAGACAGGGAGGATCCCTGGAGGGTGCTATAGAAAAAAAATCGGGGTGGAACCAAAAATGCCCTCCCCCATGGCACAGCCACTGGCCTGAGAAGAGCCCGATGCCCAGTGGACAGAGGGCCACAAGGATGACTCTGGTTCCAAAATGAGATCCACTATTGGGGTTGGAAGGAGGGAAGCTGCTGTCGGAGTAATGAGCTTCAATACTTGGGTGGAAGTTGAAGGAGGAATGTACGTTGGAGTTTGAGGAGATGTACGTTCACCTGAAGGAGGGAACGTGGGTTTCGACGGTTGAAAGAGGCCTCTGGCCACAAGCAACTGGTCAACAAGCCGCAACACATCTTGCTCAGAAAGGCTCCTGGTCAACCTCACAGAGAAACCTGAGAGCGATTCTGGCCTTTCCAGAAAAGGACAATATTGGCTACCAACGAATGGATCCAAGGAAGGAGAGTACTTGGTCCTTGCTAATCCAAGAGGTGCAGAGCCCGGAACCAAGGATGTCTGCACCGAAGAGAATGGTGTCCAAGTAGTCTGCGCCATACAAGTCGACGGTGTCTCCACCGTAAAAGCAAGTGTCTGCACCGATGGATACGGTGCCGTCGAGTAAAGTGTCTGCACTGGTAACAATGATGGTGCAGAAAAGGACTGCACCGAAGAGCATGCCGGTGCCGAAAGTGTATGCATCGTGGAGGACAGTCAAGTCATACTCGGGGCCGAAGGGGACTCTACCTGCAAGGACGGTGCTGGTAAGGGCTGCAACAGAACTGTCGGAGCTGTAATTGTCTGCACTGGGAACTCTGGTGCTGGTGTCGATAAGGAGGACATGGCTGGAGAAAGAATCAACAGGGGTGGTGCCGAAAGGGTCACAGGTGGCAGCACCAAAGTAATAGTCATTTTCACCTTCTTATGAGTCAACTCCCTATGATCTCCAGAGGGAGATGAAGTGAGCGACCTCGATGAGGAAGAGGAAGAGGAAGAACGTCTCTTTACTGGGTTTAGCAGGAGGGGGTGAGCTCTCCGACCCAGAGATAGCCTCACAGAAAGGAGATCTGAGAAGACCTTTCAGGATTAACTTGTTCTTTCTCATTAAGAGTCACGGTCAAAAAATTTCTACAAATCCCACACGGGGGATCCACAGTAAGGTGGGAGACATTCAAACAATAGACACAAGTCATGGTCATTGGAAAGCAGTAACTTACGGCCACAATCCTTGGTTTAAAACCAACACTACTTTTCTTATCCGACATAATGATGTGGAGAAGAACAGTATCAAAAAGAAGAGAAAAAGCTACCCAAAAGGGTAAGAAAAGAGAAGGAAGAATTATTATCAACGATTGTAATGAAGAATTACCTCAAAGGAAAGAAAAAGCATAATAAAAGGGAAATAGATTAAAGGGAGAGAATTTAAGGATGCGATAGGGTAGGAGAAAAATACAAGAAAACTGTTAGAAAAACGTTACAGTAGAAATGATACATAAACTTTCAAAAAATTATACACTTAGCTGAAGAGAGTGGCTTGACATGGCTGTACAGCAATGCGGCAAACAAGATCTGAGGTAACAGGGAGCAGAGCATTTTGGGTAGGACCTTGGCTCGAGAGTTTTTGACTGAAGCAAGCTTGACATATTGCTGGCTCAGTTCAGAGGACGGAACTGATAACCCATCAGTAAGGAAAGAACGAAGATTAACAACATCAGATCATCCCTTACAGTTTGTTTCTGTGGTTGCATTAGAAAGGATTAGAATAATGATAGAAATATGTAAACATGGGCAGTACAGGATTGCTGCTGACTGAAGAATAACAGGAATGCAACCAAAAAAAAAAAAAAAAACACACACAAAGGCAATACACAACTGTATGCAGAGCTCATTGTAAATGGAGCCACCTATACTGAGCCAGAAGATATAGCAAACCTCCTGGCTGATAAATTCAGCCCCAACATTACCCCCCTCTCCCCCTCAACCTTCTCTCAGTAAATATCATCAAATATAACTCCCCCTACTATCATTTGGGAACAGGTCCTTAATGCTCTCTCTAAGACCAAGAATACTGCATCAGCAGGCCCAGACAATATCCCAGGATGCCTTCTAAATAGCATGAAACATGACGTATCAAGGTCTCTGGAATTACTATTTAACTGTAGCCTTCAAACAGGCTTTGTGCCTCATGAAAGGCGAAAGGCAACAGTCATCCCTCTGCATAAAGGTGGGCCATCTACAGACCATGGAAACTACAGACCCACAAGTCTCACTAGTCTTATATGTAAATCCATGGAAAGAATTATCATGGAGATGATCAACAGAGATATAGTAAACCTCTAGACACTGGACTAAACCCAGTTTGGTTTCGTCAAGGGAAGATCATGCCTACTCAACCTGGTGGACTTCTTTGAGAAGGTCACCAAAGCAATGGATGAGGGCAAAATCGTTAACACTGTCTACCTTGACCTGGCCAAGGCATTTAACACAATACCCCACTCGGGCATTGTTGACAAACTCAGGAGAAGAGGTACAAACCCATTTGTCACCCGGTGGATAGCCAATTGGCTCACAGACTGGACCCAGGAAGTTAGAATGGGGAAATACACCTCTACAAAGAGGCCAATCACAAGTGGAGTCCCTCACGGATCAGTCCTTGGACCACTCCTTTTTGGCATTTACTTCTCAGAAGTCAAGGCCAATGTCAGTGGTCTCTGGCTGACTAAATTTGCGGATGGCTGCAAATAAAGAGCTGTCATTGAATCTCACACTGACACAACTGTTTTCCAGGAGGGGGGGACTAAAACTAAATGCCAAGAAATGCATAATAGTATCCTTTGGGAAGTCATCCATCCCTGGTAACTATCATATTGGCAACACACCACTGAGAGTTGACCCAGTCGTGAGGGACTTAGGGACACACACAGACAGTAATCTAGCCTTTGACCATCACATGTCTACAGTGGTGAGGAAATCATTCTATGTTGCTCAACTTATAAACAAAGGTACGCATCTAAGTCCAAGGAAGTCATTGTTCCACTGTATTTGGCATTCATCAGACCTATCATTGAGTACAAATCCCCTTTAGTATGCACCTAACCAGGCATATCCAACAACTGGAATGTCCACAGAGGTTCCACACTAAAAGAATACAAGGAGCAAGTAAAATGTCTTCTGCAGATGCCTCAAGGCCCTATCCCTGTATTCAGTCTCCTACAGGCTTTTGAGGGGAGATCTATGCCTGGCATACAGGGCATTGTCAGACCTCACTCTGATGGACCTCCTGCATATCCACAAAACAAACAGCATCAGAATTAACCATTCTAAAAACTTAAACCGTGCCTGTGATATAAACAGGACCTGCTGGAAAGATAGATATGTATCCCATAGACTACCCCCATCTATGGAACAGGCTCCCCATCCACGTGAAGCAGAGTTCCTCCCTAACCCAATTCAAGTGCAACGTGGACAACTGGATGGGAAACTGGAAATTCATCCCTGGTTTGGCACCCATGTCTTTAATGGGCACAGGTAACCTGTAAATGGTTCATCTCCCAGGCCCATGCCTACACTTATAACGGGTATCAGAGCTTGTCAAAAGATTTGGGATGCATAACTAGGCTTAAAAAGACCCATGTAGTCGTTAGCCTAGTAAACACTTATGAACAATAAGACAAACCGAGGAAGAGAATGCTGACCAGATTTTCATGTAGAATTGTAGAATACAGCTGCAATGTAATGGAAAAAAAGAACATAACAGCAGCTGTGTTGTTGTTGTGTCTTTCGGCTTTTCCTGGTTAGGGGTCGCCACAGCGGAACTCTGGTCCGCTAATGATTGGCAGTTGAATTTTTACGTGCCGAGTTGCCAGCCCTGACACACAACCTTCAACGAAGGTACGCCCATTCACGCATGTCTCCACGCAGAAGATGCTCTAGCTGAGAGTCGAACCGGACAGCGTCTTACTATGAGGCATAACAGCAGCTATAAAAGTAAAATACTTCTGCTATTAATAAAGCACATTTTTAATTCTACAACATTAAGAAGAAGAAAAATAAGAAGTTATGTACCTACCATAACGTTCCATGTTAGTTGTCTTCTCTCGCCTTCTTTCTTGCTTGATGGGTTCGGAGCCGATCCCTCGGCTCCGACTCGGCACTTGCTAAGCTCGAGAGTCACTTTTACCAGCTCGAGGCAGCCCCATATCCCATGATGCAAGGCGGTAAGTACCCAGATCTCGTTTGCTGACAAAGGGCAATAGCACCAAGCATAAAATACTTCCCAAAGGAAGAAAGAAAACTTACAGATGGAAGAAGGACCAGGTCTGAATGGTCTTCAGCATAACAGTTTCTGATAACAAGGTCTGTCAGGCCAGAGGGAAGGAGGGAGGGTCAAGAAAGAAGGCGAGAAGACAACTAACATGGAACGTTATGGTAGGTACATAACTTCTTAATGTTAAGTTGTCAATCTCGCCTTCATTCTTGCTTGATGGGACCGTCCCTAGCACCTCTATCCTGGGTGGCTCAATGGAACAAACTCTTGAGGACTGTAGAGCCAAAACTGGCTCTGTCCTTGGAGGCCAAGTCCAATTTGTAATGGGAAACAAAGTGTGAGGAGTAGCCCAAGTGGCGCTGCACAAATAGTGTCCAAAGGAAGTCTAGCTTGAAAAGCTGTAGAAGTAGCTAAGCTCCTAGTTGAATGTGCTTTAGGTTTTGAGCACAGCTGTTTTCCCCTGAGTATAAATTTCAGAGATGACCGAAGAAAGCCATCTGGACAAGGTCACTTTAGAAACAGGAAGGCCTTTTTATTATCCGCATAGGAAACAAAAAGTTGATCAGATTTTCTAAATTTTTTGTTCTGTCCAAATAATATCTAAGTTGACGGTGGACATCAAGATAATGTAGCTTTTGTTCAGCTCTATCTGAATAGTTAGGGAAAAATACAGGAGATCAATGGATTGATTCAAATTGTTCTTTGAAGCGACCTTAGGTAAAAAGGTTGGGTTAGTTCTCAAAGATACTCTGTCTTTGTGAAAAACCAAATAGGGGGTCGAACCGAAGAGCATGAAGTTCAGACACCCTCCTGGCAGATGTAATAGCCACTAGGAATAAAGTTTTCCAAGAAAGATATTTCAGGGAACAAGAAACAGCTGGCTCGAAGGAGGAAGAATCAAGGATGTCAGCACTAAATTTAGATCCCACTGAGGAGGAGGATTCCTGATTGGAGGCTTTAGTAGGAAAATTCCTTTCAAGAAGGCCCTGCAGAGCCTATGGGACATAATATTATGATCTGCTATCCCGACATGAAAATTGGAAATAGCAGCCAATTGAACTCTGACTGTGGAAGAAGAGGAGCCTGCATGAAAAATCTCTGCTAAGAAGTCCAGGACTGCCTGAACAGGGGCAGTAAAAGGATCAATATTCTGGGCCTTAGCCCAATAAGAGAAACGTTCCATTTGCTTGTATAAATCCTCCTGGTAGAGGATTTTAGCGGCTACTATGATGTCTCTAACTGGGTTAGAGATCAAAGGAAGCCTGGCTAAGGAAGGAAGTGGAGCAACCATGCTGTGAGGTTGAGAGAAGGGATTGACTGGTGCAGCTGACCCGATTGGTGAATCAGAAGATCTGGCACTGGGTCCAGATGCCACGGCTGCACCAAAAGGTGATGATGGAGGAACGGGAACCAAACTTGTCGAGGCCAGTAAGGGGCAATGAGAATCAATTTGGCTCTCAAAACGGTAGCTTTCTGGATCACCTGAGGGATTAGAGGAAATGGAGGGAAGGCATAAAGAAGTCACTGGGGCCAATCCTGGGTCAGAGCGTCTCTTGGGGGATGGCCTGATAGAGGAAGAGGCTGAAGAAGTCTGGGCATTTGCTGTTTTGGGGAGTAGCAAAAGATCGCAACATGGGCGACCCCATTCCAGAAAAATCTCTTCCGCTATAGATTGCTTGAGAGACCACTCGTGAGGCATGAGAATAGCTCTGCTCAATCTGTCCGCTACAATGTTGGTTTTCCCAGGGATATGCGTTGCTACCAGAAACCGATGAGAGGAGATCGCCCATTGCCATAGTCTGAGCTTCTCGACACAAGGGGTAGGACTTGGTTCCGCCCTGTTTGTTGATATACCAAACTACAGACATGTTGTCTGTGTGGACTGCAATTGTCCCTACGGGAAGAAAGTCGTTGAGGGCTTGCAACGTTAAAAGCACTGCTCTCATCTCCAGGACATTTATGTGCAGATGGTACTCGAGCGGCTGCCACGTCCCATGAACCATCCTGCCCTGATAATGACCCCCACCCGATCAGGGAGGCATCCGTGGTGACAGTGGCTATCGGGGATGGGGGTACAAAGTACCTGCTTTGGTGAACCTGAGGCGATGTGATCCACCAAGCAAGATGCTCTTTGCATGTCTGTGTCACCAGAATCTGGTGGCGCATTGGAAGTTGCTGGTATGACCATTGTGTGAACAGCATCCACTGAAGAAGGCATGTAGAATCGAGCCAGGGAAGAAGAGTAATGGCGCAGCCATGAGACCTAATACCTTTAGAACCATTCTGGCCTGTACTTTCTTGCTGGCCAGAATGATCCTGACATGACTCTGAATGTCTGAAACTCTTTGATCTGTAAGGGTAGCTGACATCCGAACAGTGTTAAAGTTTGCGCCTATGAAGGTAATAGACTGGCAGGGCGATAAGGATGACTTTTCAAGTTGATTGAGATGCCCAAATGAGAACAAAGGTCTATTGTGTAATCCCTGGCTTGTATAAGCTGATGCCTGGTGGTGGCTGACAGGAGCCAGTCGTCGAGATACGGAAACACCTGGAATCCTTGACGTCTCAGGTGAGCCGTGACCATTGCCATGCATTTGGTGAACACTCTGGGGGCTGTAGTGAGACCAAAGGGCAGGGCTCTGAACTGGAAATGACTGGACCCCAGCCGGCGGAGAAATCTCCTGGAGCGTTTGTGAATTTTGATGTGATAGTATGCATCCTGAAGATCTATTGAGCACATCCAGTTGTCCTTCTGTAAGAAGGGCAGAATTGACTGAAGAGTGACCATTCGAATCTTGTCTTCCTGACAGACTTGTTGAGTCTGCTGAGATCCAATATTGGTCTCCAGTCTCCAGTCTTTTGGGGACCAAAAGAACCTTGAGTAGATTCCGGCTCTGAATGGTCTATTGTAACTGGCTGAATGGCTCTTTTGCAGTAGTTTTGAGACTTCTAACTCTGCAACCTCCCTTAGACCGGGTGGTACGTCTGGAAGGAACTTGAGGAAGGGACTTTCCTCGAAAGGAATTATGTAACCCTTGGATATGATCGACTGTACCCATCTGTCTTGAGTGAGGGAATGCCAGGCTTCTGGGTACAGTGATAATCTTCCCCGACTGCCTCCAAGGAGGGACAGCCGGGCAACACCTCAGGATGCTGAAAGGGCTTGTCAGAGAGGCTCCCTGTTTCCCTGGTTTTGGACCCCTCTGCCTCTAGAGCGGCGTCTGTTGTTGTTACCCCTCTGTCTCTAGGGGTAAACTGACCACGTGAATCCGGCGTGACTCCTTGGGATTTCTGGAACCACATTTTCCCACCTTTCTGTCCTTTGGGATAAGGTTTAGAAGGGTGGAAAACGGACTCCAACAGCAGAAAGAGTCTTGCCGTCCTGTTAGCACCTGGTCAAGGTTTCCTTCACCTGAGGGCCAAACAAAGCTGACCCATCAAAGGGAGAATTTGTGAAGGACGCCTTAAAGGGATCCATAAAATCACATAGCCGCATCCAGGCTTGGCGTCTAAGAGCCACACCTGTACCTGCGGCTCTACTGCTCCATCCGCAGCATAAGATATTAGCCGCATGGAGGAGTTTGCAATGGAATTGAGGGTTCCTAGCTGCGAAGCAATTTTTCTTGAGCCCCTGCAGCTGTAGGATCTGAACTACTTCACCCAGCTCCTTAAGGATATCCCTCTGGAGTCTGGTGAAGTGACATAAATAATTCAGCGAGCATAGCAAAGGTCGCTGAGGAAAACATCCGCTTACCGTACCTATCCATGGTCCTAGAGTCCTTATTAGGAGGATGGACGGGCACGGAAGGATCTGCAAGTTCCTTTTTGGTGGCCGCAGCCACCACCATGGCATCAGCGGGGACACCCTTAGTGAGGAATTGCTTGTCACACGGGGCAGTGATAAATTTTGAAGGCCTCCTAGGGACTGGCTCTACAAAGTCAGGAGCTGCCCACGCCTTTCGTGCAATAACCTGCATAAGGGGTCGAAGGCGGAGACACCCAGGAGCTGGAGGGCCGAGATCCAAACGCCTCTAGGTATACTGACTCATCCTCAGAGGGATTGTTGGTGGGCCAGTTTCCCCTCTGTTTCAGGAGTTCTAGGATGTCTGAGAAGGAGACATCCTCAGAAGGGGATCTAGGGGATCCCTCTGACTCATCAAAGTCAGTATCCGGGTGACAGACTCGGGAGTCTACATGCTTCCTCTTACAAGTCCTCTTCCTAGGAGGATCTCCCGAAACATCAGGAGAATCCTCGAAGAGGGGAAATTCCCAATGGGGAAACCTGAGGCGGAGGATCTCTGGGTCCTGTAGCAAGAGAAGTGGTAGAGATGTCAACAGGTACTATAGAGGGAGGAGCTACGGGAACAGACTGCTGACTGATACCAGTGGCCAGTACACTCTTCATCACCTCGAATGCTCCCTCCCAGGCAGGTCCGAGAGAACCCGCTCAAGAGCTAGGAACTCCAGGGACCACCGAAGGGAAGCCTCCGAGGCAGATGTCGGAGCCGAGCTCACCAAGGCCGAGGCTCCAAGGGAAGAGCGAGGTTCGGACAAGGGTCCGATGCCACTCACCCCTCGGAGGAGACCATGGAAGCCCGACCACGAATCCCTCTAAGGAAGGTCTCAAGAGGAGATAAGAGTAGAGGCTGAAGGAACAGAAGGGGTATCCGTCCTCCAGCCGTAGCAGTAACCATTCCCGAAGACTCCAACTCCAAGCTCTGGGGTAGAGTTGAAGGAGGAACTGTAACGGGTGTGGACCAACAGTCGCCTGTTGAGACGGACTATGTAACATTTGGGCCAGTACCTGTGACTTAAGTAATCTACTGACCACTCTCTCTAGGTCATGATCTGACAGTCTGGATGACCTTGAAGATCGGCTCCGATGGCTCCGTTCGAAGAAGAGGTGAAGCCGGAGCCGAAAGTATCGGCTCAGGAAGGAGACCTCGACCTCTTCCTGGAATGAGCCATCGGAGCCGATACCATAGATCCTGTCGGAGCCGACTTCGGAGCCGACAGGAAGCCTCGATGTATCGGCTCCAGCCGGAGCCGATACAGCCACCAAAGTAACGGTGTCGGAGCCGATCGGAGCCGACACCGATGCCTGTGCCACATGGGTGTCAGAACCAATCGGAGCCGACACCGAAGTGGTCGATACAGATTCGGCACCGATAGCCATCGGTGCCGAAGGCTGTTAAGCCAGAATCGGCTCCAGCCGGAGCCGATCTCGACTCGAACGAGTCGGAGCCGAGGCCGCAGGCTTAGACACAGAAGCCTGGGCCTTGGAAGATTTAACTGATTTAGATGGAGCCGACTTAGCCGGGGAGCCCTCCGGCTTAAGAAGGCCCCTAAGGATCAGTTTGTTGCGTCTTTCCTGCAGGACTCTCTGGCTGAAGGAATGACAAATAGCACAGGAGTCCTGCAGGTGAAGAGGCCCCAGGCAATACAGGCAAGAAGTGTGACCGTCTGTCAGAGACATCTTCTGACAGCACGAGTCACACTTCTTAAAACCTGAGACCCTCTCCTTTGACATGGTGCTTAACACAAACACACACACACACCAGTCAAAAGATTAACTTAAATAAAATACCAAAAGGTATTTGTATAAAAAAACACACACACCCTAACAGGGAGGGGATGGGATGGGTAAAGTTTGACTAAAATAAATTAGAAAAGACAGGGATTTTCTGTCACAAAATGTAAATAATTAACTAATAACTAATAATTAAGGGTTTTAGTAAGAAAAAGGGCTTAAATATTCAAAAAGTGAATCACTTACCAGGAGCTGGTAAAAGGAGGACCTCATAAGCGAAGCGGCAAACGAGATCTGGGTACTTACCGCCTTGCATCATGGGATATGGGGCTGCCTCGAGCTGGTAAAAGTGACTCTCGAGCTTAGCAAGTGCCGAGTCGGAGCCGAGGGATTGGCTCCGAACCCATCAAGCAAGAATGAAGGCGAGATTGACAACTTAACATAACAGATTTTCCCACTTAAGTCAATGGAGAAAAGAAGAATTACTTTCATCTCCCTTCATTTTCCAGTAGCTGTTGTCATTTGCACATGATTCAGCAAGCTTCATTCACGTCAGTGACAGTAGGAAGTGTGTGGGGGGAAGAGTCTGTCAATTTAAAGGCATACAAATTCTTATACTTATAAAAGTCTACAGTTTAGCTATGTTTTTTGGCTAGAGGTACATCTCTGATGTGAACACTGTAAACCAGGCTTTGACAAAAACATATATTTTGGTCAAAGAAAAATATAAGCAGTCATTCTACAGAGGGGTGTATAAGACGATAAACACTTTCTTTTATCTAGCATGACTCAATACAAAGACCTGAAATCAATTCTGGGAAAAAGAAATAAAAGCAAGAAAAGAAGATCAGATCATGTTAATATGGCAGGATCCCCAACTGCCATCTGGTGGAAAAGATTATAAATTTAAAAGAAGTGTACAGAATATTTTTTATGCATTAAAATAACATAGAAAACAAAGATACAATAAAAACACATTTTTTGAGTTCTAAGGTGGAGTGTTCCTTTAAGTGATTTTTTGATGTTGCTTGTCAAACTTGTTGAATTTGAGCAGTTATGTGGAACATGCTGCACTTTAAAATAAATTCAGCTCACCACAACATTGCCACTACTTTCTTTACTATACGTATACTATACATATTCTAATCCCACTTTCTGGTAACATCACCTTTGTACCATCTATACTGATCCCACTTCCTAACACTTTTGAAGATAATGCCTTAAACAGAAGCCAGCAACACACCTACTAAAAGAACAAATGGGATGGTGGGAAGGGGAAACAGACAGGATAGAGAGAAAGTGAGGGACTGTGGAACTGCACTACCAGACATTTGTAAAAGGTAATACCAACAATTATAACACTTCTAAGAAAAATTTTACCCAGTGGGGGTACTTATCCGAATTGCTGGAAGCAGGCTGACACAACAGATTGATGATGCTTGTAACAGCATGCGCTTTCCTACGCTTTGGCAAGAAAATGTGAAGATGGAAAAGCCTGATGAATCTCTTACGCCACTGACATTTCTATGTCTGAGTGTGAGGGAATTGGCCAAAGCCAGGAGAAGGAAAGTAGAACTTTGGAACTTGGATTAGCCATCTGGCTCCTGTAAGCAATCTCAGAAGTCATGACTGCAGCAGTGAATACTACGATGAACATGTGCACAACTACAGACACATCATTCATGTTTCTGCTCAATCTCCGTCACGTGAGGTTGGTAAGGAAATTAAAAGATATAGGACTAGAACAAAAAACTGTTAAACTGGATCATAAATAACTGTCTTGACTACAAAGGAGAGGGTGACAGTACAGAATATCTGCAAATGTTACTAAAAATGAACTTGTTTTAGGCAAGGTATAGGACTGATCCCTCTTTTTTACACAGTTGTATCAGATATAACAAATACATTAGAAACTTAGGCATAATAGTTGACCAAACTAAAAAAGAATACTGCACTGATCAAAGAAAAAGTCTGAGTTTTCAGTTAGATTTAATGCACCCTAAAATGTAAGCAAATAAACTGTAGACTGTGTTTAAGGCAAAAAAAAAAGTGAGGGGGGGCAGGTTTTGCCACTGTATGTGTGTGTCAGTATACGGCTGTATACTTTCAATTTGTTGACAGAAAACAATAAATCATACAATTGAGCCAAGCTCTTTGGCACACAATGACAAATCACTGTTTATCAACAAAGTATGAACAGCAGCATGGATAATGGAAGATCTGGGTGGGGGACAAGAGTGAGTGACAGATGTTGGCTTGTCCATTTCAAGGGGAGGGTAAGGTAGTTCCTGGTCAGCTAGGGTTCCAATGCAGGCAGAAGCTTGCATGAAGGACTCTGAACAGGGAGATGTAGATTTGGCTTCCAAGCTAATACTGGTAGCTCACAAGGGGAGTAAGTGCAGGACAGCGCACACTCAACTGGAGGAGGGTGCTACAGGTCCCACTGTGAGGCAGTGCCTATGTCAACCACAAAGGAGAAAGGTTTGGGATGTGAAAAAACACCTCCACAACTTGCAGTTGGCATGATGACAGTTACTTATTGCAAGAAACACCTATCAGCTGGGAGTGTGAATGCCTTCAGTTACCACCATGGTCCTAAGCCAGGCTTACCTGATTAATGGGATAAAGGCACTCTAGTTACTGGTGTCAAGAACAGCCCAGTACAGATACCCACAAGCTTCTGTTAGTGGGGGAAGTCTGAATAACCTGCCCTTGGTGACCGGTGCCCATCCCCACAGTGAGCAAAGCAGATCACAGGCAGAGGCAAAAAGCAACCTCATGATTGCCCGGATGAAGAATCCTTCAGACAGCTTTTGCCTCTATACTGGGAATAGCTGGTACAGGGGAATGAATGGGCTTTAGTCTTACACAAGGAGAGCTTGATGTCTGACAGACAGGGGGACAAAACCAATCCCCTTAACAAGTTAATTTGATATTCTCCCCCACATCTTGTGTTTCCTTTGCTTCCATCCTCATCCTTTACCTGTATTACAGAGTGCTGAACAGTGTAGAATATATTATGATTTTATGGCAATGAAATATGTACACTCTAAGAATCACTGACGCTATCAATGCAGCATACTCATGTTTAATTCTGAATGATGTTAAACGTTCTTAACAATCTTTTGTAAGTTCTGATTTTGCCCGAGCCATATATGAAGAGTACTACATCATACCAATAGTCTGGTTAAAAATAAGTAAAACAAAAATTAAGGGAATTTCATAACAATGAGAGTAGGACAAACAGTAATACATACAATGAATTACATACTACAAACTGAAGGAGCTGTGACCAGGATCAAGAGGACAGTGAAAAGTGCAGACTCAGAATTCATCTAATTACAGATGCCACACACTTCTTATAAAAGGACACTGCGTAGGCTACAGTGGGCTAACGAATCCAGTTCTAGCAGCTGAACAGGAAAAGCAAGACTAACCCAAAGATGTGTGAGTGTACGCTTACCAAAAGGGTAAGGAGAGACTGAGGGCATGGTGTACAAAGAAAGACATAGGATAGCTTGGTATACATACACACAGAAAAACTTTTAGTTATGTACTCACCATAACCTTCAGATGTTTGGGATCCATCTCGCCTACATTCTGACTGATGGGTTCGGAGCCGATCCTCGGCTCCGATTTGGCACACTTATGCCAAAGAGCGAAGTCTCTTATTGGCTGAGCTTACTATATCCCAGGATGCACCACTACCAGTCCCCCAGATCTAGTTTGTCCGCATACATGCACACACGCATGCACTGCTTATATAACATTGACAGATGATACAAGATAAAAACAGTAGAACCCAAACCGTTCAATCTCTTCTGATCTCCAAGGCAGGGGGAAGGAGGGTGGGTATTAGGAATGTAGGCAAGATGGATCCCAAACATCTGAAGTTATGGTGAGTACATAACTAAAAGATGTTATGCGATCCTATCTCGCCTACATTCTGACTGATGGGACAGCGTCCTAGCACCTAAATCCTGGGTGGCTCACTGGAAAACACTCCTGAGTACCGTGGAACCAAATGATGCTCGTCCTTTAGATGCCACATCCAATTTATAGTGGGAAATGAAAGTGTGGGTTGGACCAAGTAGCAGCACAAATTTCAGAAATAGCGAGCTTGGAATGGAATGCAATAGAGGTAGCCATAGCTCTAGTAGAGTGAGCTTTGACAGATGTTGTAAGTTGCTTATTTGAAGAGGAATAAGCTTGAGTTATGCAATCTCTGATCCATTTGGCAATAGTAGCTTTAGTGATGGATTTACCCAATTTATTATCTGAAAAGGACACAAACAATTGATCTGTTTTCCGAATTTACTGAGTCCTATCTAGATAGAAGCGCAATTGCCTGTGAACATCCAATGTATGGAAGGTGTATTCCGCTTTGTTTGAAAATTTTGGAAAGAAAACTGGTAGCTCTAAAGATTGTTGGAGACAGAGATTAGAGCAAACTTTGGGGACAAAAGATGGATTAGGTCTAAGTGATACTCTATCCTTGTGAAAAATCAAGTATGGTGGTTTGATAGATAGGGCTTGAAGTTCTGAAACTCTTCTTGCAGAGGTAATTGCAATCAAGAAGGCAGTTTTCCAAGACAGATATTTCAACTCACATGTAGCAGCCGGTTCAAAGGGGGAAGATGTTAAGGCACGAAGTACCAAATCAAGATCCCACGGAGGCGCAGGATGAAAAACTGGGGGTCTTAAAAGCACAGCACCTTTCATGAAAGTTTTACATAATCTGCTGCTCATCAACGGTGAGTCTGTGGAATCGTGAAATTTGGAGATAGCTGCTAATTGGACTTTAATAGTAGAGACTGAAGATCCTTGAATAAACAAGGATGTCAAAAATTTCAAGACCTCTGGTATCGGGGCAGAAATAGGGTCTAATCCTCTGAGTTGAGCCCAGATAGCAAACCTCTTCCACTTACTGTGATACAACTTCTTAGTGGTGGGTTTGTGGGCTGAAGATAAAATGTGAATAACTTCCGGGTCCAAGGTGTGATTTCTGATTATAGTCGGAAGTGGAGGAGCCAAGCTGTTAATTTCAAAGTGTGAAGGGACTGGTGCTGTTGTCCCGACTGATGAATCAGAAGGTCCGGAATTAGGTCCAAGAACCAAGGACCGTCAGAGTATATTTCTGTAGGTAGGGGAACCATACCTGACGAGGCCAGTCTGAGCAATTAGAATCATTGTGGACCCCAATTGGGAAGCTTTCTGGATGACTTTGGGGAGGAGTGGAATCGGAGGAAAAGCATAAAGCAGTCCTGTTGGCCAAGGTTGGACTAGAGCATCCGTAGCCGTCTCCCCTTGACGCGGGGTCAAGGAAAAGAACCTTTTGCACTTCGTGTTTCGTGGTGTTGCAAACAGGTCGCAGCAGAATTCCCCATCTTTTGAAAATCTGAGCTGCTACTGTTTCGTTCAGAGACCACTCGTGAGGAGAGAGAATAGTCCTGCTCAGTCTGTCTGCCAATACATTGGATTTGCCTGGAATGTGGGTCGCTACCAGGAAGCTTGGTAGCCACTGCCCATTCCCACACCCTCATGGCCTCTCTGCAAAGGGGTAAGATCTGGTCCCTCCTTGTTTGTTTAGATACCAGACTACCGACATGTTGTCTGTATGGATGGCGATAATGCCTTGAGGGAGAAACTTGTGGAGGGCTTGTAAGGACAGAAGTACAGCCCTCATTTCCAACACATTGATATGGAGAGATGTTTTGTTGGGAAGCCAAGAACCTTGAACTGACCTGCCCAGACAATGCCCCCCCCACCCCATCTGGGAGGCATCCGTCGTCAAGGTGGCCACCGGAGGGGGTATAACAAAAGGTCTTCCCTGATTCAGATTGGATGGCAGAAGCCACCAGCGGAGGTCCCGTTTGCACGTTTCTGTAATCAGTATGTGATGATTGAGGGGGAGATCCTGAAAAGACCATTGTGTCGATAACAGCCACTGAAGAATCCTCATGTGCAATCTTGCCAGAGGAACTAGGAGAACCGTGGCAGACATTGAACCTAAAAGTTGCAGGACCATCCTAGCTGGGGCTTTGGATCTTAGAAGCAGGGCTCGGACTTGATCTTGTAATGTTTGTATCCTTTCGGTAGGAAGGAAGATTCGCATTAACTTTGAGTCTATCTCTGCACCTATGAATCTTATGCGCTGAGAAGGCAGCAAGACAGACTTTGACCAGTTGAATGTAATTCCCAGGGAAGCACCCAGGGAGATGGTTGGCTTGTAGGTTCTCTAGTAGTAGATGCCTGGTGGTGGCAGTCAGGAGCCAGTCGTCCAGATAGGGAAACACTTGGAATCCGAGACTCCTCAGGTGAGCAGTCACTACTGCCAAACACTTGGTGAACACCCTGGGGGCTGTGGTGAGACCAAAGGGCAGAGCACAAAATTGGAAATGACTGTCTCCCAGGCTGAAGCGCAGATACCTCCTGGGCGCCTGATGTATCGGTATGTGATAATAGGCGTCCTTGAGATCTATGGAGCACATCCAAACATCTTTCTCCAACAATGGGAGAATCGATTGCAAAGTGACCATTCGGAATTTGGACTTCATGACGGACTGGTTTAGTTTGCTGAGATCCAAAATGGGTCTCAGGTCCCCTGTCTTTTTTGGCACTAAAAAGAACCTTGAGTAATTTCGGATCCGATCTGGTCTGTGGGGACCGGCTGGATGACTCCTTTTTCTAGCAGCTTTGAAGCTTCTACAGCTGCAATTTCCCTTTGACTGGGTGGTGGGTCCGGGATTTTTTTGGACGGTGGGGGTGAGTGTGTGAAGGAATGGTGTAACCTCCGGCAATAATTGAAGCACCCATCTGTCCTGAGTAATAGACTCCCAGGCTTTTAGGTGCTTGGCAAGCGGCACCCGACTGGCTCGAGCAGCACAGCCGGGCAATCCCTCATGAAGTGTGGGAGGCTGAAGAGCCACGAAAGGACTCGCGGTCTCCAGTGTTGCGGGGCCTCTGCCGCCTTTGGGACGGCGTCTCCCAGAAAAATTTCCCGTCCTCTGCCTCTGGAAGGGAATCTTCCTGCTGTTGGGGAAAGAATTTCTGTGATTTTGGAACCACATCTTCCCTCCTCTTTTAGCCTTGGGATAAGGCCGAAGGGAGTGGAATAACGTGCTCCTGGCAGATAAAGTCTTTCCCTCTTGCTCACAGCGGGTAAGAGTGTCTTTTACCTTGGGTCCAAACAAAGAGGACCCATCAAAGGGAGCGTTGGCAAAGGAAGACTTGAAGGCCTCCGCGAAATGACACAAACGGAGCCAGGCTTGTCTCCTTAGAGCCACGCCTGTGCCTGCCGCTCTGCCGCCCCTTGACGCATATGAAATGAGCCTCATGGATGAGTTAGAAATCAAGTTAAGGATAGCCAACTGAGAGCTAACCGACTGGGCTAGCTGCTCAGGTAGGTTACCTGAGAGGGAGTCTGAGAGCTCCTTGACCAGATCCCTCTGTAGTCTGGTGAAATGTGCCAAATAATTCAGGGACCTCAGAGTAAAGGCCGCTGAAGTCAGGGTGCGCTTCCCGTACCGGTCCATGCTCCTAGACTCCTTATTAGGAGGATGGACGGACGTTGAAGCCTCTGCCACGTCCTGCTGGGTAGCAGATGCCACCACCATGGCATCTACAGCCACGCCTTTCGTTAAGAACTCTTTCTCGGGTGGAGCAGACAAAAATTTGTTAGGGCGAGAAGGCACTGGTTCCACAGTATCTGGATGTTCCCACGCCCTCCGACAAACCAAATCCAGGAGGGCGGAGACACCCAGGAGGCGGAGGGCTGAGCCCCGAAGGCCTTGAGGAACACCAACTCGTCAGCGGAGGGGGGTTTGGAATTCCAGCCGCCTCGTTGCTTGAGGATCTCTAGAATGTCTGCAAATGAGACATCATCAGAGGACGACTTTGGGGACCCCTCCGCATCATCAAGATCAGTGTCCGATGTAAGAGACTCATCGGGGAGTCCACGTGCTTCCTCTTGCACGATCTCTTCCTTGGGGCTCCTCCGAAGACAACTCCGAAAGACCCTCAGGAGGAGGGGAACCCCAGTGGGGGTAACCTCAGGCCCGGGGCTCCGCTGCCTAGAGACAGGGGAACTGCCAAAGACCCAGTCTCCATGCCCAGGAAGGTGCCGGTAAAGCCATAGAGATGGCGAAGAAGACTTGGCCAATGCACTCCTCATAGCTCTGAAGGCCGGACCCCAGAATCCTGGGAGGGTCCAGTCTCGAGCCATGATAGCAGACGGAAGTCCCAGCGAAGCACCGAGAGGGAGGCTTGGAACCGACAACATTGGTCCCGAAACGTCACCCCCGGGTCCGGCCGAAGAAGTCCGTGTGCTAAACTCGGACCCGAAGGCCGGGGTTGGAGTAAGGGTTGAAGCCGACCCTAGGATCTCCACTGGCTCCATCAGCACCTGCTCCAACGGAGCCGAAGCGGTCAGAGGAGGAATGGCCATGGAGTGGGCTATCGGCTCCGAAGCCAATTGGGTCGGAGCCGAAACAAATTTCTGAAAGACTGGGGACTGGAAAAGTCTTTGGAGCACCCTGTCTATGTCCGAATCTGACATCCTTGATGACCTGGAAGAGACCGAATGGGTCCGAGTAGGCCTCTCCAACGGCTCCAAGGGACTAGGGGACCGGCTCCGAATCGACTCTACAATTATCGGCGCCGAAGGAATGTCCAAACCAATTTCCATCGGTGCCGAAGAGGGCTTCGGCGCCGAGGAGGAAGTGTCTGAGCGGACAACCTTCATCGGCTCCGAGATCAGTGGAGCCGATGAAGATGACCCGCCTCTCGATGCCCCAGACGTTGGCTCCGAACCCAGAGGAGTCGAGGCTGGAGGCATCGAGGCAGACCGTTCCACCCTCGGCTCCGAAGTCTGTGGAGCCGAAGGAGAAGCCTGCCTATGTTTTTTGGCGGTCGGATCCGACGGACTGGTCGGAGCCGACGCCCTTTTCTTTTTAGCAGGAGAAGGAGAGGAAGCTAATGCCTCTTCAAAAGAGGGTTTAATAAGGCCTTTTAATATAAGTTTATTTTTCCTCTCTTGGAGGACCCTGGAGGAAAACGCGTGACACACGCTGCAGGACTCCTGCAAATGTTTGGCGCCCAAACAGTATACACAGAGAGAGTGATCATCTGTGATCGACATTTTGAAACTGCACTTAGTGCACTTTTTAAACCCTGAAGGCCTAGGAGCCTGTGACATTATGGCAATCAAATCAGTGAGCTAGCCAAAAACACAAAACACTCTATCACAGAAAGATTTCTTTTCTCTCTCTCTTCTTTCTCTTTTTTTTTTTTAAAGAAGGATGGTCACAAATAGAAAAAATAAGACTAAGGATCTAAGACCCCTAAAAATAATACGGGACTAGCCAGACAACAGACTGACAGGGGAAGGCTCTACAACGCAAATGGGACCTTTAGTCAGACAATACTCAGTCACTACACAAAAATTTCACCAAGAAAAATCTTCACTCACACACAAAAAACATACGATAGCTGTTAAAACAGCTTTTTGTTGAATTTTAAGGAAAACCCTGACAGGAAAAGTAAGTGAAAAACACTACTTAGCTCAGCCAAGCTCGAGACCACGTCTTTGCTTGTTAGCGGCAAAAGAGATCTGGGAGACTGGTAGTGGTGCATCCTGGGATACAGTAAGCTCAGCCAATAAGAGACTTCGCTCTTTGGCATAAGCGTGCTGAGTCGGAGCCGAGGATCGGCTCCGAACCCATCAGTCAGAATGTAGGCGAGATAGGATCACATAACATCAAATGTTACAGATAAACCAAATTATGAGCAGCAAGTGAAACAGTGCATGCATGTTTATATGCAAAGACAAGAAAGGGGAACAGATGTGGCAGCAGAAAGAGGATGGTGTAGCCTGGGAATTAAATGAAGATGATGATAGGGGTATAATTTAGTTCAAATGGTATGTATAAATATGGATGGGACAGATGGAGGATGGGAGAGGGGGAACACTTCAGCAACATTTTTTAGTAATTTTATAATTTATTTGCAGTTTGCTTGCCAGGATGGCCCATTGGGCTGACAGGAGCCCATTTTCAATGGAGTCCTGGGGAGAAAAGCTCCAGAAATGCAATGTACATAATAAACAAGTTCTTAAAGATACAGAGGTACATATAATAAGCATGGCAATTGAGGGTGCAATTTAGTAAGATACAAAAGAAAATTATAAAAAACATATGTAATACTTACAAGTATGTTAATTCCTACACAAGGAATTGTGAATGTATGTAGCCTTACAACAAATAACTTGCAAAATAATTTTACTACCTACATGTGTTAGTCTGACCTTCCGCGTGCGGGTTTTAGTAGCCTACTGCAGTCCGCTTGCCACTCTCCCCTCTCTAGTTTTTTAACTTAGAATAAATTGCAACATAAGAAGACTAGCTTATCTTTTCTGTTTGCTATCTCCTTTTGCCACTAGGTGGCAGCACCTACCAATGTAAAAGCTCATACATTAACCTCCCAAAGTTTTTTTATCTAAAAGCTAGTAGTTATTTCTACTCCTACTCCCCACTTCTATAACTGTTAAATTCTCACTCCTCTCCTTGCTAAAAAACCCACATTTAAAAGTTGTCTACACTACTTTCCCTTACAATATAGCTATAAACCATCATGCTTTAATTTATTGAACTGCAGTTACTGATACTTTTTCTGCTGTACTCTCTTCTTCTGCTCTGCCTGCTCCATTTGCCCTACGGGCTCACTCCTCTCCCCTACCCTGTCCCCAATTTCCACCTGCCCCCAGTGCTCCTATACATACATTCCAATAGCCACACCCCATCTTACAAATACCTATCATCTTCCATCAGGTATCTAGTTCCCTCCCACTCCCATCAGGTATCTAGTCCCTTCCCACTCCCACACCCCACCCTCCTTCTTTAAACCCCTCCTCTCCAAACACACACACTCTTCCACCTCCATTCATCTACTAAACCCTACATGTCCTAACCTCTTACAAATCAGCTACTCTCACTCCAACTCTAATCTCTCATACCACTACCTCACCAAACTTCTCGCCCCTTTTCTACCTACTCCATCTCAAACCTATTTGTACATCTGATTTTTCACTATGCATTCCTTATTGCTCACCAACCTTCTGCTATTTCAGCTAATCCTTTTACTTCATCTCACCGCACCCTATGCACCATTTTCCTCCTTTCATAAACATCCCACTAACCCACTCCCAAAGAATCAAACTTACTCAATGTCATCACCATCTCTCTCTATTCTATCTTACCCGCTAACATTCAACTCCCTAAAATAAAAATACCTCCTTCTTACTCCCGATCTTCAAAAAACAAGACAATGTTTATTAGACACTACCCACTCACATCAAAGACTAAAAGCTTCCCCACTATAATACTAATAGCAGGTGACATACACCCAAATCCATGTCCAAACTCTAACCTTACCTCTATCCCAAACACCCCTCTCACCCCAGCCCACAAAACTGCACCTCAAAAACAAATCTATTAATACTCAAAGCATTCTCAACAAAGTTAGTCAATTTCATGCATGGATAGCAAATCATACCCCAGATGTCATTGCAATAACAGAAACCTGGCTTAAACCCCACAACCTAGATAATGATATTCTCTCCCCCATGGCTATAACATAATTCGTCTTGACCGTAAAAACAAAAAAGGTGGGGGAGTTGCCATAGTCTATTCCAACAATCTTACTATTTCTCACCTAACACATTCTATCCCATCTTTCTCCCCAGCAGAAACACTGGCAGTTAACCTTAAACTAAACAACTACACTACAATTACTACAGTAGCCACCTACACTCCACCAGGCGAAAATATTCCACTACTGGAAAACATTCTTTCCTATATCTCCCTGACAATCCCAAATGAAACAATCCTCTTTGGTGACATAAATATTAAGTGGCTAACCATAAATAACCCAGGATCCCCACACATTATTAATTTATATGGATTTACTCAGCTAATTACTAAGCCAACACATTTTAACAACTCACACACTGTAAATACCCTCATTGATTGGATACTTGTCTCAGCTCCTTCCAAATATCACAATCCAGAAACCCTTACCGATTCCCTGAGTGACCACTCACTCATAAAGGTGCTACAAATCACCTCTCAAAACCACACAGCTATATTACTAGACATAATCTCTCCAACTTCAACCAGGAAACATTTAACACCCTCATATCTAGAGTATGCTGGGACTTCCTCACTCAGCTCCCCCTAGATGAAGCTGTCATTGCTTTCAACTCTACTTTTCTGGATATCGTAAACATTAGCCCCACTTCGTAAAATTAGGACAAAAGCAACAATATCTCCTTGGGTAACAAAAACACAAGAACTCTCGAAGTCTAGAGATAAGTCCTGGAAAAAATGGCTACAAACAAAAGACCCAAATGACCTACAAAGATATAAAAAACAAAGAAACCTGGCCAAAAGGCTCATCAATAAAGACAAAAAATAATTCTATTATAACCTCCCACAACACTAAAATCTAACCCAAAAGAATTCTGGAATGCTATCAACCAAATACTTCATCCTGGAAACCCTACCTCACCCAACCCTACCCCAGAAATTACACCAGTAGAAATTGCCAATACCTTCAATACTTACTTAGTTGAATCAATATCTAAACTCCAACTCCAACAGCTCCAATACAAGGAACCCCATAAACCCAGCTTCCTCTTCAACAACTACCCCTCCCAAAATCTTCTCCCTCAAGCCCATCTCCACAACATACATCTGAACCCTACTCTCCAAACTGAAACCATGCTCAGTATCTGCTGATAACATCCCATCATACCTTCTTCAGACAGCTGCTCACTCACTTGCCTTTCCCGTCTCTATCATAAACCGCTCAATCCCTGAATCCAAAGTATCATCCATTTGGAAACATTTCTACACCCTACCCATCTACAAAGGAGGTAACTCCACTGAAATCTCTAACTTTAGACCCATTGCCATCCTCTCCCCTGTCAAAAGTTCTTGAAAAACACATACATACTCAAGTCATGGATCATCTCTCTCAGGAAAACCTACTTACACAACATGATTTTGACCACAGCATAGCACCTATACTGCACTTCTACCCTTTCTCAATACTATTTCCCTGGCCAGAGATGACTATAAACTTATCTCCTGTCTCTTCCTAGATCTCTCAAAGGCCTTTGATACTATTAAACTGTAACCTCAACTTCTCCCCTGATACAGTGGCATGGTTTGAAAGCTATCTAAAAGATTCCAATCTGTAAAATGGGACACTGCTTTATCTACTCCCCTTCCAATACAAATGGGTGTCCCTCAAGGATCTATTTTAGGACCACTACTATTCAAAATTTTCACAAAATTGCGCTATACCTCCTGCCCTCTCTCCTCTATTATCCAATATGCTGATGACTCTACAGTAAGAACAATATCAAACTCTCCCTCTGAACTCTTATCAGCTACCCAGTCATCCTTTAACTCAGTGGAAACATGGCTCTCAAACATCCAACATCCTCAACCCTAAAAAAGCAAAACTCCTACTCTTCCTCCCTAAAATATCCAACCACATAAAGACCTCTTTTACTATCCAGTCACTTAAGACCCCTACTGTAGTTGAACCTAGCTCAAAGCTCCTTGGTATCACAATCAATGATCAACTAAAATTCGACCTCCACATAAATAATTGTATCAGGAAAACTCAACTTAAATTAGGTCTACTATATAGAAATAAAAAATTTCTATATAGTAGATCTAATTTAAGTTGAGTTTTCCTGATACAATTATTTATGTAGAGGTCGGTGGTGCAGTGGTAGCATTGTCGCCTCACAGCAAGAGGTTCTCCCGTTCAATTCTCAGCTGGATCGCCTTCTGTGTGGAGTCTGCATGTCCTCCCTGTGGTTGAGTGGCATGCGAAAGACATGCGTAGAATGGGCATGCCTTCATTGAAGGTTGGGCATTCAAGCTGGCACCACGGCACCGTAAAAATCTACTGCCAATCATTAGCAGACCGGAGTTCTACTGTGGCGACCCCTAACCGGGAAAAAGCCAAAAGAAGATATAGAAATAAAAAAAAATTCTCACTCAGGAAGCTAGAATAGCCCTCACTCATGCCTACCTTCTTCCCTGCTTAACATACTGCTCACAAATCCTTACTAACCTTAACTCCTCTCTCCTCACTTGACTTGAGACTACATACCACAAAGTATCTAGATTTGCAACTCAACAATCCTATAGGTCTCACCACTGTCTCTAAAATATTTAAACTGGCTTGAGCTACACCACCTCCTCCTCCTCTCTCAGCTCCAAACCATACACTCAATTCTTTACCAGCCATCTTTCTGTCCAGCCTTACACTCTATTATCTCCCACTATGCTCCTACAAGAAACCTCCGCAGCTCTTCCCAAGACCTCTTAAGAATCTATAAGCCCAAATCTAAAGCAGGGTGTAAACTTATACAGCTACCACCCCTCTACTGAATGGAACAAACTTCCCTTTAAAATTCGAACACACACACACATCCCAAACAATTTCAACTAACTCTAAAAGAATATTTCAACAGGAATTGGATCTGCCAATGCTCAAACCCTACTTGATAACTCACTACTTCACCTTCAACCCCCTCTCTTATACTTCACTGTATCCTGTTTGAGTCAAATTGCAAAAAAAAAAAAAAAAAAAAAAAAAAAAAACCTTTACTCCTATGTTGCTTTTTTTATACTGTCATACTAACTACTACTTTTAAAAATGCTGTGGCTGTAATCTAGCTGTTTTGACATTTTTCTACATATAAAATATTTGTATGATGACGAAATATAATCTGTATACTCTCAAAAATGCTCTTGTAGTCTGCTAGCTGACTGCCTTATTCCACTTATATAATATCTGTAATAATGACTAAATGTGATATGTATTTACTGGAGCTTTTCTCCCAGGGCCTCTACTGAAAAAGGGCTTCGGCTCAGTCAGACATTCCCAGTCAACAAATGTAAAATAAATAAATAAATACAAATGCAACAGAAATTAAAAACAATAAGTTGCTATTTACAAGTACACTGCTTTTGGCTCTGGTTTTCTCCTGCAATCATTATGCCTCCATCTCCTATCAGCCTGGTCATTCCCCCTTGGTGGCCAGTATCTTGATGGGATTAGGACATTTTCTGAATGCTAGAAAGCATAGTGCAAAGCCATCTATGATGGCAAGTGCTAATTTCTGCACACAATGTATTTCTAACCTACAATGTTCTGCACTCCTTGGTGGGCTCACCCTCAATCCTTCCACCAACTGGAGTTCCTAGTGCAGGATCTGCTCCTCTGGGCATTATACCAGCAGGCTTCCTTTGGCAGGACTCACTAAGACCCTTGCCCCGTAATAAATGAACTGGCTACAGTCACTCATTCCTGTCAGCTCCAGTACTCAGGTCGATAGCTGTCATTTGAGGAACAGTAATAGACACACTCCCTCTGTTAGAGACCTGTCACACTAGCCAGGGTGGAACTGATGCACCACAGGTCATCTTCCAACAACAATCTCACAAACTAACTCAGTACTTTATCAACATAGTTTAGTTATAGGATAACTCTCTCTCAAAACTCTTAAACCAGCATAGCGGAGTTTTAAAGGTCAAAACTTCAAGACATTCATTTTATGTCCATTACCTTTAACCTACAATGGACTTCTGACCTGATCTCTATCAGGATTTATTAATTTACTTAACATTTGTTTACTGGGAAAGTCTGACTGTGTATCAGCCCATTTTCAGTGGAGGCCTGGAGAGAAAAGCTCTAGAGACAATTAGCAAAATTACATAGATACGATTGTCCTCCCCGCAGTTGGGTGGCGTTCGAAAGACATGCGTAAAATGGGCGTGCCTTTGTTGAAGGTTGGATGTCGAGCTGGCACCTCAGCGTTCATGAAAATCTACTGCCAATCATTATTTATTTTACTTATTTATTTTATATTTGTTAACCGGGGGTGTCTGACTGAGCCGAAAAGGCTCTTTTTCAACAGAGGCCCGGGGAGAAAAGCTCCACAAAGAAAAATTACAGACACATTTAGTTATTTAGACATGATCAGTATACACACAAATTACAGGAGACATGTTTTTTACAGTGGTATGCGGCACATAAACAGTTACAGTGGAGAGAACAAACAAAAAACTATTCATTTTAAAAATAAAGGTAATTAATAGATTTGTGGTGTACAGCTGAAATTTGGAACATAGGTAGAATACATACATAGTACACAGGTACAGTACATACATTGTAGATTAGCCAGTGTTTGTGAGTAAGACTGAAAACTATTATCAAGTGCTCTAGATTTTGTATGTATGTGTTATCAGCTTTCACTAGCCTGGGGAGCAATCATGGCACTGCCAACTTTCCTTGAGATGTTGCCTGATGAGGTCTTTAAAGGAGGCTTTGGATTATGTGTTTTGAATGCTTGTAGGGACAGAGTTCCATTTTTTAGCCACTAAACTACTATATAATGCAACTCCAAAGCTATTGTAGCTGTTGGTGACTTCTAGTAGTAGTTTGCTTGATGATCTAAGAGGCCTTTTGGCTGAGTGATGTTGTACTACGTTTTTGAGGGCAGGACACTTATTGGGGAGGTAATAGATAGAATGACAGAGGCAGAGCTGATTGTAGGTTAGGAGGTTGGGCAGTTCAAGCCAGTGGAGCTGTCTCAAGGCAGTACAGTGATGAGTTCTATATGAGCAATTTGCAGCAAAGCGGGCAATTCTGTTATAGCAGGCTTCCATTTTGCTTAGTTCAGTTTTGTAGAGATTAGTCAGAATGGGAGATTCACAGAGTAGGGTGGATAGAAGTTGGGAGTGAGCAATGGCTGATCTTGTGTTGTTGGTAAGAAATGGCTTGATACGGTAGAGCGACCCCAGTTTGGCATGTACTTTTTTAATAGTTAAGTTGAGATGACTATCAAATTTTAGGTGGGAGTCCATGGTTATTCCCAATAGCTTAGCCTGTACCACTGGAGCAATTGGAGTAGCATTAGTGGAGTAGATAGTGAATTGACTGTTAGTGTTTTTGTTAGAACTAGTTATAATCATAAGCTGAGTTTTCTTTGGATTGAGGATAAGTTGGGCTTTGGTAAGGTAGTTTTCAATGTCAGAGAATGCTAGTTGAGTTGTTTGCAGGAGGGTGGGAATGTTTTGTGCAGCACAGATTAAGGTAGGGTCATCTGCATTCTGAATTATAGATGCATGCTGTGTGGAGGTATGGAGGTAATTTGTGAAGACTGTGAATAGTAGTGGTCCTAAGATAGAACCCTGTGGGACTCCTATAGTTATGGGCAGCTGAGGAGAGAGAGAATTTTCCCATTTCACAGCTTGGTACCTGTCAGTTAAGTAGCTTTGGAACCAGGTAAGAGTGGAATTTGACAGATGATATTGGTTTAGTTTGTTTAGCAGGATTTGGTGTGAGACTGTGTCAAATGCTTTGGACATATCCAAAAAAGAGTTGACACTTGTAGGCCTTCATTTTTGAGACGGTTTACTGTGTCTATGAAGCAGAGGAGGGTTGTAGTGGTACTATGGGCAGGTCTGAAACCATGCTGAGTAGGTGACAGGATGTTGCTCTCTAGGAGATAGTTTAGCATCCGGGTATGGATGCATTTTTCTAGGAGGGAGAGTAAAGCAATGGGTCTGTAGTTATTAAGTTCAGTGGAGGTCCCGCCTTTATGTATGGGTGTAACATAGGATATTTTCCAGAGTTTGGGCACACAGTTTTCAACAAGTGATCTGTTTATGAGAGTGGAGACTGGGATAGCAATATCATCTGCTGTGAGTTTCAAGAAATAGTTGGGGAGTAGGTCGGCTGCTGTTGATGAGGTTTTTAGTTTGGAGAGCATGCTTTTGATTGAAGTGGTGGAAACTGTTTTGAGGGTAAAGCTTGTATTCGTGTTATTTGTGTTGGGGGGGATAGTGAGGTAGGAACTATCCTGTGATACTAAGGATAGAACTGAGTTCACAAAGTGGGAGTTGAATTGTGTTTCGATGGGAACTTTAGTGTCAGGGGTGGTTGGTTTGGGGGTAGCCTTTTGGGTGGATTTTAGTAGCTGGTTTACATTTTTCCAAAATTTTTGAGGGTTGTGTTGGTATTTAGTTTGTAATGTTGTGTAGTAGGATTTTCTGTCCAGCCAAATGCATTTTTTGTACGGTTGTGCAGTTCTTGGTACTTAGTTAGGCTTTGTTTCTTTGTTTTTTTGATAGTAAAGCCAAGCAGTGTCTCTGGACTTGAGGATTTGTTTGGTTTCTTTACTGAGCCAGGGGTTTGTAGAGGTTCTAACCTTGATTTTGCGCAATGAAGCGACAGTGTCTAGGTGTTATAGAAATGTTTTGTTGAAATATGCTACAGCAGAAATATGCTACATGCATTAGCGGACTGGAGTTCCGCTGTGGCGACCCCTAAATGGAAAAAGACAAAACAACAACAACAACATAGATACGATTACAAAACGTAGTTGCACAACAAAGTAGTACAATTTGTAAATAACTAGAAAATGATAATGATAAAACATACTTTATACAAATATAGCTCAAACACTTTTACAGTAGATACAGGCATAAGTTTAAGGAGGGCACATCCAGAGACAGACTTACGGGTTATATGCGTCAGATGGAAATATGCTGTAAGGTAGGATAATGAGTACTACTAATTATTGTGTGATTATTTTGTAGGTCGTGTAGAACAGGGATGGAAGAGGAGAGGGCAGGAGAGGGATTATAGAGGAGGGAGAGGGATGGAAGAGGAGAGGGCAGCGGAAAGATTATAGAGGAAGGAAGAAGGGAGACAGGAGGCAAAGTAAAAGAGTGATGTGTGGGGTATGTAAAGGGACGAAGCAAGAGGAAAATTAATATTTGGAGGATGGTACTGTAAAAGCTGGTAGCTTCAGAAGTAGCAGCAGCTGAATTAGAAAAATCAAAAAATAGCACAATCAGGATGTCTTGAAAAAGGAGATTTTACCACAGACTCGTGAAGCATCCGCAGTGGTATATTAGAGAATTCTGTGTTAACCGTCTTGTTTTTAACATATTTAATGTTAAAATAACAGACAGAAAAAGTCTTATGAGCTAGCTTACATGACCCCCGCCCCCAAAAAAAAAGTGTGTCATCAAAATGATCTGCATACCATTCAGTGGCAGGTTCAAATTAGAGCATAGTTTCAGACACAAAACCAATATCAACCCCAATCGCTAAATTCCTCCTCAAGGTTTGCCAATGCAAAGACTTACAGAACACCTTTGATGTACAACTTGTGCTGCTTGAAGAATCAGTGCTGCAACAAGCACAGTCCTTGGCAATATAGTTTGAGAAATTTCCTCCAAAAGAAAGGCAATGATAAAAGCCCCCTGCTTGCTCGGGTTCAACCTTTTGTATTTTATTCATGTTTGGAAACTCCATTTCAACACAAGCATTGTACTCTTGCATGTTGTACAGAAGAGAAACACAAGAATCAATGCACTGATCTGCAAGGTAAAGGCTCATCAAGCTTAGCATCTGAAAGGACAGACAATACAGGAAAACATGAGAGTCACCTAGCTACAATAGTATCCACTGCAAGGAACACCATTATACTGTTCAGAAGGAAGAAAAGCTTTGGTGAAATAAAAGGTGATATAATGAGACTGCCAATGCTCAGATACAAAACTAAGTACCAAAAAACACATCATCTCAAAGAAGGTGATGGTACTTTTTATTACCAAATATGGCGGATCCTAGCTAATGGTGCCCCAGGAATGCAAAAGTAAGGTAGGATTCGTAGTACCTTATCTTCCACACAACTGTAGTGCACTATATGAAGCTACAGGCCCCTTTTTTAATAACAAACACATACATATTACATATACACAAAACTTAAATAAACCTTAAGTACACCAAAATCATCCAAGATTTATTAACTGCTTTTAGAGTCCAGAGCAACTGGACGTGTTCAGAAATGCAGGTCAAAAACTCAGAAAAATATCAAACTGTGGTACCTTTTTGCGTTCCTTCTGTTCCCTGTGTTTTCGCACAAGCTGGCTTCCTTTACGAGCAATGATGGCCATGTCCGAAGTCGAATCCTTTACAGGAATCACAGGTTCAGGCTAACAAAAAAGAGAGAAAGAGATGGCATAAGCCCAATAAATGGCAAATAGATGGCAGTGGAAGAGTAAATGACATACATTTAACAATATCAGAAAAATAAAATACTTCACATTCATCCAATAAAAAAGCTACACAACATAAAAAATAATTATAAATGAACCTGAATGATTTCAGGCACTCCTACTGTGTACAAAGAGAGCACTTGGGAAGGACAACCACCTGCAGCCTCTTAATCCTGCTCTGTTCCCTCCCTCAAAAAAAAAAAAAAAATATATATATATATATATATATATATATATATATATATATATATATATTATTCAGCTGCTCTTACTAAAACTGTCTTAGTTGCTCTTCTGCGTGCTGTTATCTGTTCAGTCGCTCTTACTCTGCACTTATTACTGCTTGTTAGTAAGCCTTCTAATTTACTGCCTTCAGCACTTGTGTTTTAGTCATTTGTTAATTTGATTGCATTTAGATGAACTGTATTTGCCATAGTGTTGCTACACACTCAGGTGTGCTGGCCTGCACTACAATTTGAGTTGTATTTACTGCTGTTTTTAGCTGCTTTTCTGTAACAAAAAAAAAATTCTAAGCTTGTTTCCTGCCTTTCCTGTAACTAGTCAAGTCCGAATACAGACTAGCTGTATCCAGGGACTGTTGGTAAGCTTCTGAGCCCTCCAAGACTTTCTGTGCTGGAGGGAAGCCTTCTAGCTCATCAGTGGGAGTGGGTAAGCACTAGGTAGCTTATCTACCACAGGAAGAGTGGGTTTTGGCCCTGAAATTGTAGCTCATTGGCCGTTTGGGCAGTTTTTCCATATCTTTCTAGTTTCTGCTTAAAAGCCCATTTTGCGTTTGGTCCCTGCCTTTCCTATAACTAGTGTAATCCAGGTACAGATTTGCTGTATCCAGGACTGTTGGTAAGCATCTGAGCCCCCCCAAGCCCTTCTGTGTTGGAGAGAAGCCTTTTAGCTTATCAGTGGGAGTGATAAGCACTAGGTAACCTATCTACCAAAGAAGGAGTGGTTTCTGGCCCAGGAATTATAGTTTATTGGCCGTTTGGGAAGCTTTTCCATCTCTTTCAACCTTCTGATTTAAAAGTCTGCGTTTGCGCTTGCTTCCTACCTTTCCTGTTACTAGTCTAGTCCAGGTACAGATTTGCTGTATCCAGGACTCTCTAAGTTTCTGAGCCCACCAAACCTTTCCATGTTGGAGGGAAGCCTTCTAGCTTATCAGTGGGACTGGTAAGCATCAGGTAGCCTATCTACCACAAGAGGAGTGGTCCCTGGCCCAGAAATTGTAGCTATTGGCTGTTTGAGCAGTTTTTTCCAACTCTTTCAACTTTCTGATTTGAAAGCCGCACCTGTGCCTGTTTCCCGCCTTTCCTATAACTAGCCTAGTCCGGTTACAGAGTTGCTGTATCCGAGATTGTTAGTAAGCTTCTGAGCCCCACAAGCCTTTCTGTGTTGGAGGGACACCTTCTAGCTTATCAGTGGGAGTGGTAAGAACTAGGTAGCCTATCCACCATGGGAAGAGAGAGGTTTGGCCCAGAAATTGTAGTTTATTTGTCCGTTTGGGCAGTTTTCCATCTCTTGCAACTTGCTGGCCTAAAAGCCTATGTTTGTACTTCTTCCCCGCCTTTCCTGCAACTAGTCTAGTCCAGGTACAGACTTGCTGTATCCAGGACTCTCTGTAAGCTTCTGAGCCCCCCAAGCCTTTCTGTGTTGGAGGGAAGCCTTCTAGCTTATCAGTGGGAGTGGTAAGCATTAGGTAGCCTGTCTACCATAAGAGGAGTGGTTCCTGGCCCAGAAATTGTAGCTATTGGCCGTTTGGCAGTTTATTTCCATCTCTTTCAATGTTCTGGTTTAAAAGCCGCACTTGCGCTTGTTTCCCACCTTTCCTGTAACTATCTTAGTCCAGATATAGAGTAGCTGTATCCAGGACTGTTGGTAAACTTCTAAGCCCCGCAAGCCTTTCTGTGTTGGAAGAAAGCCTTCTAGCTTATCAGTGGGAGTGGTAAGCACTAGGTAGCCTGTCTACCACGAGAGGAGAGGTTCTTGCCTCAGAAATTGTAGTTTATTGACCATTTGGACAGTTTGTCCTTCTCTTTCAACTTTCTGGTTTAAAAGACCACATCTGCGCTTGCTTCCCATCTTTCCTGCAACTAACCTACTGGGTAGCACTAGAAAGCTTTAAACTGATACAAGCCTTCTAAGAGACTTTGGAGTGATTAAGTATCAGTTTTCTGTACTTTCTTGCTGTACTTAACTGTTTTCTGCCTAAACGCAGATTTTCCAGCATTTATTGTGATTTAAAAGCTTGTTTTTTTTCACATATTGTACTTATTTGATTACCTGCACTTTTAAAAACTTGTTTTTTGTTTAAATAATCTGTTTAACTGTTGTAGGCTACACACTAAACTGCGATAGCCTTTTCTGATAGTTTGTAGTCGTTTAAAGCTGTTTTAAGTGCATTATTTACTGTTTTTGCCTCATCTTTTCAAAAAAACCAAAAAAATTCCTCGTTTCCCGCCTTTCTAAGCTAGTATAGTCCAGTTTTCAGGGTAGTGCTGAATTCAGGGCTGTGATACTAGTTTCTGAGTTGCCCATACTTTACTTGGATAGAAGGAAGTTTCTCTGATCACCTGTGAGAGAGGGGAGCTTTGAGCAACCTATCTGTCCCTGGAGGAGTGGTTCCAGCCCAGAAGTTAGTAGTTTATTGGCCATTTTGGGCTAATTTCTATCTCTTTCACTTCCCTACTATAAAAACCGTGTTTGCACGGTTTTACGCACTGGGCAGTGCCGGTTACCTACGGTTAAATTATTCCCGCTCCACTAAGTCTCTTCTTAAGTTTTTCCCTTGAAACTAGTCTAACTCTCAACCCAAGCACTCAAAAAGCATCTTACAGCCCAGCACTTGTTCAGACCTAATAGCAAGTACTAATATACCCTGACACTGATTGCCCAGCAGGGCAAGGCTCTTTATTCACCCCTCACCAATTAAGTGACTAAGCAGCTCACCCTACTATTCAGGCATGACCAAAGGGCAACTTCAGGTCCACTCTTCAGTCCAGCTGGTGAATCTGGGCATCCTGAGGCAATGTTATAATTGCCTCATGTACACAGACAACCCTCTCCTCCTACCACAAAACACTAACATATGCAAGAGATGCAATTATACAACCAAACTGGAAGCTAAGCTGTCTCCACCCAGGACTGGAACAGACAGTCAAGAGGAGAAGGTTAACACTTGCACCACACCTCCAGCCACACACAGACCTACTAAAACAGCACTGGAAAAAAATACACAAAATCATACTTGGAGGCTCTAAATAAAAGCCTGCAAAAGCATCAGAGACCTCCAAAGCAGACACCCAAACAACCTGCACTTCCCGTCACAAACCAGATAACACATAAAAACGCAAAATCAGTGTGCCACACAATTATAGCCCTTAAAGCGAAATAACACACCTAACACGCTAGTAATAGGTGACTCTATAGTCAGGCACACTGATGCCCCACTCACTAGGCTGGACAAGCAGAAGGTTACTGTTAGCTGCCTGTCGGGATCCAGAATCCACCACATAACACAAGCACTCAGGTCACTCCAGAACAAGTACAAATATGACTCTGTCATTGTTCATGCTGGTGTGAATCACCTGAGACGAACCTCCCTGGACTACATGAAAAGACTCACGGAAGAGCTCTCTGATCATGCAACCCAGGCTGGTATGACCCTGACACCCTGAGTAGCATCCTGCCCTCACCAAGAATGATACCTCAGTATAAAGAAAAAATGATCAATTTCAACAATTGGCTAAGCTTCTGATGTCATTCAAAGGGGATCCAGTGTCTGTCAGCTTGGGACGACATGCTCGACAAGCCGCGTTGCTTTGCAAGAGATGGCTTGCACCTGTCACCCCTAAGCTTTCAAATACTGGCCAAGGTTCTTGCTGCCCCCATAGTGCCTTTTTTAGGCAAGGCTCAAAAGTCAAACCCACCTCCGTAAACAGCACAATTAACAAAAAACTGAGGGTTATGCTACCCAACGCCAGGAGTTTAAAATCTCAAAATGCACGCTCTTGAAGCACTCCTCAGTATGGAGAACGTCAACATCTGTGCAGTAACTGAAACCTGGCTCAAGGCTCCAGAGAGCACCCCAGCACTAAGGGGCTATAACTCATACCACACGTTTCGGCCACAGAACACAGACCGAAACACAAAAGGAGGGTGTGTATCCATATTCATCAAGAATACCTACACCTCCAGGTTAGTGGCGCAGCATGATACCTCTGAGATTATCCATGTGCAACTAATATTGGGCAAATCTGCAATGCAAATTGTGGCCTGCTACAGATCACCCTCCATGACCCAGGACCACCAACTCCACCTTTCTGGAGACACTGGAAAACATGAAGGTTCTACCGAACACCCTGATATTGGGCAATTTCAATTACCCTACCATTCACTGGGAAAACTACTCTAGTACAAATTCCCAGGCCCAGCACTTCCTGGAATTCATCAACTCAAATGCCCTGGATCAGCTGGTAAACTCCCCTACCAGAGGTGAAAACATATTGTACCTGGTCATCACCAACATGGGCGACAGGTGTTCCACACCGGAGGTCAACCCGTCACTAGTTAGATCAGACCATAAACTAATCACTCGATGTCCACACCCCACCACCACCCCCAACTAAGGAAACCACAGTAAAAAAAAATTCTAAAGCAAACTTCACCTTACTTAAGACAGAGGTGGTAAGTTTCACAGCCCCCACGCTAAAGCATACCGCTGCCCAAGATGCAGAAACCTTTACAAATGCACTCTGAGTACCTACAAGGAAACATGGATTGTGCTATTCCTAGCAAAACCAAGACTCACTCCTCTAAGAGAAGGAAACCAGTTTAATAGACCCTTGCAATAAACAGGCTATACAATAGGCGGAGGAAACTAGTTCAGAAAAAAGCAAATCCCAAGAAGGAAAGACATCCCTGATCAGTATCAGTAAGAAACTAAAGTCCCTCATGAAATCATCCAAGGCTAACTTCGAAAGAAAAATAGCCAAGGATTCAAAAGATAACCACAAAGCCTCCTTTAGCTATGTTAAGAATCTAAGTGGCAACTCGCAGATATGCACTGAACTAGTGCAAAATAGCACAAAATATACTGAACCTACTGATATTGCCAACATCCTGGCAGACAGATTCAATGCAAACTTCACCCCCCCTCTCACCTCCAAAAGGGCCCACAACAATACCGGAAAAGTGTAGTTTCCCAAATATCACAGACACACAGGGGGAAACAGCCCTTTCAAAAGCCAAAAACACAGCGTCAATGGGACTAGATGGTGTCCCAGGCTGCGTCTTGCACGAACTACAGAACGAACTAACCCCCCACCTAAACACACTTTTTAACCTCAACCACTCCACAGGCTATGTGCCCATAGAATGGCGCACAATGGTTATTCCTCTCCACAAAGGAGGGGCCACAACTGACCCTGGTAACTATCGCCCCATAAGACTGACTAGTCTGGTGGTCTGCAAGGCTATGGAGTGCATCATCATGGAACTCATTAACAAAGACATTGGGAACCTCCAAACAGTTGACCCGACCCAGTTCGGCTTTGTTAAGGGCAGATCATGCCTACTAAACCTGGTTGACTTCTTCGAGACAGTCACCAAGGCCATAGACGAGGGGAAAGGTGGTTCACACAGCCTACCTTGACCTCGCCAAGGCTTTCGACACCATTCCCCACTCGGGTATTACAGAAAAACTCACCAGCTTGAACATAAACCCCTACATCACGAGATGGGTTGCCAACCGGCTTACAGACAGAACTCACATGGTAAGAATAGCGGGCTCCAGGTCCTACTCTAAACCAGTCACAAGTGGTGTCCTGCAAGGCCCGGTCCTGGGACCCCTACTCTTTGGCATATACTTCTCAGAAGTACAGGCAAACATAGGAGAACTATGGCTAACCAAGTTCGCCGATGACTGCAAACTAGGAGCCATAACTGACTCTCCAGCTGACACGGACATCCTCCAAAACGGCCTTACTGAGACGGAAACCTGGTGTCAAAGTCATGGCCTCAAGCTAAATGCCAAAAAATGCATAGTCATCCCATTTGGGAAAAACAAAACACCCACGAATTACCACATAGGTGGCAGCCCCCTTAATACAGAAGAGGTAATAAGAGATCTGGAGACCCAGGTAGATAGTAATCTCTCCTTTGACAATCATATTGCCAAAGTAGTTAGGAAATCCTTCTATGTGGCCTAATTACTAAAAGGTTCGCATCTAGAAATAAAAAGGTTATAGTGCCCCTCTACTCATCACTCATTAAACCCATCATAGAGTGCAATGCCCCATTTGGGATGTACCTCACAAGACACTTCCAACAGCTGGAAAGACCACAAAAGTACCTCACCCAGAGGATTACTGGCCTCAAACATATGTCCTGTGCAGCCCAACTGAAACAACTCTGGCTGTACTCAGTGGCATATCGTTTACTCAGAGGTCATCTCTGCCTGACTTACAAAGCCATGTCCAACTCAGAATTGATGGACATGCTCCATCTAACGAAATCCAAGTCACTGTGAGCCATGCGCTCTAGTGAGCTAAACCTCGCCACATTCCTGTCACAAAGCCTCCCCATGCTTTGGAACAAAATTTCAAATTACATCAGGAAGAGACCCTTACTAACACTCTTCAAGAGAAATCTTGACGAGTGGATGGGTAACAGAAAATACACCCCTGGCATCACTTCATTGGCTTTGCTTGACAGAGGATCAGTTAATTAATCAATGGGGCGACGAAAGCAGACACACTCTGGCTAGGCTTATAAATGCCCTTGGGCAGATAGCCTAGTATTTACCTATGAACCTAATTAACAGACACTTCATGAAGATCCCGCCTTGCTGGGCCAATGGCCAAATTCATCATCACAGCCGTTCCAATTCAGCTTTTATTCCTTAGAAGCAAGCGTTAGCTATCTGGAATTTGGATGCTATGTACTTGGCACAGCCACCCAGAACAAGAGGAGAGAGAATAATGACAGTCTCAACACTTTAAAATAAAGTACAAATTCAAACTGAGTTACACAAATTTTGAATCTCGCCTTTATACTTGGAATTCTTGAAGTCTCCCCTACACATCCCTAATGCCCATGTCTTCATCTTCACTACTTACATATACAAATTCAGAGAATGTTGTACCTCAAAGGAAAGGAAATATTCTCCGATACCATAAACCTGACTTCCCCGTTAAAGTAATTTTTCTTTATTCCAAAAAGTGTAATTAATATTCTCAAACATTAAACACATATTCTGAGAGCACAAGGTGTGACACAATACACCACACTACAAAAGCAAACCTAAACCTGCTAATTTGCCTCCAGTCTCTGATAGCAAGCTTCCTGCAAATCATTAAAAACACCAAAGGTGTGTCACTTGTGCTGTTTAATATATATATATATATATATATATATATATATATATATATATATATATATATACACACACACACACACACACGCACACACACACGCACACACACACACACACACAAAACCATAAAAACCAGAACGGCACTCCAAACAATCCTCTTTGGAACCAGAATGGCTAAGTAGATACTGTAAAATATAAATCCACCACGAAAAATGCAGAAAAATGCTTCATTAATTAAAGGACCACTACATACTGTTACACTTGCTTTCACTTTTCCGAAATGTTTTTTCCCCCCTCTTTTGACTGCAGCATATGCCTTCTGCTAGAGGAAATTATGATTTTCACTGTGTTTACCATCCCCATTGTTAAATCTCCAGTACTGTGAGCCATCTTTAAGCAAAAAAAATTCTCACAGAGCTGTTGAGAGTAAATGGGCACTCAATCCAGTTGGTAATAACGCTCAGTGTTATTATTTACCTTTTCCTCAGCTGCTGCAGAAGGACCTCCCATAAACTGACTTCCCCAGTCCTTTTGCCCAAGGAATGCCCCCAAACATTACTTATGAATGAGATGTATTCATTTTGGCTTCTGTGGCCATTTAAAATGCGATACTGACTTGCTGTGGGGAACTACTCTATTCCATCTAGTTGTTGGGACTAATCTGTTTTGTTGAGGGAGTGGGCTAGCTCACTAAGGTACTGAAAGTTTCTGGACTGAAGATTTTTTTTCCTACATGTATGTGCATCACTTTCTTTGGGTCAGAGAGTCAGATGTTATGTTTCTATTTCTTAGATGTCTTTAATGCGATTGCTTGGGAGTAAGCTATTACAGCAAGCATTGCATAATGATGTGCCAAATATGCAGCAAGTGATTGTGTTTCCTTACTGGCTACACACTATCTACTCATATCCACAAACAGGAAAAGTTGGGACAGACCAAAGTTATAAAGCAGAAATCTGGTCATGCTGTGAAAATTTGTACCCTGGAGAGTTACGCCAGCAGTGTTTATTTATTTATTTATTTATTTTTAGGTAATGTCCTGGATCTCCCACTCATAGAACACCAGCGGTACCATTATTTAACACTGGCTAAGCAAAACGTTTGATGTCTAGCCCGTGTAAAATAAAAAGGCAAGAAATACAAGACTGCAAAAGATAGAAGCGTGCATGTGTGTTGGGGGGTGTGATTGTATGCGTGCGTGAGCGTGTGAGATCGATGAAGCAGTTATTTTGCACTGTTTATTTATTAATATTTACTTATTTAGTTAAATGTCAGTTTTGTTGTTTAGGGAATGTGTTAGAGGTGGAGTTGACTGTATTCCTGCATGAGTGAACTCAATGAAGCAGTTATTTTGCAACAGTTATTTACTTATTATTTATTTATTTCATTAAGCATCGGTTTTGCAGTTTAGGAAAGTTTAAAAGTGTGCGCGTGTCTTGGGAGTGGGATTGAGTATGCCTGCTCGCGTGAGAGTATGAACAAGATGATCAAGCAGTTATTTAAACACTCCTTAAACAGCGGTTTTGCTATTTAAGGAGTGTAACCATGTCATTACAGCATGTGAAGTTTGACTTTTTAGACTTGAATGTATCCAAAGACTTAAATAATAAAAAATCATGGGCATTCAAAGTTATGTAGCTGAAACATTAATATGTCCTTAAGAGGTCATTGGCATATATTGCATGGATCTCCACTGCAGCAGGTTTACGGTATTAAACAGTAAAGACTTTAGTCTGTCTGTGTCTTTCTTGTAGTTTTTACTCGTACAAAAAGGAGGTAACTCTATACATTTCTCCATTTGCAGACCATACCTTTATTATCCCTTCTAACAAAATTACATTTTGAAAGGTTAGTGATAAGTTTTTCCTTTTAATTATAGTGACGTTATTCACCTGGCTATATACTACTTTTTTATCAAGACTGTATTGTTTGAGTGCAAAAACTGGAAAGGACTAGAAATGTTCTCCTCAGCAAAGACTGAGATGTTACTGCAGGTTTAATATGTGCATTGAAGACACATTCTTGGCACTAACAGGGCTCCAGTAGAGAGCAGGTGCGTGTGTGTGTGTGTGTGTGTGTGTGTGTGTGTGTGTGTGTGTGTGATGGGACATTGTGGTAGAAGTCAGTGCTGTAGGTGGCCACAACAGATCAAAACAGGTCTGCTAAAGGATTACAGATATGATGCCTGCACAAAAGGCCAAGCGATTGCATAGGTAGAGGTGGCCACAGGTGGGCTTCTCCCATCACAGACCACCCTTACTGACAGAACTTCTGGGTGCAACTGTCAGGAAATGGTGAGTACAGTGATGTGTGTGTGTGTGGGGGGGGTATCTGGATTTGAGGCTGAATTGATCACAACATTGCATATCTGTGTTGGGATACACAAGGCTGGCAGCACTTCAAATTATTACCATAGTCTTATGACTCAACACTGGAATGAGCCTCCTGATGCAAACACAACTATATCTTTCCTACAGATACATTTTGGCTGTATCCATGGCCACCTACAGCACAAAGAATGTTTGTCTTCATTCTTTGTCTAATATATTTTCCTTGTATGCTGTTGGAATGTGGGATTGTACAGTCAGGAGTTTGTCTGCCTTCACAGGTGCAACAGTCATAGGTCACTAAGTGAAAAAGGTCATGCCTGGTATCAGTGCAGCAGTGGAGCCTGGTACTTATGGCATCTTAATCCTAGTACAGCCTGAGAGCACACTGCTTCTCTTGGCAATGTGTACAATGGCAGGAACACTACAACCCACATCTGATGACCCACCTGTTCTGACTGCAGAACCTGTCCCATGCATCTCCATTGGAGTTGGAAAGACAGTTTGGGCATGGAAGCCTAGCACAAAGAGCACCCTCATCATTTGATCATGCTGTGGCACAGCACAGTGGTGCCATCACAAAGTATGACAACAGCACTAAGGAGAGGCACTCTGGTGTTCATTGATGCTATGCATCTCGCTGAATATCTGAACCAGGTGTCACACTGGGCACACATCCATGGATGTGCAGGTCAGTGATTCAGGTGCAAACAGATGGTGCTGGGACTATGGAGAGATGAGAGGCATACTATACAGCATGTGTGATAAAGCACCGAAGGAACTGCATTGCTTGGATCACCTGCTAGAATCATTAAAAAGCCAGTGGCTGCCTCTATGGGATTTTCTGCTTCTATGCACCAGGCTTGATGCTGTAGTCATGACTGCCCACTTTTCTACCTGTATAAATGGGTGCATCCCACAGGGCAGGTAAGTCAGAGTCATAGTTCCCATCTCAACACCACCTAACTGTACTTGAGATGAGGTGGATATCGTACGTCATAACCACAGCCAGAGACTCCACCTGCTTGGTGGTCATCTACATTGCAAAGTCACACAATTCCACATCATCCTTGCTAGCAGGTGTCAGTAACAGTGCCATTCCTCAGAGGGGATACCCCCCATGGCTGACACCATTTGCTGTCTACATCGTTTTCTCCATAGGACCCATAACGATCATTTCCACACCCATGCAGGATTATACCTCCTACTACAGATGCATACCCCATTACCAGTACTGTGCAAGCACCCAGAACATCTGACCCCTCCGGAAGCTCCACCACCTCACTGCACAGGATCTCCAGCACTCCATAATCACTTTTCTTTGTTACACCATCTCGTCTACATTTCCACTTTTATATAGCTGTTGCAGACTCCTGTTACTGTGACCCACAATACCTGTGCAAATGACAACTGCACTTTGACCCACAGCACCTGTGCAAATAACAACTGCTGTGTTACATAAGCTAAGTTATGTCTTATGCACAGTGTGGCCAGTCAATGTACTGTAGTGTATAGCCCGGGTGTAGTATTACACACATCTGTTTTAGTCTTTGTTTTCTCTATTCTGCCCCATAGTTGTAGACCAGACAGTGCCTCTTTGCTAGTACCACAATTTATTGCAAAAACCTCAGCCTCGCATGGGATTCTCCTGCGACCAGTTCCTCCAATGACTTCTAACATGGAACTTCCTCTGCATCCATCTTCAATTTGTCTGGTCCTCTGATAGCAGTCCCCTCCCACTGCAAGTATCTGAGCATACTGCAGTGTACCCCCAGAGGAATCTAGTTAGTGAAAAGAGGCCTTCAACAATCCAAACATATGCAAGACAAAGTTCTTTATCTGTCAGAGTGCCAAATTATAAGTCATGTTATCCATGCTCTCTGGGTTCTGTATTGGTGCTGTGACTAATGGCTGCAGGGCATACCTGGCTTCGCCAATAAGATGCCCATATGGAAATTACTCTGTGCAAATCATCAGTGTAGGGGAGTCTAGCACTAATCATGGCAGGGACCTACATATTTAATGCTGGGCCCTGTTCTGCTTAGTGCATACAACAACACCTATGTGGTGTGGAATGTCGTGCCTCTAGCAGCCTACACATATCTTGCATTCCACAGCATTTTTCACTATGATTATTTGTAAGGCTATTGATATATGTTATAACTGAAGTAACAGGAAACCCTATAGTGAACCTTTACTATCCCTTGATACAGACCCGTTTGGGTTGTAAAAGGTAGTCTGTCTACTAAGCCTAGTTGAGGCCTTCAAAAATGTCACCAAGGCCACGCAGCCTATCTGTAGCTTATCAAGGCCTTTGGCATAAATCTGTTATTATTGACATACTCTCCCAAAACATTCACTCATATGTAGTTTGCTGGATAGCTAAATGGCTAGCAGACAGAACTCATACTTTAAAAACTGCAAGAAAGACCCAGCCAAGCTAGAGTCTTCACTTTTTTTTAAAAAATACCTTAAACCTCCTGAAGTGGAGGCCCATGGGATATATGCAAACGACCCCTTAAGGACATAACAGTGGCTCTGCCACATAGCTTGGGAATGCACATGACTTTTGAATCTTTATGCGTACATTGTCTTGATTGGCCAGTAGAAAAATGGTACTGAATCTAAACTATGACTGAATGAACTTGCAGAATGAAACTAATTGATACATGCACAGGTTGGCTCTTATGTAGGTGTGCGCATGTGTATATATGTATACATACACACCATTGCTGTAACCAAATTTTGGCATTTGAAATTATTATGTAATTGAACGATTCCATTTACGGAATTGTCGAGTCGTCTTCTTTGAGAAAGTAACCAAGGGAATGTAGAAGAGGAAAATGGTGCATACTGCCTACCCTGACCTGGCTAAGGCATTTGATAAAACACTACACTCTGGTATTGTAAACAAACTTACAGATATAAGCATAAACTCCTATTAAGAGCTGGATTGTCAGCTGATTCTCAGATAGGACCCTGGAAGTTAGGCTAGGGGAGATCTCATTCATAAAGGGTCAGTCTTTAGCAGAGTCCCTCAGGGCTATGTACTTGGTCTACTCATTTTTGGCATCTACTTCTCAGAAGTCAAGACTGATGCCAATGGCCTGTGGCTGACCACATTTGCAAATGACTGCAAACTATAAGTGGTCATAAAATTCCCCCAAGACCCTGACAGCCTACAAGAAGGACTAATGCAGACAAATGACTGGTGCTAAAGCCACTGCTTAAAGCTCAATGCAAAAAAATGCATAACAGTACCATTTGGGAAGTAGACCACTGAGAACACACCTAAGATTAAAACCAGTAGTCAGGGATTTGGATATGTACGTAGATAGTAATTTGGTTTTTGACCAACATGTATCTAAGGCAGTAAGGAAATCATTCTATGTTGCACAACTTAAAAGCAAGTACAGGGCATCTATGTCCAAGGAAGTCATTGTTCCACTGTATTTGTACATCAGGCCCATTATTGAGTACAATGCCATCTTTGGTATGTATCTGATAAGATGCATGCAATAACTGTAACGTTCACAGAGGTTCTTCACAAGAATACAGGGCATAAACAGCATGTCCTATGAAGATCAACTCAAAGCCCTATCTCTATACTCGTGTCCTACAGACTGTTGAGAGGTGATCTACGCCTGACATACAAGGCATCTCTGAGTTCCATTTTGATTGACCCTCTGCATATCTGCATCACAATAGCATTAAAATTATTCAATCTAGAGATTTAAACTACTTTGCGACTGACATAACGAGACACATTGGAGGGACAGGTATGTGTCGCAGACAATTCCTGTTCTCTGGAACAGGCTTCCCCATCCACGTGAAGTACAACTCTTCCCTTATTGTATTCAAGAGAAAGCTGGACCTGTGGAAGGGAAACTGGAAATAACATTGCAGGTCTAGCACCTATGTCTGCAATGTACAAAGCAGCAAGTAAATCTGGTCTTAGGTAACAAAAACCCCAGTGGTCATTAGCCTAGCACACACCTATGAACCTATAAGAAGACTAATAATTAGATGCTTTAACTCTGCTCATACACAAGCCACATTCATGGCTGTGTACATCTGGCAAGATAGAATTTTTCTGTACCTGTCAAGCCTAGTAAATCCATACCTCAGATCATCTCATGGTTAGCAAGTTAGAAAGTATTATAATAATTGAGTGCAGTGCAACAGTTTAGCAGTTCTTTCTGTTATATCCAACCTAATCACAATCTGATGAAGCAATTCTGTTTCATGATGAAACATGTCCCCATTTTTCATACCACTTCAGGTCTTTCACTATTTTTATCTTGCCTTCCATATCTATGCCAGTTATTTCTTGTAAATTGTTTGTAATAATCACCAATGAAGAAGTGCCACATATGTGAATATACTGCCATCGCCTGATATATTGTATTAAGTGGCATGCCTAGCTCCTAAATGCACTATTACCTTGTTTAATAATTACGCATGTGGTCATTTTTTAAGAAGTTTTGCTGTTTATGTCTCCTTTTTTAAACAAGACAGACAAAAGTTAGACATGAAGTTGACAGCTGCAAAAAATGTATTGCTGTTGTACCATTTTTATCCAATGTGGAACAGCAGTCATCAAATCACACGTCATTATGTGAAGCTAAGAGAAAAGCTTCCTTTCAAAAGGAGCACCTTGTATAAGTTGGACATTTGCTGTGGAGGCTAACATCTACGCACTAATTGCAAGCAGGGACTGTCCATGCCTGTAGTATCTTTTGTATGTATGTATTTTGCCACTATAGGGTGCACTGTACTCAAAATAAATACAATGGCTTTTAAAATCTTTATGGACTAGCTTAATTCGAAAGTGGTTTCATATGCTGTCTTCTTTTTATGCTTGCTTTTAAAGAAACTTGATTTGTTTATTAAAAGAACCATTTAAGATGCTTGAATTTGTCTTCAAATTGTAACACTAGCTTTGGGATACTGATGCACTGTACAAAGCTGCAGAATGAAAGGGTAGTTTATTTCTGCTGTGGTTAGTGTTATAGTTTAAAGACTTAATATAAGTTTTCCACCAGTATATAGTTACAGTGCTTTATGGCTCTTTATTAGAGCTGCACAAATGTAACCCTGACTCTTCATACATTCCTTCAGAGGCCAGTTAGCTCCATGGATAATTATAAATCCTCACAAGCTTTTCAAAATCACGGTCACAGTCAGTTATTGTAAAATAAGATTTATCAGTCAACTAAATTGCATTTACCAAAATGAGAAAAGGGATACAAACAGCAAAGTCAGTAAGCTAAACGTTCCTTTTCAAAGGAAGACAAATGTTTCTGGACCAGAATTATAAACCTGTTTGAACAGATTTGAGTATCTTCTCTGACGGAGTTAAACCTAAATCCATTTAACCACTAAACATAAATGGTATTTCTTGCTTTGACAACCCCCCCAGCTCTTGCTGGTATCTTTGTTACTGTCTTCTCAAACGGGCAATAAATTCACTCAATGCAAATCTTTAATTTCCATCCTTAGATTAATTTTTTGGGACTAAGAAATAAGGGAAACCAATAAACGGAAGAAAAAAAAAAAGACTGTGGCAAAAAAGGAGATGACATCCTGCATCCCAAATTGCTAAAAGATGTGACATTTTGATCTCCTTTCCTGTCAAATATATTTGCAGTACTTCACTTCCTAACGCTTTTCCTAATGTTAACAAAAACTGTCAGAACCATAATTGGGTCATCTTGTACACTGCCCAGTTCCCTAAACTGGCACTGCTCTATGCTACTGGGTCATAGAAGTTTTGGCTCGCACCTACACATGGCTTGGGGGGGGGGGTTATGCTAAGGGTCTATATTAAATCATTGAACACTTAAAGTGAATGATGACTTATTGAACCCATGTAAGCAAATGTTTACAATCTCGAATGCTTAGAACAGCGATTTTTTTCCAAGGGAAAAAAAATGATAAAACATTACATAAAGTGGGGTGCCTCACCCCCCCCTACTTAAATATACCAACTCCGAGATCACACTACAGTTCCGAAAATGGCAAAGTAATGGAAGCAGTCAAGAGATTTCTTTCCCAGGGAAAGAATTTGCTTATATGCAGTTTCACTATTTTGCCTTTTCGCGCTTTCAAGTCCAATCAAGACGCATTCGAAAGAATGCGTCTTTGATCATTTAATAGGAACCCTTATGCTAATGAGGTCCATAATCAGCTCAGTGCACTAATCATTTAGGGGGTCTATTTCATTACGATATGACTGAGACTCAAGATCAAATCTCAGACAATTGAACCAGCTTCACATATCCTTTGCTGCCACACCAGATTCATTTTAATTCGTACTTCTAAATACTTAATTTTATCATGTCCCCATAAATATGGATATTGCTGAACAAATTCATATGTCGGTACATAATTTACTGTAATGGCCTCTGTTTTAGCTTCGTTAATTTTGTATCCCAAAAAGACTTGAAACTGTCTCAAAATGTTCCACAGCACAGTAATGTCTCTTTCTGGTTTTGTCTGGTATAAAATGTCATCATCTGCAAACTGAAACACCTTTTCTTGACTACCATACCAATTATAATCTTGAATTTCTGAGCCCCTTATTTTCTTTGCCAGTGTTTCTAAATATAATGCAGACAACTAAGGGGAGAGAGGACACCCCCTGCAGGGTTCCTGTGCTCAAGCAGAAATTATGAGAGGACCCCATCCACTTTAATGTTTGCCTCCAATCCCTCATATATATACTCCTAATCATCCTTATAATTTTTTCACGAAATGCAAATACTTCCATTGGCCTGCTCATACAGTCCCTGTTTACTCTGTCAAATGTTTTCTCTGCATCAAGACCCAGCAACAGTTTCCCTCGGGATCATCAATTTTCTGTTAATGTTGTCAAATGTTTGCCTCCCCTCCACAAAACCATACTGATCCATATCTATCAATTTTGGATTTACTTTTGCCATTCTTTTAGCCAATCATAGACATAAACACTTTATAGTCATGGTTTAGTATTAAAATGGGCTTGTATGAAGCTGGATCTGATGGATCTTACAGCTACCACTCCTTTCTTCCATGATGCTGGCACTTCTCCTCCTCTTAAAACACTGAAACAAAACCTTCCAGATCTTTATCAGGTTTTTACCTCTGAGCTTACAAACCTCTACAGGAATGCCATCTATTCCTGGGGACATCTCAGTAAATTGGTTATTCATTACAATTTTATTACCTCATCTCTTCCTATCCTAACCTTTAGTAACTGAGACTCATCTACCTCAGACCTTGCCATATTTATTTCTTCCATAAACTTTTCCATTTGTATCTTTTCCTGTTTTCCATATTTATCAGCTTTATAAGATTTACATAGAATTTCCAAAATATTTCTAATACCTCTACAGGCTTTCTTGTTAACCTTCCTTGTTATAGGCACCTTAAGCTTGATGTCAGCCATTTCTACTTTCTGTTGCCTGAGTCATTGTGCTAAAACTTTTTGTGCTCTGTTGTTACAACAAAAAACAGTCACTTAACAGCAATCTTTTTAAACTTGTGTATATTACTGAGGTAATCCATTATTTACTGCTTAGCATTCTGCAGTTGCTCCTCTTCTTGTTCTGTACGATTCCTCTTATTCTGCAATGCTTAACATTTTTCAGTCTCTGTTAATAATTGTTGTTACTTTTTAACCACAGCTCCCTTTCTTTTATTTCCACCCTATTTTTAAATTCCACCTTAATTTTATCCTACTCCCTAGTTGTATTTTCATAATTACTCCTGAATAATCTCCACTTTCACTACCCATTCGTTAAATTCTTCTTTTTACAACGGAGAGGAGGGAAAGCACCAGCGTCTCGTTTTTAATTCATTATCCTGTGTTTTTATTTTAGTCATTATTGGTGCATGATGTGAAGTAGTTTATTGGATGTGTATCAAGACCTTCAGTTAAATGCACAATTTCACATGTGAAATGTAAATTCAGTCCAGCCTAGCCCAGTTTTGTATATATTTGAGAAAATATGTAAATCCACCCCAAACTCCTATTACTGAATTCACATCTTCAAAGCCTAATATTTTCATAAAGGTCTTCAAAAATCTATCCATTTTTGTTATACTTTCCTTTCTGGGCCGCCAGACACATCTTCACAAACACTCTGTTGTCTCCCACTTTCGCATTTTGTCCTTCTGCCACAGTTAAGTCAGTCTCAAACTTCTTCTGCTGGTAGGATTGCATCTTTACTATTAAAGGTCTAGACTGCTTTCTCATAGCCAGATTTGGTGCGCACACATGATGTGCCCTTTCAACTAACAACTTCAACTGTGGAATACCAGTACAGTTACTTATTTGTGCTTTCATAAAATTAATGTTGTCTGTTCCTTCCAGCTTCTATGGTATAGCTGAAAATCTCAGGTTTTCCATACGTACTCTGTCTTCTAATTCTATTATTTTTGAAACATCTCTTTCTGAGCAGTCTTGTATTCAGCCAGATTTTTCTTCATTTCAGACTCTGGTTTTTGCAGCTTTATCACCTCATCTTAATATCTCTTTAAAGCTTCATTCCAGTTTTTCCAGTCTTTTGATGTTTGTGTTGATACACTCCTTCAGTGTTTCATTTATTTTAACCAGGTGCATGTGCACTTGTCTTATACCTGTCTGTAGGTTTCTGGAAGTCCATGCCTGTACATTGCATTGCTTTTTGCTGAACACTTGCATTAATTTCCCCAGTCAGTGTTTCTTTCTCACTTTCTGCTGCTGATTTTTTTTCCAAGTGCTCTGTATTTCTTTTTTTCCCAGGCATCCAAGCAGTACACATACTGTCCTGTTACTGAAAATTACCCATACATTTTAAAGTCTATTTGGCCTTCTCTGTTGAATTTCTGTTTTCATACTGGGAGAGCTGGAATTATGCTCTTACTCAATCTGCAGCCATCCGGAAGACTACATTCTTGACAGAAACATTACGATTCTAAGATGGAATATATTGACAGGTTTCATCCGTGGTGTCTAAGCTTTAACGTAGATTGTCTCATGATTAGGACACTTAAAAGATTCTGGTGCATTTAGAAGAGAGAGAGCACATTGATGAGATCTGTCTCCCTTTTTATGTCCTCACAGTAATTGTTTATATCTGGGGGTAAACCTCTAAGAAGAGTGGTATATCAGTTTTGGAAGAATTTGCATAGTATTAAATACCACTCTCACTGCCTTAAATTATTAATCCCCACTCTACAGCATGGGGAAATAAACCAGATATGGTCTGATTATGGTTCTCAGAATTGCACTGAAGAGACAGCCTGTTCTAGCAGTTCCTCTACTAGTCCCCAGAAGGGTGGACAGAAATTAGTTAAATTCTGAGATTGTTAACAGCAGATGTATACTGGATGCTTATTGTCACTTTGGTGTTGTTAAATGAATAAGTAAGTCCGCCTGGGTTCTGTTTGAAACAGCTTTATTCTATGCAAACACATCACTGTAGAGACTTATTGCCTATAACTTAACTAACTTGTATACATGGGTCTAATTCACATAACCGAACACTCAAATGTTCGAAGTTCATATGGCAGAGACCATATGATCGAACATTTGAATGTTCGAAAATGTGAACTAGATCTGTAAAAATAAAAACACACACATTAAACTGTGTATAACAGGGGGGGGGGGCAAAGCTCCCCTGCACCCCCCACACCCCCCTACTTAAATATACCAACTCCAAGATCGCACTACAGTGAGAACAAGAGAAATCTCCCGGTTCGCGTAGTATGCAATTTTCCATTCAGAATGTCGGTATTTCAAAACTTCGAACATATGGTCTGTGATCATATGAGTTTCGAAGCTTTGAATTTCGGCATTCTGAAGAGGACCCATATATATATATATATATATATATATATACACACACACACACACACACATACACATATCTACACATATACATATGCAGGTGTGTGGATAGGTATCTCTTTGGGATCACTACTAAATCCCAAATACTTACATTACCGAAGACCGGAATCCCGAGACCAGATAACCGAAAGACAAGAAGACCGGAAGACCAGAAGCACAAAATCTGAAATACTGAACACTACACTAAACATACACCACACACACATACACACACCTTCACCCAAAACACAAACATAAACCTACACTACAGAAAAGCAGGGAGGCAAGCCCCCCCTGCACACCCCCCCTACTTAAATATTCTAACTCCAAGGTCGCACTACACAAACACACGAAAACACCACCACACACCTACACCCCCCCACACACACACACACACATACACACACACACATCACAGTCACAACACACACTTACACATACACACATCACAGTCACAACACACACTTACACACATACACACACTAAAGCCCCTAACCAACACAACCAAACATAGATACTTACCTAACCTCCTGACATCTCCGTACTTCGCAATTTTGAAATTCGCGCTTTTAGTCTTCCTGTCTTCTCGTCCTTCGATTATCTGGTCTCGGGATTCCGGTCTTCGGTAATGTAAGTATTCAGGATTTAGTAGTGATTCCCATCTCTTTATATATGTGTGTGTTTGTGTGGCCTAATTAACAGCCCATGTACAGATGTGACTCAAGGGGAAAGCTCCAAAAACTGAATATGCACTAATGTAATACAGTATCAGTGAAATGTTATTACTTCAACAATAACATTTCACTAATGTAATACAGTATCAGTGAAATGTTATTGTTGAAGTAATAATCAGTGTCAGACTATCAGAGAAGGCACCTGTATGCAGTTCTAGAATAATTTTGTACAGTTTGTCTGAGAGAGATGCAAGTCATGAAACAGATTTCAACAGTAATGCAAAAGCAAAAAAGAATACTACTCATTGAGGATTAGTGTTTTTAATAGATTTTTATTTTTAGAATCGTATAAATACAGCCACCCAATGATACACTGATGAGTGAAAAGTCAACAATTGCATATGCTTTAATTATTAGCAGGTACTGGTTCTTAAGAAAAAAAAAGGTCATATCAAGCAACAGAAGTAATAACATCGTAGGCAGTTGTGTATTAACGTGCGCGGGTGCACACACACACACACACTTTTTAAGTGCAACTTACTTAGGTTAGACTCATTGGTCGTTGACTTCTGGAAAACAGAAGTGATCATAAAAAATAAATTACTTTTATGTAGTAAGAGTTACTAAAAGGGGAGTACTGCACATCTCAGCAGTGCAACAAATGTTTCACACTTACTCTATCTATGCCCAATATTGCTCTCCATCTAATGGCTCACTAAATAAAAATGTTAGTTGTCATTCAATGGCTGGTGTTGCCATGGTATGCAAGAGAAAAACTGTCATGACAAACTCCTCAGATGTCAGCTACTGGGATTTGTAAGTGAGAGGTAACTGCAGTTAGCCAGTCCAAATAATGTCTGCTCAAATAAGAAACAGGTTCATAGGTAGGTACTAGGCTACTGGCCCTAGGGCCTATATAAGCCTAGCCAAAAGGTACCCTGGCTTTCGCCACCCAAGAAAATTATTTTCCTGTGCCACTGTCAAGCAGACCCACAGAAGTGATGCCAATCATCAAGATTTTGCTTGAATGCAAATGAGGAGCTTTGTTTGATATAGATAGGTAGTTCGTTCCAGAGTATGGGAAGTCTCTGGGACAGGAATCTATTCCTCCAGCATGTTCTGTTTATTGTGGTGACAAGGTTTAGGTCCCTAGAGCATGTAGCTCAGAGGGATTGGGATTTCTTTAAGTGGAGCATATCCAAAAGCTCTGGGTTTGACATAGCTTTGTGTGTTAGGCAGATATTGCCTCCGAGTAGGCGATATGCAACTGAGTAAAGGTGCAGTTTTTTGAGACAGTCTGCGTACGGCATCTGTTTGAGGCCGGTAATCCTCTTTGTGAGGTATTTCTGCGGCCTTTCCAGTTGTTGTAGATGTCTTGTGAGGTACATACCAAAAGGGGCACTGTACTCTATAATGGGTCTAATGAGTGACGAGTAGAGGGGAACAATGACCTCTTTTTTTCCTGGATGAGAAACCTTTTGTGATGAGATGTGCCACGCAGAAGGATTTCCTGACTACTGTGGCGATGTGATTATCAAAGGATAGACTACTGTCCCACCTGTGTCCCAAGGTCTCTTATCACACTTTCAGTGTTAAGTAGACTACCGCCTATGTGGTTGTTCATGGGTACAGTGTTTTTACCAAAAGGGATGACAATGCACTTTTTGGCACTGAGCTTGAGGCCTTGGCTTTGACACCAGGCATCTGTTTCAGCGAGGCCTTTTTGTAGGATGTCCACATCTTTTGGAGTTTTGATTATGGCTCCTAGTTTGCAGTCATCTGCGAACTTCATTAGCCAAAGACCTTCTTTGTTAGCCTGTACTTCAGAGAAGTAGATACCAAACAGGAGAGGACCCAGGGCTGAACCCTGTGGTACTCCATTTATCACTGGTCTGAAGTTGGATTTGGAGTCTGCTACTTTAACAGTGTGGGTTCTTGTCAGTGAGCCAGTTGCCAACCCATCTTGTGACATACGTATTTATACCTAGTTTAGTGAGTTTATCTATAATTACAGAGTGGGGGATGGTGTCAAAAGCCCTGGCAAGATCTAGACAGGCTGTATGAACCACCTTACCCTCATCTACGGCTTTGGTAACTGCTTCAAAGAAGTCTATCAGGTTTAAGAGACATGATCTGCCTTTTACAAACCCGAACTGGGTGGGGCCCTGAGTTTGGAGATTACTAATATCATTGTTTATAAGTTCCATGATGATACGTTCCATAGCCTTGCAGACCAGGCTCATCAGGCTAATGGGGCGGTAGTTTCCGGGGTCCGTGGTGGCTTCCCCTTTGTGGACTGGTACAACTGTTGCTGTGAGCCATTCAGTGGGCACATAGTCTGAGGTGAGGCTATGACTGAACATGGTACTTAGGTGGGGTGCCAGTTCGTTTTGTAGTTCATGTAGAATGCAGCCTGGGATGTTGTCAGGTCCCATGGATGCTATGTTCTTGACTTTGGAGAGAGTTTTTTTTTACCTGTGCAGCCGGGATTACAGGAACTTTGCATTCTTCTGGTATAGAGATGGGAAGAGGGGGGGGTAAAGTTAGCTAGCACTGAAGCTATTTGCCAGGATGTTGGCAATATCAGTTGGTTCTGTATATTTAGTGCCATTGTGCTGTAACTCAGAGCAGATCAGAGTGTTGCCATTGAGATTCTTGACATAGCTACAGAATGCTTTGTGGTTGTCTTTTGAGTTAGTGGCGATTTTGTTTTCGTAACTAGCTTTGGAGGATTTTATGAGGAATCTCAACTTCTTACTGAGGCTGACCAGGGAGTTCCTCCAATCATGGGATTTTACTCTTTTTTTTGCAAAAGTTTCTTTCTTCTGTTGTAGAGTTTGTTTATGGCAAGGGACTACCAGATTGGCTTCCTTGTTTTGGAGGACAGCATCTTGGTTCTGTTAGGGATTGCATGATCCATGCACTTGTGTAAGTGCTTACAAAAGTGCATTTGTGTAGGATTCAGCAGTCATACCTCTACTGTCTGTCAGCATGGGTGTCGTGAAGTTTGCCACTTCTATCTTAAGAAGTGTGAAGTTGGCTTTGGCAAATTTTTTTACTGTGGTTTCCCTAATGGGGGGTGGGGGAGGGATGTGGATGTCTAGGGTGATTAGCTTGTGGTCGGATCTGCCCAACAAGGAATTGACCTCTGGTGTGGAGCACCAGTTACCCATGTTAGCAATAACCAGGTCTAGGATATTGCTGCCCCTGGTGGGGGTATGGATAATTTGATCCAAGGCATTGGAATTTATGAATTCCAGAAAACGTTGAGCACAACAGTTGGTACATGAGTAGTTTTCCCAGTTAATGGTGGTGTAGTTGAAATTGCCCATTACTAGGGTGTTAGGTTGTACCCTAATATTTTCCAATGTATCAAAAAATGAGGAGTCGGAATCCTGGGGCATGGTGAGGGATCTGTAGCAAACTACAATTTGGATTGCGGTCTTGCCCAGAGTTAGTTGCACTTGGATAATCTCGGCTGCATTATGCTGAGCAACTAGCCTGGAGGTGTGGATATCCTTAATGAATATGGACACGCCTCCGCCTTTAGTGTTTCAGTCCAGGTTAGGTGGCTGAAAGATGTGGTATGAATTATAGCCTGGTAATGCAGGGGTACTCTCTACAGCCTTGAACCAGGTCTCTGTCACTGCACAGATGTCGATGTTCTCCATTTTAAGGAGTGCCTCAAGTGAGTGCATTTTGAGGTTTAGACTTCTAGCATTAAGTAGCAATACCTCAGATTCTGCTTGCTTGTACCTGTTACGGTGGTGAATTTGTCATTTGAACCTTGCCTAAAAAAGGCACTATAGGGGTGGCTAGAGCCTTAGCCAGTATACGGAATCCCAGGGGCGGCAGGGGCAGGCCATCTCTGGCAGAGCATCGCGGTTTGTCGATCATGTCATCCCAGGCAGACAGATATTGGATCCCCTTAGAATGACACCAGAAGCTTAGCCAATTGTTGAAGTCAATCACTTTGCCCTTGTACTGTGGTATCATTCTGGGTGATAGCAGAATGCTACTCAGGGCTAGGGTCATACCTGCCTGGGCTACAAGATTGGACAGCTCCTCCATGTCCCTTTTCATGTAGTCCAGGGAGGTACGTCTCAGGTCATTCATACCAACATGGACAATGACAGAGTCATATCTGTACTTGTTGTGGAGTGACCTGAGTGCATGCATTATGTGGCGGATCTTGGCACCCGACAGGCAGCTGACAGTAACTTTCTCCTTGTTTAGCCTGGTGAGTGGAACATCAGTGTGCCTGACTATAGAGTCACCTATGACTAGAGTGATGGGTACATTGTTATGCCTTATGGGCTGTGGTTGAGTAGCACACTGAGTTTGTGGGCTATGTGTCATTTGGGTTGTGTTGGGGGGGTGGAGGTTGCTTGTGTTTCTGCTTTGGAGGTCCCTGTTGCTTGGGCAGGTTTTTACTAAAAGCCTCCGCGAATTTAGGTGTGTGTTTTGTGTTTCTATGTGTGTGTTTTGATGGTGTAGCTTTTGAGGGACTATATGATGAGTGTGGTGCGGTGCAAAGTGTTCACCCTCTCCTCTTGACTGTCTAGTCCAATCTTGGGAGAAGAGAACTTTGCTTCCAGTTTAGCTATATAAGTGCATCTCTCACAGGTTGTAGTGTTGAGTGGTAGGAGGAGAGGGTTGTCTGTGCACGAGGCAATTGCTGCATTGCCCAAAGATGCCCAGATTCATCAGGTAGACAGGAGAAAACACTGGGAGCTGACCCTTAGACATGCCTGGATAGGAGCTTATTTGTTAAGTACTAGAAACTGCTTTCCTCTAGACAAGTGAGGAAAGTTGAGTGCTGTAGTAATTTGTAGCTTATTTAGTGCTTACAATGAGTTCTGAACAAGTGCTGAGCTCAAAGAAACAGACGAGTGCTGAAACTAAAAAACTGGCTAGTTCTACGCAACAAAATTAAGCTAAAAGGCTTCGCTCCAACACAGAAAGACTTGGGGGCTCAGAAGCCCACAAACAGTCCTGGACACAGCAAATCACATCCAGACTAGACTACCCACAGGAAAGGCAGGAAACAAGCTTAGAAAAAAATATATATATATGTGTGTGTGTGTATATATATATATATATATATATATATATATTTATATTTATATATACATATATATTTTTTTTTTTTTTAAGTGTAAAGAGAGAAAGGAGAAGCAGAAACCAAGTGGATTAGCCTTCTCAAATGTTATCCCTGTATTAGGTAGAATGAGGTAATAACACTAAACTGGGAGGAGTGTTCCAGATCAAATTTACAGTAGGGGCGGGCAACTGCAAAGCCACCAACTATAAGAACTGCATACCAATAGGGAGGGACGGTGCGAAAATCTGCAAAAATGTTTCTCACAGCAGAAAAACAGCAGTGCGCCTTTAAATTAAAGTTTTTAACAGATAAAGGAGCCTCCAGAGAAAGCTTTTAACTGCAAACAAGTTATCAGAATCAAACAACCCAAACAGATGCCTAATAAAAGTGGACAATTTCCAGTTAATACCTCACACACAGTGAAACTAGCTAAAAAAGTATGCAGTAGACAAAGTGTTATAAATAACTCGAAAAAATAAGTAAAAAAACAGGATACTTAATGTTATATATTATAGATCCGAGTTTGCTCAGTATCCCTCCTTTGATTAGCTCAGTGTGAAATGGCAGAAACACTCACAAACTTAACTTCTTAGGTAACAGAAAGTTGAAACCTGAGACAACTTTAAAAAAAAAGCTTAAAAGAACCAATGAGGTGATTACTCTAAGCTGTAGTCCAGGTGACCCAGTCAGCCAATGACCTTAAACAATCCTCTCTCACTGAAATGCCTAATGGCTTTGGCTAAACCAAGATGTCCTTGAACATGTGCTCAGACACACAGCCTCCACAAACACTAGGCCCAAACACAAGCCTGAATATGGACAATGCTATTTTTATTTATTTATTTTTTTAACTAACTGACACGTCATCATTGTGGACTGCTAGAGGACATCAATGGTTTGCCTGGAAATAGATGCCAGTCACCATAAACCTATAGATAAGGACAATTACAAAAACCTGAGCAAGATAACTTGTGGGTAATATGGTTTGAACCAGGGAACTGCACCACTTCTATCTGCATCACATCATTCTCCAGAAAGGCCATTGTGGGGTCTTCCCCACTGGAAAAATTACTAATTGGTAGTAGTGACTGGCAGTTTGAGATGTTCTATAATGTATTCTGAATTAGATAGAAAAGAAGATCCACTTATCGGTGCATTGATTTCCCCAGATGTGAGACGGAACACTGTTTGTACTTGAGTCATTGGGTCTTTCTACTTAGGCTGCACTAATTCTCACAATGATTCTGGGACTTTGAACCACCACAGCTCTGCCTAAGGCAGCTTTCTTGTGATCTTGTCATCTGCAGAGGATTAGGACTCTTTCCTCATCTCTCGCTTCTTATCAACTATCATTCTACAAACATGGGGTCAGTTGTGCTGCATCCTGATCTGAATACAAACTGTTCATCTCCCTCTTTACTTTGTACTACCCTGCGTATCCATTGATGAATCGCCCTCTTCATAACTTTCATGTAATGTGACAGGAGTGTGATGCCTCTGTACGGGTCACAGGTGTGGTTGTCCCATGTTGTTCTTGTGAACTAGCACAAGTATGGTTATTCTACAGTCACCTGGGGTATGCACGCCATGCTGCTACAAGTAGCTTCCGGAGTCAATTCTCCCCTATCACAGTCAGCATCTGTATCATATCCAGAGTAAGCTCTACTGAGCCTGCTGCTTTTCCTGACTTGATATCCTTAGTGAAAGTCTTGCTTCTTCCAGGGTGATAACCATTTTTGTCTTGTATAGTAGACAGTTTCTGGGGCAGTACAGCATCTGTGGAGCAAATGTGAATGTTAAGCTGCTGCAAGTACTCCCTCCATCAGCCTTTAATGTCCTGCGGACTGATGAGCCTGTTGTTTTTGACATATCTTATGAAGTGTGTCTGTCAGTCCTCTTTACCTGGATGTAGTGGCCCTGCAATCTAATGTAGTGTCTTTGTGACACCTATAAAGTCTCTTTGCAGTAGCTGGTAAGAGTGCCACCAATGCCCTGTTCTGTGCTAATGCAACTCTTTTCTTACATACCTTGTTAGTCAACCTCCATTCCTTCCTAGCCTGGGTGGTCATTCCAATCTCCCACTTTTTCTGCACTCCGTATTTCTTTCACAGAGATGCTGGACTGCTGCATTACACCACACGCTTTCCTTATGTACCTTATGGACATACATGGCCAGGCCACAACTCAGTAGTCCTCCCACATGCTCTTTTAAAGTGCTGCCATTCTTCCAGCAGACCAATTTCCACCTCTTCTTGGGGAAGTGGAGACCTGAATGAATATTTGAACTGTTGTACTTTATCTCCAGTCAACTTTGTGGTCTTCACACTGGTCTCTGTTGACCTTAGATCCTTCTTTGCCCACTGCTCGCAGCTGATTGTGGCAAACAGCGGTTTATCCTGTGGGCCAACTGTTTCATTGAGGAAGACTTTGCAGTCTATGTTTATACCCCTGTACCCCTTTCCTTACTAGGGGAAACTGTTCCTCAGTTGGATATTGGCCACTCATGTAAGTGAACTTGTGATGGTTTCTCTTACTGAAGCATGTGTTGGCTACTATCAAGGCATTTGTCAGACAGAAGTCTAAAATGGCCTCTCCATTAATCCTGTTGCCCCATCTATATGGAGCTAGCTAGGCCTGATTTCCTGTTCCATCGCGATATGTGCATTTAAGTCACGCATTATCTAAAGTGATTCATGATGCCTGGCTTTATCTAGTAGGTCTGGCAACTGATGTCTTACTGCACTCTACTCTTTGCCTCACTGTTGCAACCCAGCAGTGGGGCATAGGTTGAGCTTATGAATACTGCACTATGATTACAATTGCGTCTGATTGCCACGAGTCTGTCACTTATTCAAACAATATCCCTCACTGCCTTCAGAAGCCTTTCTCTCACCACAATTCACAGAGCATTTCTAGCCTGTCCTCCTCCAGAGTAGTAGACTGTGGATCCCAAGCCAAGTGCCTTGGCTGCACTGCCCTTCCATGTTGTTTCCTGGAAACAGTGGATGGTCCATCTTCCTCCTTAGCATAATGTCATCCATTTCCAAACTGCGTCCAGTCAGTGAACCTACACTGAGTAGCAATTCACAGGTCATGTTTCGCAGGTTCACTGGTTAAGCATCCAGCTGTAGCTCAACACAGCTGCTAAAGATAACCCAGAATGGGTAACTACAAACTGGCCAGCCATTAGCTTACTATCGTAAGGCTGCTGAGTTTTATGGCAGGCACAGAGCCAATAGGGGGCACATACGCGCTTTATGGAGTGCATTCAGAACTTCCTATAATCTCCGTTTTTGGTAGTGGATGAAAATTAACAGGAGTAAGCAGTAAAATTCCTATTTAACACCTACCTTTGCTTCCACCAAAATACCAAGGAAGCATTATGATATCATTAAAGGAAGAAGTATCTTGAAAATTTATACTGAAGGTATAAGACAATGGAAATGTGCAGTGGGAACTATACATGTGACCAAGGGTCAAATAATCTCTCCCTAACTGTTCTTGCCCAGTTGTCACTAGTGATTAGAGACACTGATGCAAGGTTGTTACACATGAATTCATGGACCTACAGAGCTACTGCAAAAAATGGGGTTTCCAGTGGTGCTTCATACGTTTTTAGTTATGCGTTACAAGTGTTCAGTATGCCCAAGTACAAAACAGTGGCTTCACTTTTTCTAACATGTTCCAGATAAGGCGTGTATGTATTTGTTGTCTGTATGAAGAATTTCTCACAAAGTGTGGATATCTGACATTGTGCTATAAACTGTACCTGGAAGCCACATTGATACTGTTATGCGGTCTGATGCAGAGAGAAGGAGAGTTCTCATGATTGCACTTAAGTACATTTCATAGTTGCGTAAAAAGTACAGTTGTGTACACTTACCATAAATGTAAATGTTCGAGTGTATTCACTGTTGCAGTCATTACATTTGGGTAATCTGCTGGTAGGTTGCCCTCAGTTGGCCTGAATAACAATTAAGTCTTGGGTCCTGCGTCAGTTGCTGTCTCTTCTTCAATGACGTTAGGTCGTCAGGGGTATAAAACAAGCAGCTGATGCCATTTTATTCAGTTTTTCTTGCCCCAGATATCAGGTGCCTCCCAAATGGGGAGCAAATAAATATATATATATATATATATATATATATATATATATATATATATAAATAAACAGTAAATATATAAATGCATTTTTAGAAACAAACTTTACCTTCAACTAAAAGCAAATACACCACAAAGGCTTTTGAGTATAGTGAAGGAAAGAAAGGTATAGAATGGGGGATGGCAGGTGGGTAACCCGGACTACAACAGTGAATACACTCGAACATCTACATTTATGGCAAGTGTACACAACTGTACTATGCTGTTCGTGTTTCACTGTTGCAGTCATTACATTTGGGTAGAATTCCAAAGCTATGGATGGGAGGATGGAACTAAACAGCATTAGGAGCAGCTAGAAGGCCCTGCAGGACTGCAGAGGCAAAGCCTGCCCTGGATTTGGAGAAGAGAGGTAAATGGTAATGCTTTGTAAAGGTATGAACAGAGCTCCAAGTAGCAGCCTCTAGAATATCTTTGGTTGGGACCCCTCTGAGAAAAGCAGCTGAAGTAGAGGCAGTCCTGGAGGAATGGGATCTGATCCCTTTGGGCACATGTTTACCATGGTGCAAATAGCAGAAACGAATGCAGTGGCTTATCCATTTAGGAATAGTCTTGCTTTGATATAGCCTTCTCCTCTGATCCTGCAGCAAACGCTACAAGTAGTTGCTCAGACTTTCTTAGATCCTGTTTAAGTAGAATCTTAGTTGTCTGTGTACATCCAATGAATGCAGAATCCGCTCCCGCTTGTTCTGCGAATTTGGGTAAAATGTTGGCAGGTGAATGGTTTGGTTAAGAGCCACACTGGATACCACCTTCGGCATAAAAGAAGGATTAAGTCCTGAGGGACACCCTGTCCAGGTAAAATATAATGAAAGGCTCCACTGCCATGAGAGTCTGTAGTTCTGAAACCCTTCTTGCTGAAGTGACTGCCAAAAGAAAAGCTGTTTTCCAAGATAGAAATTTTATATCCGCAGTAGCTGCTGGTTCAAAAGAAGGTAGGGTGAGTTTTTCCAGTACAAAATTGAGGTCCCATGCAGCAGTTGGTGCTCTTTTGGGAGGCCTTACATTTTTGTCTCCTCTAAGATACTGTTTAAGCAGTGGATGAGAAAAGAGGGGAGAGGCTCTGTGTTGTAATGAGCCGAGATGGCAGAGGCATGGATTTTTATTGAAGAAAAAAATAGGCCCTTGTCAAGCATCTCAGTTAAATATTGTAAAATCTGAGGAATATTGGGCTTTGCTGTGTCTATTCCTTGTGCTTGGTTCCAAGCGCAAAATCTCTTCCATTTATCAGCATAAGATTTTCTAGTACTAGGCCTTCTAGCTTCCAAAATAACATCCATCACAAATTTACTGAGAGGTGTGGTTTGAATAATTAGTTGATTAGCCATACTACAAGATTCAGAGTTTGGAGCCGAGTGTGCAGAATTTGATACTTCTACTGAGACAGTAGATGAGGTATTTGAGGCAAGTACCATGGAGGAAGATGTGACATGTTCCTTAGAAGAGGGTACCAGTGCTGGTGAGGCCAGTCCGGAGCAATTAGGATCATTTTTGGTTTTTCCTGTCTGACTTTTAGTAAGACCTTGGAGAGAAGAGGCAGAGGGGGAAAGGCATAGACTGATAAGTTTTTCCAGCTGAAGGATAGAGCATCTACTTTCCATGCTTTTTTGTGATAAGCTCTTGTGCAGAATTTGTTCAACTGATAATTTTGGGGAGAGGCGAATAGATCTATGTCTGGGCTCCCCCATTTCTGTGTTAAAGATGCTGAAGATTTGTGGATCCAGTTTCCACTCGTGCGGGTCCATAAGATTTCTGCTTAGGTTGTCTGCCAGAGTATTTTGCTTTCCTGGCAGGAATTGAGCTTGGAGATGTATTTGGTAAGTCAAGGCTGTGTTCCACAAGGCCATGGCTAGTCTGCAAAGGGGGTAGGAATGTGTACCCCCCTGCTTGTTTATGCACCACATCACTGTGGTGTTGTCAGTCTTTATCAGTAGTTGTCCTGGATGAAGTAAGTCCTTGAAGGCTGTCACAGCATTCTGAACAGCTAGCATTTCTTTCTGGTTGATATGCAGACGCATTTGGTTTGGGCTCCATTTGCCCTGAATGCATCTCCCTGCCAGGTGGGCCCCCCAAGCATAGTCTGATGCGTCTGTAGTTAGGGTTTGGGTGGCAGGGGGTAGAGTGAATGGACAGTCCCTTGTTTTGGTGACATGTCTCTGCCCACTAAAGAAACTCCTGTTGTAGGCAGGGAATGAGAGGAATCATTGTTTTTAGGTTGTGACAAAGTTGACTCCATAAACTTTTTAGGTACCACTGAAGTTTCCTCATATGCAATCTCGCATATGGAATTAGTAGAATGCAAGATGCCATGAATCCCAAAGCCTGCAGAATTTGTCTTGCAGATAACTGGGTTCTTGTTGCCATTTGTTTGCAGTATGTTGTCAGTTGCCTTTGTCTGGTGTGAGGTAAGCCATCTGGGCAGTTGTATTCAAGCTTAAACCCAGGAATGTAATTATTTGAGAGGGTACCATTTGTGATTTCTTTTCATTTATGGTGTACCCTAGGCATACTAGAAGCCTTTTTACAAACGCCAGATGTTGAAGAAGAGTGTCCTTGTCCTCTGCTTGAATGAGACAATCGTCCAGATAAGGATAAATTTGAATGCTTTTTTGTCTGCAGAATGCAATTACTGGTGCCAGGCACTTTGTAAAGACCCTGGACGCAATAGATAAGCCAAAGGGCAGTGCAGAGAATTGGTAATGCAAAAAACCTGCTTTGAAGCGAGGTATCTTCTGCATGATTCCCTTACTGGGATATGCAGGTATGCCTCTTTTAAGTCTAGAGTTACTAACCAAGCATTCTTGCCTAGCATAGGCAGTAGCTGTTGTAAAGTTGGCATTTTGAATTTTGAAATGTCCAGGAATGTGGTCAGAATCGATAAGTCCAGTATTGGGCGCCATGAATCGTCTTTTCTGGGTACCAGGAAAAGTCCTGAATAAAAACCTTGTCCTTTTTCCTTTTCTGGTACCGGTTGAATAGCCCCCATAACCATGAGGGACATGACTTGTTTCTGGGCCTCTGCCACTGATTTTGCGGCAGATCCGGCCATCCGTTTGGAATTGGCAAAGTATGGAAATGAAATCTGTACCCCTGGGATACCATGTTTAATACCCACTTGTCCTGGGTAATTAACTGCCAATTTAGAGCATGAAGTATTAGTTTTCCCCCCAAGGGGGCTGCCAAAAGATAAGCGCTTGGTGATAGTATAGGAAAGTAGAGGAAAGTCATTGAGACTGTTTACTGTGGGGTTGTGCTTTGTTTCCTCCAAATTTGGAGGTGGAGGCACCCCATTGCTTTGACCTGTAAGAACCCTGTGATTGATATCTGGAGTCTTTTGAGTGCCTGGATTTGCCCTGATTGGCTCTGTTGGACACAGGAAAGGACCAATTTTTAGTAGGCCAGTGCCTACTGAACCTGGGTGGCTGCACTTGCAAGAAATCTTTTACAGTTTGCATAGATTTAGCTTTGTCTTCCATTTTCTTTAAAACCTCTTCTGCCTTATTACCAGAGTATCATGCTGCAAAGGGGCATCCAACAATTTAGCTTTAACATGATCAGGCAGATTTTGCTCTTTGAGCCAGGCATGCCTTCTAATCACAGATCCAGTAACAGCGGCCCTACAAGATGCCTCCAAGGAATCAAAACCACATTGCAAAGTATGCTTTCCAAGCTGTTCTGCTGAATGCAATAAATCCTGTAACTCTCTATTTTCAACACAATCATAAATCAACATTTTCTGTTTCAGTAAGCCCATAACATGCTGTTGATATTTAAGCATATGAAACTGGCAGTTTAAAGCCCTGATTGCCAAGGTTGCAGACGTATAAACCTTCTTACCCCATCTATCCAGCGCCCTGGAATCTCTATCAGAAGGGGTATGATTTTGAGCTGTAGAAGCCTTTACACCCTTAGGACCCTAAGAGATAGTCTCAGGATCAGTAGCTGGATTTTTGAAAAGAAATTTGTGGGAGTTAGGACCCCTGTAATATCTGTCTGGCTTACTAGGAGCCGGAGGCAGGGAATCAGGAGCCATGCTTGATTCCGAGAACACATCATCAACAATGTCTAATAGAGGAGATATTGCCAAAGGCCTATGCTGAAGGAGAAGGAAATCCCTAAGCCTCTTTTTTGACTCAGGGAAGTCCTGACTCTCACAGTGAAAATGTTCCCTTAAAGTATGCAAAGTCTCAACAAAAGAGTAATCCTCATGAGGAGATGCAGATGGGATGGATTCCTCTGCATCAGAATCCTCATAGGAAGGAATATAAAATTCCTGATCAGAAGAGGAATTAGAAAAAATGGAAACCTGATCTGAAGATTCATAATCAGTGCCTTGCCTAGGCCTCTTAGCAGGGGGGGGACCCCTGATCAAGGTAATTAAATCCTCAGCCATTTTGATCATCTGTTTTTTAGGCATAGGGGCCTGGGCACGTGGCTCATGCGTCAGTATTTTTAGATATAGAAATTGTTTTTGACCTTGTTTTTGTTGCTGGCGTCGGTTTAATATAAAAATGTTGAGGTCTGAAAACACCCTCAGAAGCCGGTGCCTGCTCAGCGGCTCTGGACCCATCTAAGGGAGAGACATCCGTGGGTTCAATACTTTGAGAATCTCACGGCATACCGGACTCCAAATGGCTCTTGGCAGAGGCCTGCGACTCAAAAGTAGCGGGTATCAGGGGCTGCGAAAGCGCCTCACTGAGTACCGGCGAACCGGCGACTGGCTTAGGAGAAGCTTCGTCGTCGGTTTTGGACCTCGACTGTCAGTCTCTGTCTTTTTCTTTGCATTTTTTGTGAACTCCGCGGATTGCTAACCAACGACATTTCAGGATACTTAAATCTTGAACCAAAATATTAGAAGCAAAAATATACCAACGCTTAACAGTGCGTTGGTTAAATTTAGCACAAAACCAACAGCAAGGCACGTTGTGATCAGGGCCTAGGCAAGGAATACAGTACAAATGAAAATCCTTATGTGGTATTTGCTTCCCACAAGTAATGCAATTATTAACTTTTACTGACATCGGTAAGGAGCAAAAAGTTTCAACGGGTACTTAGCTTTAGTTTGAAGACTTCGGTTCTGAAACTCGAATACGAAAATTTCAGGAGTCGGCCGACCGACACTTGTGAACTGCTTCTGCTTTGGGCAAGACAGACTGAATAAAATAGCGTCGGCTGCATGTTTTATACCCCTGACGACCTGACATCATGGAAGGAGAGACAGCAACTGATGCAGGACCCAACACTTTGTTATTCAGGCCAACTGAGGGCAACCTGCCAGTAGATTACCCAAATGTATTGACTGCAACAGTGAAACACGAAGAACATCTGCCACACTGTGGTCTGAACAATAGTCAGTGTGAGCCATAATGCCTTACATCCATTTGGTGACTTGCCTTACTTTTTTGTGATTTTCATCAACAGTGTGCTACACCTGTAAGGAAACCGGTAATGTAAAGCCAGATAGTATAGTGGAATAGTAATTGCACAATTGTGGCTATACATTTGATTTTAGCTACTTTCTGGTGACCTGTCTATGCTTAAATGCAACTGTTTGGTGACACAAGAAATAGGTAATTATTGTTGTGCATTTTTTCTTTGGTTTAAAAACCGGTTTCCTAAATGACTCTGCTCATACTTCATCTGATGCTATTGTTAAGATTCCCGTGAATATGCTAAGCCACTGACTGTGATGTGCGGGTTCCCATGCATAGGCATCACACCTTCATCTTCTGTTGCAGAACAGTCAATTGAAGTTATTCACTGAGGAGTCGTGATGTCTGCATAATGATTTCATCTCCCTCAGCATGACACCTGTTAGTTCAGCTTGCCCCTTCCTGTACTGAAAGCCAGACTCATAGTTATTCGTCAGGCTTCACAAGTTATGCAGTTGTAGATGCAAAGATAGCTGAAAGGTGTGTTACCTACATAATTACTCTGGATTTTAACTTGAGAGAATGTCTCTATTATCTTTATTTTTATGCATTGTTGTTGCCATGGGCTGTTTGTACATTTGCTGGCTTGCAAGAACTTTGATGTTTCAGCTCAGCTATTTAAAACCCAATAAACAAGTTGGTGTTTGTGTATAATCTTAAAAAGTGTGGTCAGTTCATTTGCTTTGCTGATGTTCCTGGGAAAAGGGGCCTCTTATCCTTGATCCCTGCTGTAAGAACTAAATTCATATGATAATTGAATTGCAACAGCCATGATTACAGAAAAACTGTTGTGTAAAACATACTGTTAGAGGTAGTATGGTTTATCCAGCTTCTTGGGAGAATGTGTTACATTTTGTATATTGATGAATAGAAAAGCATGTTGTGGCAGCCCGCAAAAGAAAACAATTTTAAGAGTGAGGAAGAACACTATGCACACTGTAAAAGTGAGCGTAGGCAGCGCATAGCATGAAGTAAAGAATATATTAAGTTGCTTCAAAACCATCTTACCAGCAAAGAATATGTGCACACAAAAGGAGCAGTAACTACAAACAGAAGGAGACATCAGTGGCATGCCTGGTGGGAAAAAATGCAGAGGACTGCAATTATGTGCAAGGCAAATATGAATATTCATTATTAGATTATGAATTTGCAGTCATAGCTAAATCTGTCAGTTGCCCAGATTAATTGTTATCTGTGCATGTTTTGGCAATGTTTAGAGGAATATCTAGACACCTTTACATTAAGGATTGCTAAAAGCATGTTTGTACCATGACTTGCTGTGAAAGTGCTATTCAGATGATAGCAGTAAGGAGAGAGATGAGGGAACAGTTTCAGAGGTACACCTGACTGACTACAATTAACTCTGATGTGTATTGTCATTCAAATTAGCTTAACCTAGCAGGGTAGGAAATGTAAAACTCTTGCTAGCTGGGGGTGGGAATATGGGAGGAGTAAAGTACAGTTGTGTACACTTTCATTAAATGTAGATGTTCCGAGTGTATTCACTGTTGCAGTCATCACATTTGGGTTATCTGCTTGCAGTAGCCCTCAGTCTTGGGTCCTGCGTCAGTTGTTGTTTCATCTTCCATGACGTCAGGTAGCCAGGGGTATAAAGCATGCAGCCGACGCCATTACATCAGTTTTTCTTGCCCCAGATGTTTGGTGCCCCCATAATGGGAAGCAATTATATATACAAGGTTACACCTCCAACAAAAAAGCAAATACACCAAAAAACTTTAAGCATAGTAAACAAGAACAGAGGTATAGCCAAAAAGAAGTCAGGGGGCTGGAGGGATGGTAACCAGGACTGCAACAGTGAGTACACTCGAACATCTACATTTATGGTAAGTGTACACAACTGTACTATGTTCGAGTGTATTCACCGTTGCAGTCACCACATTTGGGTATATGGGAGGAGGTAATTAGATAGCATTAGGACCAGCTATAAGGCCCTGCAAGACTGCAGTGGCAAAGCCAGCTCTGGATTTAGAGAAAATTGTCAAATGGTAATGCTTGGCGGAGGTATGTACAGAACTCCAGGTAGCAACTTCTAGCATGTCCCTGGTAGGGACACCTCTGAGAACAGGCTGTAGAGGTAGATGCAGCCCTGGTTGAATGTGGTCTTATCCTCTGTAGGGTAGGTTTTTCCATGATGCTTACAGCAGAAATGAATGCAATGGTCTATCCATTTAGAAATGGTTTGCTCTGAAATGGCCTTCCCCTCTGCCCCTGCAGCAAATGCAACCAACAGCAGTTCAGATTTCCTGTGAGGTTTAGCCCTGTCCAAGAAAAATCTAAGTTGTCTGTGCACATCTAAGAAGTGCAGTATTCGTTCCCCTTTGTTCTGTGGATTAGAAAGGAAGGTTGGTAAATGAATGGACTGATTAAGAGCCACACTGGATACCACCTTGGGCATGAAGGAGGGATTGGTCCTGAGGGACACCCTGTCCGCATGAAAGATGATGATCGGCTCCACTGCCATAAGGCGCTGTAATTCAGACACCCTTCTTGCTGAAGTGATGGCTAAAAGGAAGGCCATTTTCCAAGAAAGGAATTTAAACTCTGCATTTGCAGCTGGCTCAAAAGGAGGTAGAGTGAGTTTTTCCAATAAAAAGTTAAGGTCCCAGGCTAGAGTAGGGGTTCTCCTGGGTGGTTTTAAGTTTTTGGCCCCTCTGAGGAACTGCTCAGCAGTGGATGGGAGAAGAGCGGCAGTTCTGTGTTGTATGATTTTGATGGAGGAAAAGGAAAGGCCCTTGTGAAGCATCTTGGAAACCTTGTCCCCTTTCCTCTTCTGGGACAGTTTGAATAGCCCTGATACTTAAGCGAGAAAGAACTTGCTTTTGAGCCTCTGCCCACTGATTTAGGAGTAGATCTGGCCAACCGTTTGGGGTTGGTAAGGTGTGGAATTGGAGTCAGTATCCTTGGGAAACTATATTTAAAACCCATTTGTCTTGGGTAATGAGTTCCCAATTTTTTGCCTGCAGGGCAATCTTTACCCCTAAAGGAGCAGTCAGTTGTGCAGGGCTTGGAAGTTTTAAAGTTAAGTCATTGAGACAGTTTACATAGGGGGGAGTATTACTACTCCCTGCTTTGGAAGTGGGAGCCCCCCACTGCTTAGTCCTGTGAGTACCTTGGGGCTGAAGCCTGGGTGCTCTGCTTGTTCTGGGTTTGGACTGAGAAGGCCTGGAAGTGGCAGGAAAGGACCAATTCTTATTGGGCCAATGCCTACTAAATCTAGGAGGCTGTACTTGCAGGAAATCTTTAACAGTATGCATAGATTTAGCTTTTTCCTCTATCTTTTTAAGTACTACTTCTGCTCTGTTGCCAAACAGGCGGTCCTGGTTTAAGGGAGCATCCAGCAATTTAGCTTTAACATGATCTGGCAAAGATTGCTCCTTAAGCCAAGCATGCCTTCTAAGTACAGACCCAGTGCTAGCAGCCCTGCAAGATGCCTCTAGTGAATCAAAACCACATTGCAAAGTATGTTTTCCAACTAGTTCAGCAGAATGCATTAAATTCTGTAAATCTTTATTTTCAGCACAATCAGGAATCAACATCATTTTCTGTTTAAGCAGTCCAATAATATGCTGCTGATACTTTGCCATATGAAAAGTACAGTTTTGTACCTACCATAAATGTAGATGTTAGAGTGTATACCCTGCTGCAGTCATCACACTTGGGTTACCCTGTCGTCAGGCGATCCCGCAGTCGGCCTGAATTCCAAAGTCTTGGTCTGGCGTCGGTTGCTGTCGCTTCTTCCCTGATGTCAGTGCGCCAGGGATTTATAAGAGGCATCCAACGCCATTTTCTTCAGTTTTTCTTGCCCCAGATGTCAGGTGCCCCCCTAAAAGGTGGTCAGTAGATAGTACCAATAATAAAAGTTAACACAAACAAAACATCCCTCCACCTATAAGCAAATACACCACAAAGGTTGTATCAGATTTTAAGGTACTGAAAGGTTTTAGTTAGGTCAGAGGGGATGGAGGGAGGGTAACCTTGACTGCAGCAGGGTATACACTCGAACATCTACATTTATGGTAGGTACAAAACTGTACTATGTTCATCGTGTTACCCTGCTGCAGTCATCACACTTGGGTAGAATCATAAAGCTAAGGATGGGAGGTGGAATCAAACAGGGTTAGAGGAGGCTAGAAGGCCCTGCAAAACTGCAGGGGCGAAGCCAGCTCTAGTCTTAGAGTAAAGTGGTAAGTGATAGTGTTTGGTGAAGGTGTGTACTGAACTCCAAGTTGCAGCTTCCAGAATATCCTTGATTGGCACCCCCCCTGAGGAAGGCTGTAGATGTAGCTGCTGCCCTGGTAGAGTGGGGCCTTATGCTAGCAGGAACTGGTTTTCCATGGTGGGTGTAGCAAAAACGTATGCAATGTCCTATCCATTTGGAAATGGTCTGTTTTGTGATAGCCTTTCCTTGTGATGCTGTAGCATAGGATACAAAAAGCTGGTCAGATTTTCTGAAAACCTTAGTTTTATCCAAGTAGTAATGTAGCTGCCTCTGAATGTCCAAGGAATGCAGGAGTCTTTCTCCTTTGTTCTGTGGATTTGGAAAGAAGGTGGGTAAATGGATGGTTTGATTTAGAGCCACACTGAATACCACCTTAGGCATAAAGGAGGGATTAGTTCGTAGAGAAACTCTGTCTTGATGAAAAATGAGGAAATGCTCTACTGCCATTAGTGCCTGAAGCTCTGAGACTCTTCTGGCTGAAGTAATTGCTAGCAGCAGGACAGTCTTTGAGAAAGCTGGCTCAAAAGGAGGTAGCATAAGTTTTTCCAGAACAAAATTGAGGTCCCAAGTAGGTGTTGGTGCTCTCCTGGGAGGCCTAATGTTTTTGGCCCCTCTGAGAAACTGCCTTAGGAGTGGATGTGAAAATAAGGGAGGATCCATGTTGTAGTGAGCTGAAATAGCTGAGGCGAGGATTTTAACAAATGAAAAAGAAAGCCATTTGTGTAACATCTCAGTTAAATATTGTAGAATCTGAGGTATGTCCGGCTGAAGGGTATTTTGGCCTTTAGCTTGGTTCCAGGCGCAAAACCTTTTCCATTTGTCTGAGTAGGCTTTCCTGGTGCTGGCCCTCCTGGTCTCCAGAATAACATCCATAACAGCTTGTGAAAGAGGAGCTGGCTGGTTGCTCAGGTGATTTGCCATGCAGCCAAGTTTAAGGTTTTGAGCTGGCTGTGTAGAATCTGACTGTCTTGCTGTGTGAGCAGATGAATAATTTGTGGTAAAATCCATGGTGAGCCCTGGGCCATATTCCTTAATAGTGGGTACCAGTGCTGGCATGGCCAGTCTGGGGCAATGAGTATCATTTGGGGTCTCTCCATCCTGACTTTCAGCAGCACCTTTGTGAGAAGGGGCAATGGAGGGAAGGCATATGCTGTCAAAATTTTCCAACTGAATGAGAGTGCGTCCACTTTCCAAGCTTGATGGTGAAAATTCCTTGTGCAAAATTTTGTTAGCTGATAGTTTTGGGGGCTGGCAAACAGGTCTATGTCTGGGTGCCCCCATTTTTGAGTTATCATTGCAAATACTTGTGGGTCCAGTTTTCACTCGTGGGGATCCATGATGTTTCTGCTTAGGTCGTCTGCCAATGTGTTCTTTTTTCCTGGCAGGAATTGAGCTTGTAATTGAACTTGGTAAGCCAGTGCTGTGTTCCACAAGGTCATTGCTTGCCTGCATAGAGGGTAGGAGTGTGTACCCCCTTGTTTGTTTATGTACCACATTACTGTGGTGTTGTCCGTCCTTATGATAAGCCGTCCTGGATGTAAGAGGTCCTTGAAGGCTGTCAGAGCATTCTGTACAGCTAGCATTTCTTTTTGATTGATGTGCAGATTCCTTTGACTTGCAGTCCATATGCCTTGAACGCACCGTCCTGCCATGTGTGCCCATCAGGCATAGTCCGATGCATCTGTTGTCATAGTTTGCCTGGCTGGGGGTAAGGTGAAAGGCTGACCCTTGTTGAGGTGACATGCCTGTGACCACCATAGAAACTCCTGTTGAAGGCAGGGAATGAGAGGTATCATTGTTTCCAAGCTGTGGCTGTGTTGAGTCCATACGCTTTTTAGGTACCATTGTAATTTCCTCATATGCAGTTTTGCAAATGGTATTAGTAGTATGCAAGATGCCATGAAGCCCAAGGCCTGCAGAATTTTTCTTGCAGGGAGTTGGGTCTTTGTTGCCATTGTTCTGAAGTATTGAGTTAGTTGTAGTTGTTTGTCTGGCGTCAGATAAGCCATCTGGGCTGTTGTATTCAAGCTGGCATCCAGGAATGTCATATTTTGTGAGGGCACTAGTTTTGATTTCTTTTCATTTACTGTGTACCCTAGGCAACTTAGAAGGTGTTTTACAAAAGCCAGATGTTGTAAGAGAATGTCCTTGCTTTCTGCTTGGATGAGGCAGTCGTCCAGGTATGGGTATATTTGAATTCCTCTTTGTCTGCAGTATGCAATTACTGGTGCCAGGCATTTTGTGAAGACCCTGGGCGCAGTAGATAAACCAAAGGGCAGTGCAGAGAATTGGTAATGGGTTGAACCTGCAATGAAATGGAGGTATCTTCTGCAATTTTGTCTGATAGGGACATGCAGGTATGCCTTCTTGAGGTCCAACGTTACTAGCCAAGCTTTCTTGCCCAACATGGGAAGAAGCTGCTGTAATGTTAGCATCTTGAATTTGGGTACTTGCAAGAAGGTGTTTAGAATTGAAAGGTCCAGAATGGGTCTCCAAGCATTGTCCTTTCTGGGGACTAGAAAGAGCCTTGAGTAAAATCCTTGGCCTTGCTCCTGTGTAGGTACCAGTTGAATGGCTCTCATGTTCATGAGAGCTGTAATTTGTTTTTGTGCCTCTACCCATTGATTTTGTGGCAGGTTTGGCATTCCTTTTATCCTTGGCAAGGTGTGGAAATGGAATCTGTATCCTTGTGAGATAATGTCTAGGACCCATATGTCCTTTGTGACGATGCGACAGTTGTCTGCAAAAAGTGCTAATTTTCCTCCCAAGGGAGCTGCCAAGAGAGTTTTGCATGGCAGTTTGAGGTTTAAGTCATTGTGTTTGCCTTCTAGTAGTTTGGGACCTGTCTTCTCCTCCCTTCTGTGTTGCAGTGCCCCATTGGCGAGGTTTGTAAGGGATTTGTGCTTGTCCTCTGTCCCTTGGGCGCCTGTATTTTCCCCTCTGTGGTCTGTCAGAAGCTGGAAAGGACCAATTTTTTGTTGGTCAATTTCTGCTGAAGCGTGGGGGCTGTACCTGTAAGAAATCTTTGACCATCTGCATAGATTTTGCCTTATCCTCCATTTTCTTTAAAACCTCTTCTGCTTTAACCCCAAATAAGACATCCTGCTGTAAGGGTGCATCTAGTAACTTTGCTTTAACATGATCAGGCAGAGTTTGTTCCTTTAACCAAGCATGCCTACGTATAACAGACCCAGTAACAGCTGCTCTACAGGAAGATTCCAAGGCATAAAAGCCACATTGTAAAGTATGTTTGCCCACCTGTTCAGCTGCATGCAACAGATCCTGCATTTCCTTGAATTCAGACTGTTGAGGGTGCGTGCTCATCTTTTGTTTTATTTGAGACATTAGGAATTGCTGGTATTTAAGCATGTGAAATTGACAATTTAGTGCTCTTATAGCTAGAGTAGCTGAGGTGTAAACCTTCTTCCTCCACCTATCTAGTGCTCTGGAGTCCCTTTCAGAGGGTACAGGATTTTTAGCCATAGAAGCCTTAGCCCCTTTGGGACCCTGGGAGATTGTCTCTGGATCAGCAACAGGGCTTTTGTAAAGGAATTTGTGCGAGTCAGGCACTCTAGTATCTATCTGGTTTGGCTGGAGCAGGAGACAGAGAATCTGGATTTAGACTAGATACTAAGAAAACATCATCCACAATGTCTAAAACTGGGGGAATAGCAAGTGGTCTGTGCTGGGGGAGTAAAAGAAACTCTCGGAGCCTTTTCTTTGAGTCGGAGTACACCTGACCTTCCCAGTGGAAATGTTCCCTCATGGTATGTAAGGTTTCCCCAAAGGAATAGTCTTCAGGGGGAGAAGCTGAGGGAATGGAATCTTCAGCATCAGAATCTTCATAAGGGGGAAAGGAGTAATCTTGTTCCTCAGAGGAGCCTGAGGAAATAGACACTTGATCAGAGGAGGCATAATCTTCCTCTTGTCTAGGCCTTTTGTCGGGGGGGGGGGGTTGGGAACCCCTGATTAAAGAAATCAAATCTTCAGCCATTTTAAGCATCTGTTTCTTAGGCATGGGGCCTTGAATGGAGACTGAAGTGCAGTCTTTTTTGGTTTTAGAGGAGTCTTAAGCTTAGCATAAGATTTTATGGTGAGAGTAGTCGGTCTGAAGACACCTTCAGAAACCAAAGGTGTTTCTACAGCACCGGCTTCTTCTTCTGCAATGTCGTCAGTAGGGCCTAAAGAAAATGGCTGCGTCGGCCTAGAACTCTCTGCTGGAGAATCCAAAGCAGTCTGGGGATCTAATTCTGCGGTAGCCAGGGGCTGCGTAGGCGCCTCACTGAAAACCAGAGAACCAGCGACTGGCCCAGCCAAGGCCTCGGAGTCTGGCTTGGATCTAGGCTGCCTGTCTTTATCTTTGCGTTTTTTATGCACGCCAGTAGTCGGTTGCTCCGACGGCATAGTGTAATTAAATTTCCTACCGAAGTAGTGTCGTGCGAAATCAATGCGTCGCTTTATAGTTCGCTTATTGAACCTAGCACAAAACCTACAACCAGAGACGTCGTGGTCTGGGCATAGGCAAGGTATACAACAAGAATGAAAGTCCTTATGAGGTATTTGCTTCCCACAAGAAATGCAATTGTTAACTTTTTCTGACATTGGACTGAGGCAAGAAAAGTTTCCCCAACGGGGTACTTAGCTTTGAAGACTTCGGACTGAAACTCGATACGACAATCTCAGGTGTCGGCCGACCAGCACTTGCGAACTGCTTCTGCTTCGGGCACCACGTGGCAAGAAAGACTGAAGAAAATGGCGTTGGATGCCTCTTATATACCCCTGGCGCACTGATGTCAGGGAAGAAGCGACAGCAACCGACGCCGGACCAAGACTTTGGAATTCAGGTCGACTGCGGGACCGCCTGACGACAGGATAACCCAAGTGTGATGACTGCAGCAGGGTAACATGATGAACATCTGGCAGTTTAAGGCCCTAATGGCCAAGGTTGCAGAAGTGTATACCTTCTTACCCCATCTATCCAGCACCCTGGAATCTCTGTCAGAGGGGGTAGGATTTTGGGCAGTAGTAGACTTGATGCCCTTGGGTCCCTGTGAAATGGTCTCAGGATATGCAGTAGGATTTTTAAAGAGGAACTTGTGAGAGTCAGGAACCCTATAATATATATCTGGTTTTCTGGGAGCAGGAGGTAAAGAGTCAGGGGCCAAGCTAGATTCTGAAAAGGCATCATCAACAATGTCCAGGACCGGGGGGGATAGCTAAAGGCCTGTATTGGGGTAGGAGTAAGAAATCCCTAAGCCTCTTTTTAGAGTAAGAGTAATCCTGGCTTTTCCAGCGAAAATGCTCCCTACGAGTATGCAAGGTTTTACCAAAAGAGAAATCCTCTGGAGGGGAAGCAGAGGGAACAGAGTCCTCTGCATCAGAATCCTCATACGCAGATAAGAATAAATCCTGGTCATCATAGAAAACCATTCAATTTCAGACTCCTGATCAGAAGAATCATAAGCAAACTCAGTCCTAGGTCTCTTAGAGGGGGAAGGTTGGCTTCCCCTGATTAAAGTAATAACGTCTTCAGACATTCTTATCATTTGTTTTTTAGGCATAGAGGCCTGACCATGCAGTCTGGGTGTCGGTTTTCGAGGCATGGATCGCATTTTAGGCCTTGAAGAAGAAGATGGCGCCGTTTTAGGAATTGAAGAAGAAGATGGCGTCGGTTTAACATGCAAGTCAGTAGGCCTGAACACACCCTTAGAAGCCGTTGCCTGCACAGCGGCTCCGGACACATCCAAGGTAGAGACATCCGCAGGTTCCACAGCTGAAGCATCTTGTGTCATACCAGACTCCGAATGGGTCTCAGTAGAGGCCTGCAAATCTGAAGTAGCAAGCATCAGGGGCTGCAAAAGCATCTCACTGAGTACCGGCGAACTGGCAACTAGCTTAGGAGAAGAGTCGTCGGCAGCTTTGGACCTATGTGGTCTGTCTCTGTCTTTATCTTTGCATTTTTTTCGGAATGTCGGTAGTCGGGTGGCTTACCAAAGCCATATCTGGGTAACTGAACAGAGTACCAAAAAATTTAGAAGCGTAAATGTACCAACGACGAATAGTTCGTTGTTTAAATAAAGCACAAAACCGACAGTGAGGTACGTCGTGGTCAAGGCCTAGGCAAGGAATACAGTACGAATGAAAATCTTTATGAGGTATTTGCTTTCCACAAGAAATACAATTATTGACTTTTACTGACATTGGTTTAGAGCAAGAAAATGTTTCCCCAACGGGGTACTTAGCTTAGTTGAAGACTTTGATTCTGAAACTCAAACGAAAATTTCAGAAGTCAGCCAACCGGCACTTGCGAACTGCTTCTGCTTCGGGCACCGCACGGCAAGAAAGATTGATGTAATGGCGTCGGCTGCATGCTTTATACCCCTGACTACCTGATGTCACGGAAGATGAGACAGCAACCGACGCAAGACCCAAGACTTTGATAATCAGGCTGACTGAGGGCTACTGCAAGCAGATAACCCAAATGTGATAACTGCAACAGTGAAACACTAAGAATATCTGAAGAAGTAACTGAAGCAAACCAAAGCTGAAAGTCTACAAAAAGTCTTATCTCAGCAATGAGCTGTTAATTCTGGAAGCTTTTTTCACACAATGTGTAACACATCAGCAGGAAACACATTTGTAAAAGGCACTGGGTGACAGTAAATAATACTTTTACTGAGACCTGTTAAAATTAGCTTCTGTTCTTCCATTCTAAGTGAATGGAACTCTCATGTCACAGCCCAGCTATATTCACAGAAACAGTGGACTCAAAGTGTATCATGGGGAAGATTATTCTTTAGAAGACAACAAACTCTCATTAGGATGTCTGCCCCCATGAGGTCAGTCAGGGTTACAAACTGAATAAAATTAGTAGTGACTACTTCTATCTGGTACATACAGGTTTACAATGAGCCTAACTTAAAGGAAAGTTAAAAAAATATAGCTTTTTAAAATTTTTTCCGTAGTTGTCCATTAAGTTCTTTGCTTCATTTCAGTGCAATTAAGTAAACAGCACACAACAGCTAAAGCTATAACAGCATACCGGTTTCACCCTCTGGTGTCATCAGTGCAGTACTGCATCTTATTTTCTAAAAGACACAGGCAAACCTCTCCTCCTACCACCCAACACTACAACCTGTGAGAGATGCACTTACATAGCCAAATTGGAAGCAAAGCTCTCTCCAGCCAAGATTGTGCTAGACAGTCAAGAGAAGAAGGTTAACACCTGCACTACACCTCAAGCAACACATAGCCCTTCAAAACCCACACCAGCAACACCCACACATAGTAACACTAAACCTATATATGCAGAGGCCCTTAACATTAACCTGCCCAAGGAACAAGGACCTCCGAAGCTGAAATGCAAACTAACACCAGTCACAACCAAAGTGACACACACCTCACAACACCAGTGTGCCACCCAAGTACAGCCCCTAAGGTAAGACAACGTACCCAACACTTTAGTCATAGGTGACTCTATAGTCAGGCACACTGAAATCCCACTCACCAGGCTGAGCAAGGAGAAAATTACAGTCAGCTACCTGTCGGGTGCCAGGATCCACCACATAACGCATGCACTCAGGTCACTCCACAACAAGTACAAATACAACTCTGGCATTGTACATGTTGGAGTGAATGACTTGAGACGTACCTCCCTGAACTACATGAAGAGACATGGAAGAGCTCTCGGATCATGTGGCCCAGACAGGTATGACCCTAGCCCTGAGTAGCATCCTGCCTTCACCCAGAATGATACCACAGTATAAGGACAAAATGACAGACTTCAACAACTGGCTAAGCTTCTGGTGTCATTCAAACGGGATCCAGTATCTTTCTGCCTGGGACAACATGATCGACAAACCACGATGCTTTGCCAGAGATGGTCTGCACCTGTCACCCCTGGGATTCAGGTTAATGGCTAAAGCTCTTGCCACCCCTATAGTGACTTTTTAGGCAAGGTTCAAAGGACAAAACCACCACCGTAACAGATACAAGCATGCAGAATCTGAAGGTAATGCTACTCAATGCTAGAAGTCTAAACCTCAAAATGCACTCTCTCGAGGCACTCCTAAAAATGGAGAACATCGATATCTGTGCAGTAACTGAGACGTGTTTCAACACTCCAGAGAGCACCCCTGCAATACCAGGCTACAACTCTTACCACTCTTTTCGGCCACCAAACCAAGACCAAAACACTAAAGGTGGAGGAGTGTCCATTTTCTCCAAGGATATTCACACCTCCATGCAAGTTGCCCAACACAATGCATCTGAAATTCTCCAGGTGCAACTAACACTACGTAAGACTGCCATCCAAACTGTAGCTTGCTACAGATCCCCACCATGCCCCAAGATTCTCACTACACCTTTCTAAACATACTGGAAAATATTAAGATACAACCATACACCCTAATACTGGGTGATTTCAACTACTCTGCCATTAACTGGGAAACCTACTCGGGTACCAACACCTTTTCCCAACGGTTCTTGGAATTCATAAATTCCAATGCCCTGGATCAACTAATCCATTGTCCCACCAGGGGCTCCAATATCCTAGACCTGGTCATTACCAACATGGGAGATAGATGCTGCACACCAGTGGTCACCCCCTCATTGGTCAGGTCTGACCATAAGCAAATCACCCTTGATATCCACATCCCGCCCCCACCCCCCAGTAAGGAAACCTCCATAAAAAACTTCTCCAAAGCCAACTTCATGCTACTTAATTCAGAAGTGACAAACTTCATGGCACCTATGCAGACGGGAGCTGAATGTTTGACTGCTGAATCCTACACTAAGGCACGAGCACATCCACTCGTGCATGAATCGTGCCATCCCAAATAGAACCAAGACTCTCTCCTCCAAAAAAAAGGAGGCCAATCTGGTGGTCCCCTGCAATAAACAAACTATACAACAAAAGGAAGAAACTGTAAAGAGGAAAATCCCAGGATGCAAAAAACTCCCTTACCAGCTTCAGTAAGAAGCTGAGATCCCTCATAAAATCCTCCAAATCTAGTTACAAAAATAAAAAAATTGCCAAAGATTCCAAAGACAACCACAAGGCATTCTATAGTTATGTCAAGAGTCTAAATGACAATGCTCAGATCTGCTCTGAGCTACAACAAAATAGCATTAAATATACTGATCCCAAAGATATTGCCAATATCCTGGCAGATCGATTTAGTGCCAACTTCACCCCCTCTCACCCCCTAAAGGGCCCATCTCAATACCAAAAGACTGCCAAATTCTGGTAATCATGGCCACACAGGTAGAAACCGCACTCTCCAAAGCTAAGAATACAGCATCCATGGGACCAGATGACATCCCGGGCTGTGTACTACATGAACTACAAAATGAACTGGCACCTCATCTAAGTGTCATGTCTAATCATAGCCTCACATCAGACTTTGTGCCTACTGAGTGGCGCACAGCTACAGTTATCCCACTGCACAAGGAGGGATCCACCTTGGATCCCGGGAACCACCGTCCCATCAGTCTGACAAGATTGATCTGCAAGGGCATGGAACGCATTACCATGGAACTTATAAACAAAGACATTGGCAACCTTCAAACACTGGACCCCACCCAGTTTGGGTTCGTGAAGGGCCGATCTTGTCTCCTGAACCTGATTGACTTCTTTGAACCAGTCTCCAGAGCTGTGGACGAGGGTAAGGTGGTTCACCCAGCCTATTTGGACCTCGCCAAGGCCTTCGACACCATCCCCCACTATGGAATCATAGATAAACTTACTAAGCTGGGCATAAATCCCTACGTCACTCGATGGGTTGCCAACTGGCTTACTGACAGAACCCAGACTGTAAAAATAGCAGACTCCAAATCCAGCTCCAGACAAGTGACAAGTGGAGTACCTCAGGGTTCAGTCCTGGGACCACTCTTGTTTGGCATCTACTTCTCTGAAGTACATGCCAACACTAAGGGACTCTGGCTAACAAAGTTTGCAGATGACTGCAAACTAGGAGCCATTACTGAATCCCCAAATGATGTGGATATTCGACAAAAGGTCCTTACAGAAGCAGATGCTTGGTGTCAGAGCTATGGGCTCAAGCTTAATACCAAGAAAAAAGAAGTTATGTACTCACCATAATGTTCCATCTGAGTAGGTACTTCATTTGTCTGCAACCTGTGGGTATCGGATCAGATCTCGGATCCAAGCCGGCAGCTTTACTAGCTAAAAGATCCGAGCTCCTAGCTCCTCCCCTTACTCATAATCCCCTGCTACATACTCCCTTTCCCCAGATCGAGTTTGCCTATACTAACAACCAAGACTCTTGACCGAGGCCCATAACCTACTGCCTAACTGCATGAACAAATGTCATTCATAGTCAGGAAGCACGATACTGGATGTGGGGGGCATGGAGGGGGGGCGGTTGCAGACGAATGAAGTACCTACTCAGATGGAATGTTATGGTGAGTACATAACTTCTTTATCTGAAGTAGTTACTTCATTTGTTCTGCAACCTGTGGGACAGAGTCCCCAGCTACCTAAAAAAAAAAAACCCTGGGAGGTCCTCAAGGAAGGATATTCCGGAGCACCGTGGAGCCAAAGGAAGCCTTACTCCTGGATATCATATCCAATTTATAATGAGAAATGAATGTATGAGAAGAGGACCAAGTAGCTGCTGAACATATATCATCCAGAGGAACTCTGGACCAAAACACTGCAGAAGTAGCTATGGAACGAGTTGAATGGGCATGGACTCCGGAAGGAGCAGGTTTCCCTGAGGCTAAAATAAGCATGGATGATGCACTGCGAAATCCAGTTTGCTAAAGTAACTTTGGTAATAGCCTTACCTAAGGATGGTTTGGCAAAGGACACAAACAATTGATCAGACCTGCGAGTAGCCTTCGTCCTGTGCAAGTAAATGGGCAGTTGTCTATGTACGTCCAATTTGTCAACAAGAAATTAAGTGTCTTTCACTTCCTAAGGACTCTGCAACCAAAAAAATTTTTTACGTCCAATTTGTGTAATTTATATTCTCCTTTGTTCTGGAAGTTGGGAAAAACACTGGTAAATTAATCGACTGATTAATATTTGATTCAGAGGCCACTTTGGGCAGAAAGGAGGGGTTAGTCCTGAGAGACACTCTATCCTTATGAAAAATTAGATAAGGGGGTCTCATGCAAAGTGCTTGACGTTCTGAAACCCTCCTGGCAGACGTAATAGCGATCAGAAAGGCTGTTTTCCAGGATAAAAATTTTAATTGAACCGAGGCAGCCGGTTCGAAGGGCGGACTCGTTAATGCCTGCAGAACCAAGGTCAGATCCCATGGTGGAACTGCAGTCTTAACTGGCGGCTTCAATAGAAAAATTCCTTTCAAAAACATTTTGCATATCTTTGCGGAAGCTAACAATCCCAGCTCATCTCCTATGTGAAAATGAGAGATGGCTGCCAACTGTACTTTAACTGTAGATGCACTGGCTCCTTGATGAAAAATCTGTGACAAGAATTCAAGAACAGTCGTGATAGGGATGGTAAAAGGATCCAAGCCCTTGTCTCTAGCCCAGATGGAAAAACGCTCCCACTTACTACTGTAAATTTTTCTGGTAGTAGGTTTGTGCGCTGCTACCAGAATGGCTTTCACTGGTGAGGAGATACCGGGAGTCCTTGCCATTAGTGGAACTGGATCAACCAAGCCACGAGCTTGAGGTTTTCCAGTTTTGGGGGTTGCAATCCCGCAGGATGCAAAATCAGATCTGGGATGGGATCCAAGATCCAAGGAGGAACTACACTGTGAGACCGCAGATAAGGGAACCAGATCTGGCGAGGCCAGAATGGGGCTATGAGGATAAACTTGCTCCCCAACCGACGTGCTTTCTGTAGGAATTTCGTCATGAGAGGAAGAGGGGGGTAAGCATAGAGGAGACCGGGTGGCCAAGTGTGAACCAGAGTGTCTCTGGGGCTCTCCCCTGGTGGGGGAATTTGAGCAAAAAACTCGCTACACTGTTTGACGGAGAAGCAAAAAGATCGCAGCAAGGTCGACCCCATTTGAGGAAAATCTGTTTCGCTACTGATGGGTTCAGAGACCACTCGTAAGGTGTGAGGATCAAGCGACTCAGCTTGTCCGCACGAACGTTGGACCATCCCAGAATGTGCGTTGCTATCAGAAAATGGTTGGTGGATATCGCCCATTCCCAAACTCTCATGGCCTCCCGACAAAGGGGATAAGATGTGGTCCCTGCCTGTTTGTTTATGTACCAGACTACCGCCATGTTGTCTGTCTGTATTGCAATAGTCCCCAGGGGAAGAAGGTCGTGAAGAGCTTGCAACACTAGAAGCACCAGCCTCATCTCCAGGACATTGATATGCAGAGCGGTCTCTAAGGGAGCCCACGTGCCTTGGACGGTTCTGCCCATAGAATGCCCCCCCACCCGAGGGGAGAAGCATCCGAGGTCAACGTGGCTTGGGGCTGAGGCATCACAAAGGGTCTCCCTTCCCGCAGCTCCCGTGAGTGAAGCCACCAGAGGAGGGAGTGCCTGCAAACCTTGATCAAGGGGATAGGTGTGTCTAAGGGGTGTAGCAACAGAGACCAATGGACTTGAAGGGTCCATTGAAGAATTCTCATTCGCAGACGTGCGTGCAGGGAAAGACTGATTGCTGCCGCCATAGAGACTAGCGCTCTCAGGACTAATTCTGCTGATGGAGCTGGGGACTGAAGAAGTGCCATAACATGACGTGACAAACTGCTCAATCTGTCTGATGTTAAAAGGGCCTGAGAGAGGCGAGTATCTATTTTGGCCCCTATGAATTCCAGAACCTGTACAGGATGAAGGAAGGATTTTTGGAAGTTTATTGAAATGTCCAGACACTGAGCAAGAGTGAGAGAATAGTCTCTGGCAGAACAAAGCTGATGCCTGTTGGAGGCAGTGAGGAGCCAGTCGTCCAGGTACGGAAAGACCTGAATGCCCTGGAGTCTTAGGTGGGCTGCAACAACTGCCATGACCTTGGTGAACACCCTGGGGGCTGTGGTGAGTCCGAACGGAAGAACCCTGAACTGATAATGACTGGCTCCCAGCCGAAAGCGGAGAAACATCCTGGATCGTCTGTCCATAAGAATATGGTAGTACGCATCCTTGACGTCTATGGAGCACATCCAGTCTTCTCCGGAAGAAGGGAGAGAATTGATTGCAGAGTGACCATCCGGAACTTTTCTTTGGGAATGAACAGGTTCAGGGAAGAAAGGTCTAGAATCGGTCTTATGTCCCCCGTCTTTTTTGGCACTAAAAAGAACTTGGAGTAATTGCCCAATCCGAACTGGTCTGGGGGGAACGTGCTGGATGGCTCTTTTTTCTAGCAGCTTCGAAACCTCCGAAGCTGCCGCCTCCCTTTGATCGGGTGGGACATCGAGGAGGCACTTCATAGGAGGGGGAAGACTTAGGGAATGGTGTAACCTCTGGATATGATTCGGGGCACCCACCGATCCGTCGTAATGGACTCCCAATTTTGGAGGTGCTCCGACAGACGCCTCCCGACTGCCTCCAGAGAGGGACAGTCGGGGTAAGCCCTCAGGGCTGTTGCGCGGTCCTGTCTGAGAACGGTTCTCTAGACCCGAAATTACGCGGCCCCCCCTCTGCCTCTAGGCTGGCATCCACCTTGTCCTCCTCTGCCTCTGAAGGACGAGGGGTCCGAAGCTGGACGGGACTGCTGAGACTTCCGGAACCACATCTTCTTTTGTCCCCTCTGATTCCTAGAGAAGGATCGTTGGGGATTAGAGAAGGGCAGACAGCATCTTCCCGTCCTTCTCGCTTTGGACTAGCGTCTCACGGACGGTCTTGACAAAGAGCGAAGAACCGTCAAAGGGCGCGTTCGTGAAGGACGCCTTGAAGGGTTCCGCAAAATCACAAAGGCAGAGCCAGGCGTGACGCCACAAGGCGACCCCTGCTCCGCTAGCTCTAGCCGCTCCCTCCATGGCATGGGAGAGTAGCCGCATAGACGTGTTAGAAATAGATTTCAGAGTGGCCATGCGAGTCGAGAAAGTCCTCTTATCCTCGGCCATCATGGACTCCAGGGGAACCCCAGCGTATTCCTTTATTAAGTCTCGCTGGAGTCTGATGACGTGCGCCATGTAGTTCAGCGCCCTTATAGAAAAGGTGGCTGAAGCAAACATCCGCTTTCCAATGCAGTCCAACGTCCGAGATTCCTTATCCGGAAGATGGACCGAGGAACTCTCCTGTACAAGTTCCTTCTTCGTGGCGGCCGCCACCAACATGGCATCTAACTGGTGAACCCTTAGACCAAGCCTGCCTATCCAAGGGAGGGCTAAGAATTTTATCTGGCCTTCTTGGAATTGGCTCCACGGTGTCCTGTTCCTTCCACGCCCTGGTAGTAATTAAGTCTACCAGGGGATCAGCCGGGGGGGGGGGGGACACCCAGGAGGTAGATGGGCCTGCATCAAACTCCTCCAGAAACACAGACTCATCGGAGGAAGGTTTTTGGGCAGACCACCCTCCTCTAATTCGCAACATTTCCATGATGTCTCCAAAGGAGACATCCCTCAGGGGGTGATCTTGGGGAACCTTCCCCTTCATCCAAATCTGTGTCTTCCGTGAGGGACTCAGGGGAGTCCACGTGCCTCCTTTTGCACTTCTGTTTGTGAGGGACCTCCTCGATGGGGTTATCCGAGGAGGGCTCGCCCACGGGGTCCTGTTCCTCTAAAGGAACTAACTGGAGTGTTGGCACAGGCTGTCCCAGTGGCCGGATGATGGAGGATAGACACAAATGCGTAGGGGGGGGGCAGGAGGATCCATCGCCCGGACCGGGGATCTGGAAGATCTTGACAGAACCCTCTCCACTACCTCAAATGCCAAAGGCGAACCGCTTTCCCCAGGCTCCGAAAGCAGCCCCCTCGGCTCTGAGGTAGGGATCGGCATCAGAGCCGAACCGGTCAGACCCAAGAGGGAAGTGTGTTCCAACCTGAATGGAGCTGAAGACACACCTACCCCCACGGATCCGACGCTTGGCTCTCGGCCCCGAGAGCCAGGATCCGACAAGCTCGAGGGTAAAGTCGGCGAAGTAACCGGTACTGTCGGCGCCAACTCCCCGGTTCCGAAATGGCCCGGATGCGACTACTCTGAAACCCCAAACCGGGTCAGAGAAGGAGCTATCGGGGCAAAGAAGGGGGCTGCTCTCCCCCCCGGATGGGGGAGGAGGCAGGAGCACCCCCATCTGCATTTGAGTCTGCAAAAATCGACGCATCATCCGATCCATGTCCGCGTCGGTCAGGCTCCTTGTTGATCTAGAAGAGGTCATCAAGGCGGGCCGGGAGGGCCGCCTCGAAGACCTCGAGGGAGACCGATACTCCTCCGGCGAGAAACAAGGCGAACTGAGCCAAGAGGGAGAGGATCTCATGGAGGGACTCGCAACTTTAGATGGCGGGGCTGAGGGATGAGTCTCAGCTCACCTCTTGTGACTCTTGTGCTTTTCTTTGTGCCTCTTCTCTCTAGAGGAGGAAGAACAGTCCCCCTGACCCTGAGAATCTGAGGGAGGTTGAGTCCTAGACAGGGTAGGGGGGTCCAAAGGCCCGGGGGCCGCAGTTGCAGCCTGTGCCTTAGAGGGAGAGGAGGAAGAAGAATCCTACGGTAATAATCCCGCCAGGATTAACTTGTTCATCCTATGCCTGGTGGCCTGGGGGTTAAATGCTGCACAAATTTGGCAGCTGGTGGACAAATGGGCCACCCTCAGACAAAGAACGCACCGAGTTTGGCCATCAGCTGGGGAAAGATTATGGCCACACTCAGTGCACTTAGAGAATATGGCTTTGGGCCCTTCAGCCATAATACACAACACACACACACACTAAGGGGGAGGGAAATAAAAATTAAGGCAAAAATTACCACAAAAAATTTAAACTAATAATAATATACGACGACTAGGGCGCTAATAAACACACACACACAACAAAAAATATCTGAATCTGACTTTTTAAGGTTTGATGAACCAGAAAGTTCTCGCCCACGCCTAGGAGCTCTTCACTTGAAGCTTCTCTCAGCCGTGGCAAATGAGATCTGGGGAAAGGGAGTATGTAGCAGGGGATTATGGGTAAGGGGAGGAGCTAGGAGCTCGGATCTTTTAGCTAGTAAAGCTGCCGGCTCGGATCCGAGATCGGATCAGATACCCACAGGTTGCAGAACAAATGAAGTAACTAATTCAGATTGTATAGGTGGCAGTACACTACACACCGAAAGTGTGATGACAGACTTAGGGACAGAGGTGGACAGTGGTCACACCTCTGATAACCACATCGCCACAACAGTCAGGAAATCCTTCTATGTGGTACACCTCATCACTAAGGGCTTTTCATCCAGAAAAAAGGAGGTCATTGTCCCACTGTGCTCATCCCTCATTACACTCATTATAGAGTACAACGCCCCGTTTGGTATGTACCTCAAGACATCTCCAACAGCTGGAAAGGCAGCAGAAATACCTCACTAAAAGAATCACAGGCCTAAAGCAGATGCCCTATGCTGACCATCTAAAAAAACGGTAACTATACTCTGTGGCATATCATTTACTCAGAGGCAATCTCTGCTTAACATACAAGGCCCTGTCAAACTCTGAGCTGATGGATATGCTCCACTTAAAGAAATCCCAATCCCTCAGAGCCACATGCACCAGGGATCTAAACCTTGTCATCAGAATGAACGTAACATGCTGGAGGGACAGGTTCCAGACCCAGAGACTCCCCATACTCTGGAATAGATTGCCCATACATGTCAAGCAGAGCGCCTCTACTTGGCCCTCTTCAAGAGGAACCTTGACGATTGGATGGGAGATTGGAAATTCACCCCGGGGATCCCGTCAATCATCCTGTTAGACAGGGGTCCAGGGAAGTAAATATTGTGGGAAGAAATAGCCGGGGAATTGTTTGGCTAGGCTTGTATAGGCCCTAGGGCCGATAGCCTAGTACCAACCTATGAACCTATGAAAAGGACTTAAATAATGGTTTAAAGTGACAGTAACCACACCCTACTACATATATATATATATATATATATATATATATATATCAATGCATAACATAGAAACTAAACATTAATGATATGTAAACAAAAAACCCTATATAACAAAAAATATTCACAATATGAGACCATGAGTCAATAACTACAGCATGTAGAAAAATATAACACATATGCATGTAAAAATAAGTGCATATGCATATGAATATACACAAATATGCATGTAACTGCCATAAGTTATCAGACATCATCACATTCTACCAATATTCATTAAGGTCTGGTTTACACATACCTTACAAATTTATTATCCAAAGCCTTTCTTTGCAATCCAATAATTTATGTTTAGTCGGTTTGGATAAATTATTCGGTCACAAGATCCAAACCAACAAAAATAAAGTGGGCAGCTGCATGTTCAACAATATGTTTATACTATGCACTCCTATTTCATTTGCAGTTAATATCGCTAAGATATGTAACTGTCCTATGTTTAAAGGGACCACATTTATTTAAAGGGACCACATTTATGCCCGGCATAGAAAGCACCACACTGGCAAACTGCCATGTAAACAATCCAATCAGTATCACATGTAATAAAATATTTAATGATTTATACTCATGCAAATATGTGTGTGTATGTATAGATACACACACATATATATATATATATATATACATATATATATATATATATATATATATATATATATATACACATATGTATGTGTGTGTGTGTATGTATAGATATACACACACACACACACACACATATATATATATATATATATATATATATATATATATATATATAGATATACACACATAATTTGCAAAGAACTCCCACTCCAAAAACTGAGGGCTGGAAGAAGGGACCCTCAAGGCAGAGAAGGAAGGTGGGAAGGTATCAGAAACCCACCAGGGGATCCCCTCAAAACTCCACTGATACTGGAGAAGCAGCAGCACGTCTGCTGTGCTTAATACCAGAGACCATTACCAAATAACTGGGTTAAATCCAAAGACGTAAACCCACCAAGGTAAAAGGAACCAGAGGACAATGAAAAAAAAAGAAAAATTATGACCACAAGTCGTCGTCCATTAGTACAGGGCTACCAAAAAGGATGCTACTTCCAGAACTTAAGTCCATAAAACAATGCATAGGGAATATACAAACGAAGGATCAACTCACTATGGTAAAGATGTATACATCTATATATAATGGAGACGCTCTTTTGATCCAAGCACTTGCAGCAGCTACATCAGTAGTCGAGTGACAAGAGATCGAAACATTCTTTTAACACGTAACAAGTATCCGAAGGCAAAAGATAATGTAGATGTCAATACAATGGGAAAAAAGGTTTCTTTGGTGACTCCTAGTCAGTCACTCCTGGAAGGAAAGCTGACATACAGTAGTTCAGCTTCCCTAAACTCATGCAGGCATTTCTTGACAACCAAACCTGGCAATGTACGTCTAGACTGTAAAGGTCTCTCTCTCTTTCTGTGTTGTTTTTTTTTTTTTTTTTTTCTCAGGCAGTGAAAAATTAAGGAAAGAAATGGACTGGTGGAAGGAAAATTCAGACACCCTCGGAAAGAAATGTGGGTTGACCTTGAGGGATACCATGCAGCTACCTTTCTTTTCATTTTCCAATAATGGTGTGATGTCAGCAATGCATGATATTACTGGTAACATGCACTTAGTAACAAAGGATGCAAAACAACCATAAACACTATGGTAAAGCTCTAATTTTATAAAAACCTTTTTCACTACTTACAACACAGTAAAAGAACTGTAACTTTATGCTGTACTCATATGTACAGATATTACATGCTGTGACTCAGGTTATGGAAATTATGATAACTTTTATATTTTGTTCAATAAGTCTGCTAAGGAACTTGTCAACATGCTGAGTACATCTTCATTTTAAGCTTATAAAAGAACTGTATTTGTATGCTGTACACATGCACAGATGTGACTTAGGTTATGAAATGTATTATATATTTTTTTCATATTCTGGTGAATACCTGTGCTAGGGAAAGTACAGTTGTGTATACTTACCATAAATGTAGATGTTCGAGTGTATTCACTGTTGCAGACATTACATTTGGGTAATCTGCTGGCAGGTTGCCCTCAGTCAGCCTGATTAACAAAGTCTTGGGTCCTGTGTCAGTTGCTGTCCCTTCCTCCATGACGTCAGGAGTATAAAACATGCATCCGACGCCATTACATCAGTTTTTCTTGACCTAGATGTCAGGTGCCCCCTAATGGGGAGCCAATAAAATTAAAAAACACAAAACTATAACTCCAACCAAAAGCAAATACACCAAAAAAGCTTTTAAGCATAGTAAAAGAAAGTAGAGGTATAGCTAGAGAAATGTAGGGGGCTGGAGGGAGGGAAACCAGGACTACAACAGTGAATACACTCAAACATCTACATTTATGGTAAGTATACACAACTGTAGTATGTTCTTCATGTTTCACTGTTGCAATCATTACATTTGGGTAGATTCCCAAAGCTATGGTTGGGAGGCAGAGTTTATGCAGCATTAGGGCCAGCTATAAGGCCCTGTAAGACAGCAATGGCAAAACCAGCTCTGGATTTAGAGAAAATTGGTAAATAATAATGCTTGGTGAAAGTATGTACAAAACTCCAGGTAGCAGCTTCTAGAATATCCCTGGTAGGAACACCTCTGAGAAAGGCTGCAGAAGTAGATGCAGCCCTGGTGGACTGAGATCTGATCCCCTGGGGGATAGGTTTTCCATGGTGCTTATAGCAGAAATTAATGCAATGGTTTATCCATTTAGAAATGGTTTGTTTTGAAATAGCCTTCCCCTCTGCCCCTGCAGCAAATGCTACCAGCAATTGGTCAGATTTTCTTCGAGAGTTAGCCCTGTCCAAGTAGAATCTAAGTTGTCTGTGCACATCCAAGGAATGCAGAATCCGTTCCCCTTTGTTCTGTGCATTGGGAAAGAAGGTTGGAAAATGAATGGACTGATTAAGAGCCACACTGGAAACAACCTTGGGCATGAAGGATGGATTGGTCCTCAGAGATACCCTGCCCGCATGAAAGATGATAAAAGGCTCCACTGCCATAAGGGCCTGTAATTCAGATATCCTTCTAGCTGAAGTGACTGCTAAAAGGAAGGCTATTTTCCAAGAAAGAAATTAAATCTGCAGTAGCAGCTGGCTCAAAAGGAGGTAAAGGGATCTTCTCCAAAACAAAGTTTAGGTCGCAGGCAGGGGTAGGAGCTTTCCTGGGTGGTCTCAAGTTCTTTGTCCCTCTGAGATACTGTTTGAGCAGAGGATGAGAGAAGAGGGGTGGTTCTGTGTTATAGTGAGCAGAAATAGCTGAAGCATGGATTTTATTAGAGGAAAAAGACAGGCCCTTGTGAAGCATCTCAGTTAAGTATTGCAAAATCTGAGGTAAATTGGGCGCTACTGTGCTCATCCCTAAAGATTGGTTCCAGGCACAGAATCTTTTTCATTTATCAGCATAAGATTGTCTAGTACTAGGCCTTCTCGCCTCCAAGATGATATCCATCACAGGTTTGCTGAGGGATGATAAAGGTGAATTTAAGTGATTAGCCAGGCGGCAAGGTTCAATGTTGGAAGATGAGGGTGCAGAATTTGGTTCTCCTGCTGAGACAGCAAAGAAGGGGTCTGATGCAGGTGCCATGGAGATATTTGTGACACACTACGCAGGAGTGGGTACCAGTGTTGGCGTGGCCAGTCTAGAGCAATCAAAATCATTCCTGGTTTGTCCTGTTTGACTTTTAGCAGAACTTTGGAGAGCAGAGGCAGAGGGGGAAAGGCGTAGACTGATAGGCTTTTCCAAGTGAAGGACAGAGCATCCACTTTCTAGGCTTCTTTGTGGGGAGTCCTTGTGCAAAACTTGTCCAATTGGTAGTTCTGAGGAGAGGCAAATAGATCTATGTCTGGGCTCCCCCATTTGCTTGTCAACATGTTGAAAATCCGTGGTTCCAATTTCCACTCGTGTGGGTCCATGAGATTTCTGCTTAGGCCATCTGCCAGTGTATTCAATTTTCCTGGCAGGAACTGAGCTTGTAGGTGCACTTGGTAGCTCAAGGCTGTATTCCCCAATGCCATGGCTAGTCTGCAGAGAAAGTAAGAATGTGTACCCCCCCCTGCTTGTTTAAGTACCACATAACCGTGGTGTTGTCCATCTTTACCATTAGTTGTCCTGGAAGAATGTGGCCCTTGAAGGCTGTCAGAGCATTCTGTACAGCTAACATTTCTTTTTGATTGATATGTAGGTGCATTTGATTTGGGTTCCATTTGCCATGAATGCACTTCCTTGCTAGGTGGGATAAGGGGAGGCCTCGAGCCGGTAAATAGCTCTCGAGCTTTAGTAAAAGGCCGAGTCGGAGCCGAGAATCGGCTCCGAACCCATCCAGCAAGAATGAAGACAAGATAGACAACTTAACATTCCTTTTTACAACCGCCAGATGATTTAGAAGTATGCCCTGGTTTTCTGCCTGAATTAGACAATCGTCCAGGTATGGATATATTTGAATATTTCTTTGCCTGAAAAATGCAATAACTGGAGTCAGGCACTTTGTGAATACCCTGGGGGCAGTACACAAGCCAAACAGCAGTGCAGAGAACTGATAATGCAAGTAGCCTGCCTTGAAGCGTAGGTATCTTCTGCAAGATTCCCTGACTGGGATGTGCAGGTATGCTTCTTTTAAATCTAAAGTTGCCAACCAGGCATCTTTGCCTAGCATAGGAAATAACTGGTGAAGAGTCAGCATCTTGAATTTTGGAATGTCCAGAAAGATGTTTAGAGTAGACAGGTCCAGAATTGGACGCCATGATTTGTCTTTTCTGGGTACCAGAAAGAGCCTGGAATAGAAACCTTGTCCCTTTTCCTCTTCTGGTACTGGTTGAATAGCCCTCATATTTAAGAGGGAAAGTACTTGTTTTTGAGCCTCTGCCCACTGATTTGGGGGCAGGTCTGGCCACCCATTTGGTGTTGGCAACATGTGGAAATGAAATCTGTATCCCTGGGACACTATATTTAAAACCCATTTGTCCTGGGTTATGAGTTCCCAGTTTTTTGCATGAAGAGGAATCTTTCCCCCCAAAGTGGCATCTAAAAGATAAGTGCTTGGTAATTTCAAAAGTAAGTCATTGAAACTGTCTACCATAGGGGGGTATCTTGCTATTTCCAGATTTGGAAGTGGAGGCTCCCCATTGCTTAGTTCTGAGAGTCCCCTGGGACTGAAACCTGGTGCTTTTGGAGTGTCTGGGTTTGGCTTGAGAGGATCTGGAAGGAGCTGGAAAAGACCAATTCTTAGTAGGCCAGTGCCTACTAAACCTTGTAAGAAATCTTCAACAGTTTGCATAGATTTAGCTTTATCTTCCATCTTTTTAAGAACTTCTTCAGCCTTATTACCAAAACAGACGGTTCTGATTTAAAGGAGCATCCAACAATTTTGCTTTATCATGATCAGGCAAAGATTGCTCCTTAAGCCAAGCATGCCTTCTAAGCACAGACCCAGTAACAGCAGCCTTGCAGGAGGCCTCTAAAGAATCAAAACCACATTGCAAAGTATGTTTTCCAACTTGTTCAGCAGAATGCAATAAATCCTGTAAATATGTATTTTCCACGCAGTCAGGAAACAACATCATTTTCTGTTTAAGCAGTCCAATAATATTTAACATATGAAACTGGCAGTTTGAAGCCCTGATTGCCAAGGTTGCAGAATTATAAACCTTCTTACCCCATCTATCCAGGGCCCTGGAGTCTCTATCAGAAGGGGTAGGATTTTTTGCAGTAGAAGCCTTAATGCCCTTGACCCCTAAGAAATGGTTTCTGGATCTGCAAAAGGATTTTTGAAAAGGAACTTGTGGAAGTCAGGAACCCTGTAGTATCTGTCAGGTTTACTAGAAGCCAAAGGCAGGGAATCAGGGGCCATACTGGATTCCGAAAACACATCAACAATGTCTAGTACAGGAGGTATAGCCAAGGGCCTATGCTGAGGTAGAAGAAGGAAATCCCTAAGCCTCTTTTTTCAAATCATAAAATTCCTGACTTTTCTAGTGGAAATGCTCCCTTAAGGCATACAAATTTTCCCCAAAAGAAAAATCCTCAGGAGGGGAAGCAGAGTGAATGGAATCCTCTGCATCAGAATCCTCATAAGTAGGTATGGACAAATCCAGGTCATTAGAAGAATAAGAAGAAACAGAAACCTGACCAGAAGATTCATAATCAAGCTCAGCCCTAGGCCTCTTAGAGGGGGGGGTTGACCACCCTTGATTAGAGTAATTAGATCTTCAGCCATTTTGATCATTTGTTTTTTAGGCATGGGGCCTGAACATGTGGCCTGGACGTCGGTTTTTTACACATAGATCGAGATTTAGGCCTTAGTATAGAAGGCTGGAGTCGATTTCATATGCAAGTCTGTAGGCCTAAATACACCCTCAGAAGCCAGTGCCTGCACAGCGGCTCCGGACTCATCAAAGGTAGAGACATCCGCGGGTTCCATAGATGAAGCCTCTCGCGGCATACCGGACTCCGAATGGGTCTCAGTAGAGGCCTGCAAATCAGAAGTAGTGGGTATCAGGGGCTGCGAAAGCACTTCACTGAGTACAGGCGGCTGGCTTAGGAGACGCGTCTTCGGCAGTTTTGGACCTCGGCAGCCTGTCTCTGTCTATCTTTGCATTATTTCAGAATCCCGGTAGTTGGATGGCTAACTGACATTTCTGGATAATTAAGTCGAGAACTGAAATATTTAGAGGCAAAAATGTACAGACGACGGATAGCGCGCTGATTAAATAAAGCACAACACCGACAGCAAGGTACGTCGTGGTCAGGGCGTAGGCAAGTAATACAGTACGAATGAAAATCTTTGTGAGGTATTTGCTTTCCACAAGTAATGCAATTATTAACTTTTACTGACATCAGTAAGGAGCAAGAAAAAGTTTCCCCAATGGGGTACTTAGCTTTAAGTTGAAGACTTTGGTTCTGAAACTCGAAAACGAAAATTTCAAGAGTTGGCCGACCGGCACTTGCGAACGGCTTCGGGCACCGCATGGCAAGAAAGACTGATGTAACGGCATCGGATGCATGTTTTATACCTCTGATGACCTCACGTCATGGAAGAGGGGACAGCAACCGACGCAGGACCCAAGACTTTGTTAATCAGGCAGACTGAGGGCAACCTGCCAGCAGATTACCCAAATGTAAGGACTGCAACAGTGAAACACAAAGAACATCATGTCTACATGCTGGGTAAGATCTACTTTTTGAAGACAGTATTAGTTGCAAGATGGTAAAAGAACTATGTCTGTGCTCTGTACACATGTACATTAATCACAATTTATGACTTAGGCTATGAAAATTATGATATAGTTTCATATTTTGGTAAATAACTTTGCTATGGAACATATCAACATGCTAATAAGACCTCGTTTTGAAGACTGTATTAATACTTATGAAATGGTAAAAGTACTGTATCTCTATGCCGTAAACAGGTACGGTTATCAGTGTGTTTATGACTCAGGTTATGAAAATTATGATTTTTTTTCATATTCTGGTAAATAACTTTGCTATGGAACATGTCAACATGTTAAGTAAGATGTCATTTTGAACAGAGTATTAGTACTTCCAACATGGTAAAAGAAAGTACAGTTGTGTACACTTACCATAAATATAGATGTCGGAGTGTATTCACTGTTGCAGTCCTAACAAATGGGTTATCCGACTCCCAGTAGCCCTAAGTCGCCCAGAATACCAAAGGTAAGTAAAAATGCCATTGGCTGCCATTGGTTGTAAAGGACATCAGAGCGTCCAAAACAAAAGGAGGCAGCCAATGTCACTTCCTCAGTCTTTCTTGCCATAACAGTCAGGAACCCCCAGAAAATAAGGCTTAAACCAAAAACCAATTTGATAAATAACAAATTAAGCCTGTACCTCTGGAAAAGAGAATAGGAGAGGACCACAAAAAGGGGGAAGGAGGGAGGGAAACCAGGACTGCAACAGTGAATACACTCGAACATCTACATTTATGGTAAGTGTACACAACTGTACTATGTTCATCATGTTTCACTGTTGTAGTCCTAACAAATGGGTTGATTACCAAAGCCCAGAGAAAAAAGGGGGGGGGGAGGAACCAACAGCATCAAGGGTTGGAGATAGTGCCCTGCAACACCACAGTGGCAAACCCTGCCCTGGCTCTGGAAAACAGAGGCAAATTATAATGCTTTGTGAAAGTGTGAACAGAAGACCATGTGACAGCCTCCAAAATGTCTTTAGTAAGGACACCCCTTAGAAAGGCTGCAGAAGTGGACGCCGCTCTAGTAGAGTCGGTTCTAACCTCTTGAGGCAGAGCGTTGCCATGAAAGGAGTAACAAAAAGTAATGCAATGTGCAATCCATTTAGAAATGGTCTGCTTAGAAATAGCCTTGCCCTGGGCTCCAGGGGCAAAACTGACCAATAACTGTGCTGATTTCCAAAGGTCTTTAGTCAAGTCCAGGTAAAACCTGAGCTGTCTGTGCACATCAAGAGAATGTAGGATCCTTTCACCTCTATTGCAAGGATTAAGAAAGAAGGTAGGAAGATGTATAGACTGATTAAGAGTCAGGCTGGAAACCACCTTAGGCATAAAGGAGGGATTAGTTCTCAGAGAGACTCTATCTGCATTGAAAATAAGAAAAGGCTCCACGGCCATCAAAGCTTGCAGCTCCGAAACCCTCCTTGCTGAAGTTATAGACAAGAGGAAGGCGGTCCTCCAAGAGAGAAACTTTAAATCTGCAGAGGCAGCTGGCTCAAAAGGAGGAAGAGAGAGTTTCTCAAGAACAAAATTAAGATCCCAGGCTACAGTAGGTGCTCTTCTGGGAGGTTTTAAATTGCAAACACCTCTGAGAAACATATTCATCAGGGGATGGGAGAAAATGGGCTGTTCAAGAAAACAATGAGCAGAAATGGCTGAAGCATGGATCCTGATGGAGGAAAAAGACTACCCTGAAGCAAACCAGCCAGGTATTCCAGGATCAGAGGAAGGGTAGGTTGAGAAGCAGACTCCCCTCTAGCCTGCATCCATTCAGAGAACCTGTCCCATTTGCCAGCATAGGACTTCCTAGTGCTAGGCCTCCTGGCCTCCCTCAGCACGTCAACCACCTGTTGGGAAAGGGAGGAAGAAAGTGAAGGAGTCATACAATGAGCCATGCTGCCAAATGGAGAGATTGAAGATGAGGATGTAGAATGTTTCCCCTTTCCTGAATCAAAAGATCTGGCTTCAGAGGAAGATGGGAGAGACTGAGAATCGGTGGATACCAATACTGTCTGGGCCAGTCTGGAGCTATGAGAATAGTCCGACGCTCATCCCTGATCTTCACTAATACTCTGGGAAGAGGAAGAGGAGGGAAGGTGTACACTGACAGCAACGTCCAAGGGAAGGACAGAGCATCCACTTTCCAGGCTCTGCTGTCTGGTGCAAAAGACAGGTAGTAGATGGTTGTCTGGGGAAGTGAAAAGATCCACCTGAGGCATGCCCCAACGTTGAATGATGCTGTAAAAGACTGCTCTGTTCAGCTGCCACTCGTGAGGATCCAGGGTTTGGAGGAATGTCCGGGAATCCCTTGGGAGCTGGAAAGGCACGGAAAGAAAACTTGTGCCCTAGGGACACCGTTCTGAGCACCCATTTGTCATCTGTGATAGTGGCCCAGACATCTGCAAAAAGAGCCAACCTTCCCCCTAAAGGACTCTCCCAGCAAGCAAGAACAGGCAGAAGTTGTAAAAAGTCACTGACAGTATTTTGGTTGAGATGCAGGCTTGGAGCTTTCCCCTTTAGAAGTGGAAGCCTGCCAATGCCTAGACCTTTGAGGGGAAGCCCCCTGCCCCCTAGAAGATTTGTATCCTCTAGTCCTGGAACAGTTCTGTCTGCTGGTATCAGGAAAGGTCCAACTCTTGGAAGGGTAATTCTTGCTAAAACGAGGGGGCTGAACTTGCAGAAAATCCTTAACAGTTTGCATGGACTTGGCCTTATCCTCCATCTTCTTCAGTACCTCCTCTGCTTTGCTGCCAAAAAGACTGTTTTTATGCAAAGGTACATCCAAAAGCTTAGCCTTGACAGGTTCTGGAAGAGGCTGTTCTCTGAGCCAAGCATACCTTCTAATAACAGATCCAGTAGCCGCAGCCCTGCTGGAAGCCTCAAGGATGTCAAAACCACAATGCAAAAAATGCTTATTGACCAGACTGGCAGAATTCAGTAAATCCTGCATGTCTTCTCTCTGCCAAAAGAGGTACACTTGCTATCCTAGACTTAATAGCCTCCAAGGTGTGCTGCTGGTACTTCAGCATATGAAATAGACAATTGGTAGCCCTAATAGCTAGGATGGCAGAGATATAAACCTTCTTGTCCCACCTAGCTAGGTTCCTAGACTCCCTGTCAGAGGGAACAGGATTCCTGGTTACAGTGGCCTTAACTCCTTTAGGGCCCTGAGAAATAGCCTCTGGATCCATCAACGGATTCCTGAAAAGAAACAGATGAAAATCACGGACTCTGTAGTACCTAACAGCACAAACTCTACGCCTCGCAAGTACGGTATGCCTGGCCAAACCAATATAGAAGAAAACACTAGAGGCCAGCATGTGCAGCTTAAAAAACTTTAATACGTAAAAATAAAACTAAGGCATATAATGCCACAGAAAAAGATTTATTTCAGTTCAAACCGGTTTCGGCTAAACAGCCTTCCTCAGTGAAAAAGCAAATTACATGCTTACAACTTTTCATGAATATTTATACATACAAGCAACCAATCGGAAAATGGTACAATCCAAACCAAAAACTGGTGTTTTAATAGTTGCTTAAAACATATATTCAGAAAAACATTTTAATTATTATATGGAAGTAACTATATTGTCCCCTATACATGAATCATATAGCAAAATTAAGTACATATGTGTATATATTAAGGTACTTGAAAAAAGTAATAAATAATTACATAGCCTGTGAGTATATTATTTGGGTGAAAACATCCAATAATAAATAATAAGGTCCTAAATGCCATAATATAGTGTGTTAAACCATAAGTTCAAAATAACAAAAACAAAACTATATGGATAAATGGTATGTACAAAAAAAAATATACTAGTATGATAAAGTACAGTTTTGTACCTACCATAAATGTAGATGTCCGAACTGGATAGCATCTGCAGTCATAACAAGTGGGTTGTCCTGTCGTCAGGCAGCCCTGCAGTCGGCCGGATTCCAAAGTCCGGTCCGGATGTCGCCCGACGTCATCTCTGTTGGTCTTCGGGTATAAAAGCATCAGCCGACGCCATTTTCCTCAGTGTTTCTTGCCCCAGATGCCAGTAGCCCTCTTGCAGGCTAAAATTTGGATAGATGCCAATGTTTCCAAATAGATAGAGGTAAACACAACAATAAGCATATATGTACATATATACAAACAAATACACCATAAAAGACTCCCCCCAACAGCTAGCTATTAGGAGGGTAAACACCCTAGGAGTACCACAGAGGGGAAGGAGGAGTGACTGCAGATGCTATCCAGTTCGGACATCTACATTTATGGTAGGTACAAAACTGTACTATGTCCTTCATGGATGCATCTGCAGTCATAACAAGTGGGTAGAATACCATAGCCAACTAGGGGAGGAGGATAAAAGTAGATTATGGTGTGTTTAGGATCCCTTGCAGTACAGCAGTGGCAAACCCTGCTCGGGATCTGGAATATATTAGGCAAATTATAATGCTTGGCAAATGTATGCACGGAGGTCCAAGTAGCCGCCTCAATAATGTCTTTGGTTGCCAAGAAGGCTGTGGTAGTGGCTGTTGCTCTTGTAGAATGAGGTCTTATGTTCTGTGGAATTGGTTTTCCATGGAAGGAGTAACAGTATCGTATGCAATTTCCTATCCATTTGGAGATTGTCTGTTTGAAATAGCTTTTCCTTCCTTCCTGTTGCATAGGCTACAAAAGTTGGTCAGTCTTTCTGCTATTTTTTGTTCTGTCCAAGTAGTAGCGTGTCTATGTACATCCAAGGTATGCAGTATTCTTTCCCCTCTGTTTTGTGGGTTGGGAAAGAAGGTAGGTAGGTGGATTGCCTGGTTCAAAGATACTCTGGATACCACCTTGGGCATAAATGTAGGATTAGTCCTCATGGACACTCTATCTTGGTGGAAGATTGGGAAGGGTTGCACTGCCATTAAGGCCTGTAGTTCTGAAACCCTCCTTGCTGAAGTAATTGCCAGTAGGAAAGCAGTTTTCCATGACAGGTGTTGTAGGTCTGCTGTTGCTGCTGGTTCAAAGGGTGATAGTGTCAACTTTTCTAGCACAAAGTTTAAATCCCAAGCTGGTAATGGTGGTTTCCTTGGAGGTTTTACATTCTTGATTCCTCTGAGGAACTGCCTGAGCAAAGGGTGCGAAAACAGGTGGATCAAAGCTGTATTCTGCTGAAATAGCTGATGCATGTATCTTGATGGAGGAGTAGGACAGGCCTGAATGAAGAAGTTCGCCAGATACTCCAGAATGTTAGGCATATCTATGTTTGACACATCTTTTCCTCAAATGACAAACCTTTTCCATTTTCCAGCATAGTTCCTTCTTGTTGAAGGTCTGCGTGCTTCAAGAATAATGTCTTTAACTCTTTGAGAAAGTTCTGGATTAGCTGCTGCTATGTGATGTTCCATGCAGTCAGTTGTAGCGTTTAGGTTTGGATGTATGATGCTGTAGTTGTTCTGAGTTAACATCAAAGGCATCACCACATATTGTTCGAGACATGCTCTTCAGTAGTGGGTACCAGTGTTGTCTTGGCCAGTTTGGGGCTATCAGGATTATCCTTGGATTAGTAGTACCTTGTGTATCAAAGGAAGAGGTGGGAATGCATATGCTGTTAGGCCTTTCCAGTTGAAGGAGAGTGAGTCCACTTTCCATGCTAGTGGATGGAATGTCCTTGTGCAGAATTTTTGAGCTGGTGATTGAGAGGTGATGTAGGTCTATCTGTGGCATTCCCCATTTCTTTGAGATGGTCTTGAAGATGTCCGGGTGCAGTTTCCATTCGTGGGCATCCGTGGTTCTGCTTAATATGTCTGCTAGAGTATTGTCTTTCCCGGTACAAATATTGCCTGTAACTGAATGTTGTAGCTGAGTGCCAGGGTCCACAGCTCCAAGGTCATTCTGCATAGGGGTATGAATGAGTGCCTCCCTGTTTGTTGATGTACCACATGACTGTGGTGTTGTCTGTCCTTATCATCAACTGGCCCTCTTTGAGGAATGGTTTGAACTTTGGATTGCCAGTTTTACTGCCAGCATTTCTTTTAGATTGATGTGCAGGTGAAGTTGATCCTGTGTCCACAATCCTGCATTTGTCCAGCATGTGGGTCCCCCATCCTAGGTCTGGAAGCGTCTGTTGTGATGGTCTGGCTTGGTTGACATCTGCGAAGGTTAGGCCTGGGTTTGACTGGCATGCCTGAGCCCACCATAGGAACTCCTGTTTTAAGCATGGAATTAGTGGGATTTCTGTTTCTAGACTGTGTCTGTGTTGGGACCATAAATTCTTTAGGTACCACTGTAGTTTCCTCATATGTAGTCTGGCAAATGGGACCAAGATTATGCATGATGCCATGAAGCCCAAGGCCTGCAGAAATTTTCTTGCTGTTAACTTGTTCAGTTTTGTTAGTGCCAAGTAAAGTGGAAGTTCTTTTTGTTTTTCTGTAGTCAGGAATGCCATTTGTTGTACTGTGTCCAATTCCGCCCAAGAATGTCTTTGTTTGGGATGGTATCAGCCTTGACTTTTGTAAATTGACTGTGTATCCCAGTCCTTGTAGCAAGTAAATGACCCTTTGTAAATCTGTTGTCAGCTTGCTTTTGTTGTCCCTTGTAGCAGGCAGTCGTCCAGGTATGGGTAAATTTGAATTCTGTAGTCTGCAATGGATTACTGATGCCAGGCATTTTGTGAATACTCTGCAGTAGATAAGCCAAAGGGCAATGCTGAGAATTGATAGTGCTCTGATCCTGCAAGAAATCTGAGGTATCTTCTGCAGATTGGTCGAATGGGGCGCAGGTATGCCTCCTTGAGATCTAGAGTTACCAGCCAAGACTCCTTGCCCAGCATGAGTTGCTGTAGGGTCAGCATTTTGAATTTTGGGACAATGATGTATGTATTTAAGGTGGACAGATCGAGAATTGGTCTCCAACTTTTTCCTTTCTTGGAACTAGGAATAGTCTGGAATAGAACCCTTTCCTTGTTCTGCTGTTGGCACTCTTTCCACAGCTCTCATGTTGGCTAACTCCATTATCTGGCGTAGAGCCTCTGTTTTTTGATTTGGAGGTAGATTTGGCACTCCTGTAACCTTGATCTATGGTTTGTAAAATCCACTTGTCTTTTGTTATGTAGTGCCAGTTCTTTGAAAATAAGGTTAACTTTCCGCCTAGAGGAGCTGCTATTTGTTCCCTGGTAGGCGGAGTTAGGATTAAGTCACTGTGGTTGTGCTGATGTAGTGGCAGTGGCTGTGTCTGTGCCTCTGTTGTTACCTTGCCACTGTCGTCCTCTGTAGGCACCTCCTCTGGGTTGGTTTCTGCCTCTGGAACGTCTATTCCTGCCCCTTTGAAATTTTGTGGAGTCAGGAAAGGACCAATTTTTGGCAGGCCAGTTCCTGCTAAACCTTGGGGTTGAACCTGCAAGAAATCTTTAACAGTTTGAACAGATTTTGCCTTTTCTTCCATTTTCTTCATAACCTGCTGGGCAGGTGTACCAAACAAACTTGTCTTGTCCATAGGAGCATCTAGCAACTTGGCTTTAACATGATCCGTAAAGCTTGTTCCTTTAGCCATGCATGCCTTCTTATCACTGTGCCTGTCATGGCTGATCTAAATGAAGCCTCCAGTGCATCATAGCCACATTTTAAGGAATGGTTGCTAACCTGTTGTATGTTATTTACCATCTCTAATACATATTTCTTATCAAGAGATTCATCAGTGGTTAGTTTTTAGTTAACTGATCAAGCATAAACTCTTGGTATTGTATCATGTGAAACTGACAGTTTAAAGCTCTAGCTGAGAGAGTAGCTGAAGTGTAGACCTTTTACCCCATCTGTCTAATGACCTTGCTTGCCTTGCAGAAGGGATAGGGGTGTTAGCTGTGGTGTGACTACTGCCTTGGGACCCTGGGATATAGTTTCTGGGTCTGCAAGTGGGGCCTTGTAAAGGTGGTGATGAGTATCTGGCACCCTGTAAAATCTGTCTGGTTTGGCAGGGGCTGGGGGTAAGAAGGCAAACATCATTAAAAGCATCATCCACCACAGATAGAACAGGAGGTATAGCTAAGGGCCTGTGCTGTGGGAGGTGCAGAAAGGTTCTAAGTCTTTTTCTGGAGTCTGAAAAATCCTGTTGCTGCCATTGGAACTGTTCTCGCATGGCATGCAAGGTTTCCCAAAGGAGAATTCTTCTGGTGGGGAAGCAGCAGGAATGGATTCTTCAGCATCAGAATCTTCAAAATTGGAAGGGAGCCTCTGGCTGGTCAGTTATGTCTGATTCATCAGCAGAATCATCAGAAGACACTGGCTCAGGGGGCTCTGGCCTAGGTCTCTTCTCTGGGGGCTGAGAGGCCCTGTCTGGGTGAGATTGAGATCCTCTAATTAAAGAAATTAAATCTTCTGCCAAAGAAAGCATTTGAGAACTAGAAGAGGGCCTGGATGTGGGGGTTTAACAGGCACTGATTTAGTAGTCTTGGCTGCTTTAGCCCTGGCGAAGGCCTTAATGGACATGGCTGCTGGAGGCCTAGCAGCACCACGCTGGGGTAGAGACATCAAGGGATGGTGTCTGATAAGTCAACCACCGTAGTGGGTAAAAATTCTGAGTTTCAAGAGTTGTAGCAGGGGCCTCAGTAGTAAGAATAGGTTCAGCTGTGCTTAGATCAGTTTTGCTTTACCGGGTCTTTATCTTTTTGAAGACTGGGTAGTCGGAGGATCCGACGGCATAATGAAATCAGTACCGAAAAACTGTTCTGCAAACTCCGACCGGGTTGAAAGAGGCACAGGCGAACAGGCTGCTGGCTGGGCCTAAACAAGGCAGACAGTAAGAGTGGAAATCTTTATGAGGTATTTGTTTCCCACAGGTTAAACAATTGTTAACTTTTTCTGACATCGGCTGAGGCAAGAAAGAGTCCCCAACGGGTACTTAGCTTTAGAAGTCTTGGTAGTATTCGGTAGAAGTAATCTCTGGATCCGACCGACAGGCACTTGCGAACAGCTTCTGCTTAAGACTGAGGAAAATGGCGATGCTTTTATACCCCAACAGAGATGGCGTGACGCGTGGAGTGCGACATCAGCGGACCGGACTTTGGAATCCGGCCGACTGCAGGGCTGCCTGACGACAGGACAACCCACTTGTTATGACTGCAGATGCATCCATGAAGGACATCCAGTAATAAGAAGCCTATTGTATGCTTATTAATTAATAGTTCGATACAAAAGTATGCATAAATAGCTAGGAGTCTATCCAAATGATTTATAAATATCATCGATCTAATTTAAGTGATTCCCACTCCTAATAAAATGGTATACAACAATTGTATATTATAGAATAAGCACAAAATTACAGTATTCATATAATACCAGCTCATAGTGAACATCACGATGATACATTCAATATTGAGAAACATTGGAAAATGTTTCATATGTAGCCTAACCACATAGTCTATACAATACTAAACTACATATTATACAAGTTATTGGTATCTGTTTTATAAATCAGGCAAATTCCAATTCCACAGACTAATCGTGGTGTCAGCATTCCTATAAGATTACAAATGGTCATTAAGGCCGGGGGGGGGGGGCCCAAATGGATAATCCAATATTTCTCCTTGTGGTTCAAAATGCTATGCCACCCCTGTTGGTTGCTCCTATCTCCAGTGATTTTATCAATAATCATAAACATAAACTTTGCATTGTGATGTTTAACAGTGTGTCGATATAAAGCATTGGTCTCTTTCTTATTACGAATGTCACTTTTGTGTTCCCCCATTCTAATCCGTAATGAGCATGATGTTTGTCCAACATAGAATGCTGAGCATTGACATGTTGCCAGGTATATGACCCAACTGCTGCTACAGTTACCAAAAACTCTAAGATCATAAACTCGACTCGTATTAGTGCTCGTAAATTGTTTAAGTTTACTTACTTGATTACAAGATGTACAGTGGCCACACGGAAATGTGCCCAGCAGTTGGTCCCCAAATATAGTCATTTGTTTGTAGATGGCCCCATCACTTTCTTTATGTTTATAGTGTGAGAATAATGCTCCTAGCGTTTTTCCTCGTCTGTAAGAAAACTGACAGTTGGGACCCAGAATGTCTCTCAGATGATCATTCGCTAATAATATATTCCAATTTGCATCAAGGGTATTTCTAATAACATTGTGGTTTCTACCATAGGTAGTAACAAACCTCAATGAGGATTCTTGTTTAAATGGTTGGTTAGTTTTGTATTCAAGTAGTGTGTTCCTATCCTTTTTGTCTGAACATATACTGGCTGATGTTATGTCAAATGGATGATATCCTCTGTTCAAGAATCTTTTCTGGAGATCCACTTTGGCCTCATCAAAATCCCTTGTTGAAGAACTAATGCGTTTGATCCTACGAAATTGGGATTTTGATATGTTGCGGATGGTGTGGCACGGGTGCATGCTAGATGCGTGAAGTAGTGTATTATATTGTGGATATTTCCTATGAATTTTGGTACTCAATGTATGGTCATTATTCCTGTACACTGTAACATCCAGGAAATCAATAGTTTTGGGGTGGAATGTTACAGTGAATTGTATACCCTAGATGTTGCAATTAAGATATTCCACAAACTCCTGTAGGTATACCGCATCAGCACGCCACACCATCCAGCAATCATCAAGGTATCTACGCCATATATCCATATAATAATTAATATGCTTTTGTGAATATATGTTTTAAGCAACTATTAAAATACCAGTTTTTGGTTTGGATTGTACTGTTTTCCGATTGGTTGCTGGTATGTATAAATATTCATGAAAAGTTGTAAGCATGTAATTTGCTTTTTCACTGAGGAAGGCTGTTTAGCCAAAACCGGTTTGAACTGAAATAAATCTTTTTCTGTGGCATTATATGCCTTAGTTTTATTTTTATGTATTAAAGTTTATTAAGCTGCACATGCTGGCCTCTAGTGTTTTCTTCTATATTGGTTTGGCCGGGCATACCGTACTTGCGAGGCATAGAGTTTGTGCTGTTTGGTTTGGACCTCGCTGTTGGACTGCAGCTTTTACTCTTGGTAATAGGAGGATTCCTTCCCCTTGGACACCTTATACCACCAACCTTTGGAACTTTTGACAAATGGATTACTAACTATTGTTGTCGAGCCTTGCTTTTGGATTTTGGATTACTATTTAACAGAAGGGACTAACTGTGTGTTTACAAAACTGCGGCTAGCGTGCTGGCGGTTTTGAAACAACTTGACTGTGGCCTTAAACACCATTGCAGGTTAGTTTACAATCATTTCAAGTACTCTTGTGGTTTATGGCAACAAGATCCACGTTTATAACGAACACTTTTGGTATGTCTATGTTAAGGTACAGGCAATCTTGTTTATAATATTATAAACTGATTGTGGACTTAAAAAACGCTATCGGGGGTCCGTTTTCAGTTATTCATGTAATGAGATGTTTTTTGCAACAGGATTAGAAGCTATATGTGACAGTTTGGTACATGCTTAAAGAATAAAAAACAGGAATGCCAAGTTATTACGTTGCGATAGGGCGGCCATCTTCATTTGGGTTACCTATGCTCGTAGCCAGTTTGTTGGTCAACATCACGAAGAAATTGAAAATCTGTATACTACGGACATTTTACAAACGTGTCGGATATATGTGAATGCAAGAGGGATTATATCAGTTTTGAAATTTTGTGTGATGGACAAAACCTGTAACTCATGACGTATTTTTGAATAAAACCTAGACGGATTGTGAATGATACAACTCTGAGACTGTTCAACCTTATGATACTGTGAGTGCACCTTATCGCTCAGTTAATCCGCTGAAACCATTTGAATATACACGCATTTGTAACATGTGTGGGACATCTTATATTACATTTTGGAATATGGCAATAATAGGATTGTAATATTTAAACAATTATATTACAACTTTTTGTGTATGAATATATGATTGAGAGGTTCTCAATAACTGTGGCTCAATCCATCTTGCATTTCTGGCCAGGTGTGGGCTATTTTATAATTGGCTAACATTGATAACCGAATACATAGCACAGATCCTCCTTTTTGTGGCTGATTTAATATATTACATGTAAATTATACAGTGTCCAGGGTGCTAAGTCCAAAACAATTATTTGAAAATAGAATGTCCTGATGATACTATTAAGTAGGGAGTCTGAGTGTCATCTTATTAGGTTACCATATTTCAACTATTGGCTAAGAAACAAGTGGGCATATACAACATCAATTTTGAATAATTTGATTATCTTTTGGTAACAACACTGTGCTTAACATTATCTGGGTCTCATGTGCTATTTACAACTGAATTTTTGGAGTAGCTTGGGACTAAAATATAATAGTTACTCCCAAATTTCTCATATTCATATATTTTTTCTATGTGTAATAGGGAATTTTGTTGAAGACCATTATTTATGTTTTATCACATACTGTTTAAATGAATATTAACATATGGCCTTATTTGCTGGGTTAGTAATGATGTTTATTAATATACAGTTTAACTACTTGATAATTGTCATATGTTATATCCAGGACTGATGCAGCATTCCTTTGACTGTGTATCTTTAGATATACTAGTCAATCAGCTGTTTTGATTTAGTAGTTTGGTTGAGACCTTTTTGTTATGGTCTGTGTAACATAAAAACACATATATTGTATATTTATTTTACAACCCATCAAGTTGGTTGAATCAACCCATGGTCATTAAGACTCTAGGAGTATAACTGCCATTTCTCAGTATCATCCCCTGTGATAAAGAAAGTTATATGGTATATTAGGTCATGAGCTAGATATAGCCATATACATACTGATCTTAAACAGAATCTATTACCATCTAGACCTCTGGATTGGTACTGATATATTGGATCATCATAGGAACCCTAGTATTGTATGTAACAGAATACTATTACATAGCATCTATTGCTTTGTATGCATGTTATTGGTTTGAAGGCCTTATATCAGATATAGGATTAACATATGCTTTGCAACATATTGTTTGTGTATACATGGGGGAACTAAAAACCGGGGTACACTTCACTAGTCAAATTATTATTACAAATCATTTTTGCATTGTGTTTCATACAGACAATTGTTAATGATTTCATGTCATACTTGTTGTTCAGTATCTCATGACTCCATGCGTGTTGGCTAACTATTTTTTGGTTCTGCCCTTGGCCAAACTTTTCTCCACCAATACTAGTGTTTTTCTTGGGACCTTGGTAGCCGAGATATACCCTATTTAAATAATATCAGGCACAACTTTTTGGACATTCTAAACAGTCCACTAGAATTTAGGCCTTGATTTCTGGATCATTATTACAAATATGGATTTGGAAAACATCCTTCAAGGATTATGTGCTGATCGAGACGATACTGGGGTGTTTGGTGTGGACCACGTCTCAAGCAGTAATCCAAATAATACTAACATTAAAACATCTGATGGATGTGATTTGGCCTTTCAAAATCTTAGTAAGCGTCTTAAAAATCTTAGAGCCAATATTTGGCATTTGAGATTGTTTCGTGCATACATACATCAGGATATGGCCCCTAGAGGTCTTAGGATAAGATTGCAGCCTATGGTTGGTAGATCTGAAGAGAGACTAACCATGGAATGGGATAAAGCTTTGCAAGAGGGATCTATGATGTTTGTCAAAATCCTGGCCTCTTATTATGAAAGAATTATTGATGAAAACCTATTAGAAGTTAAAAACGGATGTGAGGAATGCAAAACGTATCAGTCACTCTCCACATATGAAAGTTCTGTGGTTAGGCTGTCCAAAGAATTGGCCTCTTATGAAAAAATAACTAAAGATAGAAAAATCAAAAAATTTAATAGGGATATCACAGACTACAAAAGGGGACGCCCATTTGACACGTATAGATCTGTCAGATTTATGGACACAAATCAAGGAGTGACCAAGGGAAGAACCAAAAAAAGACCTAGGTCTATATTGAAACACTATGACAAATCTATGACTAGTACTTCGGGGGAGGAGTCCTCCTATACTGATAGTGAGAATGTACAGTTCCAAGAATCACCAATGCGGAAAAGGTCCAATTCCACACTCCCTTTAGAAGGGGAAAAAGGCGGCGGGGTGGCCGCAAACATAAACATGGGAAGCAGAACAGACTCGGTGGAGGGATTGATAGAAACTCTATTGAGACAATAGAACATGAATATAAAATGTACACAATTTGTCTGATGTCATTTTAACTAATGAACAAGAACAACTTTTGAATAAAGGTTTGGGATTTGTACCAATTTTCTTTTGTGATGAATACAATATTGTGTCTGACGTTATGGATTTTTGTCGTAACCTTAATCTTAAAATATTTTTTTCAGACCAAACTTCCCAAATATCTCAAAGATCTAATGACTTCAAATTTCAAAAATCTCAATTTCAACCTCCCATGAACAAACATGTGTCTATTTTTCAACAATCCGTCTTAAGGGATTTACATTTTCCACAATTCGAATCTCGCATCATGGGTCAAAATATTACTACATCCGAAAGAATGGCCCTGGCTGAATTAAGAAATAACCATGATATAGCAATATTACCAGCTGATAAAGGAGGGGCGGTTGTGATCTTGAATATGAATTATTATCTTAAGGAAGGCTTGGATCAACTATAGGACACAAAATGCTATATGCATATGTCTATAGATCCCACCATTAACTTCAAAAAAGAAAATGATACATTTCTTACCCTGGCTATGGAAGAAAGTATTATTACACAAAATACAGTAAAACATCTTACGGTGATAGATCCCCAGAAACAGATTTTGTATTTGCTTCCCAAAATTCACAAATCTATTTCTAAACCACCAGGTAGACCTATAGTAGCAGGCATTGGCTCACTTACTGAACCACTTTCGGTATTTTTGACACAACAACTCCAACCACTATTGAAAAAGGTTAGGGCCAGAATACAGGACACGACACAATTCTTACAGATTATACAAGACACCCAATTGGAACCACATTGGTTTATGTGTACATTGGATGTTAAACCATTGTACACTAGCATACCTCATTGGGCAGGGTTGCAGGCTCTACAATATTGGTTAGAAAATGCCAAATTATATCCACCAGGCTTTAACACACTGATTATCTGCATGGCTGAAAATGTGCTCAATAAAAATGTGTTCTACTTTCAGGGAGAATGCTATTGGCATCTTCAAGGTACTGCCATGGGGGCATCTTTTTCCCCCATATACGCCGACCTATTCATGGCATATCTGGAAGAATATCTGATATATAATTCACTCCATAATATTTACATGGTTGAAATAGATATATGGCATAGATACCTTGATGATTGCTGGATGGTGTGGCGTGCTGATGCAGTATACTTGCAGGAGTTTGTGGAATATCTTAATAGCAACATCTGGGGTATACAATTCACTGTAACATTCCACCCCAAAACTATTGATTTCCTGGATGTTACAGTGTACAGGAATAATGACCATACATTGAGTACCATAATTCATAGGAAATATCCACAATATAATACACTACTTCACGCATCTAGCATGCACCCGTGCCACACCATCCGCAACATACCAAAATCCCAATTTCTTAGGATCAAACGCATTAGTTCTTAAACAAGGGATTTTGATGAGGCCAAAGTGGATCTCCAGAAAAGATTCTTGAACAGAGGATATCATCCATTTGACATAACATCAGCCAGTATATGGTCAGACAAAAAGGATAGGAACACACTACTTGAATACAAAACTAACCAACCATTTAAACAAGAATCCTCATTGAGGTTTGTTACTACCTATGGTAGAAACCACAATGTTATTAGAAATACCCTTGATGCAAATTGGAATATATTATTAGCGAATGATCACCTGAGAGACATTCTGGGTCCCAAATGTCAGTTTTCTTACAGACGAGGAAAAACACTAGGAGCATTATTCTCACACTATAAACATAAAGAAAGTGGTGGGGCCATCTACAAACAAATGACTATATTTGGGGACCAACTGCTGGGCACATTTCCGTGCGGCCACTGTACATCTTGTAATCAAGTAAGTAAACTTAAACAATTTACGAGCACTAACACGAGTCGAGTTTATGATCTTAGAGTTTTTGGTAATTGTAGCAGCAGTTGGGTCATATACCTGGCAACATGTCAATGCTCAGCATTCTATGTTGGACAAACATCACCCTCATTACGGGTTAGAATGGGGGAACACAAAAGTGACATTCGTAATAAGAAAGAGACCAATGCTTTATATCAACACACTGTTAAACATCACAATGCAAAGTTTATGTTTATGATTATTGATAAAATCACTGGAAATAGGAGCAACCAACAGGGGTGGCATAGCATTTTGAACCACAAGGAGAAATATTGGATTATCCATTTGGGGGCTCTCTCCCCCCCCTGGCCTTAATGACCATTTGTAATCTTATAGGAATGCTGACACCACGATTAGTCTGTGGAATTGGAATTTGCCTGTTTTATAAAACAGATACCAATAACTTGTATAATATGTAGTTTAGTATTGTATAGACTATGTGGTTAGGCTACATATGAAACATTTTCCAATGTTTCTCAATACTGAATGTATCATCGTGATGTTCACTATGAGTTGGTATTATAACATATGAATACTGTAAGTTTGTGCTTATTCTATAATATACAATTGTTGTATACCATTTTATTAGGAGTGGGAATCACTTAAATTAGATCGATGATATTTATAAATCATTTGGATGGACTCCTAGCTATTTATGCATACTTTTGTATCGTTAATAAGCATACAATAGGCTTCTTATTACTGGTTATCATACTAGTATATATTTTTTGGACATACCATTTATCCATATAGTTTTGTTTTTGTTATTTTGAACTTATGGTTTAACACACTATATTATGGCATTTAGGACCTTATTATTTATTATTGGATGTTTTCACCCAAATAATATACTCACAGGCTATGTAATTATTTATTACTTTTTTCAAGTACCTTAATATATACACATATGTACTTAATTTTGCTATATGATTCATGTATAGGGGACAATATAGTTACCTCCATATAATTAAAATGTTTTTCTGAATATATGTTTTAAGCAACTATTAAAACACCAGTTTTTGGTTTGGATTGTACCATTTTCCGATTGGTTGCTTGTATGTATAAATATTCATGAAAAGTTGTAAGCATGTAATTTGCTTTTTCACTGAGGAAGGCTGTTTAGCCGAAACTGGTTTGAACTGAAATAAATCTTTCTCTGTGGCATTATATGCCTTAGTTTTATTTTTACGTATTAAAGTTTATTAAGCTGCACATGCTGGCCTCTAGTGTTTTCTTTTTTACTCTGTAGTACCTGTCAGGTTTCCTGGTAGCCAAAGGAACCGAATTTGGAGACAAGGAATTTCCCAGAAAAACATAATCAACAACTTCAAACACGGGGAATAGCAAGAGGCTTATGCTGAGGTAAATCCAGAAACTCCCTAATCAGTTTCTTGGATTGGGGATAATCCTGACTTTCCCATTTAAAATGTTCTCTGAGGGTATTTAAAGCATCACCAAAAGAGAAATCCTCTGGAGGAGAGGCCGAAGGGATGGACTCCTCTGCATCTGAATCCTCAAAAGGAGAAAAAGCCCGAGAAAATTCCTCTTCATCAGCAGAAATGCTGGAAGAATCAGAACCTGAGCAGGACAAAACCTCAGGAGAAACATCCCTACCCCTTTAAGAAGGAGGAGGCTGAGAATCCCTAATAAGAGTAAACAAATTATTAGCCATTTTAACCATTTGGGATTGAGGGGAATGAGAAGAAGCTGGAGCCTGCCTTTTCACAGGCTTACAAATGGAAGATTTACCTGCAAACCTGAAGAACTCGGGAGGCCTGGCAGCCGCCGAAGTTGCAGCAGAGGTTGAAGGGAGACGTTTGCTGTCAAAACGCAAAGCGGAGGTCTTGGACACTGGAGTCAACTTATCGGCTCCGGCAGAAGAGGCGACCAGTGACAGGTCGGAAGGCAAAATGGAGGCCAAAGGTGTAAGGGACTCGGACTCAATCAAGGCCTGCGGTTGTACATCTGCTGAGTGCAAGGGACTGCAAAGGCATCTCACTGGCTAGCGCCTGACTGATGACCAACTTAACCTCATCCGAGGACTTAGCTTTCTGAGGCCTGTTGCGGTCCTTATCCTTATGTTTCTTTGGAACATCCGAAGCCTGAAGAACGGCAGACGCCATACCAATGAACTTAGGCCAAACTCCAAAATGCGATGACGGATAGTACGCAGATTAAAGGAGGCAAAGAGATCACACTTGGGAACGTCGTGGTCAAGGCCTAAACAGATAATGCAATAGGAATGAAAATCTCTATGGGGAATCTGCTTTCCACAGGTAAGGCAATTATTAACTTTTTCTGACATTCGTTAAGGCAAGAAAAGAGGATCCCCAACGGGGTACTTAGCTGTAGTAGACTTCAACTCTTGTAGTCGGAAACCAACAAAGGTAAACTCGTGCATGAAAAGCTTCTGCTTCGGGCTTTGCAGCAAGGAAGACTGAGGAAGTGACGTCGGCTGCCTCCTTTTGAATTGGACGCCCTGACGTCCTTTACAACTGATGGCATTTTTACTTACCTTTGGTATTCAGGCTGACTGACGGCTACCTGGAGCCGGATAACCCATTTGTTAGGACTGCAACAGTGAAACACGATGAACATCTGTGTCTGTATGCTGTACACATGCACAGATATCACAGTTTATGACCCACGTTATGAAAAGTATTACATTTTTTATATATTTTGGTAAATAACTCTGTTAGGAAACATGTCAAAGTCATGAGTGAGGTATCCTTTTGAAGCCGCTATCAAAATGTACAACTTCATGTAATAATATGAATTGTGAGTATCATACATGGACAGACATCCCAGTTTCTTTGCTTGTAGGATTATGAAAATTAATGTATTTGCCATATTTCTGTGAATATGTGTGCAAGGGAGTAAGGCAAGGTCAGGGGTGAAGTGTAATATCCACAGCAGAACAAGCAAACATCAACTTCTGCAAAAAATGAATGCTCATCTGTGACAAGGACAGAAATCAAATACTCAACCTACTTGTCGCATTATGGAAATTAGGAAATTTCTCATTATTATACTCATGTCTTTACAAGGGAGTATGGTGACAACACACGATGCATCATTTTGAAGATGACATTGAACTACACAACTTGTATACTGATTATAGTCTCTGTTACAGGTGATGAGATATGTTTTATTATCAATTATGAGAAATATAATATTAATCATATTTCTGTGAATATTTCAGTAAAGGAGCATTGCACAATAATTGTTAAAGTATCATTTTAAAGCTGACATTCATGCAAACAAATTATTTTTATTTTATTTATTATTTTACATTTGTTTACCGGGGAAGTTTGACTGGACAAAGCTGTCTGTTTTCAGCAGAGGTCCAGGGAGAAAAGCTCCAGAACAATTGCTAACATACAATACATAAGATATTTTACATGAGCATTGTGCTTTACACATACAGTTATAAAATACAGCAGATAATAACATATGATTGCATAAGATATTTACATAAGTGGAGTGGGTTAGACATACAATTAAAAGTATAGCAGGTAGTAACATATGATTGTTGTTCATACAGTATGTTTAGTAGAGATATTCTTGAAGATGTATTGAATATAAGACAAGAAAGGAAAAAAAAATGACTAGCCAAATAATCTTGAAGATGTAATGAAGATAAAAGAAGAAAGGGAAAACTAAAAATACTAGCCAGTTTGTCAAAGGAGGAGAATACAGACAAGTTCATATGAGGTTCATTGGCATTTTAAGGGAAAGCTAATTACAAACTGTATGAGTCTACATGGCACATTCACCAAGATATTGTGATTTGTTTTACCAAAAAGGAAAAAAATATGCATACTATCAGCATTCCTTGACAAAAATTTAATAATGACTTAGATGCACACTATCAACATTTACACTACTGGAAAAATCAGTGTTTGCTGAACAACTTTTGCACTTAACATTTTTAGTCTGGCTCTTATGGTTAGAGAGTTATGAACATTTGTTTTCTGTAAGATATTACAAAAGGATTACCTGAAAATGAGATCAGGCTGCACTGTTGCTCCTATGGTGGAAGTAAGGAGACAGCATTTTCTGAATTGTTCCGGAGTGAATGAGTTAACAGAAGAATAAGCCAACCCTGCAATGAGCAGTTCACACAGATGAGCCAGAACCAAACGAACATCCACAGAAAGTAGATCTACGTTATGAGAAGAACACCAAACAGAAAACCTCTTTCATTTGGATATGTAGGATTTCCTAGTAGTGAGTTTCCTGTCATCCTGCAGGACCCTAAGCACGTCCTCAAAAAAAAGCTGTCTGCGGAATAGAAATCCTATCACCCACAGTCTCAGCTGCAGAGTGGATAGCTGGGGATGGATGACAGATCCCTTGTGCTGTGTAAGTAGGTCCACACTGTGAGGTAACTTGTGATGATTGCCCTTGGCTAAATGCTGAAGAAGGAGGAACCAATGCTGTTTTGGCCAAAAGGGAGTCACCAACAAGATTTTAGGAGCATCCTGTTGTATTTTGAATGGGACTTTTGGAATGAGGGGAAGGGGAGGAAAGGGAAAAGAAACATCCCCTTCCAAGAAAAAGAGAGGGTGTCCACCTTCCAAACCTGAGGAGCTCGGACTCTGGCACAAAACAGAAGAAGTTGTCTGTTCAGAGGAGAGTCAAAAAGATCCATTTGAGGAGTATCTCAATAGTGGACAATGTCCAGAAAGAGTCTGCCACAATGTTTTGACTTGAGGGAATGTAAACTGCCAGAAGTGTCACTTGATACTACATAGCTAGTTCCCACACTAGCAGTACCAAGTTAAGTTCCTATCCCCCCCTAACATTTGTTGACATGCCACATTACTGTAGTATTGTCTGCATACCTCTCAACCATACCAAATTCCTCTGTAAATACCGGTTCTGAAGTCAAAATATTGGGGTGCCACGAATTCCCGCATGACCCCTTTAATTTTGGAATTTCCCGGGTTAGTTTTTTGCTTTTTTTTTTCCTCTTGAATGAATCTGTTCCTGACATCATCACGTGCAGGGCATGTGTGATGACATCAGCTTCTCAAGGACAGACATGCTGTCAAAAAAATAATTACCAAGCCATTAACTTGCGGTCCGCTTGTATCTTTTTTCCAGCCAGGTAAGATAAAAAAGCGTACAATGAGACCTCGGCTTGAGATACTTGTGTGTGCAAGTTAAGCTTGCACTTTTAAAGTTAGTGGCAAATTCAGATTTCGTTCTCAAGCTGTTCTGTTAAAGCTGCATGCAGGCAATCCGCGAGAAACTTTGAATTATTTTAAGCTTGTGGCTCGAGATACTTTGCATTGCAGAGAAGAGATACTTTTATTTAATGAAGGAGAGTGTAGCGTGTTACAGCAGCAATTCTGTTTAATTTACGGCATACCAATTTTTTGTTAGACTTTGAATTTGAGCAACGGCATTGTGGCTCAACTCAAGATACTTGTGCATTTACTGTTACGGCAGCAGCCGGATTTTCAGAGATACTTTTACTGAATGAGCTCAAGATACTTGTGCTTTTACTGCTACGGCAGCCTGATTTTCTGTTAAGCCATACTGATCAGACTTTGAATAAGGGCATTGCAGAGAAGAGATACTTTTACTTAATGAAGTAGAGTGTCTCAGTAAAGAATATAGCAATAACCCACGCCTGGGTGTGGGTAATGCTGGATTTACCCACAGTTGGTGTGGTTTGGTCACGAGGGCGAAGCCCGAGGGACCAAACAAAGCCAACCGTGGGTAAATCCAGCATTACCCACACCCAGAAGTGGGTTATTGCTATTATACAATAACATTATTTAAGAAAAAAATAATTACTTTTCTTAAATAATGGCATTGTATAATGCCTCCTTGCTGCCCTTCCGCAGCTGTCTGGTATTCTGCGGCAGTTCTGATGTACTGCGCATGCGTATGCCTACGCAGTACATCAGAGCTGTGGGCAAATGCAACAGAGAAAGCAAGATCTCTGTTGCTTTTTACTGTTTCGCTATGCTAAATGGGTTTAACATAGCGAGACAGGTTTAAAATAAGCAACGGAGATCTCCGTTGCTTATTTTAAAGCTGTCTCGCTATGTTAAACCCATTTAACATAGCGAGACAGGTTTAAAAAAAAAGCAACTGAGAAAGCAAGATCTCCGTTGCTTTTTACACACAGTGTTGCTATGTTAAAGGAGTTTAACATAGCGAGATAGCTTTAAAAAAAGCAACGGACATCTCCGTTGCTTTTTTTAAACCCGTCTCGCTATGTTAAACTCCTTTAACATAGCGAGACAGTGTTTTAAAAAAGACTTATACTAATGGAAAAAGTCCGGGCGACCGGACCTTTTGCCATTAGTATAAGTCGCTTTACAACGTGCACGCTGACCAATCAGCGTGCACTTTTTGGAATATTAATGGGGGGTCATGGTATAATGGTGAATAACTTATTTTGATTGAATGGTGATGATCGGCAGCAGGCAAAAAGTCTTTATTTCATAACTGCAGGGGGCTACAGATACTAAATGCATGTGGTTGGAGGAGGCACGATGAAAGAGATAGTTTGGAACTTAATGTCTGCAAACTGCATTTGTAATGTATTGGTGGGCTGTTTAATTGCATTAAATACAGCTACAGCCCTAGTACTACTGTTTGAACTTATGAATAAATTGCTTAAGTGCCGATTTGCCGGTTCCAGTTCTATTGCAATCACGCCTATTACAGCTGAATCAAAAGCCAGTAATACTGATTACTTATTAATGCTGGGCTCTAAAGTTTGTCGTGTTCATGCATTGCTTTTGTTGCTCTGCCAGCTGCTTTTGTGTTGGTTTTCTAGCAGGTTGTAGGGAAATTAAATATTTTAGATACTTTTAGTTTTGTTTTTTTCTCTCTTTCTGCATAAAGGCAGCTTAGAACTGGCAAAGTTTTTTTCTTACTTCCATTTAATACCCATATCTCATAACAGCATCCAAACGCTTTTCAAACTGGCTTCCTTAAACAGTTGACTTGCCAATTAATATTAGGAAGTAGGAGAAACAGAAAGATATAAAATTATACTACTGTAGTTAAATCTAGAATAACCTACAGTAGAAATGTTCATTTTTTTCACTTGTTGCTCTTAGTTTGCCATTTAATATTCATATTTTAAAAACTGGTCTGGGAGAGCTACATTTTATTGAGAGCACGGTATGAAAACTAGTTGTGGGAAACATAAAAATGTATTGTCAATATTCACTTACATTATGGGGGGGTCTTGTTAATATTTTACTTAAAGCAGTCAAAAGCAAGACTTGTATTTATTATCTAGCTACAGGTACATCTACAGAATGCTAAATGTAAAGTTAAACAGATAAAGACTTAAACTGTAAAAGATTCCTGTTTCATAACATTGCTGTCTTACATTCTTATTAAATACCTTGATATCATGTTTATATCAGTTTTTGTGTTTATATTTCACAGACACACAACATTTCTCAGTGACACAATGTCATCACTGGAAGGTCAAAGGCATGTTGCAATGTCAGTAAGACTCCTAAAAGTGAGAAAATGAATACCGCATTTTGATATTTTTCTTGCTGTTGTCAACATTTGTGAAGTACCTGAGCTAGTATATTAATCCATTCATCCAGGACCTCTTTTTCCCATTTTTGCAGAGGGTCAGGTTGTCGCATCAGCAGTGACAATTATCTTTAGCCAATGTTCACTATGAACACTGTCTAAAGATGATTGTCACCATCCTACTTAAATTAATAGCGTGCACAGTAATTTTATATATGATGTTACAGTTACTGATGTGGCCATATTTTGGTAATCTGTTCTTTAGTTTGAGTTTGAAAGGTGGTATCCCACAAGTCCATCGTAGTGGGTGGGGGTTACACAATTATGTATGCAAATTTTATGTTAATCACCGTACAGATTTGTACCTATTTTTCATGGGCCTTTGTCCAGATTTTTGATGTTTCAAGGTTGAGAGGTATGATTGTCTGCAAATTACCTTGAGAGGTCATGCGGAGAAGAGAGGATGAAAGGCCAAAGAGCCAGCAGAAGAGCTCTCATCTCTTTGACACTAATGTGGAGTTGAAGGTTGCTCCCCATCCCACATCTGAAGAGTCTGTGAACAGCTCTTGAGAGGGAAGAGGTGGTTGCAAAGGGAGCCCTAGATTGAGAGTCAAATGAATTCACCTCTGAAATTCCAGCCTGAGATATGGAAGAAGAGGAACTAAGAAATCAAGGGGATGAGAGTACCAAAGGCAAACTGACTTTAGAAACCACTGAAGTTTTCTCATGTGGAGCTTGGCAAAAAAGAACATAAGAATGGTGGAGGCCACACACCCCAGAGCTCTCAGAAATTCCTTGACTGTTACTGAAGCCGAAGGAAGAAGGGATTGAAAGAAAAACATGAGAGTTAGGACCTTGGGAGGAGGCAGGGATGTCAGCATTGAAACAGTCTGAATCCTGCACTCCAACAAGACATGATCCTGTGAAGGAGTCAGAAAGTCTTTTTGAAATTTATAGTGAACCCCAGGCTCTGCAGAAGGGAAAAGGCAAAATTAAGATGCCTGAAACGGGGTTGTCAAAGTAGGGAAATAACTGCATTTCCCTTAGCCTGCAAAAAGCAATCAAAGGAGCAATGCATTTGGTAAATACCCTTGGGGCAGTCAAAAGGCCAAAGGACAAAGCAGAGAACTAAAAACACCAGGAAGCAACAGAGAAATGTAAAAACCTCCTTTAAAGGGGGTGAATTGGAATATGAAGGTAAGCATCCTTGAGGTCCAGACACATTAGAAAAGCCTGAGGAAGCAGCAGAGGGAACAAAGTCTGAAGGGACAGCATCCAAAAAGAAGGGACTTTCAGAAAGGGGTTTAAATGAGAGAGGTCCGGAATAGGCCTCCATGAGCCCTCTTTCCTGGAAACCAAAAACATTCTGGAGTAGAATCCCTTCCCCCTTTGGGAAACAAACTTCCTGAATAGCTCACAGAGTCCAAAGATCCTGAAGCACCCCTGGAAAGCAGGCCAACTGTTCCTGAGGACTGAGGAATGTCCATGAAATGGGGAAGAACCTTCTAGACCATGAAATACCCTAGGTGGATAATGGAGAGAACCCAGGAATCTTGAGTAATCTTTAACCAGAAAGGAAGGGAAAGGGGAAGCCAAGTGAAAGAGGAATGTGGATGAGAAGAACAGGATAGTCAGACAGCACCTGGTTTGTCAAGAAAGGGAGACTTCTCTGTCACAGCAGTTTGGGTAGCTTTATAGCAGGAGGAGCCCGCTTCCCACCCTTCTTAGCCTTGGGAGGAGGGCAACACTGCCTACAAAGGCCAGCTTATTATGGTAATTTTTCTGAAATTTAGGTACAGGAGAGACAAAAGTATGTTTATGTTACTGCAAGGCCTTGCCCCTATCCTGAAGAGACAAACAAATCAGCAGCAGACTCACCAAAATAGAAGTTATGTTCTTACCATAACGTTCCATGTTAGTTGTCTTCTTCTCGCCTTCTTCTTGCTGGATGGGTTCGGAGCCGACCTCGGCTCCGACTCGGCCACTCTAAAAGCTTGAGAGTTGGTTCCACCGGCTCGAGGCTCCCCTTATAGCCCACAATGCTAGGCGAGAGTTACCTCAGATCTCGTTTGTAAGCTAACCCCAGCTTATAATAGTAACAGAATAACTCTAAAACAGAGTCCACCTCTAACAACAGGAAGAAAGAAGGGTGACCTACATCCTGATCCAGGAAATATGCACAACAGCATATGCCTAAGAAAGAGGTGGTAGAAAGAGAGGTCACGATCACAACTCCTCTAGGTCTGTCCAGGCCAGGGGGAAGGAGGGTGGGACGCAAGAAGAAGGCGAGAAGAAGACAACTAACATGGAACGTTATGGTAAGAACATAACTTCTATATGTTAAGTTGTCTATCTCGCCTTCATTCTTGCTGGATGGGACCGCCCCTAGCACCTTGTCCCGGGTGGCCTAACGGAACAGACTCCTGAGAACAGTGGAACCAAAATTAGCTCTATGCCTAGAAGCTAAATCCAACTTATAATGAGAAATAAAAGTGTGAGGAGTAGCCCAAGTAGCCGCTGCACAAATGGTGTCAATAGGCAGTCTGTCTTGGAAGGCTAAAGAAGTAGCCAAAGCTCTGGTGGAATGGGCTTTAGGTTTATTAGGTAATTTTTGTTGTCTAATTTGATATACCAGGGAAATCAAAGAGGTTAGCCATCTGGATAATGATACCTTTGAAACTGAAAGTCCCTTTCTGCTTTCCGCATAGGAGACAAACAGCTGATCAGATTTTCTGAATTGTTTTGTTCTATCCAAGTAGTACCTCAATTGACGATGAACATCCAGGCAGTGTAATTTTTGTTCAGACCTATTGGAATACTCTCGAAAAAAGACAGGGAGGTCAATGCTTTGGTTTAGATTTGATGTCGAGACCACCTTAGGCAAAAAGGACGGGTTAGTTCGTAAGGATACTCTGTCCTTATGAAACAAAAGATAAGGAGGGCGACAACTGAGTGCTTGAAGCTCTGAAACTCTTCTAGCTGATGTAATAGCTACCAGAAAAAGAGTTTTCCATGATAACAATTTTAAGGAACAGGAAGCTGCAGGTTCGAAAGGGGGAAGAATCAAAGAAGCAAGAACTAAATTTAGGTCCCAAGGAGAAGGAGGATTTCTTATAGGAGGTCAGAGAAGAAAAACTCCTTTCAAAAAGGCTTTGCAGAGTTTGTGGGACATTAGGGCAGATTCAGAAATACCCACATGGAAGTTAGAAATAGCTGCCAATTGAACCTTAAGTGTAGATGGAGATGAACCTGCATGGAAGAGTACAGCTAGAAAATCAAGGACTAGTTGGATGGAAGCGGTGAAAGGATCTATGTCCTTTCCTTGTGCCCAATATGAGAAGTGTTTCCACTTACTCAAATAAATCTTTCGAGTGGAAGATTTATGGGAAGCTATCAATATATCTCTAACAGAGTGAGATAATTGAGGAAGCCTGGCTACGGTTGGAACTGGAGGAACCAAGCAGTGAGGTTCAGAGAGGGGAGGGAGCGATGAAACTGACCCGACTGATGGATCAAAAGATCTGGAACTAGGTCCAGATTCCACGGTCGCTCAAGAGAAACGATGTAGAAAGGGGAACCACACTTGTCGAGGCCAGTAAGGAGCAATGAGGATCAAGGATGCCTTCTGAGCGATAGCTTTCTGAATTACTTGAGAGATCAGTGGGAAAGGAGGAATGCATACAGAAGTCCCCGGGGCCAAACTTGGACTAGAGCGTCTCTGCTGGGTTGGCCTGGTAAAGGGAATAGAGTGAAATATTCTCTGCACTTGCTGTTTTGGGGAGTAGCAAAAAGATCGCAGCAAGGCTGACCCCACTTGAGAAAAATTTCTCTCACTACAGAGCCTTTCAGAGACCACTCGTGAGGCATGAGTATAGCTCTGCTCAACTTGTCCGCAATGTGATTGGACTTCCCGGGGATGTGCGTTGCTATCAGAAAACGCTGAGAAGAAATCGCCCATTGCCACAGTCTGAGTGCTTCTCGACACAGGGGGTATGATCTGGTTCCGCCTTGTTTGTTGATGTACCACACTACAGACATATTGTCTGTCTGGATTGCAATTGTTCCCAAGGGAAGAGAGTCTTGAAGGGCTTGCAACGCTAAAAGCACTGCTCTCATCTCCAGAACATTTATGTGCAAGTGGCATTCGTTTGGTTGCCATGTGCCCTGGACTGTCCTGCCCTGATAATGCCCCCCCCACCCGATCAGGGAGGCATCCGTTGTCAGTGTAGCAACCGGAGGGGGTGGAACAAAGGGTCTTCCCAACAGGAGCTGGGGGGAATACATCCACCACATGAGATGCTTTTTGCACGCCTGCGTGATCACAATGGTGTGAGACATTGGAAGTTCCTGGTATGACCATTGAGTAAAAAGCATCCACTGAAGGATCCGCATGTGGTATCTGGCTAATGGAAGGAGAGGTATGGCCGCTGCCATGATTCCCAACACCTTTAGAACTAACCTGGCTTTGATTCTGTTGTTGTTGAGAAGAAGTGACACCAATCTGTGAATGTCTGATATCCTTTGGTGTGTTAGCCTTGCAGACATGTTTATAGTATCTAGATTTGCGCCTATGTAGGTAATAGTACGACAAGGCGACAAAACAGACTTTTCGCAATTTATTGAAATACCCAGTTTTTGACAAACGCGAAAAGTATAATCTCTGGCCATCAGAAGGAGATGCTTGGTGGGAGCTGTGAGGAGCCAGTCGTTCAAATATGGAAACACCTGGAATCCTTGTCGTCTCAGGTGAGAAGCTACCACTGCCATGCATTTGGTAAACACCGGGGCAGTGGTGAGACCAAAGGGCAGGGCCCTGAACTGAAAATGACTGGTTCCCAGCCTGAAGCGGAGGAATCTTCTGGAGCGTCTATTCATTTTTATGTGATAGTACGCATCCCGAAGGTCTATAGAGCACATCCAGTTTCCTTTGCCCAAAAGGGGAAGGATGGATTGCAGCGTGACCATCCGAAATCTTGTTTTCTTGACTGATTTGTTCAAGACACTGAGATCCAATATCGGTCTCCAGTCCCCTGTTTTCTTTGGAACTAAAAAGAACCTTGAGTAGATTCCGGATCCTTGTTGGTCTGCTGGCACTGGCTGAATTGCTCTTTTGCAAGCAGTTTTGAAATTTCCAAAGCTGCTAGATCCCTTTGAGCTGGTGGAACATCTGGAAGGGATTTTTGACTGATTTGGAAAGCGAAGAAAGGGGATAGAATAGCCTTCGGAAATGATGGACTGTACCCATTTGTCTTGAGTCAGGGATAGCCAGGCTTCTGGGTACAGTGACAATCTTCCCGACTGCCTCCGAAGATGGGCAGTCGGGCAACACCTCAGGGATGCTGAAAGGGCTTGTCAGGGAAGGCTTCCCGATTGCCCTGGTTCTGCGGACCCCCCCTGCCCCTAGGGCGACGTCTACCATTGTTATTCCCACCTCTGCCTTTGGTAGGAAAACGACTCTGTCGTCAGGCTAAGTCCCTTGAGATTGTTTACGGAACCACATCTTTCCACCCTTCTGGCCTTTGGGGTAAGGCCTGGAAGGAGTCGAAATGGACTCTGACGGCAGAAAGGGTCTTGCCATCAGTCTCGCACCTAGTCAGGGTTTCTTTCACTTGAGGACCAAAGAGAGATGATCCATCAAAAGGGAGTTCGTGAAAGACGTCTTGAAAGGGTCCGCAAAATTGCATAGCCGCATCCAGGCGTGCCTACGTGAGGCCACACCTGTCCCTGCGGCTCTGCTCGCTCCATCAGCCGCGTAAGAAAGGAGGCGCATGGAGGAGTTGGATATGGAATTAAGGGTAGCCAGCTGCGTGTTCATCTTGTCTTGGAAACCCGCAGCTGTAGGATCCTTTAACATTTCACTCGCTTCCTTGATCAAGTCCCTTTGAAGACGAGTGAAATGGCACAGGTAGTTCAGCTTAACGCATGGTAAATGTCGCTGAGGAGAACATCCGCTTCCGCACCTATCCATGGACCTAGATTCCTTGTTAGGTGGATGGACAGGTACTGAAGGATCAGCCAGTTCCTTCTTTGTGGCAGCAGCTACCACCATAGCATCCACAGAAACTCCTTTTGTTAAAAATTGCTTGTCTGCAGGAGCTGTGATGAACTTAGAGGGTCTCCTGGGAGTGGGGTCCACTGAATCAGGAGCCGTCCATGCCTTCTTAGCAACCACCTGCATGAGGGGGTCGAAGGGAGGGGACACCCAGGAGGTGGAAGGACGAGAGCCAAACGCCTCAAGATACACATATTCGTCCTCCGAAGGGTTGAGGGCTGGCCAATTTCCCCTCTGTTTCAGGATCTCCAGAATGTCTGCAAATGAGACATCTTCAGAAGGGGAACGGGGGGAACCCTCAGAATCATCCAAATCTGTGTCTGACGTGATGGACTCAGGTGAGTCAATGTGTTTCCTCTTACACTTCCTCTTCCGAGGGTCTCTTCTGCCAAATCAGGAGAGGCCTCGGAAGAGGATGAAATCGCCACAGGGGGCTCCTGAGGAGCTGGCTCTCTGCGGTCCGGGATGAGGGAGTGAGTCGACTTACCCTGAGGCACCATAGAGGGAGGGGCGGACGGAGCCGACTGTGGAGTAGAGCCAGGCTCTAACACACTCCGCATGACCTCGAATGCACCCCTGTCAGGCAGAGCCAGAGGTCCCCGCTCCGAGGAGCTAAGAACCCCCCTCGGCACCGACAGTGATGGCTCCGAGGCCGATGTCGGAGCCGAACTCACCAGCGCCGAAGCCCCGAGAGGGAGAGGGGGGTCGGACAAGGGTCCGATGCCACTCACCCCCTCGGAGCCGACGAGGGAAGTCCGGCGGCGAGATTCTTACAAAGAAGAAAACGGAGCCGACGACGGAGCCGAAGACAATTGTATCGGCTCCGACGCTATCACAGTCTCGGTTCCGACACGACCCGGCTCCGAACTCAAGAGAGTCGAAGGAGGAAAAAGTTGATGGACCGGGGCAGGCATCGACTGATGAGTCGGGCTCTGAAGCATCTGGGCCAGTGCCTCGGACTTAAGTAGTCGACTCACTACCCTCTGAAGGTCATGATCCGGCAGCCTCGATGACCTAGATGAGTGAGACCTTTGGCTCCGTTCAGACAGCAGGGGAGATCCTGGAGCCGAATGAACGGAGCCAAGAGATGGTGACCTGGACCTCTTCCTAGTTGTCGGCTCCGAAGGTCTGGTCGGAGCCGACACGGGGACCTCAATAACCTCGGCTCCGGCCGGAGCCGAGGGAGCCACAGAAACTGTGGACTGAGACTTATCGGCTCCAGCCGGAGCCGATAAAGGCAAAGGTTGAGCAACCTGAGGTCTCGGCTCAGAAGCCGGAGCCGAAGACCTCGATGCCTTAGAGGGCTTCCCTGTTGAAACTGACAGGGAATCCTCTGGCTTCAGTAAGCCTCTAAGAATTAATTTGTTTTTTCTTTCCTGCAGGACCCTGGGGCTGAAGCCATGGCACACAGCACAGGAGTCCTGCAGGTGCAAAGGCCCCAGACAATAGACACAAGAAGTGTGAGCGTCTGTCAGAGACATTTTCTGACAGCACGCATCACACTTCTTGAATCCGGAGACCTTTGCTTCTTTTGACATTTTTTTGACTGACAGGTGTACACAAACACTCACACAAACACTCAAGTTATACCCTGTCAGGAAAACACAACAAAATTAGTAGTAATACTAGTATTTAAAGTACAATAAACTAGAATAAACTACAAAAAACACACACACTCCACTAGGGAAGGGAAGGCCCAGTGGAAGAACCAAAGGTTCTTAGGGAAAGAAAACGGAAAATATTTAGGGTCGGGAATAAAGTTTTCTAATCTACACTAACTAAGTAAGAATATTAACTTAAAAGGGGTTTTAAAGAGTAATTTTTACAAGAAAATTAGCACTCACCAGGAACCGGTAGAAACAACCAACCTCGAAGCTGTAGCGGCAAACGAGATCTGAGGTAACTCTCGCCTAGCATTGTGGGATATAAGGGGAGCCTCGAGCCGGTGGAACCAACTCTCGAGCTTTTAGAGTGGCCGAGTCGGAGCCGAGGTCGGCTTCGAACCCATCCAGCAAGAATGAAGGCGAGATAGACAACTTAACATCAAGTGTTTCTTGTCCAGAGAAGCATCCATCAACTTAGCCTTAACGTCATCAGGCAAAGGTTGAAGCCGAAGCGAGGAATATCTCCTCATCACAAGAACAAAGGCAGCAGCTGTCGAAAAAGCATCTGCTGCATAATAACACTACACTTAATAGAATGACGAGTCACCTGGAAAGTACCCCGTAATGGGGAAAGAGTAGAAGTCTTCCTTTTAGAGTCAGGCACATCAGAAATGACCTGACAGGCCTGAAAAAGAAGAGCCAAAAATATATCTGGACATATGGGTCTAATAACTGACAGCCCTAAAAAACAGTTAGCACAGGTATAAACCTCCTTACTTAGCCTTTCCATAGTTCTCCTGTCTTTATAAGAAAGAAGTAACTTAGTAGAAGGCAGTAACTGAGATGGCTTGTCAGATGCCACAGACACCACAGAGGGGTCAGCAGAAGGACACCTATGGAGATATTTGCAGTCCTCAGGCACCCTATAAAACCTGCCAGGTTTCTTGAGGGCAGGGGGCTGGGAATTTGGAGCCTTGGGTGCAGTAAAAAAAGGCATCCAACAATGCAGACAAAAGAGGAAGAGAGAAAGGTCTAGGACAGCCCATTTGCAGGAGCTTGTAATACCTCTTCTGAACCACAGAAACCTAGACACAATCCCATTTACAGAACTCTATCATTCTGGACATTATGTCCCCAAAAGAAATCTCCTCAAAGACAGTGTCAGGACTTGTGGACTCCTCTTCCTAAGACCCACAGTCCAAAGGAGATGGAATCTGAGATGAATAAGCAAGGGATTCCTCATCTGAGTCCACCTGCTCTTCAGAGAAATCCTGTTCTCTGGGTCATTTATGGGGGGTAGAGTTTCAAAGGAGAGCAGGAACAGAAACTCCTTGAGGAGGTTTCAAAGCCGTAAGGGCATTAAACAAACCCTGAGTGAAATTCTGCCATTCACTCAGGGTCCTTAGCAGCTGGAAAAACAGGCTTTGTTTTTTGTTTCTTTTTCAAAGGGACATCCACCTTGTAAAATTTAGAAGGCTCAGACGTCGGATGACATTCAATAATTGTAGTTTAACTTCCTCTCCAACCAAAATCTGAGGAACCCCCTAGGCCCTTCAGTAATAATCAGCCATGGTTCCCCCTGAACATCCAAAGCAGATGTCTGCAAGGCCTCCAGGGAGGAGCATGAGGTTGGATCCACGCCAGCCTCTAAAAATGGTCATGGCAGAGGAATCCAATGGCACAGCTGGGCGATCCTATGGGCTTTCACTAGCCTCGAGAGATGTCCGGCAGAGGTGGCACAGTGGAAGAATTGCACCTAGACTTCTTAGACTTTCTTCATGGGCGGCTGACCCTCAGAGCGGGAAGTTCCTTCCTTAGTGTGTTTCGCTAAAAGCTTAAGATGTTGGTTCTGCAAGTACAAGGCCAAAGAGAAAAGCCAACTACAGAGAGTCTTTTAAATGAAAGCCTGACAAACAGAACAGGATGTATGGTCGTGGGAAGTGCCCAGACAAAATAAGCACTGCTCTTGACAATCTTTATGGGGAATCTTGTCTCCTGCACTGATATTTACCTTTTCTGGATGACATGAACCCCACAAGCACCACACAAACAGAAAAAGGTGAGAGCAAACACCCCAATGGGATACTTATCTGAAACAGCTTGGTGAAGTAGCAAATGAAGCGGGCATTCAGACTGGTGGCAAAGAAGCTCTGAGGACAGTATGTCTAGATGTCACCTTTATGCCCTACATTACACACAGAGAGCATATGTGTGATGTATGGCATACCTTAAAGCAATCTAAAGGCTTTGGTATACTGGCCATATGTTAGGCCGCCTTTGGCAGAAGATCCCTATTGTAATGAATACTGCAACAGTGTAATGGAAGGACTTTTTATATTTCTTTCAAGTAAAAAATACCAGTTTACTTTAGTATCTTAAACACATATAACAGTCTGAATATGAAAAGACTCCCCTAAATTTAAAATACTTCTCACTACACACAACGCAAAACTGTTTTATTGTACATAACATGCACTTTATATCCTGCGATGTTTTACAAAACATCAATAAGCACAAAAATTGTTTTATTTACAGTTAGTTTTCCCCTTTTAGTGTACTTCTAAACATTAATAAAGTGCTATACAGTCCACCCACAACTTTAACAAAGTCCACAAAAGTCCAGTGTTTTTCAGCCACTTTTTCTTGCAAAACCATAGTTTATAAATGTGATAAAATGCTTTATAGTTTTCTATTTATCCACTAATTTCAGAGTTGCTGGTCTTCTTCCCCTTCGTCTCCATCTCTCAACACCAGACTCTGGATCAACTCCAAGGCACTGCTGATTCTTCTAGTCAACTCCTGTGTTTTTTTCTCTCTCTCTCAAGTAATTTCCTTTAGAACACTGGAAAAGGTTTCACTAGCAAAATCTCTCTATGAACCTTACTGTCAGAAGAATAAGAAGCAGAGTTCCTTTCTACTTGCTGACTCACTTTTTGTTGGATAAACTATTTCCTACATAGACTGTTCTGCATCAGAAAATAACTTTGATCCTCCAGGGGAAAAATAAAATACTTCTGAGGATAGCTCTGGATAGAGCGACTTGAATCTCACATCTGCCTATCGACATTCTCAGATTGGTGGAATACATTTGCTTCTTTACTGCCTGGTATACAGCAAATAATCATTTTCTATAAATACTCTGCTGTCTCCAATTTTTAATACTTTGCCTTTCTGTCACAGTTTTGTCAGGATTAACTCTTTATGCTTTTATGACTGCATCTTTAATAATGTACAGTGGACATAAAAAGAGTACACACCCCTGTTAAAATGCCAGGTTTTTGTGATATAAAAACATGAGACCACAACAAATCATTTCAAAACTTTTCCCACATTTAACTTAGAAACCTGTACAATTCAATTAAAATACAAACAAATCTGTTTATTTATTTATTATTTATTTTGCATTTGTTGACCGGGATTGTCCAACTGAGCTGATGAGCCCTTTTAAAAAACGTACACTGAGCTGGTGACTAAGTGTGCATAGCTTTAAAGTAATACTTTGATGAATCACCTTTTGATTTAATTACAACATTCAGTCTTCTAGGGTAGGAGTCTATTAGCATAGCACATCTTGACTTGGCAATATTTGCCCACTCTTCCTTGCAAAAGCACTCCAAATCTGTCAGATTGTGAGGGCATCTCTTGTGCACACCCCAAGTCACCGCACAGATTTTCTATTGGATTTAGGTCTTTGCTCTGGCTGGGCCAATCCAAAACTTTAATTTTATTCTGGTGAAGCCATTCTTTTGTTGATTTAGATACATGCTTGGGGTCATTGTCATGTTGAAAAGTGAAATTCCTCTTCATCTTCATCTTTTTTGCAGATGCCTGACGGGTTTTGGGCCAAAAGTGACTGGTATTTGGAACTGTTCATAATTAAATAACAAAAAAATAAAAAAAATATCACCAGCCACAGTAAATAAAAACAAGTCTCAGTTTAATAAATCCAGTTAAAATCCAAATGACTAAGCGCTTTCGCCTTATCCAATATTAGGTTTCTTCAGTCATTTGAAATCATATAAAATCCACTTTGATGTCAGAGAGCAACCAATCACTAACCGATGCAACATTTCTTATTTAAAGACGCAGTCTAAATCAACACAAATACAACTTACATTATATTTTAAATATTACAATTTAACAATAACAACTTAAAAAATGCAATATTTAATTTGCCAATGCTATATATACTGGGTCAGCAGTGACTAAATTTGTATATATAAAGTCAAGAGGTTGTTTTTATTTTGTTTATTTTCTCTATACCTCCATGGCACTTTGTTTCAAAATTGTGGCTAATGAAATGTCGTCATTCAAACCAGGTGAGGCAGTAGACTTTCATCTCAGCTGCCATTTCACCTCCCCTAGCTTCCACTTCTAACCTCCTCTTTCATTTGGGAAAATTCTGTCAATTACAAAAAAAATAAATAAATCTCTTAAAATTAATATGTTTAGTACTGTAAAGAAACAGGGCATTGTGTACATCTTTGTTCCTAATTGAACTCACACTTATCCTACCCTCAACCTACGTACCGTTTTTCCTACATAAAAACCAGGGCATGACGTACAAGTTGCCAAATATACTATCATAGAGGTGTTACAATTGCATCTCCTGGGACATTTGAGGGAAAAGTTGTAGGTACTGACTGAAACATAGGGGCCATCATTAATGAATTTACAATATCTCCATCCTCCACATTTAAACATTAATGACTTGTACCCTGTTTTTACAAGAATGGCCTTCCAAAACATTTTTGATGCTCTTACCCCTGCTGAATACAACTTGGGGTTTTGAACCTAATCTCTCCTTTGTTTCTTGATCTAGGCAAATGTCCCAGTGTCTATAAATTAAAGAGACTAGGTCCTGTGTCTGGTCATTATATCTCAGTACCATTGCATCCCCATCTTTGATTTTCCTGTTCTTTTGTACCAACCCCTCACTAGTTTGCAAAACAAATATTGCATTTTTAAGTTCTTATTGTTAACTTGTAATATTGAAAATATAAAGTAAGTTGTATTTGTGTTGATTTAATCTGTGTCTTTAAATAAGAAATGTTGCATCTGCAAGTGACTGGTTGCTCTTTACGACATCAATGCATAAAAAGTGGATTTTATATGACTTCAAATGACTCTGAAGAAGCCTAATATTGGATAAGGCGAAAGCACTTAGTCATTTAGATTTTAACTGGATTTATTTAACTGTGACTCGTTTTTATTTACTGTGGCTGGTGATATTTTTTATTTTTTTTTTATTTATTAAGTTTATTGTGCCTGTTGCATATGTTCTGCCTTGTTAACTGTTCATAATTCCCTCCACCTTGACTGAAGCCCCAGTTCCTGCTGAAGAAAAGCAACCCCAAAGCATGATACTGCCACCACAATGCTTCACCGTGGGGATGGTGCTGTGAAGTGTTGTTTTTGCACCAAACGTACCTTTTGGAACTGTGGCCAAAAAGTTCAACCTTGGTCTCATCAGACCTTAACACATTTTCCCACATGCTTTTGGGAGATGATATATTGTTTTGCAAATTTTATCCAGGCCTGGGTGGTTTTCTGTGTAAGAAAAGGCTTCCATCTTGCAACCCTACCTCATAGCCCAGACATATGGAGAATAAGGTAGACTGTTGTCACATGTAGTACACAACCAGTACTTGCCAGAAATTCCTGGAGCACTTTCAGTGTTGCTCTAGGTCTCTTGGCAGCCTCCCTGAGCAGTTTTTGTCTAGTCTTTTCTTAAGTTTTGGAGGAACGTCCAGTTCTTAACCAGTACTTGCCAGAAATTCCTGGAGCTCCTTCAGTGTTGCTGTAGGTTTCCTGGGAGCCTCCCTGACCAGTTTTTGTCTGGTCTTTTCATCAATTTTGGAGGGACGTCCAGTTCTTTGCAATGTCACTGTTGTCTCATATTTTCTCCACTTTTTGATGACTGTCTTCACTGTGTTCCATGGTATATCCAATGCTGTGGAATTTTTTTGTAACCTTCTCCTGACTGATACCTTTCAATAATGAGATCCCTTTGATGCTTTGTAAGCTCTCTGCGAACCATGGCTTTTGCTGTAGCAGGCAACTGAATAAATGTCAGGAAAATCCTATTAGGACAGCTGAACTTTATTTGGGGTTAAACAGAGTCTCTTTAATTGATGGCAGGTGTGTGTACCCAAGAAGACTGAATGTTGTAATTAAATTACAAGGTGCTTCAACAAAGTATTAGTTTAAAGGTGTTCACACTTATGCAACCAGCTTATTGTACTTTAATTGTTTTATATTTTTCCCCAAACAGTTTTGTTTTTCAATTAAATTGTACAGGTTATCGATCACATTAAAGGTGGGAAATGTTTTGAAATGATTTATTGTGGTCTCATTTTTTTATAGCACAAAAACCTGGCATTTTAACAGGAGTGTGTAGACTTTTTATATACACTGTAGTTCTTGGCTGCTTTCTCATGGCCAGGTTTGAAGCATACACTCAATGTGTCCTTTCAATTAATAAATTCTGCTTTGGAACACCAGTCCAGTTCATTAATTGTGCTTTCATAAAAATTAATACAGTTTGTTCCTTCCAGTTTCTTTAGGACAACAGAAAATCTTGGGTTTTCTCTGCACGCTCTGTCCTATAGCTCTATTTTTTAAACAGTTCCCCATGAGAAACCACATATACAGCCAGCTTTTTCTGTGTGTTGACCTCTGATTTTTGCAGTTTTATCAAGTCATCTGAATGGCTAGTTAAAGCTTCTTCTGTTTTTTTCCAACCTGTTTGATTTTATACATTCATTCAATGTTTCATTCATTTACATCACATCTGACTTATTTTTTTTCCTCTAAATTACTGGGAGCTATGTCTTGAAGTAAATCTGAAGCCTGAACTGCTTTTTGCTGAACAGTTACAGAATCCTTCCAAGACAATGCTTTCTCTTCACCTTTTCTAGTTGTTTTCCAAACTTCTTCTTTACTAGCCAGTAACTGAGTTTTACCCCCAAAAAGCTTTCAATGGCACTCCTTTTTCTCAGTTTCTTTTTCATACTGGGAAAGCTGAAGTTATGCTGCTGCTCAGTATGCAGCCATCTTGGACATCTCTGAATTAAATCTTTTGACATATTTGTGGCGAGATCCAATTATGGGCCTTTAGTCCTGTTTTTTTCGCCGGAATCAGAAAGTATCTTGAATAAAAGTCTGACCCTCTCACGTGGGGCCTACTGAATGGCTCTTGTGGAGCAATGAGACAACCTCCTTCTCTGCTGTCTTTGGCTGACTGGATGGAAAATTAGGCAATAACTGCTTTAATACTGGGGTTGTTAGGAAAAATCGTGTAGAACAGCCACTAGATACAATTCCTCTTACCCATTCGTCTTGCACAATGGTCTTCCATGCAGTACGATAAATGAATAAATGCCCCCTGATTGCCTCCAGAAGGGAGTAGCTGGGTAGCCCATTAGGGATGTTGAAAGTGCTGTTTGGAAAAGTGTCTGTGGGATCTCTGGTTATACATACCCTCTCTACCTCATGGGCTGAATCCATTAAAGGGGTCTTTTGTGCCCCATCTGTCCCTCTCAAAAGACTTACCAATAATATCTTGTTGAACCAAAGTGATCTTGGGCCATCTTGGTCCTTGCTACATGATCTCTGTGGGGCCTCAAGGCTCACTCCAATGGCATAGTGTCTTGCTGTCCTGTTTGCACTTCTGCATTTTTTCTTTCACCAAAAGACTGAACAGTGAAGATCCATCAAGTGGGGCAAATGGTGAAAGAGCCTTTAAAGTGGTCGACAAAAATCACAAAAGTGCATCCGAACTGGACATCTGATAACCACACCTGCTCCAGCCACACAGCCCCATCCACTGTGTTATGCATACAGCACATGGAGAGGTTCAAAATATTGGACATCATGCTCAGGACTGTCCCTGCTTCCCAGAGTCCGATGTTAGGGTGTGTTCTTAGAGCTGCTATGGCCTGCAGTGTCAAATCCCTCTGAACTGGTTCACATGAGTGGCACAGTTCAAAGCCCTTAAAGGAAAATTGTCTGAGGTGCATCACTGCTTCCCTAATTTACCCATCTCTCTTGACTCCTGGTTAGGAAGATAGATACATACTTTATTACTATTCATCTCTTTCAAGGTCATTGTTGCCACAACAATAAACTCCACCATAAGAGACTTTGTTAAATGCTGTCTGTCCTTAGGAAGTCTGAGAATCCAGTCACTTTTTCATGGTACTGCATCATACATCCAACTCCTGCCATGACCTTGATCAATTAACTTGTCTGTTGGAGGAACCACCCAAGAAATATATGTGGTTGTGCTATGGAACTTCAAAGAGAACCTCCATGTCTTTGGAGGGGGGCAGTGGGCCAATATCTCCTCTGTTTCAGAAGTTCCAAAATTTCACCAAAAGTGGAACGTTCAGCAGGGGATTGTGGGGAAGCCCTCTGTGTCATCCAAGTCAGTATCTAATACAACATAATCCAGTGGGGAGTCTTTATGTGTCTCCTCTTAATCTGCATCTTCCAAAAAGCTCCTTATCAAGATATCCAGGTCTGCCTCTGAAGTGCTCTTGTAGAATTTGAAGGATTTCAAAGATGACGTAGGAGGAGGCAGAGAAGGAATCCTGTGCAACCTCCTCTTGGAAGAAGTTTGTCTCCAATGTCTTTTGAAGTGCTATGAGCCACTACTGACATCATGTTCTGGAGCAGGTAAAGGAGAAAGGAACACCTAACCTTGGTGTTTCCAGAGCAAAAGAAGGTTCCAAATTCTTGGTGTGTTTCTTCTTTGGCTTGGAGTTCTTACTTTTCAATTTATGTGTGCCCTTTCTCAACTGGGAAGAATATGGGTCTAGGGGCAAAAGCCCCCTGATTAACAAATATGTCCCTCCTTCAGAGAGTACTCTACGACCAAAGGCTGAGTAGATAAAATACTTCTCTGACAAATGACATACACCCAAGCACACTACATGCAAATTATGAATGTCTTGGGAAATCTTGCATCCACACTTAGTATACTTTTTAAAAGTCTTTTCCTCATCCATAATGAAAAAGAGAACCAATCTCCTCTAATACTGTCACCAACCTGCAAGCCAAAACACAGTCCTGAAGAGAAGTTCACACCAAAAGAAAAAATACTGTTAAGGCAACAAACAGCTTACAACTGTCAAAAGTTATTTCTAACTACAACAAGAATGCTTTGAACGTTAGAAGGATAGATTTTCTTTTTTATTTATTTATTTCTTAGAAGAGTTGATGACGAGAAAAGATGCTGATAGTAGAAAGGGAATAAATGGGCTAAAAGTAACCAAAAGTCAACTAGTAAACAAGATGATAATTTCCTAAAAATGTCGGTCCACTATCAAGAAATTATTACACCCTGGAACTCCTAGAACCCCCATAACCCTTGTCCAGACATCTCACCCTTAGAAACTGCTTCTAAATTTAACTTCCACTTTACAGACTCCATAGCCACCGTCACCCAAAACTCCCTACAGAATCCTACCAGCCCCGACAAACTTCAAAACTCTAACAATGCCATTTTCAACTTAAAATCTGTCTCTACTTCCAATCTCCCACATGAATATCTGAAGATTACTGCTCCCTCTATTGCCTACCCACTCTCTATCTTGATCAGTCAATCCATTTGTGAGTCATATGTCCCATCCCTCTTGAAAAAAAATTACATCATTCCTCTTTCCAAAGGCAGAAACTCCATTGAAATAACAAACATCAGATCAATTGCAATCTTGTCCATGCTTTCCAAAATCTTAGAAAAATGTATTCATAAACAACTTTTACAAAACTTATTCCAATAAAATCTATTAACCTCTACCCAACACGTCTTTCGCCCAGATCATAGTGCAACAACTGCCCTTGTTGATTTTTTGGAACACGTCATTAAAGAGATAGATAATTTTGTTTCTTCCCTCTTTTTAGATATCTCTAAAGCTTTCAATACAGTCTCACATACCAAACCACTCTCAAAAATGTCTACTTTAAGCTTTTCCAGTACAACAGTCAATTGGCTCTATAGGTACCTATCTAACCAGCTAAATTCATTTAAATTACTCTCTACTTACTCAACTTTTCTCCCTGTTAATACAAGTGTCCTACAATGCTCCATACTTGGCCCTCTCTTTTTTGATATATATATAAATGATCTATATGCTCCCCCCAACAAGCTACACTTATGCAATATGCAGATGACTCCACAGTCATTTGCTCATCTTACAGTCCATCCCAGTTAAAATCTATCACTCAGCAGGCTTTAAACTCTATTGAAAACTGACTCAGTGACAATCAGCTTTTCCTAAATCCAAATAAAACAAAACTGCTCTTATTTCTCCCCAAATCCTAAATAAACATAAAGGACACATTCAAGATATCTTCTCTCAACAATACTGAAATTGAAGCTGCACCTCGTACAAAGTTACTTGGTGTTATAATAGATGATCAACTGAAATTTGATCTTTATATTCAAAGGTGCATAAAAACAGCACACCAAAGAGTGGGCATGCTCTATAGTTCAAAAAGATTATTTACCAACTTCTCAAGAGCTACTCTAGCAAATACATACTTCCTTCCTTCACTACTATATGCCTCACCCATTTTCACCAACATTCATATCTCCCTAAGATCAAAACTTGTGCTTTGCTATAACAAAGCAGCTAGATTTGCAACCAGTCAGATGTACAAATCTCACCACTGCTCTTCCAGCAGATATTTATACTGGCTTGAGTTACCTCACTATTTAAAGTTCACCAAACTCCTCCTTGCTTATAAAATGGTACAACAAATCCTCATCCTGCCCAGCAACAAGCACCATTCTTAACCATTACCTCCTTAGTCACCCTCTTCACTCATGAGAAACACCTCCTTGAAATCTTCTTCTTCTTTCGGCTTTTTCCCGGTTAGGGGTCGCCACAGCAGATCACCTGTCTGCTCATGACTGGCAGTGGAGTTTTACAGTGTCGAGTTGCCAGCCCGACACCCAACCTTCCACAGAAGGCACACATGCATACACTCACACCTAGGGCCAATTTAGAGTGTCCAATCCACCTACTGCATGTCTTTGGGATGTGGGAGGAAACAGGAGGACCCGGAGGAAACCCACGCGACCACAGGGAGGACATGCAGACTCCGCACAGAATGCACCCCAGCCGAGGATCGAACCGGAGAACCTCTTGCTGTGAGGCAGGAACGCACCATCGTGGCCGCCCTACTTCCTTGAAATCCATAAACTAAAAAAATCTATCAGTCACTGCTTATATTCCTACTCAGTAGCCAAGTCTGGAACAGTATTCCTACAGATACTAGCGCAATGACATGTAGTCACATATTCAAACAATCTCTATAGAGATCTCTCCTCAACTCCTGGCTCTGTACATGCCTTAGACCAGGCTGACACTACCCGTTACTCCTTCCTTCTCTTCCGTTCTCTCCCCTCTATTCCTTCCTTCTTTCTTCTCCTTTCTTCCCTTTCCCTTGCCCCTTCTCTTATTAGCCAAAGCACTAGCTACTTCTCCGATAGCTTCCTACTTTAACTCCATTTCCTAATCTCCCCCAGCTGAAAAATCTCTTTCCTTTCTCTTAATCTTTTGCCCAAATTTAAAATGCTTAACATCTTTACCGCTGGTTATCACTACTGATTGTACTTTACCAGGTGCTCAATATCCTATGATTGCTTAATATTCACTGTATGGTTTTTCTTCTTATGTTGATTCTACTACTAGTTACTGCACTTCATGTGATAATACTACGTAGTTTATTAACTGAACTATGTATGATGGAGTTTTGTCCCCCCGGGCTTCTGTTAAAAATGGGATTCATGTCCAGTTTGACTTTCCCAGTAAACAAATGTCAAATAAATAAATAAAACTAGATGCACTGGCGCAGCGGTTAGCATTGCCGCCTCACAACAAGAGGTTCTCTGGTTCGATCTTCGGCTGGGGTGCCTTCTGTGTGGAGTCTGCATGTTCTCCCTGTGGTCGCTTGGGTTTCCTCCCACATCCCAAAGACATGCTGTAGTTGGATCGGATACTCTAACTTGGCCCTATGTGTGAGTGAGTGTGTGCCTTCTGTGGAAGGTTAGGCACCAGGCTGGCAACTTGACACTGTAAAAACCCCACTGCCAATCATGAGCGGACAGGTGACCCACTGTAGCGACCCCTAACCAGGAAAAGCCAAAAGAAGAAGAAGATGATGATGTAGTCAAAATCTGCACTACACACACAAAGCTCTAATCATAAAACAATATAAATAAATGAATAAAAAATAAAGTGGAGCACTTAGCTGAGCACCAAGTGTATGCTCCACTTCTGTTCACCATAGCAACAAATAAGAGCTGAGGTAATGATACACCTTCGTGTACTATGGGAAGAAAGATCCTAAAGAAACTCGGCTGGTGCACTAATGCTGCAGAGTTACATACAAACATTTCAAGCACAGGTATTAATGCTCTTCTCTTGTCAATATACCAAAATACTTGTTCCCAGGCTTTTCTTAAAAATATCTAAACTAGTACTTGCTTTAATGTAATTTGGTAAGTCTGTTCCATGCATCAGCTACTCTGTCATAAAGCCAATCAGTACACCTCTCATTCCTATAGAATCTTCTACACAGGTTGTCTGGTGATTCTCTAGTACTTTTTGATAACCCCAAACATTCCCAGAGATAGCTGTAGCTTAATGCCCTATATAACTGAATAAGATTTCCTCTTAGATATCTGTAAGAAACACTATACAAGTTCAGATATTTTAGTCTTTCATAATAACTTAAATTTTCACATCCATGAATGCCCTTGGTATATTTCTGCTGTACTCTTTCCAGTTTACTCATGCTTGTTTTCTTATAGTGTTTCCATATTGTTATCCCATACTCAAGTTTGGGTCTAATGTAATTAACAAACAATGACCATCACTTTTGATTTCCTACACTTTATAAATCTTTTTATAAAACCTATAGCTCTATAACTGTCATTAACCAACTGGTTGATATGATTAGAAAAACTCATAGCTGAATCTACCCATATACCCAGGTCCTTAAATGAGTCTACAGTTTCAATCACTGTGTGGTGTATTAAACATTCCCCTTTCAGTTTATGTCTCCCAAATCTCATATGCTTAGTTTTTGATGCATTTATCAGCACATTATTCTCCTGTGCCCAAAATGGTCAAGTTATTTTGCAGACATGCCTCATCTGTAACACATGCAATCCGTTTACCCAATTTCAGGTCGTCTGCATATAGACTGTAGAACACCTCAGATGAAAAAGTTAGGTCTGAAAGATACAATCTAAACAAGTAAGGGCCTAGGACAGAGCCCTGTGGGACACCCTGACTGTAACCAAGGATTTCACCTGTCCAGTTGCTGTATGATACTTGTCATGTCCTATTTGTAAGCCATGCAGCTATCCATTTTATCAAGAGTACATTAATACCTAGTTGTACTACTTTACTGATCAGTGTTTTACGTATGACCCTGTCAAATGCAGAAGTTAAATTTTTCATTCACTGCTGTTACTATATTGTTATAGAACATCATGTTACAGGTGGTAATTTTCAACATATGCATTCTGATATATGGTTTCAAGTCCCAACCTATCCAGTTCTGACAATAACTTATCCAATATTACCTTCCCATTATATTTCCACAACATGAAAGTAGATTTAAGAGTCTATATGACTCTGGGTTTGTCCTACTCCCCTTTCCCTTAAAGACAGGTTTAATAAGCATATATCTCCAATCTTGAGGACTCTCCCCATATTTATAAGACCTAGTGAATAATAGATAGAATGGTACCATAAATTCTTGATGAAGTGTTCTCAGGTCATTGTTACTAATTCCATCTCCTCCCTGTGCTTTGTTTGGATCCAGTTTGCTCAATTTCTTTTTCAATATAAATTAATTTGATTTCAGTATCTGGGGTTACCTGGATGTCACTAGGACAACTTATCACCTCTTTTGTGGAGCCAAACTGTTTTGCTTAAGATTTTGAAAATATATCTGTAATCTGTTGTCTGAGAATAAATTTTAGAATCTGCACAGAGTTTATCAATTTCTGTGTCTTCACTCTTTCCACATCTTATATATCTAGAAAAAGGTTTCCTATTATGCTCAATATCTTTATATAAAGTTTCTTCAAATTGTTCTTGATCTTGTCTCAAACTATGTTTAATCTGTTTGCCCAGCTTATTTCAGTTTTCAAAGTTGTAGTTTGACCTGTCTTCCATTTCTTATATATTTTGTCTCTCACCTTAATCGGATATCTTGTTCGAATGGAAATATATCAGCCTGATGTTGTATACCCAGAGCCTGATGTTAAACATTTTTTTGATCTTTTTACACTCAGTTTCTCTTTCAAAATTTTCCACATTCCATCTGCAGTTTTTCCAGTGAGCACCTCACTCCAGTTAGTTTTACATAGTGACTGTTTTGCTTCCATATAATCTATAATTAACCTTCGGTGCATTGCTTTACATTTCAGTTTGGCAGAATTATCTAGCAATCAATTAACGTTTATAACCCCATAATCACTGCACATCAACAGTGGTAAAAGTTGACCTGAAGTAACAGTAATTTCTTTAGGAACACAAACAATGTCTAGTATGTTACGTCCCCTGCTAAGTTTTTTTACAATCTGAAGCAAATGTTCCTGAATATATGTCATGAATAATTTCCTTAATAATGTTGATGAATCAATATTATTCCAGTCTGTTTCGGGTAAATTCAAGTCCCCAGCTAATATTATTCTTCCCCATGCAAGACATATATGAATTCCTCTAGGTCATCTACACTTAACTTTGGTGGTCTATACACTCCAATTGTTATATGTTCCAGGGTTGTCTTTATTGTCACAATTACACAGTCTGGTGTTATCACTGAACATGTAATAATCACAGGTCTCATAACTATCTTTAATCCCTATCATAACACCTCCACCTGATTTTTTGTTGGAGTGTCTGTTACAGTAAAAACATTTATACCCTGACAGGACTGGTTTCTAGTCATTGTTCTTTTACCATGTTTCACAAACAATAACAATATCAATCTTGTGGGAACGTAGCAAATTTTACAATTAAAAAAAAACATAATTATTAATGCTCCTAGCATTAACAACCATCACAGATACATCAAATGTTGTTCTCTATGAATTGTTAGATTTTTGATCTGTAAATACTGCAAAATATCTGGTGCAAAACTTCTCTTCCCTGACTATGAAAGATGCAGCAATCCTGTCTTAACACATGTGCCCATAACTAGGCTTGGATGATGTACAAATTTCCATGTTTTAAAACAGGACCATTTTTCCATGTAGGTATTTACCCTAAACATATTTTTTCATTCATTGTGATCTGACTATCCTTTCTATAGGTGATTTTCGAAAAATACGTCCTAACACCAGTACAAGCTATACTATCAAAGAGGGCTGTCAGTTCCCTAACAGTCAGAGAATCCTTGCGGATGACATCATTTGTACTGACATGAATAAAAATGCATCTATACTTCCTTTCCTTAGGGTGTTCCGAGGCTTGTCTCACATCTTCTATTTTTGCTCCTGGCAAGCATAACACTATTCGATGTTCATTATCTTCTCTGCAATTGTAAGTATCACTTCCTCTAATGATTGAGTCTCCAATTACAAGAATATCTTTGCTGGCCAGCTCTGAAAACTCTTCAACTTCTAATACAGTAATATCTGCTCTGTCAATTGTTACAAAGGATAGACCTTTCATCACCATTAGTCTCATTAATCCCACTGTTTTCACCGTGTATTAAATTCTCATCCAGCTAGCATTGTAAATACACAGTTTCAGCCATGTACTCAACATATGTCTTTCTCTTCTTTTTTCTTACAGTAAAGTTTTTCAATCCTTCCACATTCAATTCTGATTTCTTCCTTTTCACCTGTCCCTTGCTTCTTTTTTCTACCTTGTCTTTTGGAAAAATTATGCATTTTTCTGTAGACTGAAGGTTTTCTGATAGAAAAATATTATCATTCCCTGTGACTTGTGTATTACATAACAAAGCACTGTCCTTTTTAGTACGTATTCTCTTTCCTTTACAGTCATTAATCAGTTTCTTTTTCTTCCTTATTTGTTGTGAACTTCCTTTCTTTCTTTTGCATTTCCTTCTAAACAAACCGGATCCTCAGATTACTGAATACTTGCATCCAGAATTCCAAAGTTGTCAGGGGCATCGTCTTGTTTCATAGGAGTTGAATGATCTTTGCAGTCAATAGATACATCATTTCCTAAATCTGTTCTATTTGTTCTTTGCCCAATATTACTTATTTCACCAGTCCAGTCAGTACTATATGAAACAGTCCTCCAAGCCATGCCAACTGCACAAGTGCAAGCATCACCATTAAGTCTAGATTTACTTCTAACAATGGTAAACCAATCATCCAACTTTTGACACAGGGGAACACAGATCACCAGTGTTACCAGCTTTTACCTTTAAATATGCCTAGCATTTATTACACTGTACAAGATATTTGTGCATTAGCCAAGTGTTAATTGCATACGCATTTAAGGAACCCATATTCAGTTTCACACAAATAAAATATTGTAAAAGAAAATAATAATCAAAATCAGTAACCACAGAATTCAAAGAGAACTTAAATCAACTTCTATGACCATACAAGTTCTGCAACCCAAACAAAAGTTGTAATTCCTTTATGTCGCTCACAATCGCACTTCTTTTTAACAGTGAAGATTAACAGATTACAAACCAAGGTAGGATTTTCCTCTCTGCAGTCTATGTGAATTTATAGCTGTCTGGACCCCTTGGGGTGGCTATAGCTTGCCTGTCAAAAACCTGTCACTTTCTAACAACCAACAGTGAAATTAAAGGTAAAACAAAAAAAATGAATCAAAGTAAACCTTGTTAACAAGCTATCCCTTCCTACCTACACAAACAGTGAAAAACAGTGATAGCAAATAAAATATAAATTCAAATAAAACTTCTCTTACCAGTCAACTCCACAGTTAATCACAAACCAAGGTAGGATTGTTGGATCGGACAAAAGGCTCAAGGACACACTATATATACCTGATGGACTGAATGAACAGGATCTTACAACTGTTAGTAAAAATTTTAAGGTTTTCACTCTCCTAATCAAAATTGTATTATTAGAAGGTTTACAATGAATAAAAAAAAACAAAAAAAAAAACAGGCTCCTATGAATCCATCTCATTTTTTTAATATCAGGCTCCTCCCCTAAACAGAAAAATGTAAGCAGTACACAGGGAATCCATCTCCCACAAGAAGCAACTGGAGATTTTTTCAGGGATATCATAAGCCAAATGAAAATAAGGAAGAGTGATCAGAAACTACAAGTAAAACAAACATTAAAACATACAACAGCTCTGAAGATGAGGCAGAAATTAAATGTGGTATTTATTTCTCTATATCTACCAAGAAAATAACCTACATACTCAGAACAAAGAGAAACTATTCACTTCAAAAAGAACTGAAGGTGGTGCAGGTTATGATATCCTTTACATAAGAACATCCTGCTGATTGCTACTCATAGCACTGGAGGTAACCTTGTAGCCTACCTGGGTTCACCTGATTGCTCGGCAAGTCTGTCAGAATACTGGTGTCTAACTGTAGTTCTATCCCATTCATATTATGAATGTAATAATCCTTATGAAGAACAGTAAGACAGTGGTTTAAAAACAAAATAAATACACAACTTTACAGCCAGAAAACATAAGGTATAATCATTTTACCTGTTTGGTGAATACAATCCTGCCATCCAGGAATGGGGGCACCAAGTTGTGAACTAGAAGATGAACTCTTGCTGTGTTGTCTTCTTCAAAGTCTTCGTCCACTTCTAACCGCTGCACAACACCACTGGTCAACATTCGGTTGGTCTCCCAACGTTCATTGTCCTTATAAGAGAAAATAACAGATTTTAAAATACAATGCATGAAAAACAATGAATGTCTGAGTTTAACTTAAATGTTCAGATTCATACAGAAGGAAATGCACCAAATAGCAAATTACAATGAGTGGTGTTTGAACAAAGACACGTATATTGCATTGATGCAAGCAAAGTAGGAAATTCATCACAGAAAAACTAAATTAATACTGTTCCGCACTTCAAAACACAGAGCTTAGTAAGATATTCAAATTTTTACAGAATTATCTTCCGAAGAAGGAACAAAAAAGTACAGTTTTGTACCTACCATAAATGTAGATGTTAGAGTGTATACACTGCTGCAGTCATTACACTTGGGTTATCCTGCCGTCAGGCGGTTCCCCAGTCGGCCTGAGTTCCAAAGTCTTGGTCCGGCGTCAGTTGCTGTCACCTCCTCCCTGACATCAGCGCGACAGGGGTATACAAGATGCAGCCGACGCCATTTTCTTCAGTTTTTCTTGCCCCAGATGTCAGGTGCCCCCAAAAAGGTAGGCAATTCAAATTGCTAATAAAACATACATAAGAAAAGCAATCAACAACTTTCAGTTACCAGCAAATACTCCCCATAGGTAGTAAAGGGTAGAAGACATAGGTACGTACCAGCAAGTACGAGGGGAAGGAGGGAGGGTAACCTGGACTGCAGCAGTGTATACACTCGAACATCTACATTTATGGTAGGTACAAAACTGTACTATGTTCATCGTGTTACACTGCTGCAGTCATTACACTTGGGTAGAATCCCAAAGCTGAGGTAGGGTGGCTGGTTCTATAAGGCATTAGGGGTGGCTATAAGGCCCTGCAGCACTGCAGTGGCAAAGCCAGCTCTGGATTTAGAGTATAGAGGCAGATGGTAATGCTTGGTGAAGGTATGTACAGAACTCCAAGTTGCTGTTTCCAAAATGTCCTTGGTAGGTACTCCTCTGAGGTAGGCAGTTGAAGTGGCTGTTGCCCTGGTGGAGTGAGATCTAATGCTGTTAGGTATAGGTTTCTAATGGTGTGTATAGCAGAAACATATACAGCGTCCTATCCATTTTTAAGTAGTTTGTTTTGAAAAGGCTTTTCCCTGTGCTCCTGCAGCATATGCTACCAATAATTGCTCAGATTTTCTGAAAGCTTTGGTTTTGTCCAAGTAGAAGCGTAACTGCCTGTGTATGTCCAAAGAATGCAGTAGTCTCTCCCCTTTATTGTGTGGATTTGGATAAAAAGTTGGCAAGTGAAAAGTTTGGTTTAGAGCCACACTTGATACCACCTTTGGCATAAAAGTAGGGTTAGTTCTAAAAGACACCCTGTCTTGGTGGAAAATGATGAAAGGTTCCACTGCCATTAGTGCCTGTAATTCTGAAACTCTTCGTGCTGATATTATTGCCAGGAGCAGAGCAGTTTTCCAAGAGATATATTTTAAATCTGCTGTGTTAGCTGGCTCAAAAGGTGGTAACGTTAATTTTTCCAACACGAAGTTGAGGTCCCAAGTTGGAGTAGGTGCTCTACGGGGCGGTCTTATGTTTTTAGCCCCTCTGAGGTGCTGTTTTAGCAAGGGATTAGAGAAAATTGGTGGATCCGTGTTGTAATAAGCAGAGATGGCAGAGGCGTAGATCTTGATGGATGAAAAGGAGAGGCCTTTGTCCAGCATCTCAGTTAAATATTGTAGTATCTGAGGAATATTTGGGACAAGAGGGTCAAGGCTTTGAGCCTGGTTCCAGGCACAGAATCTCTTCCATTTATCCGAATAGGCTTTCCTGGTACTAGGCCTTCTGGCCTCCAGAATGACATCCATAACAGCTTTGGAGAGAGGCATTGCTTGCTTGACTAAGGAATCTTCCATGCAGCCAGGTTTAAAGTCTTTAGCTGGCTGTGAAGTATCTGATTGTTGTGCTGAGTGAGAAGATGTGGGATTTGAGGCAAAATCCAGGGACTCCTTGTGCTAAGTTCTTTAAGATTGGGTACCAGTGCTGGCGTGGCAGTCTGGGGCAATCAGGATCATCTTTGGCTCTTCTTGCCTGGCTTTTACGAGTACCTTTGGAAGGAGAGGTAGTGGTGGGAAAGCATATACTTGTAGGTTTTTCCAGATGAATGAGAGGGCATCCACTTTCCATGCTTGTGGATGGTAAGTCCATGTGCAGAATTTCTGTAGCTGGCAGTTTATTGGGGATGCAAACAGATCTATGTCCGGGCTCCACCATTTTTGTGTTATCATTCTGAATATTTGTGGATTCAATTCCCATTCGTGGGGATCCATGATGTTTCTGCTTAAGTCGTCTGCCAGTGTGTTTTTCTCTCCTGGCAGGAATTGTGCTTGCAGATGAACTTGATAGGTTAGAGCTGTGTTCCACAAGGTCATGGCTTGTCTGCAGAGGGGATAAGAGTGAGTGCCCCCTTGCTTGTTTATGTACTACATAACTGTGGTACTGTCGGTCTTTAGTAGTAGTTGTCCTGGATGCAGAAGGTCCTTGAAAGCTATAAGGGCATTTTGTACAGCTAGCATCTCTTTTTGAATGATGTGAAGATGCCTTTGTTCTACGAGCCACTTGCCCTGAATACATTTTCCTGCCATGCGTGCTCCCCAGGCGTAATCCGATGCATCTGTTGTCAGTGTTTGCCTGGCTGTGGGTTGAGTAAAAGGCTGTCCCTTGTTGAGGTGACAAGCTTGAGCCCACCATCGAAACTCCTGTTGAAGGCAAAGAATTAGTGGTATAACTCTTTCCAAACTTTGACAGTGTTGAGACCAGACACTCTTTAGGTACCATTGTAGTTTCCCTCATATGCAGTCTGGCACATGGAATTAGTAGTATGCAAGATGCCATGTAACCAAAGGCCTGCAGAAATTTTTCTTGCAGGGAGTTGGGTTCTTGTTGCCATCAATTGAAAATATTGAGTCAGTTGTCCTTGCTTGTCTGGCGTGAGATAAGCCATCTGGGCCGTTGTATTCAAGCTGGCACCCAGGAATATTATCTCTTGTGAGGGCACTAGTTTTGATTTCTTTTCGTTTACTGTGTACCCTAGGCAACTTAACTTTTTTACAAACGCCAGATGCTTTAGAAGAATGTCCTTGCTCTCTGCTTGAATCAGGCAGTTGTCCAGGTACGGATACATTTGAATTCCTTTCTGTCTGCAAAATGCAATTACTGGTGCCAGGCACTTTGTGAAGACCCTGGGCGCAGTAGATAAGCCAAAGGGCAGTGCAGAGAATTGGTAGTGCATTGAACCAGTTAGGAATCTGAAGTATCTTCTAAAGTTTTGTCTGATAGGGACATGCAGGTATGCCTCCTTGAGGTCCATGGTTACGAGCCAAGCGTTCTTGCCCAGCATGGGAAGAAGCTGCTGTAGTGTCAACATAACATCCAGGTAAGTGTTTAGAGAAGAAAGATCTAGAATAGGCCTCCAGGCTTTGTCCTTTCTGGGAACCAGAAAGAGTCTTGAGTAAAATCCTTGTCCTTGCTCCTGTGGTGGTACCTTTTGAATAGCTCTCATGTCCATAAGTGCTGTAATTTGTTTTTGAGCCTCTGCCCATTGATTTGGTGGCAGATTTGGCATTCCTTTTAACCTTGGCAGAGTGTGAAAGTAGAACCTGTAACCTTGAAATACAATGTTGAGAACCCATTTGTCTTTGGTGATCATATGCCAATTGTGATAGAAAAGTGCCAGTTTTCCTCCCAAGGGGACTGCCAAGAGAGAATTGTTTGGCAGCTGTAGTGGGAAGTCATTGGAACTGTTTTTTCTATATGGTTGGGGCCTGTCTTCCCCTTCTTTCTGGCCTGATTCACCCCATTGTCGGGCCTGTAAGGACCTTGTGGTTGACCTCTACCTCTTGGACGTCTGTATCTGCCCCTTTGAAGTCTGTCTGTAACTGGAAAGGACCAATTCTTTGTTGGCCAATTTCTGCTAAATCGAGGAGGCTGAACCTGTAAGAAATCATTCACAGTTTGCATAGATTTTGCCTTATCCTCCATTTTCTTTAATACCTCTTCTGCCTTAACTCCAAATAACACATCCTGCTGCAAAGGTGTATCCAATAGTTTTGCTTTAACATGATCTGGTAACGTATATGTTCTTTTAACCAAGCATGTCTTCTAATTAAAGAACCTGTGACTGCTGCTCTACAGGAGGCCTCTAAAGAATGAAAGCCACATTGCAAAGTATGTTTTCCCACTTGTTCAGCTGCATGCAATAAATCCTGCATTTCTTTAAATTTAGGAGGATCTGAATCTGGAAGCATTTTTTGTTTCAACTGAGACGTCAAAAATTGCTGATATTATAGCATGTGGAACTGGCAATTTAAGGCCCTCATTGCTAAAGTTGCAGACGTATATAGTTTCTTCCCCCATCTGTCAAATGCTCTGGAATCTCTGTCAGAGGGTACTGGATTCTTTGCTGATGAGGCCTTAACCCCTTTGGGTCCGTGAGAAATAGTTTCAGGGTCAGCAACAGGGCTTTTATAAAGAAATCTGTGTGAGTCAGGGACTCTGTAGTATCTGTCAGGCTTAACTGGGGCTGGAGGTAAAGAATCAGGATTTAAGCTGGATTCAGTATACACATCATCCACAATATCTAACACTGGCAGAATAGCAAGGGGTCTGTGTTGAGGTAATAAAAGGAAGTCTCTGAGCCTTTTCTTGGATTCTGAGTAATCCTGGCCTTCCCAATGGAAATGCTACCTCATGGTATGTAAGGTTTCTCCAAAGGAGTAGTCCTCAGGCGGAGAGGCTGATGGAATTGATTCCTCAGCATCAGAATCCTCATAAGGGGGTAAAGAGTATCCTAGGTCTGAGGATGAATCTGAAGAGATGGATACCTGGTCGGATGAGTCATAGTCTGCATCCTGTCTAGGCCTTTTATCAGGAAGGGGATGGGACCCCCTGATCAGAGTGATTAGGTCTTCGGCCATTTTGAGCATTTGTTTCTTAGGCATGGAGGCCTGTCTTGGAGAATGCTGTATTTGTTTCTTTGTTTTTAAAGGAGGTTTAGACTTAAAAGATTTAATGCTTAACTGAGTAGGTCTGAAAACACCCTCTGAAGCTATGGGTTGTTCAGCTACTCCGGATCCCTCTGAAGGGTTAGTTTCGGTAGGCTGAAAATCTTGTGCGTCCGAAGGCCCAGCCATCTCCACGTGAGGGTCAGAGACGGCCTGTGGTTCTAAAGAAGCGGTCATCAGGGGGCTTCGAAGGCGCCTCGCTGAAAACCGGCGACTGGCCTAGAAGAGGCTTCGTCATCATTTCTGGGCCTCGGATGCCTATCCTTGTCTTTGTGCTTTTTGTGTATTCAGGTCGTTGGAAGTTCCGACGGCATGGTGTAATTGAATTTTCTGCCAAAATAATGTCGGGCAAAATCAAACCGACGTTTAATAGTGCGCTTGTTAAACCTAGCACAAAACCGACAACCAGTGACATCGTGGTCTGGGCCTAGGCATGGGATACAATAAGAATGGAAATCCTTATGAGGTATTTGCTTCCCACAAGAAATACAGTTATTAACTTTTACTGACATCGGTCTGAGGCAAGTAAAAGTTTCCCCAATGGGGTACTTAGCTTAGTAGAAGACTTTGGTTCTGGATTCGGAATGAAAATCTCAGGAGTCGGCCGACCGGCACTTGTGAACTGCTTTTGCTTCGGGCACCATGCTGCAAGAAAGATGGGAAAATGGCATCGGCTGCATCTTATACACCCCTGTCGCACTGAGGAGGAAGCGACAGAATCCGATGCCAGACCAAGACTTTGGAACTCAGGCCGACTGGGGAACCACCTGACGGCAAGATAACCCAAGTGTAATGACTGCAGCAGTGTAACACGATGAACATCAGTTAAACCAACTAAAGATGAGAACACACTGTCTGAAATTAAAGGCAAGTAATAAAACAAGGTTTAAAATTAAAGGAAAAAGTTTGCAACATGCTGAGCATAAAGAAAAGGAAATATACAACACACTAATTACCACAAGAGGCAGTCTAACAAGGATGATAACACACAGTTTATAACATTTGTCTTGAAACAATAAAACTGATAGTGAACTGTATAAAAGTAAAAAAGCAAATACCACACAACAATTAAGGATAAAGAAAAGCAGAGCAAGCAAGGGTCCACAGTATGAAAGATTCTCAGTGACCTAGGTCATAGTACGAGGACTATCTCAAGCAGGCTAGCCATGGACATACTGAGTCCACAAGTAACTAGAATTTAAGAATAAGAAGGCCCCATTTGAGGTTAATGATAGTCTATATGAGGAAGGAAACATCTCAATGAGCTAACAGTTAGTTAAAAAACATTCTTAATTAAAGGACTAAATTGGAATTTGGAATAAATCTCATAGAAACCTGATTAGATGGCTTAGGAAGCAAAAAAAAAATGATAAGAAGAATCTCAAAAGTTTGAAGTAAAATACAAACCAGTAGGAAAGTGCTATTCAAAAAAAATCTGGCATGCAGAAGGTTAGGATTCAAGATATGGATCAATTCACACCATCAGGATAAAGAACAATGACTATTATGTACACATACAATGCAACCATTAAATTACAACAAATACATTTTTTCATGCATCAATTCCCTCCAGACAGTCGTTAAAATCTGACTCTACTGATCAGCATGTGGAGTTGCAGGAATGAAGCAAAGCTAGGATGGTCTTTTACAATCAGCAGAACATGAAGACTAGCCAAAATTACTTCAAACATATTAAAAAAAACTGAAGGAATTAAAGTTAACAAAAAAATTGCCTATTTGGAACTTAAACTGTACAGCTTAACCATGGTTATTCCATTTCCTATGTCCAGGTATGATTAAAGTTCATGAAATTAGTTTTGCTTCAGAGTTTGATGTTAGCCAAAAGTCCTCTTCATAGCACCTGCAATGTGCCCAGAACTGACTCCTCCGGCAATTCATGCAGAGTTACAAGTACTGGTAGGTTATCTAAATATGACTAAATTTTTTTTATGAGGCCCATTGTTCCTACTGCTACTACTGGAACTCTCGGGATCGCTTTCTTCAAGATTGGTCTCGTTTCCCCCTGCAAATCCTGGCATTTTATGACTGTGTCTTTCTGTACGTTACACACTGTAATCACTGGAGATCTCAATTTCAATGGTCAATGCTACCTCTCGCTTCCTTTCATGGGTACTATATTTGGTTTTCTTGCATCTATTTTCTGAACTGTTGGCAATGGGTGATCCCATGTGAAAAACTTCATTGTTCTCTGTACTGCACTGGGGCTCATGTTTCCAATGCTTCTCAGCTACTTCAATATTGTAATACTTGCACAATCCCCAGTGCAACTGTCTTGCCACATTATTATGCCTTTCAGTATACAGGCCTTCTGCCATTAGTGGATCACGATGTGTAACTGTTTCCAGTTCAGTTTTACAAAACCTGTATTTATCCATTTCTCCCACACCTTCAATGAACTTTGTAAACCAACATGTGCTTAAGTTCACTATCCCGGGCTGCCAATACTAACGTTTCATCTTTTGGTTTTAAATTCACCTCTCCTTAACAATTCCTGATCAAATCTTGATCAATTTGAAGTTGTTCCAGGAGTTTTTTGTACTTTGCATTAAATTTATGACTCTTCACATTTCCTTCATTCTCATGTAATCCATCACTTTATATTCTTTCTTTTGTTTTTTGGCATATTCATTTGCTGTCTGATTTTTGTCTACTTTTGATTTCATTTCCATTTCTGCTTGACAGCGATATGCTTCTGCTAAACTAGCCAAAAAATAATTTTAGACTTCTCTTTAGTTAAAAAAAAAGAAGTTATGTACTTACCACAACATTCCATCTGGGCTATCCATTTTCATTCTTCCTCAACCATTGGGTTTGGCTCCGATCTTTGGATCCGACTCGGCCAATACTATAACTTGTGGCCAAATGAAACTCTTGAGCTCCTCCCTACCCATAATGCTCCAATCTCTAACATACCTCAGACCTTGTTTGCTAACTGACATAAATAGCACCTATTTGAATAATGTTTCTAACAAAGGAAATCAGTATCTAGAGCTCCACACAAGACACTTTGGTGTCTTAATAGCATCTAATTCTTCCAGAAGTCTAAAATGACAAAGGTTGGTGGTTGGTGGGTGTGAAGTTGAGGAAAAATGAAAATGGACAACACAGATGGAATGTTATGGCAAGTACATATCTGTTTTATCTGATATTGTCAATTTTCATTCATTCTTCAACTACGGGTACAGAGTCCCCAGCTACCTTATATCCTGGGTGGACTCTAAGGAAAAATATTCCTGAGCACAGTTGAATCAAAGGCTGCTCTTCCCCTTCAGATCAGATCCAATTTGTAATGAGTAAAAAAAGTACAAGGATCAGCCCAGGTAACAAGTGAACATATGTCATCCATGGAATGGTTGGATACAAATGCTGACAAGGTTGCCATAGACCTTGTAGATGGAGCTTTTAAAGGTTTTGGTAATGGAATGCCTGATTTATTGTAGACAAAGGCTATGCAGTCTGTAATCCAGCTTGCCAATGTCATTTTTGTGACATACTTGCCCAATTTGTTATCTGCAAAGCATATAAACAATTGGTCATATTTTCTAATGTCTTTTGTTCTGCAAGTAAAAATGCAGCTGTCTACGAACATCTAGTAAATGCAACATGTATTCTTTGTTTTCTAATTTGGGGAAGAAAACAGGCAAGTTAACAGATTGATTGATACTGAATTCTGAACACCACCTTAGAAAGGATTGGTTCTTAATGTCACCCTACCCTTACAGAAAATCAAGTAAGGAGGTTCAGAGGATAACGCTTGGAGTTGTGAAATTCTACTAACAGAGGTAACAGCCACTAGAAAAAGGTCTTCTAGGTCAAAAAGTTAAGATCACATTTTCTAGATGGTTAAAAGGGGGAATGAATAAAGGCTTGCATAACATGGCTCAAATCTCATGGAGAAGTAGCATTTTTACAAGGTGATCTAAGTAAAATAGCATCTCTTAGAAAGGCCCTCCATATCTTAGTGGAAGCTAAGGAAGAACTGCCAACTCCTACATGAAAGTTAAAGGTTGCTGCCAATTGAACTTTGATGGCAGAGGAGCTACACCCTTCATTAAAAATTTCTGCTAAAAACTCTAGTACGTTTTGTGTAAGGGCTGAAAAGGGATCAATATGTTTTTGATGTGCCCAACAAACAAACCTCTTCCATTTACTCTTGTAGATTTTTCTAGCAGAAGCTTTATGGGAAGACAAAAGTATATGACTGACAGAGAGCAACAGCATAGTTTGGCTACTAACAGAAGTGGAGAAATCATTCTTTCAGCTTTAGGTTAGATATATCCAGGTGAACCATGCTTGTTGGGTGAGACAGGTCTGGAAATGGATCCAGAATCCAAGGTGGGCAAATTAGATGAAGCCAAAGAAAGAAAGGGGAACCAAACCTATCAAGGCCGGTGAGATGCAATGAGGATGACTTGGCTCTTCCACCATGCAGCTTTCTGTAAGAATATGGGAATCAATGGGGTGGTGGGTAAGCAGAGAGAAGAACAGAGGACCAATTGTGGAGCACAACATCCTTCTGTGATTCCCTCTTTGGGGGATTATGGAAAAATAGAAGTTATGTTCTTACCATAACGTTCCATGTTAGTTGTCTTCTTCTCGCCTTCTTCTTGCTGGATGGGTTCGGAGCCAAAGCTCGAGAGTTGGTTCCACGAGGCTCCCCTTCCCACAATGCTAGGCGAGAGTTACCTCAGATCTATGATAGTAACAGTATATAACAGAATAACTATAAACAGAGTCCACCTCTAACAACAGGAAGAAGAAGGGTGACCTACATCCTGAAACAAGAAATATGCATAGCTAAGAAGAGGTCACGATCACAACTCCTCTAGGTCTGTCCAGGCCACATGGAACGTTATGGTAAGAACATAACTTCTATATGTTTGTCTATCTCGATGGGACCTAGCACCACAGACTCCTGAGAACAGTGGAACCAAAATTAGCTCTGTGCTAGAAGCTAAAATCACTTTTATAATGGGAAATAAAAGTGTGAGGAGTAGCCAATGGTGTCAATAGGCAGTCTGTCTTGGAAGGCTAGAGAAGTATGGAATGGGATTTAGGTTTATAAGGAAGTTTTTAGTGTATAATCTAATAAACAAGGGTAATCAGAGATGTTAGCCATCTGGATAAAGATAGAGACAAACAGCTGATCAGATTTTCTGAATTGTTTCGTCCTGTCCAAGTAGTACCCTTAATTGACGATGAACATCCAGGCAGTGTAATTTTGTTCAGACCTATTTGAATACTCCGGGAAAAGACAGGAGGTCAATGCACTGGTTTAGGTTTGATGTTGAAACCACCTTAGGCAAAAAAAGGGGGTTAGTTAGTAGTGAAGGAAACTGTCATATGGAACACAAGGTAAGAGAACAACAACTGAGTGCTTGAAGTTCTGAAATTCTTCTAGCTGATGTGATAGCCACCAGAAAGAGAGTTTTCCAGGATAATAACTTTAAGGAACATGAAGCTGCAGGTTGGAAAAGAATCAAAGAAGCAAGAACTAATTTTAGGTCCCAAGAGAAGGAGGATTTCTCTTACAGGAGAGAAGAAAAGAAAACTCCCAAAAAAAAAAAGTTAGTTTGTGGGACATTACATTAGAGATTCAGAAATACCCATACGGAAAAAATAAATTAGAAATTGAACCTTAGAGAACTCCATGGAGATGAAAAGAAGCTGCTGCATGTGTTGTTTAGGGGAGATGCAAAATGACTGCATCAAGGCTGGCCCCATTGACAGAAAAAGACCTCTGTTGCTTTTTTGTTGAGAGACCACTCGTGAGGTAGAAGAATGGACCTGCTCAATTGTCTACTATCATGTTGTACTTCCCTGGAATGTATGCTGCTTTTAGAAAGCAGTTGGATGAGATCACCCATTGCCACACTCCGAGGGCTTCTCAACACAAGGGATACGATCTGGTTCCTCCTTGTCTGTTGATGTACCAAACTACTGATATATTGTCCATTTCAATTGGAGTTGCTCCCAGAGGCACAGCATCCTGAAAAGCACTGATGTTATCTCCAGGACATTTATATGCAAATTGGCCTCTTCGGAGGACCAAGTATCTGGGACGGTTTTCCCCAGGAAGTACCCCCCTCCCACCCAATCTGGGAAGCGTCCGTTGTCACTATGGCTTTGGGTTGAGGGAGAATGAATACTATAACTTGTGGCAGACTGTCTTGAAAAGTTGGTCTGACCTTATCCACCACCAAAGGTACTTCTTCCATGTCTGTGTGGTCCATATTTGAATTGACATCCTCTGATAAAGACTTGACTATTGGGATGCTAGCATCCACTGAAGAATTCTCATATGATATCTTGCCAGGGGAATGAGAATTATGGCTGCTGACACTGACCCCAAGGCTTGAAAAATTACTCAGGCTGAAATTCTGGTATTGTTAACAATTTTTGCAACCTGGAATCTTAAAGACTGAACTCTGTTTAGGGAAAGTAAGTCTGCGGCAGGCATTGTATTGAAATGTGCTCCTATGAATCCAGTATTTGTAATGGATTCAACTGAGATTTGTTGTTGTTTATTGTGATACCCAGAAGGGAAAAAGTGCAGAGTACCTAGTTTCTTGCTATTACAAGTAGATGTCCAGTCACAGCAATAATGAGCCAACCATCTAAATACGGAAACATCTAGAATCCCTGCAGTCTCAAATGAGCTACCACCACTGCTACACATTTGCTGAACACCCTGGGGGTTGTGGTGAGACCAAAGGGCAGGGTTCTGAACTGGTAAGCTCCATCAAGCACTTCTAATCATCCTTGCTTAGAAAAGGCAGTATGGCCTGAACTGTGACCGTCCAAAACTTTGAGTGTCAAACTGACTTGTTCAAGCTGCTGAGACCCAAAACTGGTACCCAGTCCCCTGTTTTCTTTGGCACTAAAAAGAATCTTGAGTAAGTTCCAGATTCTATCTGGTCTGGTGGAACCTCTTGGGTGACTCTCTTTTCTAGCAGCTTTTATATTTGAATTGCAACTTCTTTCCTCTGACAGGGTGAAACGTTGGGAAATTTATGTAGAGCTGGGGGTAGAAGGGAAAAGGGATTATACAACATCTGGAAATAATCCTCTGCACCCAAGTATCTTTTTTTATGTCTAGCCAGGCTATCTGGTACAGGAACAGTCGACCCCCAATTGCCTCCAGAGGGGGACAATCGCACCTCCTTTCAGGAGTACTAGTAGGATCTGTCAGAGAATCTCTAGACCCTTCATTTTGAGGACCAACTCTGCCGAGTGGGCGGCATCTTCCATTAGCATTCCCTCCTCTGCCTCTGGGGGACCCATCTCCATGTGGATCTTGTAAAGGACCCTGAGATTTTTTGAACCACATCTTTCATTTCCCCATGTTTGTTGCTCGAAAAGGTCCTTGGGGGGGGGGGGTCGAAAATGTACTCCTATAGCAGAGAGAGTCTTTCCATCCTTCTCACATCTGTAGTGTGTCTCCTTCACTTTGGGGACAAACAAGGAAGCTCTGTCAAAAGGAGCATTGACTTGAAGGGCTCTGCAAAATCACACAAGTGCATCCAGGCAAGTCTTCTTATTGAGATGCTTGAACTGCCGCCCCCCTGAGGTACTCGCAGCTGCATGACAGATGAGCTTCATGGACGAGTTAAAGATGGATTGAAGGGTTGCCAGCTGTGAGGCTACTGTCACTTGAGCCTCTGCAGTAATGGACCCTGAAAGAGTATTTGACAATTCCTTAATCAAATCTCTTAGCAACTTTGTCAAACATGTCAGATAATTCAGTTACCTAAGAACAAAGGTTGCTGAAGCATAGGCACGCTTCCTGGACCTGTAAAAAGCCCTGGACTCTCTATTAGGAGACGGACATTGGAACTTTGCTCTGCAAATTCCTTTTTTGTGGCCACCGCCATGACCATGGCATCTACAGGTATTCCCTTGCTCCAATTTTCCCTTCCTACTGGAGGTGCCAAAATTCGGTCTGGTCTCTTGGGGGTGGGTTTAACTGTATCAGGTTCTTGCCATACCTGCTGAGAGACCAAATCGATGAGCTCATCAGTGAGCAGAGTTACCCAGGACGTAAATGGGTCAGATCCAAATGCCTCCAGAAACACTGATTCCTCCAGGGAGGGATTCTGGGGGAACCAACCACCTCGTTGCTCAAGGATCTCCAGAATGTTTCCAGGGAGATGTCTTCGGGTGATGATCTCAGGGGCCCTACCCCTTGATCAAAATTTGTGTCTTCCAGGATATATTCCTGAGGGGAATCTAAGTGCCTCCTTTTGCACTTTCTCTTCCAAGGTATTTCCTTGGTGGGATGTTCTGGGGAAGGGTCGGAAGAGAGGATAATACCCTTCTGGGTAATATGGAGGGTTTGGACTGGCTGCTCCTGTGAAGTAGAATGTCGAGGCTCTTAGTGCATATACACATGGAACGTAGAAGGCAAATCCAAGGGGGGAAAGACCCTCTGTCCTGCCAAAGCAGAAAAAACTCTTCACTACCTCAAAGGCAGACTGTCCAGGGGAGAAGGAAGTCGATGGAATTGAGAAGCCACACTTATGTCTCACCAGCTCCATCTGCCTCAAATGCAATCCACCCGAGGCACAGGGCCAAGGCTCTGAGGGGCAGAGATGGCTCCAAAAACTTCAGAGTCAACTACAACACCTCTGTTCCGATGGGGATGCTAAGGCTTTGAGAGTCACTTGGCTCCAAGCTCATCGGAGCTGGCGCACTCAGAGAAACCTTCAAATCTGAGGACACCAGTACTCTTGATTCCAAGGGCTCCAAAACGAAGTGTGGGATCAGAGAAGAAACTGTTACTGGACAGGTAGCTCTATCTAAGGCTTCCTGGACTGAAGGGGTCAGAGCCAGGAGAACCCCGATCTGTATTTGCACCGACAGGAACTTCCTCATCATTCTATCCAGGTCTGCTTCAATGAGACTCCTGGAAGAACAAGATGAAGCAATGAATGGTAACTTGGACCGCCATCTCTCAAGGAAGGGAAATGGGAGTCTTGAAGAAACTGAGTCAATTGTTGGAGAGTACTGGACCTGAGGAAGAATCTTCAGAACTGAAGTACTCTGATCCGAATGCATAGAAGACATCTTGGAGCCAGACAGCTTTGTATGTGATTGGGCTTTCTTGAAAGGAGACTCCACAAAAGATGGAGTGGAAGAACCCAATTTCTTCAGGGATTTTTTAGGAGCATCCTTAGCAGATGTTTTTTCTTTGGGGGGGGGGGTTAAGCCCCAGATATGGCTTCTGAAAAAGAGGTCAGAAGCAACCCTTTTAAAATCAATTTGTTTTATCTCCTGAAGCACGTGGACTAAAATTCTTACATATCTCACAATCAATGATACTATAAGATGTTCTGGGCCCAAAAGTAGACACAAAGGTCATGGACATCAGAATAAAGCAGTTTATGGATGCATTTCTTAAATCTTTTCTCAGACATTTTAAGTAAAAGAGAAGAACAGGATACAGATAGATGTATTATTATTTTATTTTTTTTTGGACTAAGGAGGAAAAAGTGTAGATAAGCACCAGCAATGGTACTAAAGAATATACACAAAAGTGAAAAATGAAAGTTAAGAAGGTTATACAGTTAAAGGGAAAAATCATACCAGCAATGGTAAATAACACAAGTTTATATATATATATATATATATATATATATATATATATATATATGTGTGTGTGTGTGTGTGTGTATGTGTGTATATATGTGTATATATATTATATATAAAGAATTTTGGGAGAAACATATTAAAAATAAATTCTACTTATCTAAACTTGCTCAAGAATAAAGCTGACCATTTCTATATGTGAAAGCAGCAAATGAGATTGGAGGCATGTTAGGGCTTGGTGCATTACAGGTAGGGAGTAGCTTGAGAGTTTCAGTTGGCCACGAGCTCTAGTATCGGCAGAGTCGGATCCGAGGATCGGATCTGAAGCCAATGGTTCAGGAATGAATGAAAATTGACAAATCAATAGTTATGCACTCACCATGAGGATACATCTGTGTTGTCTCCTTTTGTCCTTCAACTGATAGGGTGTGTCTTGGACCTAACCTCAGATCTGGCTTCGGCCACTTCAATTGACTTTGGCTCCAAAGCTCACCCTTCTACCCTTATCCATAATCCTACTAGGAGCCCAAATATAACATTTCCAAAGCAGGTTGGAGGGTGGGAGGTTGAGGAAGGATGAAAAGATGCACCATTATGGTGAGTACATAACTTCTGTATCTGTAGCCGCGGTGGTGCAACGGTAGCGTTGTCGCCTCACAGCAAGAGGTTCTCCTGTTCGATTCTCGGCTGGAGCACCTTCTGTGTGGAGTCTGCATGTCCTCCCCGCGATCGAGTGGCATTTGAAAGACATGCGTGAATAGGCGTGCCTTCGTTGAAGGTTGGGCATCGGGCTGGCACCTCGGCACAGTAAAAATCAACTGCCAATCATTAGCGGACCGGCATTCTGCTGTGGCAACCCCTAACCAGGAAAAGCCAAAAGAAGAACAACAACATAACTTCTGAATCTGATGTTGTCTTTCTGTCCGTTCCTCAACTGATGGAACAGAGTCCCCAGCTATGGACACCCTGTGTTGTCCTCAAGGAACGATAATCTGGAGTACAGTGGAGCCAAATGCAGTCCCATCCCTAGATAAAATGCCCAATTTGTAATGAGCAATAAAGGTATGAGCATTGGACCAAGTGGCTGCTGTATCAATGTCATCTATAGAAGCTCTGGACCAGAAAGAACGTGGCCACAGATCTGGTGGAATAAGGTTTAGGTAATGTCAACCATTTCTTCTTATAGACAAAATAAATGCAGAGACCCATCTGGCTAAAGTCTCTTTTTACACTGCCTTTCCAATTTAACCTTGGAAAAAGAAATAACTCATCCGATTTCCTGAAATCTTTATTTCTGTGGAGATAGAATCCAAGTTGTCTGTGTACATCCAACAGGTGAAACATGTAGTCCCCCTTTCTGGAAGCCCTGAAAACTAAACAGGTAGACTGATGAACTGGCTCAGAGCCATTTTCAATGCCACCTTAGGTAAGAAGGAAGGGTTAGTCCGGAGGGACATACTTTCCTTATGAAAAAATAAACGATGGCTGGGAAAAGTGTGCCTGAGGTCTTGATACTCATCTAGCTGATGTAACTGCAACCATAAAAATGTCTTTCTAAAACAAAAAATTAAGTCCACTTTGGCAGAGGGTTCAAAGGGAGACTGTGTCAAAGTATGAAGAATTATTGTTAAATCCATAGAGGAGTATGATCTTTATCAGGTGGCTGAAGTCGCAAAGTAACTTTGAGAAAGGCTTTACATAATCTCAGTGATGCTGAGGAGAAATATTTTTACCAATGTGAAAATTAGAAACAGCTGCAAGATGGACTCTAATAGTAAATTAACTAGTTCCACTAATGAAAATGGAGGCAAGAAAGTCAAGGATAGCTGGAATAGGTGCTAAAACAGGATCTAATTGTCGCTGAGAGCCAACATGGAAAAATCTCTTCTATTTGCTTTTATAAATCTTTATAGCAGAATCCTTCTGGAAGGATGTAAGGAAATAAATTGGGTAAGAAAGTCTGGACTGCCTAGCAATCATTGTAAGTGGAGAAACCATGAGATGAACTTGAGAGTCCGAATCTCTGGGTAAGGTATCCCAGATGGATGAGACAGAAGGTCCTGAGAATGATCCAACACCCAGGGAGGGTGCACTAGATGAGGCCACATGAAGGGAAACCACATTTGTTGAAGCCAAAAGGGAGAAAGCAGAGGACTACTTTGCTCTTCCGGTGAGATGCTTCCTGAAGAAACATGGGGATGAAACTGTAGTTTTATTGGCCATTTTGGGCTAATTTCTCTCTCTAATCTTTCTGATATGAAAACCGCATTTGCATGTTTTTTGTGTTTGTATAAGCTCAGCAGATCCTGCCCAGGTGTCTTGCACTAACCTACAACGCCAGAGAGACAAAAGGAGATACTTTGGAGTGTTTAAATACCATTTTTTTGTTTTTCTTGTTGCTTATTGCCATTTCCGCCTAAACGCTAGTATTCTGGTATTTATTACTTCTCAGAACGCTCATTTTACACTGACATTACATTTATTTGTGCCTGCACTTTAAAATTTGTTTTTTGTTGTAAATTGTATTTTTAACTGTTACTGGCTTCCCACTCAAGTGCGACAGCCATTACTGCACTATAAAAGTGTTTTTGCATTTGTTTCTACTGTTTTCTTGAAGAAAAAAAAAAAAAAATCTTGCTATTTTCCCCTCTTACTAAGCTAGAAAAGTCCAGTTTCAGATTCCTGCTGATACCTGGACTGTGTTTAAGCTTCTGTGTTTGACCATACCTTACTTGGGCAAAAAGGAAATTTCCTTGTTCACCAGTGAGAGTGGGGAGCATTGAACAGCCTACCTGCCCTTGCCTTGGAGGAGTGGTTTCTGCCCAGAAACTGTAGTTGTATTGGCCATTTTGGGCTAATTTCTATCTCTTTAATCTTTCTGATATAAAAACAGCATTTGCGCGGTTTTGCGAGCCGGGCAGCACTGGTTAGCTAGGGTTAAACTATTCCCGACTCCACTAAGTCTACTTTTCAGTTTTTCCCTTGGAACTAGACAAACCTTCAACTTTAGCACTCAAACCATTCATTTTACAGCCCAGCACTTGCTTAAAACTCATAACAAGCACTAAATACCCCGAAGCACAAGCCCCCTTATACTGTCCAGAAGGACAAGGCTCTCTATTCGTCCACACCAGTCAATCAGAAAAACAGCTCACTCTACCTATTCAGACATGTCCAAATGGGCAGTTTCCGGTGTACTCTTCAGTCCAACTGGTGAATCTGGGCATGTTGAGGCAATGTTACAACTGCCTCATGTACACAGACAACCCTCTCCTCCTACGGCCAACCACTAATATATGCGAGAGATGCAATTATACAGCTAGACTGGAGGCAAAGCTCTCTCAACCCCATACTGTAACTGACTGTCAAGAGGAGAAAGGTAATACTTGCAACACACCACCAGTCTCACATAGACCTAACAAACCAACACAGGCAAATAACACACATAAATACATGAAAACATACTCAGAGGCTCTAAATAAAAATCTGCAAAAGCAACGGAGACCTCCAAAGCAGACATCCAAGCAACCTCCACAACCCATCACCAACCATGAAACACATACTTCACATAATCAGTGTGCCACTCAATCACAGCCCTTATGGCAAAACAACATACCCAATACATTAGTGATAGGCGACTCTATAGTCAGGCACACTGATGTCCCACTAACTAGGCTGGGCAAGGAGAAGGTTACAGTTAGCTGCCTCTCGGGCACCAGGATCCGCTACATAACACAAACACTCAGGTCACTCCAGAACAAGTACAAATACGACTCTGTCATTGTACATGTTGGTGTGAACGACCTGAGATGTACCTCCCTGGACTACATGAAAAGAGACATGGAGGAGCTCTTTGATCATGTAGCCCAGGCAGGTATGACCTTGACCCTGAGTAGCATCCTACCCTCACCAAGAATGATGCCACAGTATAAAGAAAAAATTATCAACTTCAACAATTGGCTAAGTTTCTGGTGCCGTTCAAAGGGGATCCAGTATCTGTCTGCCTGGGATGACATGGTCGACAAGCCACGCTGCTTCGGAAGAGATGGCTTGCACCTGTCACCCTTAGGCTTTCAAATACTGGCAAAGGCTCTTGCCACCCCCACAGTGCCTTTTTTAGGCAAGGCTCAAAAGACAAACCCACCACCGTAAATAGCACAAGTAACCAAAAACTGAGGGCAATGCTACTCAACGCCAGAAGTCAAAACCTCAAAATGCACACACTCAAGGCACTCCTCAGTATGGAGAACATCGATATCTGTGCAGTAACAGAAACCTGGTTTAAGGCTCCAGAGAGCACCCCAGCAATACCAGGCTATAACTCATACCATACCTTTCGGCCACAGAACCTGGACCGAAACACAAAAGGCGAGGGTGTGTCCATATTCATCAAGGATACTCACACCCCCAGGTTAGTGGCGCAGCACGATGCATCTCAGAACATCCAAGTGCAACAAACAATGGGCGAAACTGCAATCCAGATTGTAGCTTGCTACAGATCACCCACCATGACCCAGGACCCCCATTCCGCATTTCTGGAGACACTAGGAAATATGAAGGTCCTACCAAACACCCTAATACTGGGTGATTTCAACTATCCAAACATTAACTGGGAGAACTACTCCAGTACTAACTCCCTTGCCCAACGCTTCCTAGAATTTATAAACTCGAACACCCTGGATAAAATGGTCAACACCCCCACCAGAGGGAACAACATATTGGACCTGGTCATCACCAACATGGGCGACCGGTGTTCCACACCGGACGTCAACCAGTCGCTGGTTAGATCAGACCTTAGACTAATCATTCTGGATATTCACATTCTGCCACCAACCCCAATCAAGGAAACCACTGTGAAAAACGTTTCAAAAGCAAACTTCACGTTGCTTAAGACCGAGGTGGAAAGGTTCACAACCCCCACGCCAATGGACAATGCTGTCCAAGCTGCTGAAACCTATACAAAGGCACTCTATAACCATCTGCAGGAATGCATGGATCGTGCTATCCCAAGTAAAACTAAGACTCATTCCTCCAATAAAAGGAAAGCAGTCTGGTGGACCCCTGCCATAAACAGGCTCTACAATAGGAGGAGGAATCTAGTACAGATAAGAGCAAAATCCTTAGAAGGAAAGACATCCCTGATCAGTATCAGCAAGAAACTACGATCCCTCATTAAATCATCCAAGGCTAGCTTCAAAAGAAAAATTGCCAAGGATTCCAAAGATAACCACAAAGCGTTCTTTAGCTATGTCAAGAACCTAAGTGGAAACTCTCAGATCTGCTCTGAGTTGGTGCAGAATGGCACAAAATACACTGAACCGACTGATATTGCCAACATTTTGGCAGGCAGGTTCAGTGCAAACGTCACACCCCTCTCACCCCCTAAAGGGTCCATAACCATACCAGAAGAATGTAAGGCCCCGGCAATCACTGACACACAGGTTAAAACAGCCCTATCCAAAGCCAAAAACACAGCCTCAATGGGACCGGACGGTGTTCCAGGATGTGTCTTACAAGAGCTCCAAAATGAACTAACCCCTCACCTAAACACACTGTTCAAACTCAGCCTCTCTACAGGCTACATACCCACAGAGTGGCACACAGCAACAATTATCCCATTCCACAAAGGTGGCGCAACAACGGACCCCGGGAACTATCGCCCTATAAGCCTGACTAGCCTGGTCTGCAAGACTATGAAGCGCATCATCATGGAACTCATTAACAGAGACATCGGGGACCTCCAAACTTTGGACCCCACCCAGTTTGGCTTTGCTAAGGGCAGATCATGCCTCCTAAACCTGGTGGATTTCTTTGAGACAGTTACCAAGACATTAGATGAGGGTAAGGTGGTCCACACTGCCTACGTAGACCTCGCAAAGGCTTTCAACACCATTCCCCATTCTGGTATTATAGACAAACTCACCAACCTGAACATTAACCCCTACGTCACGAGATGGGTTGCAAATTGGCTCACGGACAGAACCCACATGGTAAGAGTTGCAGACTCTGGGTCCGACTCTAAACCAGTTACAAGTGGCATCCCCCAGGGCTCAGTCCTAGGACCCCTCCTGTTCGGTATATACTTCTCAGAGGTACAGGCAAGCACAGGAGGACTTTGGCTGACCAAGTTCGCAGACGACCGCAAACTAGGGGCCATAATTGATTCTCTGGCTGATACAGACACTCTCCAGAAGGGTCTCACTGAGACGGATACCTGGTGTCAAAATCATGGCCTCAAACTGAATGCTGAAAAGTGCACAGTCATCCCTTTTGGAAAAAACAAAGTACCCGCGAACTACCACATAGGTGGTAGTCCCCTAAATACAAAAAAAGTAATAAGGGATCTGGGGACCCAAACAGATAGCAATCTCTCCTTTGATAATCATATTGCCAAGGTGGTTAGAAAATCCTTCTACGTGGCCCACCTAATCTCAAAAGGGTTCCCATCCAGAACAAAGGAGGTTATTCTGCTTCTCTACTCATCATTTATTAGACCCATTATAGAATACAACGCCCCATTTGGGATGTACCTTACAAGACACCTGCAACAGCTGGAAAGACCACAAAAGTACCTCACCAAGAGGATTACTGGCCTCAAACAGATGACCTATGCAGCCCGACTAAAAAAACTCCAGCTGTACTTGGTTGCATACCGCTTACTCAGAGGAGATCTCTGCTTGACATACAAGGCCATGTCCAACCCAGAATTGATAGATATGCTCCACCTAAACAAAAACAAATCCCTGAGAGCGCTCTATGGATATAAACCTTACCACAACAATAAATAGGACATGCTGGAGGGATAGATTCCTGACCCAGAGACACCCCATGCTTTGGAACAAGATTGCAATATACATCAGGCAGAGCCCCTCACTACAACTCTTCAAGAGAAACCTTGATGGGTGGATGGGAAACAGAAAATTTACCCCGGGGATCACTGCAGTGGCTCTGCTGGACAGAGGCACAGGGAACTAATCTAAGGGGGTGGCAAAAGCCAACACACTCTAGCTAGACTTATAAATGCCCTTGGGCAGATAGCCTAGTACTTACCTATGACAGGGGTGAGGGGAAGGGATAAAGGAGACCAGAGGGGCAATCATGACTCAGACAGCCTCTTGGTGACTCCCAATCTGGAGGGATCAGGGCAAAGCACCTGCTACATTTGGAATCGTGGGAGGAAACAAAGAGGTCACAGCATGGTTGACCCCAGTGATGAAAAATCATTTCCACCACTGACAAGTTGAGAGACCAGATGGAACTGCTCAATTTGTCTGCTAGCACATTGGATTTCCTCAGAATATGCATTATCAACAGAAAGAACCAGGAAGTGAGTGCCCACTGCCACACTCTTAATGTTTCTCAATATAAGAGGTAGGACAGGGCCCCCCCCCCCAGTTTATTGAAATACCAGACCACAGACATGTTTTCTGTCTGAATAGCAATCATCCTTGGGGGGAAAACATCGTGAAATACCTGCAGTGTTAATAGGACTGCTCTCATTTCTAGGATATGGATGTGAAGACTGACCTCCAACTAAAACCATGTTACCTGGACTGCCATTCACAGATAATCCCTCCCCACCCTAATTGGGAGGAGTCTGTAATCACTGCAGGCTTTGTTATAGGAAGTATAAAGTATCGGCCTTGAGAAGCTTCTTCTATTCTCTGCAAATCCTTGCAACCCAAATCAGTGTCGTCCTATTGACCACTGCACTGTCAGCATCCATTACAGTACCTTCATGTGAAACCTTGCTAAAGGTACTAGAGTAAAGGAAGCTGCCAGAGACACTAGAAGTTGCAAAATTAACCTCGCTGAAGGGGAAGAAAGAGAAAGAATGTGTGATGCTTGGTTCTACAATGTGTTTAACCTTGTTTATGGTAAGGTTGCAGTCTGTACCACTGTATCCAGATGAGCACCAATGAATTCCAGGACTTGAGTGGGGGAGAGCTGATACTTTCTATAGTTCATTATGATCAGTTGAAGACAGAGTTGGAGCAAGTACCCCTGACTTGGATCATGAGAGGGTTGATGGGAGCAGAAAGGAGCTAGTCAAGAGAAGGAAATACCCAGAATCTTACTAGTCTCAAGTTAGTTGCTATCACTGCCATGCACTTAGCGAATACCCTGAGGGTTGTGGTGAGACCAAAGAGATGGGCCTGAATTGGTAGTAGCCATCTTGCAGCTTGTAGCATAACCATTTCCTTGATCACTTGTCTATTCTGATGTTACAGTACACATCCTGGAAATCTACTGAGCACATCCAAATGTCCTTGCGCAACAGTGGCAGAATAGACTGATCAGAGACCATCCGGAACTTCAAGTGGTTGACAAATTGATTCAAACTGCTGAGATCCAAAATTGGTCTTGGGCCCCAGTTTTTTTTATGGCACCAAAAAGAATCTCAAGTAAGTTCTGAATACTTGATGGTCTGGGGAGGGGGAGGGGGACTGCTTAGATGACTCTTTTTGCCAGCAAATTCTCTGTCTACAGCTGCTGTTTTCCTCTGACTAGGTGGAACATAAGTTCAAAGACAGCATTTTAGGCTGATGGGCCCTCAGAAATGCAGATTCCTCCAAATATAGTATGTAGGCCCTTCTACCAGCCCATGTACATACATTTTTCCTAAAAAAAAATTCCAAGCTCTTAGATTGTTTAACATTAAATGGGATGCCATTCCATAGTTTTGAAATTCTGACAGAAATATACTGAGACCTTAACATAAAATTGCCCATTTTCATTATAAACTGCATACTGTTAAGCTTCTGCGTTTTAACACAGGTATTAATATTTAAATTGAACAAGATTTGCAGAACTGGATCACAAAAAAAATTTGCATGCTAAGATTAATTTAGCCCAAATATACCTACAACAGACACTAAATAATTTTAACGTCTCACATCATGATCCATATCCCATGTTCTTCAGCTTTACAATTTTTTTTTGTAAATTTTCACTGAAGTCCCTACAGCCTCTTCAACTGTTCACTTGTACAGGCACAGAAGGAATTATTTCCAAGAGAGGTCTAATGTAAGTTTTGAATATTAGTGTTAATACACTTCCATCCCTTTTTTGATAGTTTTCTTAACAAATAGCCCATATGTTTAGTAACTCTGGTTACTATGATCTCAGAATGAGATTTAGAAGATAAATTTGAAGTAATGAGCATTCCCAAGTCTTCATATTCCTTGACTTCCTGTGCTGCTGAGAAGCCATCAAATGAATACATTTATTTGAAAAATACATAATATTGCACCTATCTATACTAAATGATAATCCTATGTGCTTTGCCCACTAGCTAGCAAAGTTAAAATATGCATTTAGCTCATCTAAGTCACAAGGTTTTTTATACTGTAAATCTTTGATTGATGCGCAGCTTTATTTTTGTTCTTAGGAGATGTTGATAACACTGGGAATTCTTCTGGGCCAATTAGGAGGTTGAAGGGAAAAGAGTATGCAATAATCTCTGGATATTACCCTCTGCACCAAAGTATCTTTGGTGATGGCAGTCCAGGTTTCTGGAATCAGGATAAGGACCCCCCCCCCCCGACTCCCTCCAGAATGCAGCAGTCTAGCAACCTTTCAGGAGCGTTGAAAGGCCTTCCCAGAGAATGGACCTCTGGAACCCTGGTGTTGTGGGCCTCCTCTGCTGTGTGGCCAGTGTCTACCATTAGAGTTCCCCCTCTGCTGCAGGGGGTCTATTTCTATAGGAGTACTGTAACTGTACACACTGTAAAAGTTACAGACTCCAAATTTGACCTCAAACCAGTGACAAGTGGAGTACCATAGGGTTCAGTCCTGGGACCTCTCCTGTTTGGTATCTACTTCTCTGAAGTACAGGCTAACACAGAAGGCCTCTGGCTAACGAAGTTCGCAGATGACTGCAAACTAAGAGCCATAGTCAAGTCCCCAAATGATGTGGACATTCTACAGAAGGGCTTCGCTGAGACAGATGCCTGGTATCAGAGCCATGGCCTCAAGCTCAATGCCAAAAAGTAGTGTCATCCCCTTTGGAAAAAACTTGTACCCATGAGCTACCATATAGGCAGCAATCTACTTAACACCAAATGTGTGATAAGAGACCTTGGGACCCAGGTGGACAGTAGTCTCTCCTTTGATAGTCACATCGCCACAGTAGTCAGGAAGTCCTTCTACGTGGCACACCTCATCATAAAAGGGTTCTCATCCAGGAAAAAAAAGGTCATTGTTCCCCTCTACTCGACACTCATTAGACCCATTATACAGTACAACGCCCCTTTTGGAATGTACCTCACAAAACATCTGCAGCAGCTGGAAAGGCCACAGAAGTACCTCACAAAGAGGATTACTGACCTCAAACAAATGCCCTACACTGACAGCCTCAAAAAACTCCAGCTTTATTCCGTAGCATATCGCCTACTCCGAGGTGATCTCTGCCTAACATATAAAGCTATGTCAAACCCAGAGCTGTTGGACATGCTACACCTAAAGAAATCCCAATCCCTCCGAGCTACACACTCTAGGGACCTGAACCTTGTCACCACAATAAACAGGACATGTTGGAGGGATAGATTCCTGTCCCAGAGACTTCCCATACTCTGGAACAGGCTACCCATCTATGTCAAGCAAAGTTCTTCATTAGCACTCTTCAAGAAAAATCTTGATGAGTGGATGGGAAATAGGAAATACCCCAGGGATCACTTCTGTGTCTCTGCTCGACAGTGGCACAGGAAAATAACTTTCTTGGGTGGCGTAAGCCACAGAACCTTGTTGGCTAGGCTTACGTAGGCCCTTGGGCCAATAGCCTAGTACCTACCTATGAACCTATGAGTCCTGGGAAAACCTTTGCAACTTTTGGAACCACACCTTCCTACCTCCTCTCTGGTTCCATGGAAAAGTCCTCTGAGGGGAAGGGCAACATATCCCTATGTCTGATAATGTTTTCTCATCCAGTTCACTCCTGAAGAGGTTCCTTCACCTTACAGCCGAATAAGGTGGATCCATCAAAAAGAGCACTGTTAAGGGGTTTGTAAAATCACAAAGGCACATGTCCAGACTTGCCTTCTTACAGCAAATAATGAACCTGTGACTCTCGAATCTCCCTCCAAGGCATAAGAATTCAGTCTCACAGAAGCATTCAACAGGAACTGAAGGGTGGCCAGTTGCTAAGAAATAGTTTTCTTGTCCTCTGCAGACATGTATCCTAAGAGGGCAGTGGAAAAGTCCTAGATCAACTCCTTCTGAAATCTCATTACGTGCCAAATATTTAATCAACCTCAGCACAAAGGCCGCTGAGGCATTAACGTGTTTCCCAAACCTGTCTAATGCCCAGGACTCAGTTTTCAGGGGAAGGACAGAAGAACTTTCTCTGTGGCTGCTGCTACCTTCATAGCATCTACTGGGAGAACCTTGCTCCAATTACGCAAAATCCTTTGGCACCACCTGGTAGTTACAGGCTTTTGGGAATTAGCTCTGTGACATCAGGATCCTTGCAAGTCCAGCAACAGATGAGGTCCACCATCTCATCTACTGTGGGACTTCCCAGAAAGTAGATGAATGGCTCTGAAAACCTCGAGAAGCACTGACTCCTCCTTGGGGGTGGGGGGTGGGGTTTGAAGACAACCACCTTTCTGTCTCAAAAGTTCGAGGATTTCACATGACAAAACATCCTCAAGGGGTGATCTGAGGGACCCCTACCCTTCACTGAAGTGTGTTTCTCCCTGTGACAACCCACTACTGGACCAGTAATCAAGAAGCCTCAATCTTTATCACTATAACCAGTGGGGGACATATACTGGGAGGATGACAGGTACACACACAATATTTCCAGATGCAGCTCTTTGCTTCTAGTACAATTTCCCTTAGGAGCACACACAGACGAAAGTCAGTCTGGGGCTGGTTTCTCACTCTTTCTCTGGATCCCCAATAAGACTCCTCACATGCACAGCTAGAGAGTTGAGTCCTTAGCCAGGGTTCCAAGCCAAGCCCTCCAACACTCTCTTTGTCCAACCAGTGTTTTGTGTCCCTGCCCAAGCAGCTGACACACACACTCTTGGAAATTTATTTTACACACACACACACACACACACACACACACACACACACACACACACACACACACACACACTTGGGAAAGGCTGGCACACATTTAATAGCTATGCCCCCTCTTGCTCAGACTAAGTTAGTTTTCACTGCCACCTGAACCTTTATCAGCTACTTTAATGTCCTTAAAGGGTGTCCAATCTTACTGTGTAATGTTAATATTAATATTAATACAAATGGAAGTTTGACAAAGAGCAAGGCTATTAGGAGTGGCCCACACAGTGTCACCGAGTAAATATGCAAGTACTCTTAAAACTTAAATATCTCTGCACAGATCAGCCACAATGAAAGGTTTAAATATGTTCAATAATAAAAGAACAAGACAAAACTAAATACATATTCACAGTGACACCAGAGGTCAAAACCACAGGAAATATTTAAAACATTGCAGGACAGTCTAAAATAAAGAAAGAAAAAATATCTAAACTACACTTTACTATAATCCTGACTGTATCAAAGAAAATTACTATAACCCAAGAACCTACTAATAGAGCAAGGCAGGTGTGGTGAATGGATCTTCTAGCTTAGCTGGTGTCAGGTGTAAGACAGAATATATAATTCTCAAATTAATATCTCAAATATTACTGCTGGGATACTTGCAGAATGACATCACTTCTTGTCATTTGACTCTAGTTCCCAGACAAACCCCCCACTGCTGGAAGATGGCAGTATTTAGCATCTACCTGTGAAAATATAGAGACCTCAGAACTTTGCCAGATGCTAGAAGTCATAAAACAATTGCATTCCTTCATAATTTTAAGACTAGTAATTCATTCACCCTAAAGAGAATACAGAAAGTTTCTCAGCACAGACTCTGTCTCTCTAGCTGAAATGAAAACTGAAATATACCATCTTTTATTGCATAGCCTATAAAATAATTTAATTTCAGCTATTTTCCTAAAATTTGCTGCATTGAAGTTAATCTCCTGTATTCTAGTTTCCACTGTTAAAATGTATATATTTAGACAGTTACAGTAGTTCATGTACATTTCTGTTTTCTTCCAGTAGGGCACACTGTGGATGCATTTCAAACACACTTAATAAAATCATTATTCACAAATGACATATAATTATTTACAAAATTCCAGCTAGCTGTGCTGGCAGAATCTCCTTTCATGACACTTCTGTCAAGGATTCCTACAGAGCATCTAAATGCCTTCTTTTATACTTTTCCTTCAAAATGGCTCTCCAGTGGGGTGAGCCACTGAGGGCTCAGAAACATGAGCAGAGTCCTGAATGAGGGCTGCCTCTAAACTTGATCATGCTTGTAATAATGGGACAGGTTCAAAGACTCACCACCCAATGCAGACAGTTGTGGAGGTGGAGGACTTGAGTGGGGCAAGGACATCTTGTTCACAGAGATGCAAAATGCTCAATCCACTAAATCAAACTGACCTGTTAAGAGATGAAGCCACACCTGCCCAGCATGGCTTGGAGCATCCCCACAACCCCAGTTCGATGCAGAGGTCAGAGCCAAGCTGTCTAGTGCCAAGGTCCCAAGAGGGAGAGATGGCGCTGAGAACACTGGGGATGAACCCAGCACCCCCCAGGATCCAGCGCCAACGCTACAGCTCTGAGATCCCTACAGCTCCAAAAGAGTCAGCTCTGTGTGGATCAGAGATGGTACTGGATTTGGTGAAGGCCAGGCCTTCGGAGTTGACACAGATGAGCATAGAAGACTCTTGTCCAAAGGCTCCAAAACCAAAGGATAGATCAGAGTAGGAGTTAAAAGCTAGGGATGGACTGTTGGTAGGCTTACAGGTTCAATGGGAGACAGACGGTAACAATATAACTCACAAATGAATCTGGATCCTGACAAATTTTCTCATCATCCTATGCACATCTGCTTCTCTCAGACTCCTTGATGACCCTGAGGGATGAAGAGATTGAAGGTGGTCTGCAAGTCTTTCGAGGAGTCTTTGGTGATAAAGGTGAATTTAGCCTTCAGAGGATGGGCTACGGAGAAATTCTAGGTGAACGATGGATCACACACTTTGATTCACATCGAGCTGCATCTGAGGAGCTAGATGGATCCGAAGATTTTTGTACTTTTTCAGGTGGAACATTGTCCCAAGAGGAGGGAGAAGAATGATATAGGGGTCACTTCTTGAAATCCTTAGCTTTTCCAGTAAAATCCCCTTGTTATTTTTCTGTAGATTTCTTGGAAGAGGGGTGAGCTTCGGCAGATGAAGAGGAAGATGGAAGCAGGCCTTTCAAAACAAGCTTGTTACAGCGCTCTACGAGCAGATGGTGATTAAACCCAACACAAATTTCACATTCCATGCTGAGATCAGCTACCACAAGCAACATACACACACTGAGTGGGTATCAGAGTTTGGAATCTTATGCCTACATGAAGAACATTCTGAAACCAGTTGGCTTGTCAGCCATGCTTCAAAGCAAAAAAAAAGCAGCAGAAGCAAATACACCAACAATAAGGAAAAAAAGAAAGACAGTAGTCAAATAACAACTAAGCTAAAGAGAAGAATACCAGACAAATGCCAACTATAGTAATAAAGGGAAGAATACCAGCAATGAACCTAGAAGCATCAGCAATCTGGTAGCAAAGGAAAGTCTACACTATATAACGATGTAAACAACTAAAGCAAAGGCATGAAGCCCGCAAAAAATGATGAGACCCAACCAGAAAATTTTTTCCTATATTTAAAAAAGAACTTTGTTTTTTTTTTACTACACACAAGGTGAGGATAAAAGGGGGAAAATCTAAGATCAAAGAGAGTTCTCTCAGACTTCCAAGATGGTTGCACATTGAGCAACAGCTTGTTTCTAGCTCTCCCAGTGTAAAAACAGAAAGTCAGCAGAGAAAACCAGTAGACTTCTGTTTATGTGTAAATTTCAGTAACTGGCTACTAAGTGCACTGCTTGGATGTCAGGAATAAAGAAATACAAAAAACCTGGAAAAATCAGCTACAAAGAAGTGAGGAAGAAACACTGACTGGGGAAGAGTTCTGCAGTTGTTCAGCAGAAAGCAATGCAACCCTCAGACATGACTTCCAGTAACCTACAGGAAGACATAAGACAACTACATACATACCTGGCTAAACTAAAACATTGATGGACTATATAAACGCAAACAACAACAGACTGGAAAAAATGGAAAAAGCTTCAAACATATGATAAAAATGCAAATATCAGAGGTCGAAATAAAGAAAAGGATAGCTGAATATGAGATTGCTCAGGAAGAAATGTGTCAAAAAATAATAGAATTAGAGAACATAGCACATAGGGAAAACCTGCGATTTTCAGCTATACCAGAGAAGCCGGCAGAACAGACTGCATTAATTTTATGAAAGCATAAATAAGCAAATGGACTGACATTCCACAGGAGTTGTTAGTTGAAAGGGCATATTGTGTGTATGCTCCAAACCTGGCTATAAGAAAGCAACCTAGACCTTTAATAGTAAAGAAGCAATCCTACCAGCAGAAGGAGTTGATTCTGACAAAATTGCGACAGAAGGTCAAACTACTAAAAGTGGGAGACAGCAGAGTGTTTGTGGAGAATGATTACTCACTGTACACCAGAGAGAACAGGAGCAAATGTATTCAGCTATTCAGGGAATGTCGAGATACAGGTGTGAGATTCAAACTGCTGTACCCAGCTGTCTTCAAGGTATTCTTCCCTGGAGGGACAAAATCATTTTTTGATGAAGTACATGCTAAGGAGGAAACACAAAAGTTTGTCCAACAAAAAGTGAGCTGTGAAACACAGAGATTCTTTCTTGTTCTTCTGGTAATAAAAATCACAGAGACACTGCACCGGTGAAACCTTTCCCACCGTTTCAATACAAAATGTTGGAGAGAAGGAAGGTAGCATGATAGTTGACTATAAGAATAGAGAGTATGTTGGAAATGAAGCAAAGACAGGATTTCGGAGATAAAAAAAGAATAAAAACCAGTAACTTAATATGGGATTACAATACAATAATTATATTTGTGAAATGTGACAGAACAAGATCATCTGGAAATACTGAACTTTTTTCAGAGTCTGTTGGACTTGTGGGAGACTAAAGCATATATACTCTACTTCATCTCACTGATGTTCAGAAAAGTGCTTTGCTAACGGCAAGAGGAGGGAAAAAGTTAAATGTAAGTAAAGATTTTTTCACTTAAACAGTACCAATTTTCTGGCATGTGGTTTTCTTTGCATGATATAAAGTAAAGTTTTTTCATTTATTTTTAAGTGTAATGGGTGATTGTAAATAGATGCTGCTATTCCTTTTTTTTTTTCTTTTCTTTCTCCCTTCTCTCTCTCTTGTTCAGTTTTAAGAAATGTAGGTACTGCAATGCATAAAAATCTTGGATAAAAAGCATGGTAAAAGAGAAATTAATGTGCTTTTTCTCATTCTTCCATGGGGAAATGACTGCATTATAAAAGACCTCAGATTGATTTAACAGGTTTAAAGACACAGCAAGTAAATAAAAAAATAACTCTAAATATTATGAGGCTTTTTTCTAGCAAATGCATGTAAGCTCAGTAACAATTCTGCAGCTGGTCTTCATGTTTCCAAGGAAACAAGATGATAAAGAACTGGCTGCCTGGTTCTCATGTCTCCAAGGAGACAATATGATAAGGAGAAACTGGCCACAGTTTATGGAGAGCTGAGAAAAAAGAGAACTTGTCTAAGAGAATGTTCGCAAAAAGCATTCAGGGTTTTTCCCAAAGTAGATAATGTTCTCTGAAAGCATTCAGGTTTTTTTCCAAACTAGACAATCTTCTCTGAAAGCATTCAGGAGCTTTTCCAAGGTAGATAATGTTCTCTGAAAAAAATTTGGGGTTTTCCCAGCTGGGAGAGCTATAAAGACAAGACAAAGCCAATCAGCATTTAATAGAAGCACAGGCTGCACCTTGCGTCTTAGCATGGATGATAGTTATTTTAGCTCAACACAAGTCTGTGAGTGTGGCTGTCAGTCTGGGACTTCTGTTCCTATCAGGAGGTTAAAACTCCAATATTTGAAGGTGTACATAGTTTTTTGTCTTAGTATTAAGTTAACAGGTTTTAGGGGGTATTTGGGGGGGTGTTTGTTTTTTTGTTTGAGGGCTTTCAATAAAATGAGAAGTTATGCACCTACCATAACGTTCCATGTTAGTTGTCTTCTCTCGCCTTGTTTCTTGCTGGATGGGTTCGGAGCCGAACCTCGGCTCCGACTCGGCCACTACTAAAGCTCGAGAGCTAATTTTACTGGCTCGAGGCAACCCTATATCCCATGATGCTAGGCAGTAACTCCCCAGATCTCGTTTGGAAGCTGAAAACCCAGCATAGGCCAAATAGTCCTCCAAATGGAAAGGAGGAGGAAGGAAGATAAACCCCCAAAGGTCGCTATCTACGCTAGCTACCCTAGGACCACCTAGATGGTGAAAGAGGAATATAAGGACCCTTCAAGGAAGGGAAGATCTTATCGGTCTGTCCAGGCTAGGGGGATGGAGGGTGGGACGCAAGAAAGAAGGCGAGAGAAGACAACTAACATGGAACGTTATGGTAGGTACATACCTTCTCAATGTTAAGTTGTCAATCTCGCCTTCATTCTTGCTGGATGGGACCGCGTCCCTAGCACCTTCATCCTGGGTGGCTCATTGGAACAGACTCTTGAGAACGGTGGAACCAAAATTTGCTCTGTTTCTGGAGGCCATGTCCAATTTGTAATGTGAGACAAAGGTATGAGGAGAGGCCCATGAGGCTGCCGCACAAATAGTGTCTATCGGCAGTCTAGCTTGAAAGGCTGTTGATGTAGCTAGTGCTCTGGTTGAATGGGCTCTTGGCCTAGAAGGCAATTGTTTACCTCTGAGATGATAAATACAAGTGATCACAGAAGACAGCCACCTAGACAGGGTTACCTTAGATACTGGAAGGCCTTTCTTATTCTCTGCATAAGATAAGAAGAGTTGATCAGATTTCCTGGTTTGTTTAGTTCTGTCCAAATAGTATCTGAGCTGGCGATGAACATCCAGAGAATGTAGTTTTTGCTCCGCCCTGTTTGAATAATTTGGGAAGAAAACTGGGAGGTCAATTGATTGATTTCAATTTGTCTGCGAAGCCAACTTGGGTACAAAAGAGGGATTAGTTCTTAGAGAAACTCTGTCTTTGTGAAAAACTAAATAAGGAGGACGAATGCATAGGGCATGAAGTTCAGATACTCTCCTAGCTGATGTAATAGCGACTAGGAAGAGTGTTTTCCAGGAAAGTAATTTCAGTGAGCAGGAAGCTGCAGGTTCAAAGGGAGGTAGAATCAAAGATGATAAAACTAAGTTTAGATCCCACTGTGGCGGAGGATCTTTGATGGGGGGCTTGAGTAAAAAGATACCTCTAAGGAACGCTTTGCATAGCCTATGGGACATGATGTTGCCATCCGACAGGCCTATGTGAAAATTTGAAATGGCTGCCAGCTGAACTTTCACTGTGGAAGAAGAAGAACCTGAATGAAAAATTTCAGCTAGGAAATCCAAGACCGAGTGAATAGGGGCAGTGAAAGGATCTATATTTCTAACCTTTGCCCAGAAGGAAAAACGCTGCCATTTACTAGCGTAGATCCTTCTAGTGGAAGATTTAAGGGAAGCTACTATAATATCCCGGACGGGATTTGAAATCATAGGAAGCCTGACTAGGGATGGAAGAGGAGCAACCAAGCAGTGAGGTTGAGAGAATGGAGGGATTGGTGCAGCTGCCCCGACGGATGGGTCAAAAGATCTGGCACTGGATCCAGATGCCAAGGCTGCTCCAAGAGATAACGATGCAGGAACGGAAACCATATCTGTCGAGACCAATAAGGGGCAATGAGAATCATCTTTGCTCTCAAGGCGGTTGCTTTCTGAATAACTTGTGTTAACGGAAAGGGGGGAAAGGCATAAAGAAGTCCCCGAGGCCAATCGTGGACTAGAGCATCTCTGGGGGGATGGCCTGGAAGGGGGAAGAGGGTGAGGAAGTCGGGGCATTTGCTGTTTTGAGGTGTAGCAAAAAGATCGCAGCAAGGAAGGCCCCACTTCTGAAAAATCTCTTCCGTCACAGATTGTTTGAGAGACCACTCGTGTGGCATGAGAATAGCTCTGCTCAACCTGTCCGCTATGATGTTGGACTTCCCGGGGATATGCGTTGCTATCAGAAACCGCTGAGAAGAGATCGCCCATTGCCAAAGTCTGAGTGCTTCTCGACACAGGGGATAGGACTTGGTTCCACCCTGCTTGTTGATATACCACACTACGGACATATTGTCCGCTTGGATTGCAATAGTCCACAGGGGAAGAGAGGCGTGGAGGGCTTGCAACGTCAAAAGCACTGCTCTCATCTCCAGGACATTTATGTGCAGGTGGCATTCGAAGAGTTGCCATGTGCCATGGACTGTCCTGCCCTGAAAATGCCCCCCCCCACCCGATCAGGGAGGCATCCGATGTGACCGTGGCGACCGGGGAGGGGGGAATAAAGGGTCTGCCTTGGTGGACCTGAGGGGACACCATCCACTAAGACAGATGATTTTTGCAAGCTGGAGTTATCATGATCTTGTGAGTCATAGGCAGTTGTTAGAAAGACCACTGGGCGAAAAACATCCACTGAAGGAGACGCATGTGAAAACGGGCAAGAGGAAGCAGTATGATGGCAGCCGCCATGAGACCTAATACTTTCAGAACATACCTGGCCTGAATTTTGTTGATCTGAAGAAGGAGATGGACATGCTTTTGAATATCTAAGACCCTTTGCTGTGTGAGCCTTGCTGAGAGCTGCACGGTGTCCAGGTTGGCGCCTATAAAGGTAATAGACTGACAAGGCGACAAAGCAGACTTTTCGACATTTATGGAAATTCCTAGCTCTTTGCAAATGTGAATGGTGTAGTCCCTGGCCTGAAGAAGTTGACGCCTGGTGGTGGCAGTGAGGAGCCAGTCGTCTAGATATGGAAACACCTGGAATCCTTGACGTCTCAGGTGAGCCGTAACCGCTGCCATACATTTGGTGAACACTCTGGGGGCTGTAGTGAGACCAAAGGGCAGGGCTCTGAATTGGTAATGACTGGTCCCCAGCCGAAAGCGGAGAAACCTTCTGGATCGCCTGTGAATTTTTATGTGATAGTACGCATCCTGAAGGTCTACTGAGCACATCCAATGGTCCTTGCTCAAAAGAGGTAGAATGGACTGTAGCGTGACCATCCGGAATTTTGTTTTCTTTACAAACTTGTTTAGCTTGCTGAGATCCAATACTGGCCTCCAGTCCCCTGTTTTTTTTGGCACCAAAAAGAACTTTGAGTAGACTCCGGATCCTAGTTGGTCTGCTGGGACTGGTTGGATGGCTCTCTCTCTGTTAGCAGTTTTGAAATTTCCAGTCCTGCTTGTTCCCTTAGACTGGGTGGAACATCTGGAAGGGGCCCCTTTCTCTGAATTGGGGTTTGGATAAAGGGAATTTTGTAGCCCTCTGATATGACTAGCCAGTTTTCTAGTTTCAGCACTCAAATCTGTTTCTTTGATCTCAGCACTTGTTCAGAAAAAAAAAAAAAAAAAAAAATTTCATCTGCTTTTACTGTACTTGTGTTTTTACCTACTTCTTTTTACTTTTGCATCATCTTAAAATACTCAATTGTATTTATTACTGCTTGGTGTAACTCATTCTAAGCCTTTTGGTTTAAACACTTGGGCTTCGGACCAGTTAGTTGTTTTGCACTGAGAGGTTTGTGGTCTGCACTGTTGTGGCAGAACAGGTAGCTTACATCCTTCTAGGTTGAGAACTGCTGATTGAGGGCTCAGTGTCTGTTATTCTAAAAGTGTATTAATTCTGGTTTAAGCACTTGGGCTTTCAAGCCAGTTATTTTACATTAAGAGGGTTCGTGGTCTGCACTCTTGTGGGAGGAGAGGCTGGACTCTGCCCTTCTGAGCTGGGAATTTCTGGTTAAAGGCTTATAGTGCATGCATATCTGAACTGTTTCTTACTGAAGTTGGTGCCTTGTTTGCTGTGGCATAGACTGGATTCGGGCCTGCTGGATCTAGCTTTGTTTGTGTAACTTGAGCACTAATCCAGACATTCTCTAAAGTATTCAATGGTATTTATTACTGCTTGGTTGTAACTTGATTAAAGTGTAGCTATCATTCAAGTCTTTTGGATTAAGCACTTGGGCTTCAGACCAGTTGTTTTACATTGGGAAGGTTTGTGGCAAGCACTGTGGTGGCAGGACAGGTAGCTTTCATCCTTCTAAGTTGGGAACTGCTGATTGAGAGCCCAGTGTCCAAGTGTATTAGTTCTGGTTTAGGCACTTGGGCTTCAGGCCAGTTATTTTACATTAAGAAGGTTTGTGGTCTGCACTCTTGTGGGAGAAGAGGCTGGACTCTGCCCTTCTGAGCTGGGAATTTTCTGGTTAAAGGTTTATAGTGCCTGAATATTTGAACTGTATCTTACTGAAATTGGTTCACCTTGTTTGCTCTAGCATAGACTAGATCCAGGCCTACTGAATCTAGCTTTGTTTATATACTTGTTGTTTGTTTGCTTGTTATTTCCCTGGAAGCTAATTCACCTAATACGCAACTTCTCAGCGCTTCTGTGGATCACTAGTGATATCTGCATTGCTTACTGTACTTATTTCCTTGTTTCACTTGAAAGAAAGTTACTGTTTGTCGTTTTGCATTTAGTTACTTGTATCACATTGCACACAAGTTACCTGGCACTTGCTCACTAAAGCAATTATATAAGTCAGCACTAAAATTAAAAGCACTACACCCTCACTCCCCACTGGCCCTTGTTTTCAATTAAGGATTTCCCAATATTATTCTAGCATGTCCAAAGGTCAGTTGTCAATCTCCTCTCCGGTCCAGCTGGTGAATCTGGGAATCTTGAGGCAATGTTATAACTGCCTCATGTACACAGACAACCCTCTCCTCCTCCCACATAACACAAATACTTGCGAGAGATGCAGCTATTTAGCCAAACTGGAGGCTGAGCTCTCTCAACTCAGGACTGGCAAGACCAGACAGGAGGAGAAGGCAACTACACACACCACAAAACCAGCCTCACATAATGCTACCACTCCACTGAATCAAACACATAAACACACAAAGACATACTCGGAGGCTCTGAGTAAAATTTACCTAAACAGCAGAGGCCTCCAAAGCAGACACCCAAACAACTGCTACCTCAAGACACCCCACAAGCAACACATAAACCACAAAAGCAGTGTGCAAAGCAGTCACAGCCCTTAAGGCCAAATACAACACCAAACATACTTGTCATAGGTGACTCCATAGTCAGACACACTGACGTCCCACTCACCAGGCTGAACAAGGAGAGGGTCACAGTAAGCTGCCTATCGGGCGCTAGAATCCGCCACATAACACAAGCACTCGGGTCACTCCACAGCAAGTACAAATATGACACAGTCATTGTCCATGCTGGTGTGAACGACCTGAGACGCACCTCCCTGGACTGCATGAAAAGAGACATAGAGGAGCTCTCTGATTATGTAGCCCAGGCAGGTATGACCCTAACCCTGAGCAGTATCCTTCCTTCACCAAGAATGATGCCACAATATAGAGACAAGATGATCAGCTTTAACAATTGGCTTAATGTCTGGTGTCATTCAAAGGGGATCCAGTGTCTGTCTGCCTGGGATGACATGCTTGACAAGCCACGCTGCTCAAGGGACGGCTTGCACCTGTCACCCCTGGGATTCCGGATATTGGCTAAGGCTCTTGCCACCCCCATAGTGCCTTTTTTAGGCAAGGCTCAAATTCTAAACCTACCAACCTAGAAAACAAAAATGGGAAGAAATTGAGGGTAATGCTGCTCAATGCCAGAAGTCTAAATCTCAAAATGCACGCACTCGAGGCCCTTCTCAGTATGGAGAACATCGATGTCTGTGCTGTAACTGAAACCTGGTTCAAGGCTCCTGAGAGCACCCGGCACTATTAGGTTTTACCTCATATCATGCGTTCCGCCCCAAAACCGGACCACTCCACAAAAGGAGGGGGTGTATCCATATTCATAAAGGATACTCACACCTCCAGGTTGGTGGCAACGCATGAAGCTTCGGAAACCATCCAGGTGCAACTAACCATAGGCAAAACTGCTCTACAAATTGTAGCATGCTACAGGCCACCCTCTCAAACTCAGGAACCCCACACAGCCTTCCTGAAGACACTGGAGGGTATAAATGTATCTCCAAACACCATCATATTGGGTGACTTCAACTACCCGAATATAGACTGGGAACATTACTCAAGCCCTAACTTTCTAGCCCAACGGTTCCTGGAGTTCATAAATTCAAATGCCATGGAACAGCTAGTCACTGTTCCCACGAGAGGAGAAAATATACTAGATCTCATTGTCACAAACATGGGGACAAAATGCTCCACACCGGAAGTATATCCCTCATTGGTGAGATCTGATCATAAACTAATCTCACTGGAAATCCACATCCCGCCCCCACCCCAAACAAAAAAGACCATAGTGAAGAACTTCTCTAAAGCAAACTTCACACTACTCAAGACTGGTGTGGTATCCTTCAAGGCCCCTGAGTCAGAGGAAACCAAAACCCAAGCTGCGGAAGCCCTTACAAATGCCTTCTATGAACACCTCCAGGACTGCATGGATCAGGCAATCCCAAATAAAACCAAGACTCTTTCCACAAAGGGCAAACGTCCAGTCTGGTGGACCCCAGCCATTAACAAACTTTACAATAAGAGGAGAAAGCTATTACATGATAGAACAAAATCCATAAAAGGGAAGTCACCCCTGATCATTATTAGTAAAAAATACGAGCACTCATAAAATCAACTAAGGCCAATTTTGAGAGAAAATTGCCATGGATTCAAAGGACAATCATAAGGCCTTTTTCAGCTATGTTAGGAACCTGGGTGGAAACTCACAGATATGCTCAGAATTAGTCCAAAATGATACAAAAATCACTGAACCCACAGACATTGCCAACATACTGGCAGAGAGGTTCAGTGCAAACTTCACCCCCCTCCCCTAAAGGAGAGATAACTATCCCAGCAGAGTGTAGCCTCCCGGACATCTCAAATGCGCAGGTGAAAGCTGCTCTCTAAAGCTAAAAACACAGCATCAATGGGACCGGATGGTGTCCCCGGCTGTGTGCTACACGAGCTAAATGAGGAATTAAACCCGCACATAAGGCAGCTGTTTAATCTCAGCCTTACCACAGGATACGTGCCCAAGGAGTGGCGACGGCAACTGTGGTCCCACTCCACAAAGGTGGCCTCACGGACCCTGGTAATTACCGCCCCATAAGCTTAACAAGTCTAGTCTGCAAAGCTATGGAGAGGATCATAATGGAGCTCATAAACAAAGATATAGGGACTTGCAGACATTGGACCCGACCCAGTTTGGCTTTGTCAAGGGAAGATCATGCCTTTTGAACTTGGTCGACTTCTTGAAATAGTCACCAAGGCCATTGATGAGGAAAGGCAGTCCATACAGCCTACCTTGACCTTGCAAAGGCTTCGACACAATACCCCACTGGTATTGTAGAAAAACTTACCAGCTTAAATGTAAACCAATATGTCACAAGATGGGTTGCAAACTGGCTTAAGGACAGAACCCACAGGGTTAGAGTTGCTGGCGCTGTGTCAGACTCCAAGCCGGTCACAAGTGGTGTCCCCCAGGGCTCGGTCCTTGGCCCCTATTGTTTGGCATCTACTTCTCAGAAGTACAGGCCAACATGGGAGGACTTTGGCTGACAAAGTTTGCAGATGACTGCAAACTGGGCGCCATAGTGGAAAGTGCATCGGACACGGATATCCTTCAGAAGGGACTCACGGAAACAGATAGCTGGTGCCATAGCCATGGCCTGAAGTTAAACACTAAAAATGTATAGTCATACCCTTCGGGAAAAACAAGGTAACCCCAAGCTACCATATAGGTGGCAATCCACTAAGCACAGAAGAAGTTATCAGGGACCTGGGGACCCAGGTTGACAGTGGCCTTTCTTTTGACACTCACATTGCTAAAGTGGTTAGAAAGACCTTCTACATTGCCCACCTGATCATGAAGGGATTCACATCCAGATCTAGTGAGGTCATTGTTCCCTGTACTCTTCACTTATCAGACCAATGATCGAGTACAATGCCCCATTCGGGATGTATCTCACCCGACATCTGCAGCAATTGGAGAGACCCCAAAAGTTCCTCACCAAAAGGATAAAGGGACTCCAAAATCTGTCATATGCTGCCAGATTGAAGAAACTCCAGCTCTATTCAGTCGCATACCGTCTGCTCAGAGGTGACATGTGCCTGACATACAAGGCCATGTCCAACCCGGAATTAATGGACATGCTCCACCTCAAAAATCCAAATCCACCAAAACCACTAGAGCAAGCGACTTAAACCTTAGCACGGATATAAATAGGGCGTGCTGGAGGGATAGATTTATCACTCAGAGACTCCCTATGCTGTGGAATAAAATCCCGGTCCATGTGAGGCAGAGCACCTCACTGACTCTGTTCAAGAGAAATCTAGACCTGTGGATGGGAGATCGTAGGTTTACCCCGGGAATCATCTCTGGGTCACTGCTGGACAGAGGCACAACAAACTAATGGGCACAGTATTTTTTCATATAAGGGGTGGCGTAAGCCACAATAATTTGGGCTAGGCTTATAAATGCCTTAGGGCAGATAGCCTAGTATAAACCTATGAACCTATGATCGACTGTACCCATTTGTCTTGAGTAAGGGAGAGCCAGGCTTGTGGGTACAGCGACCATCTTCCCCCGACTGCCTCCGAAGATGCTGGAAGGGTTTGTCAGAGAGAGGCTCTCTGCTACCCTGATTCTGCGGACCCCCTCTGCCTCTTGGGCAGCATCTGTTGTTGTTACCCCCTCTGCCTCTAAGGGGAAACTGACCTCTTGCGTCAGGCGTGACTCCTTGAGATTTGCGGAACCACATTTTTCCACCCTTTTGACCCTTAGGGTATGGTCTAGAAGGGGTGGAGAAACGGACTCCTACAGCAGAAAGAGTTTTGCCATCTTGCTCGCATCTGGTCAAGGTCTCTTTCACTTGAGGCCCAAACAACGCCGAACCATCAAAAGGGGAGTCAGTGAAGGACGCCTTGAAGGGGTCCGCGAAATTGCAAAGCTGCATCCAGGCGTGATGCCTTAAGGCTACACCTGTGCCTGCGGCCCTACTCGCTCCATCGGCTGCACAGGAAATGAGCCGCATGGAGGAGTTAACAATGGAGTTTAGGGTTCCTAGCTGTGAGTTCCAATTTTGTCCTGGGACCCAGCAGCTGATGGATCCTGTAAAACCTCACCAAGCTCTTTGAGAACATCTCTCTGAAGGCGGGTGAAGTGACACAAATAATTCAGCGACCGCATGGCAAAGGTCGCTGATGAAAACATCCACTTACCGTACCTATCCATAGTCCTATATTCCTTGTTAGGAGGATGGATAGGCACTGAAGGATCGGCTAGTTCCTTCTTGGTGGCTGCAGGACACCTTTGCTTAAAAACTGTTTATCAGATGGAGCTGTTATAAATTTGGCAGGCCTCCGTGGGGTAGGTTCCACTGAATCAGGGGCCGTCCACGCCTTCCGTGCCACCACTTCCATAAGGGGGTCGAAGGGCGGAGACACCCAGGGGGTGGAGGGTCGAGAACCAAACGCTTCCAGATAAACTGACTCGTCCTCAGAAGGATTAAGGGAAGACCAGTTCCCCCTCTGTTTAAGGATTTCAAGGATGTCTGAGAAAGAGACATCCTCAGGGGGGGACCTTGGGGATCCTTCCGACTCATCCAAGTCGGTATCCGATGTAATGGACTCAGGGGAGTCCACAAGCTTCCTCTTACATGTCCTCTTGCGCGGAGGTTCACTTGACGGGTCAGGAGAAGCCTCGGAAGAGGAAGAAATTCCCAGTGGGGAAACCTGAGGCGTTGGATCTCTGGGTCCGGGAGCAAGAGAGTGGGAAGAGACGTCAGCAGGCACTGTAGTGGGAGGAGCTGATGGAGCTGACCGTTGACCAGGCACTGGGGCTAGTACGCTCCTCATCACTCCGAAGGCTCCTCTATCAGACAGGCCAAAGGGCTCCCGCTCCGAAGAACTAGGAACCCTGGGCCGCACTGACAGGGACGGCTCCGAAGCCGATGTCGGGGCCGAGCTCACCAGCGCCGACGCTCCGAGAGGGAGAACAGGGTCGGACAAGGGTCCGATGCCACTCGCCCCATCGGAGCCAGTGAGAGAGTTCAGGCGCCCGGAACCCTCCAATGAAGGCAGCATGGAGGAGATTGGAGCAGAGGACGACGAAGCCGAAGGGGGAGGTATCGGCTCCAAGGAGCTCCGGCTCCGAACTCTGGTGGAGAGTCGAAGGAGGAATAGTAGGTGGAGCTGATATAGCCGCTGTCTGATGAGACGTGCTGTGAAGCATTTGGGCCAGTGCCTGAGACTTTAAAATTCTACTGACCACTCTCTCAATGTCATGGTCGGAAAGCCTGGACGACCGAGAAGAACGGCTCCGATGGCTCCGCTCCAAGAGCAAGGGTGACCTCGGAGCCGAATGGATGGATTCTAACGATGGGGATCTGGACCTCTTTCGAGTAGAGGGTATCGAGATGGGTGGAGCCGATGGAGCCGGAGCCGACTGTGAAAGTTGAGCCTCAGAGGCATCGGCTCCAAGTGGAGCCGATGCAAGAAGCTGCGATACCGACGCATCAGCTCCAGCCGGAGCCGATGGAATGGCAGATGGTGAGCCACCAGCCAAAGGCTTAGAACTTGGAGCCGACAGTTTGGTTGGCTTCGAGGGCTTCCCCGGCAAGGACTTAGCCGGGGAACCCTCGGGCTTCAATAAGCCCCTTAAGATTAGTTTATTCCTGCGCTCCTGCAGGACTTGGACTGAACACATGGCATACAGAACAAGAGTCCTGCAGGTGCAGGGGTCCCAGGCAGTAAACGCAAGAAGTGTGACCGTCAGAGACATCTTCTGACAGCACGAGTCACACTTCTTGAAGCCTGAGACCTTCGTGTCCTTCGACATAATGCTGTCGAAGTAAAGAAATCAAACACACACACACAAAATCCAAACAGACAGGGATACAGGGACAGGGGTACACACACAGACCAAACCCACAGCACAGAATCCCTGTGAAAAGACTAGGAAAGGAGCAGGGCCTAAGGCCTAACCTAGTAAAAGAGAAGGATAATTGGGATAAGGGGACCAAATATAACACTAACAGGGAAAAATTTTTAGTTTAACCATAAGACTAAGCTATACTAAGAAAAAAGGGGTGGGAAGGCTAAGTAGAAGAGAGCGATTTTGAAACAAAATCTAACACTTACCAGGAGCCGGTAAAAAAGCACCTCGCTAGCGAAAGCGGCAAACGAGATCTGGGGAGTTGCCGCCTAGCATCATGGGATATAGTGTTGCCTCGAGCAGGTAAAATTAGCTCTCGAGCTTTAGTAGTGGCCGAGTCGGAGCCGAGGTTCAGCTCCGAACCCATCTAGCAAGAATGAAGGCGAGATTGACAACTTAACATCAAAAAGTTTTATAAGATGTGAAATAAGCTCAAATGCATATGAAAAGAAACAACTGTATAAAAGGAGTCCAACCTGCCAAATAGTGTATGCATGTAACACAAAATCTGGAACACAGTTAACAAAAAAAATGTTATACATAAAAGGTGGGAATAACTTTTTAATACAATAATGCTTTCTTTAATGTCTTTAAATGTAAGTGGCCTCACAGATAAATACAAACAAGAAAGAGTAGTGAACTATATTAAAATGTAGAGTGCAGATAGTTACATGACAGGATACACACAAAGAAATGAACATGTGAATTTGATAAAGAAAGGTTTTCCGGATGGTTGTTCAACAGAATACCTGGGATACAGGAAAAGAGGAGTACTTATATTAATTGCAAGAAGAGCTCTATTAGTGATAGAAGAAGATAAAAAAAGATAATAATGGCAGATTTGTAATGCTAAGGGGATAATGGCAAGGGAGGAGGATTACAATGGCATGTACTTACATTCCACTTAAAAACTGCTGTAATGAAGCTTAAGAAAATTCTGAGAGAAATAATCAGTTTTCAGCACGGAATATTATTTAAAGGTGGGGACTGGAACTTGATTTGCAGCAGTGAGGATTTGTCTGGGGGGCCCAGAAGGGAAAATATAACAAAGGAGGGTAGATATTTGAAAATATTTGTGAAAACTATTTGACATGGATGATGTGAATTCAGTAATAGGAGTTCGGAGTGAATTTACATATTCTTCCCCAAGATATAACAACTGGGCTAGGCTAGACAGAATTTACATTTCAAAGCAACATGGGCATTTAATTGAAGGTCTTGATACCCACCCAATAACTATTTCAGATCATGCGCCGCTAATAGGTAAAATAAAAACACAGGGTAAAGAAATAAAAATGAGGCATTGGTGCTTTCCCACCTGTCTACTGAAAGGAGAGGAATTTAAGGAATGGCTAGTGGAGATTACTCAGGTGGTGTTAGAGTGGATAGAAATTTCTTCTGAAAATATAGCTAGAGAGTGGGATAAAATTAAGGTGAATTTTAAAAATAGGATGAAAATAAAAGAAGGGAAGCTATAGTTAAGAAGTAACTATTTAGTGGAACTGACAAATGTGAAAGTATTGCAGAATAGGGGGAATCTCACAGAGCAAGAAGAGGATCAACTGCAGAATGTTAGGCACAAATTAAGGGATTACCTCAATAATATGAACAAGCTTAGAAAAGATTGCTGTTAAGCAACTGTTTTTTGATAACACTAGGGCACAAAAACTTATAGCACTATGACTCAGGCAACAAAATGTAGAAAGGGCTGTCACCAAACTTAGGGTGCCTATAACAAAGAAGGCAACAAAGAGATCCTTTAGAGGTATTAGAAATATATCGGAAAGTCTATGAAAGTCTCTATAAAGCAGAGAAATATGAAAATCAAGAAAATTTACAAATGGAAATGTTTATGGAATAATTAAATATGCCAAGGTTAGAGGTAGAACAGGTTCAATTACTAATAGTTAGGATAGGACGAGATGAGATAAAAATTGTGATGTATAACCAATCTACAGGAAAGTCCCCAGGACTGGATGGTATTCCTGTGGAAGTTTGGAAGCTGGGAGGAAAAAACTGATAAAGATCTGGAAAGTTTTGGTTAACAATATCTTAAGAGGAGGAAAAGTACCACCATCGTGGAAGAAAGCGGTGGTAGCTGTAATACTTAAAGAGGTTAAGTATCCATCAGGTCCAGCTTCATACAGGCCCATTTCAATACTAAACCATGATTATAAAGTGTTAAATGTCTACAACAGCTAAAAGAATGGCAAAAGTAATGCCAAAACTGATAGATATGGATCAGTGTGGTTTTGTGGAGGGGAGGCAAACATATGGCAACAGTAACAGAACAGTGATGATCCAGAGGGAAGCAGAATGTAAGTTGTTGGTAGGTCCTGATGCAGATAAAGCATTTGACAGAGTAAGCTGCGACTTTATGAGCAGGGCAATGAAAGCATTTAAATTTCCTAAAAAAAATGATAAGGTTGATTATGAGAATATATGAGGGATCGAAGCCGAAAATTAAAGTGGATGGGGTCCTCTATGATAATTTTTGCTTGAGCAGGGGAACCAGTCAGGGGTGTCCTCTTTCCTCTTTATTATTTGCATTACATTTAGAACCATTGGCAAAGAAAATAAGGGACTCAAAAATGCAAGGAGATAATTGGCATGGTAATCAAGAAAAGCTGGCTTTTTATTTGCAGATGATATTATTTTGTACCTCACAAAACCAGAAAATGACATTACAGTGTTGTAGAATATTTTGAGACAGTTTCAGATCTTTTCAGGATACAACATTAATGAAGCTAAAACAAAGGCAATCGCGGTAAATTATGTACCCACACATGAACTGGTTCAGGAATACCCATATTTATGAGGACATGATAAAAATAAATATTTAGGAGTATGGATTAAAATGATTCTAGTGCGGAAGCTAAGGATATGTGGGAAGAAACTAAAAAGATAATATGAAAACTGATAAAATGGAAGCTTTGTTATATGGATAGAAAAATACAAGCAGTTAAAATGTTTTTAGTCCCTTTAGTCTTATACACAGGTCAGGCATATTTTTATCAACCAGAGGAGAAGCTGTGGGCAACAATTAATGAAGAGCTGAAGAACTTTATCTGGGAGGGAAACACAGCAAGAGTCAAGTTGGATAAGCCAATTTTTCCAGTAGAACAGGGCAGATAGAGATTACCCAATCTGAAGGGGTAATTCAGAGCTGCTACACAGTTAAGCCTCCTATACATAGCAGAAGCAGAACACTATAATTCAATGTGGAAAGTGATGAAGATGAAACACAGGGGAAGCTCAATAAATAAGGACAAACTGGGATTTTGGATGCAGGTCTTTAAGGAGAACAATAATCATGCAGAATATTATATCCATAAAGAAGCAGACGGTATTCTAAGAACTAAATCAAAATGAGAATGGAAAAAGGAGATTCTTTTGATAGGGATGACTGCAATTAGGGATACAGACAATACGCAAAAGTGGGACAGAATTCATTGGAGAAAACTAACAAAGGAACCAAGTTACTGGGCGCAAATAACAAGAGAGGTAAAGATGACAAAATGGGAAGATGACAAAAGTTTACTTGGACTGCACGTTAGAGATTGCCTTCCCTATCAGTTATTGATATCAGAGTATAGTCAAAAAAAAAAAAAAAAAAAAAGAAACGGGGGGGGGGGGGGCCTAAACAAAAGGCCAGCAGTGGTAGAATTTTTAGAAGAATCTAGAATAGAAGCTGCCATTAAAAAAGGAATAATTAGTACAGCATACAAAATATTGCACAACAACTATATCAGAGGAGATTAGAAAGGATTGTAAAGAGATATTGGATAAGCAATTCACAAAGAAATAATGGGAGGATACATGTATGTCTCCCAAATATACAACAAAATCTAAAAGATTTAGGATTTTTGCCTGGAAATGTTTACACGGATATTTTTATAAGTAGACTCCAAATAATTTTTCCTCAGGTAGACAGTAAAAGTTGGAGGTGCAAAGGGGAAGAAAGAGGTAATTGGGAACATATTTTCTGGGAGTGGGGTGAGTTGGTGGACTTGGATTCCCTGCGGGATGCACTTTCGGAGATGCTGGGTGGGCAGACTCATCTGACGAGGGAGATGATTTTTCTGAGTTATGACACAGAATCAGAATTGCCTAGACATGGTAAGGCCTTGCTATGTCTAATAATGGTGGCTGCCAAAAAAGCAATTACTAGAAAATGGAAATCAAAATACAAACCAACTACACTGGAAGTAGTGAATATAGTAACAGAGATAAAACAACTGGAATTGAGATCTTTAGAAAAGGGTAGGAGCAAACTCCATAGAAAAAAATGGGAATTGTGGGAATAATGCATACAAGACAGCACATCTCTCAACCATACCGAATTCCTAGTTTTGGGGCTAAAATAATGGGGTGCCACAAATTCCCACATAGTCTCTTGAAATCACGATTTTTTTTCTTTATTTACAACGTAATTTCCAAGCAAGATAAGTTTTTGCATTTTGAAAACTCACTTCACCCACTAAGCATGCCTGCAGCAGTTTAAGAACGTTGTACAAAAACTAAGAAAAGACATCTGAAGACATTAGAGCCTGAAGCATGTTTATAAAATTAATGTCCGAACTGCTCCATTACCATAACAGATCCAAACGAGTTCCACTACTACGCTGAACTGTGCTTTATAAATTAAGTTGGACACGATTAACGAGATGGTGAATTACACTTAATAAATAATGACAACAGAGTTATAGATGTCTACTTTGGAAAATGTATGTTAATTTACAATCTCTTATTCTGTTAATATCTCATGTTAATAGTACCGACATTTTAAGTGCTTATTTCCATATCTGTCCCCGTTTTATTGAAAATTATGATGGAAATATTAAAACTATTTAGTGGCATGATAGGAACACTCTTAGCCTGATAACACAATGCTGATATTGGACTCTCAATAGTGTAAACCCAGCCATAAGAAATATGAGCCAAGGGAAACTATACAGCTTGTGGAACCATTCTCATTTAAAGAAGGCTAGTGTGTAGAATAAGCTGAAACACAAGAAGAATAACAGTGACTTTTCCCAAGAACTAGTTGCTACAGTAACAATAGGTAGAAGAGGATAGTGTAGCTAGTATACGGTGGGTATGTCCAAGGCAGTTCCTATTAGGTGAGCAGCAGTCCCAGGGGACAGGGTCTCTTATGAGTTGTAAGTGCCTGAGTGCCACAGTATGGGCAAGATCAGGCCCAGCCTACATCTGGTACTCCTGGTGGTCATTGCAGTGGTCAGTGGCTTTGCAACTTCTGTGTAGGGGTCACATGGGGATAGGGAACCAGTCTATAAAGACTGTGCAAAATGATGGAGAGAGAAACTGTTCTGAGACAAGACTGCACGCTTTTCAAACCCGACAGTCCATGTACATCAGAATTATAATTTTTTTTTTTTTTGTGAACAGTAGTCTTATTTTTTTAACCTGGTCTTGAAGTTAGTTCCATGAGAGTGAGTGAACATGCTGTCTTCACTGCATTATGTTAAGGAATTGGAGATCTTCCCATTTGGAATACTGAAGACTTTTTTTTTTTTTATCCCGGAGTGAATCCTCATTTGCAAATATGCTCTTAGGGACTGTGTGTATCCAGCCACATACTGGCTGCAGGACTGGTTCTACTGTATGTTGGGTGATAATGGAAGACACCTGACAGAGCATAACTCATATCTAGGAATACAACCACGAGTTTTACACTCAGTCCAGTGTTCTCCTTTATAGCCTAATTTATAATGTGTATAAATGGTCTAAATTTGTTTTCAAATGTATAAGATCTTCATTAGTGCATCTTCTATGTCTCAGGATGTCAGTCTGTGATTTGGGCTTACCAAGCATGGAAGATACATTTTAACCTGCATAAAAACCCATGGAATGCGTATTCTGAACTAATGTCATTTTCTAAAAGTAGGAATGACCAAAGTTACAAAAGATCTTCACACTGTGTTAATACATTCAACACTGTAATATGGTATGTGTAATTAAACAGAAAAAAATGAATATTACAGTGATATCATTGCCGGAATCTCCTTGTGTTCTGACTGAGAGTGCTTCTCAATCTGGAAATATACAGCTGCCAAGTATATTTTTTGACACTTTTAACTGTTCAAAATTTTGCACTGCATTTTTGCTTGACTGAATTATTTATATATTTGCTGGCAGAATTTTGTTTTCTGATCTGTGCTGAAACTTTTTTTCCCCACCCTTCCACCCTATTGCTGTTGTGTTCTTAAAAGTTGATGAAACTGGTCTCTCAGCTTTTGAGTTATCTGATTGTCTCAAGGCTTGGCTTTTGTCTTGCTGGTATAAAACTATTACCTATTTGTAAAATCTGCATATCATTGCTAGAATATCATTGTGTTCTGACAGAGTGCTTCTCAAACAATCTGGAAATATAGAGCTGATAAGTATATTTTTGGCACTTTAACTGTTCAGAGTTCTGCACGGACTATTTTTCCTTGACTGAATTGTTTATATATCTGCTGACAGAATGTTGCTTTCTGATCTGTGCTAAAACTTTTTTCCCACCCTCCCACTGTATTGCTGTTCTGTTCTTAAAGTTGGTGGCTTTTGCAGTTACCCACCCCCTAATGTAAATCTGATCTGGGACACTCTTCTCATCCCACCTCTTTAGCTCATTCTACCTAATACTGAGATCATTTGGGAAGGCCAACCCCCTTAGTTCCTTAACCTTGAATTATCTTCTGTTCCTGTCTCTCCCTTTTTACTTTACATACAAAAAGAAAAAGACACTTTATTCAGCTGCTTATATTTTTCTAATTTGTATTTCTTCCTACTACTGTTACTTCATCTTGCTTTGCTTTTTCCTGATACTTGCTGCCTGTTCACTAAAGTGTTCAACTGCATCTTTTCTGTTGCATTTATCACTGCTTGTTCATAGCCTGTCTAAATTGTTAAGCATTATTCTTTAGTGTTATTCTAAGCTCTTAGTTTTGGTTTAAGCACTTGGGCTTTAGGCCCACCCCTTAGCTCTCCCGGGCCTTTCTCCATCAGATTCTGACAAATATGGATGGACAGTTTTGTACAGTTTCTCCTGCCAGTCTAGTTGATGTGGGCATCCTGACACACAATGTAGCAGCTGCCTCATGTACACAGACAATCGTCTACTACTACCACCTAGGAACACAATTTGTGAGAGATGCAATTACATTAGGAACTTAGAGTCCATGCTCTCTCCCCCTCAAGCCAGTATATCTGGCACCGAAAAGGTTGTCAACACAATAACTACAACTCAAACACCACCCACACCTACACAATACACACCTACATATGCGGAGGTCATCCACATAAACATACCCAAACAAAGACCACCTCAGAGGCAAAACCACATGCAATCTCCACAGCCCTCCACACCACATACCACTCATAGTCCACACACCTATGCCTCACAGCCACTAAGGCTTCACCATAAACCCAACATATGACATAGGAGACTCCATTGTGAGACACACAGATGCGCCTCTCACCAGGCTGGATAACGAAAATGTTACGGTTAGCTGTCTGAGGTACCATAATCAGCCATATCACATACGCACTCAAGTCTCTCAACAACAGGTACTGTTATGACTCTGTCATATTCCATGTTGGTGCGAATGACTTGAGCCATACCTCTCTGGCCTATATGAAGAGACATGACTGAGCTTGCTGATTGTGTGTCCCAGGCAGGTATGTCCTTAGCCTTAAGCAGCATTCTGCCATCACACAGAATGATGCCTCAATACAAACAGAAAATTACTGACTTTAACATTTGGCTTAGTTTCTGGTGTCATTCCAGGGGGATCCAGTACCTGACAGCCTGGGAAGATATGATCGTCTGACCACGATGTTTTGCCAGAGATGGCCTGCATCTGTCTCACCTGGGCTTCAGACTGCTGGCAAATGCTCTTGCCTCCCCTATAGTGCCTTATTTAGGAAAAGTAATGAGGTTAAAACTACCAACATAATTTCAACAAAACACAAATTAAAGGTCATGCTGCTAAATGCTAGGTGTCTAAACATGAAACTGCACTCATTGTAAGCATTCCTAACCATGGAAAATGTTTACATCTGTGCAGTCACAGAAACCTGGTTCAAAGCTGCAGAGAGCACCCATCCTTACCTGATTACTCATCCAATCATACATTCAGACACAAACTGTGGGCAGTAAAGCCAAAAGAGGTGGAGTTTCAATATACATTAAAGACATACACACCTCCAGGCTAGTCAGATAGTATGATGCACAGGAGACGCTCCAGGTGCAATTAACCATTGACCAAGACCCCTATGCAAATCATAGCTAGCTACCAGCCCCCAAACCTGACTCAAAATGCCCAATCCACCTATTTGGACCTGTCAGAATCTATCAAGATTCAACCCTTTACCCTGATCCTGGGTGACTAACTTCCCAAACATATTTTGGAAGAACTACTCATGCCAGAACACAAATGCCCAGAGATTCCTTGATTTAGTCAAAGGAAATGCCTTGCAACAGCTAGTTGATACCCCCACAAGAGGTGATATGGGGTGATAATATCTTGGACTTGGTATTAACCAACATAAGTAACCACTGCAGCATCCCTACAGTATCATCCTCGCTGGTAAGACCTGACCACAAAGCAGTCACTTTCAAAGTCACCATCTCCCCCACCCCCCACTCCCAGCTAGGATCAGACAAAAACTTCTCCAAAGATGATTATACCATCCCTCAGGAGGCTGTAAACAGCTTCACAGCCCCCCTCACCCTCTGTAGGAACTGGCACCAATATCCAAAACTACACCAAAACAACACACGAGCACTTATATAGTTGCATGGAATTAGGAATACCCGACAGGACTAAATCATCCTCAGCAAGGAAGAGGAAACCTGTCTGGTGGACATCTGCAGTAAATAAACTCTAACAAAAGGAAAAAATTGCTGTCAAAGACCAAGTAGGAGCAGGCGCCCAATTGGAGGCAATGTCTCCTTAGCCTGAACAAGCAAATAAGATCACTAGTGAAATCCTCCAAAGCAAACTCAGAGTCCAAATTGGCCATATCTACTACAGACAATCATAAGGCCTTCTTCAAATACGTCTGCAACCTCAAAGGAAGCACCCAGATCCGTTCAGAACTGGTAGTCAAGGACACCACATATACAAAAGCCGTAGATATAGCAAACTTGATGGCTGACAGATTCAGCGACAACTTCACCCCTCTGTCCCCCCATCAGTAAATCAGGACATCCTCAGTACCTGTCCCCTTCCCCTTATATCTAGGGAACAGGTCATCACTGCTCGCTCAAAGGCAAAAAATACAGCTTCCATAGGACCTGATAACATTCCAGGCTGCATCCTATGTGAATTCAGGCAGGAACTTGCAGCACCATTAGGCACCCTATTCAACCAAAGCCTGAGTACTGGCTTCGTCCCACCTGAGTGGAGGACAGCCACTGTCAACCCTCAACACAAGGGTGGAGCATTCACCAATCCGTGAAATTATAGACCCATCAGCCTAAGTAGCCTGATCTGCAAGGCAATGAAATGGATTATCATGGACCTCATTAACAAGGACATTGGCAACCTCCAAACACTTGATCCTACACAGTTTGGCTTTGTTAAGGGGAGGTCTTGTCTGTTAAATTTGGTCGACGTCTTTGAGACGGTCACCAAAGCCATGGACGAGGGGAAGACGGCACACACCACCTACCTTGACCTAGCCAAACCCTTTGACACTATTCCCCACATGGGCATAATAGATAAACTCTCTCAACTAGGCATCAATCCATATGTTACCAGATGGATAACAAACTGGCTCACTGATAGAACCCATGTAGCCAAAATAGGGGAAGACACCTCAAGCAGTAGACCCATAACAAGCAGCATACCCCAGGGTTAGGTTTTGGAGCCTCTGTTATTTGGGATATACTTTTCTGAGGTGTAGGCCAAAACCAGTGGGCTATGGCTGACCAAGTATCCAGATGACTGCAAGTTGGATGCTGTCATCAATTCCCCTAGTGATCTGGACATCCTCTAAGAGGGTCTCACTCAAACAAATGACTGGTGTCAGAAGCATGGCCTCAAGCTGAATACCAAAACATGCATCATCATCCCCTTTGGGGAGAGTGAGGTCCCCACAAATTATCACATTAATAATGTCCTAAGTACGCAATCAGTTGTGAGGGATTTGCACACCCATGTTGACAGCAACTTGACTTTTGACCACCATAATGCTTCCGTTGTACTGAAAGCTTTCTACGTGGCCCACCTCATATGTAAGAGCATCTCATCCAGGGACAAGGGGGACATAACATCCTTGTATTCTTCCCTTACAAGGCCCATTATTGAGTACAATGCCCCTTTTGGCATGTACCTTGCAAAGCACATGCAGCAACTGGAGAGACCACAGAGGTTTCTCACCAGGAGGATCCAGGCCCTCAAACATCTACCATGCACAGACAAGCTAAAAGCCCTATCCCTCTTACTCAGTTTTATACAGACTCCTCAGAGGTGACATCTGTCTGGCATACAAGGCAATTATGGACCCCACCTTGATGAGACTGCTGCATATCCGCAAGTCAAGCTCCACTCGAATAACCTGCAAGCACGGCCTCAACCTGGTCTGTGACATCAATAAGACTTGTTGGCGGGACAGATTTGTGTCCCAGAGACTCCCCCAGCTATGGAACAGACTCCTTCTCCACATCAAGCAGAGTACCTCTTTACCCCTTTTTTAAGCGCAACCTGGATAAATAGATGGGAAACAGAAAATATACCCCTGGGAGTCCACCCTTGTCCCTGCTGGACAGGGGCAATGAATGCTGATTTGTCCAAACATGGGCTAGGGCCTCAGGACTAATAGCCTAGTAACATGCTATGATCCTATAAGTAATTTTCACAGCTGAGAAGTAGGTGAACTAAATGCAGTAAATAATTCATTTATCAGACAGGGATTTGTAATGTGTATAAATGGCCTGAGTTTGTTGTTTTCAAACAAAATAGAATAAGTAATTCAAAAATCTATCCCAGACAGGAATATGATTTCATAATATCTGACGTGTGTGTGTGTGTGTGTGTGTGTGTGTGTGTGTGTGTGTGTGTGTGTGTGTGTGTGTGTGTTAGAAGGTTCCAAACTAATGCACTTCACAGTCACCTTAAAATGTTTCTCCTGGCAATGTGGACCAGATGTTTTTCAGATCGGTTAACCCTTTAAAACCAAAATAATACCCCTCCTTAACTTTTGATTGGTTCAGTAGTGTGCATTTTTGAAACATAATCTGTAAACCTTAGTTTATAATTTTAGGTCTATTGCCATTATTTAAAAAGGTTTGGGTACACTACCTGAAAAAATCTAGTCTTTTTTTTTATCATAATTAGACATTCATAACTTACTTAAGCCGCGGTGGTGCAGCGGTAGTGTTGTCACCTCACAGCAAGAGGTTCTCCCATTCGATTCTCGGCTGGAGCGCCTTCTGTGTGGAGTCTGCATGTCCTCCTCGTGGTCGAGTAGCGTTCAAAAGACATGCGTGAATGGGCATGCCTTCGTTGAAGGTTGAGCATTGAGCTGGCACCTCTGCACCGTAAAAATCTACTGCCAATCATTAGAGGACCGGAGTTCCGCTGTGGCGGCCCCTAACCGGGAAAAGCCGAAAGTAAAACAAGACATTCATAACTTACTGTGCAGAAATGCATGCTGATGGCATCCCACAATTCCACTGTAGTGGGTGGGGTTACATAATTATGTATGCAAATATTATGTTAATCAGCATTCCGATTTTGGACCAGTTATACCTATGTTTCCAGGTTGAGAGGTATGCAAGGGAGGAATGAGGCCTAAAAGGCAGCAGGACTTAAGTGAGCCATGTAATGTTTGAGTGAAAAAGATTTGGTAGATTATCAGTGTTGTGGTGCTGCGGTAGCGTTGTCGCCTCACAGTAAGATGTTGTCCTGTTCGATTCTCAGCTACAGCGTCTTCTGCGTGGAGACATGCGTGAATGGGCGTACCTTCGTTGAAGGTTGTGCGTCAGGGCTGGCAACTCGGCACGTAAAAATCTACTGCCAATCGTTACCGGACCGGAGTTCCGCTGTGGCGACCCCTAACCGGGAAAAGCCGAAAGACACAACAACATCAGTGTTGTATAATATTTGCAACTTGGAGTGTGTCAGTATGGTTTGCAATGTAAAATGCTTGCGACTTGGATTGTGCTAGTGTGGTTTATTTTCATTTATATAAATGTATGACTATCTATGTAGTAAATGATGGTTTAATGAAGATGTTTCTTGTTTAAAAAAAAAAAAGACAATAACTGAGTACTTTCTGTAATATTATATGAAGTATAATTTTTATGTTAACACAGTTTGATTACTTTTATATGAATGTAAATTTGCCTATGTCGCAAGTGATAACTCAATAAAGGTGTCGGGGGGGGGGGGATTCTTTCAAACAGAAAAAAAGTCAATAACAAATATTTAAATCCCTACATGCCCGAGCAACAGGTGACTACATCCAATCGTTGAAGTGGCCAATGAAATCTTGGGTAATCCAGGCTAAGGAAAGGATTATGGAAAAGGGAAAGAGCTTGACATATGTAGCCAAAATCTACTGATCTGGCTGAAGCTGGATCCGAGACGCCATCTTTTGAGGAACAACAGAAAAGGCAGCATCAGATATTTCACTATGCTTCCAATTACAAGTATAGTCTAACATACGGCCAGGGTAATATAAAAAGTTCAGTTTTATTATAAATGGTAAGCGTTTTCGCAAGGAACACCCCTCACTTCTTCAGACCTTTAATAAATGCACACCAAAACCACAAGTTAAAGCAGGAAGAGAAAAATTGGTTTATAGCTTGGACTTTGTTCTTAGATGTCAGGGCTGTTTTCAACATTAGTTTTGGTCTTCTGAAGTATTTCTTAGAGTTTTATTCACATTTGTTCATGTTTTACTGCCAGTCTTTTATCAGTTCCCAAACATTTATACACTCCTTCCTGCTCAAGTTCCTTTATCTCACATTCCTATTTCAGACTGATATTTTCTTGGTGCTGCAGCTTTCCTGCTTTAAATGTTGCTTTCACACATTTATCAAGACCAAATGGCATTCTTACATCATCTGAGAATTTTTTTAACTGCTTACAATTGTTCTTTCAACTCATCTGATGAACTATACAGTTTTAAGTCATCCACAAAAAGAAGATGAGAAGTATTTACACTTGGGATATTTTCCTGGAGTCAAATTATAACCAAGACCTGATCTGTTAGTTTAATGGTTTAAAGGCAAGACAAAACAGCAACAGTGACAAAGAATTACCCTGGAATATCCTCCTTTGATTTTTTTTATCCCTGGGATAATAATTTGCCCTTTGTCATGACTTAATTGCAAAGTGGTTTGCCACTGTTTCAGTCACTGTAACATAGCTGATCAATGTACGATGCATCTTAGACATCTACAGGCAATCCTTTATCCATGAATGAGGGATGCTGTCAAATGCACTTTTGTAATCTATCCACGCTATACAATGATTCTTACTCTTTTTACAATTCTCCATTATGACTATATTCAGCAAAAAAATGACCCTGTTTTATACGACTTTCCTCTGTTATCCTTTTGCTCTACTGCCATTATATCGAGTTTTCTTCTAAATGACTATACTATGTATTCACACTGTAGATTGTCGGAAGGCAAGTTATTGGTATACAGTTTTTTAGGATGGCTTGTAGGTTCACTCTTAAGGTGGGCTAACATGTTTCCTGCTGTTAACCAGGTTGGTGTCTGTTCAGGATGTGCATATAAGCAGTTCTTACTCAGATAAATCTTTGTGTAAAAGTTTAAATACTTTTAGTCAGAAGTTGGGTACTGCATCTGGCCTGGGGTTTTCCAGTTTGGAGCTTTTCTTAATTCTGTTGCAATTTCTCTGTCTGTTACTTTAGCCTATTTCATAGCCTGTACATAGCCTAGTACCTACCTATGAACCTATCTGCCCAAGGGCCTACGTAAGCCTAGCCAACAAGGTTCCCTGGCTTACGCCACCCAAGAAAGTTATTTTCCTGTGCCACTGTCGAGCAGAGACACAGAAGTGATCCCCGGGCTGTATTTCCTATTTCCCATCCACTCATCAAGATTTTTCTGGAAGAGTGCTAGGTATTACTGAATCCGGGGCTGGTCTAAGTTCCTTCCCTAGCTGTGCGACTCCAAATTAACTTTTGTACTGATTTCTTATTGAAGGCTCCAGAGTATCTTCATGAGGAAGATGAGTAGATGCTTTCTCCTTAATTTAGGGACTTATTATTCCAACATGCAGTGACATTACCGGAATTGGATGTTTTATTCTAAATCCTTCACTTCACATGTAATGCATAACTTCAGTTTCTATTTCTTTAACTTCTACATTATTAATCCTCTTTTCTACTTTCCCCTTGTTTTTTTTTTTATTTTTTGTACTGTGAAATTTTCCATATCTGGATGCCTTTGCCTGTATTTCTCTTCAAATATCTATGAGGCTGCCTTTTTTTTTGTACTTATTAGTTTGGCCTACTCGTTTGCATAAATACTGCTCCATATCAGATCTCTTTTTCTTTCCCATGTGGATACATCTTTTTTATACCTTTCTCCTTTGCATAAATATTTCATGATACTACATTTCTTTTTCTTTCCCATGTCCATATTTCTTCTTCAGATGTCGCCCTCGCCACCTGTTTTGCCTTAATTTGGAGACTCATTGTTCCATCATGCTGTGACATAACCTGTGTTAGACTTTCTACACTAAATCCTTCACTTTGCAGGTATTCTATAACTTCAGCTTCTATTTAACTTCTGCTTTTCCTAATCTTCTGTTCTACGCCCCCCCCCCCTTTGTGATCTTACTTTTTTTGTATTATGAAATTTACCATATCTGAGTCCCTTTGTTTGCACTTCTCTTCAAATATCTTTGGAACTTTTTTTTTTTTTTTGTATTGATTAGTTCGGCTCTCTTCTTTCCATAAATATTGCATCATATCAGATCTCTTTTCTTGCCAATGCGGTTTCTTTTTTATACTTTTGAAAAATCTTTAGGTTTTTTTTGTTCTTTATATTTTCACACTTCCTCTGTTGCTTCTTTTTCCAAACGGCCCAAAGTTTCTCTATGTAATGTTTGCATTGATCTACTGCATTAATGAACACAAATTTGCATGTGAAACTTTTGACAGTTTTTCTTGTGCAAGTACTTTCTTAATCTTTTTGAATATCTTCTACCAGAGAATTCTGAGCTTCTTGCATAATAGTACTAATACATAATTTCTTCCTTATCCTCAACTGTCCACTCTATCATCTTTATGGCTCTCTTTTGGCTATCACTTTGTGTGTTTGTTGTGGCCTATTACTTCCCTCTACAAGAGGGGGACCATCCTCCCCCTAAACCTGGCCTAACCCCACTGTAGGAATGTTTCTATGTCTTGAGGATTCTACACTGTCATTTTTCTAGTCCTGGCACCAGTGCACATACTAGGATTGGGCACTTTTTACCCTGGGACTTGTGCACCAAGCTATCTTTTTTATTCTTTTACAGTAACATTTTGTACCTACCATAAATGTAGATGTTCGAGTGTAGACACTGCTGCAGTCATTACACGTGGGTTATCCTGCTGTCAGGCGGTCCCGCAGTCTGGCCAGAGTTCCAAAGTCTTGGTCCGGCGTCGGTTGCTGTCGCCTCCTCCCTGACGTCAGTGCGACAGGGGTATATAAGATACAGCCGACGCCATTTTCTTCAGTTTTTCTTGCCCCAGATGTAAGGTGCCTCTAAATATGTAGGCAATTCCAATTGCTAATAAAACATACATAAGAAAAGCAAAAAACAACTTACAGCCACCAGCAAATACTCCCCATAGGTAGTAAGGGTAGAAGACATAGGTACGTACCAGCCAGTAAGAGGGGAAGGAGGGAGGGTAACCTGGACTGCAGCAGTGTATAAACTCAAACATCTACATTTATGGTAGGTACAAAACTGCACTATGTTCATCGTGTTACACTGCTGCAGTCATTACACTTGGGTAGAATCCCAAAGCTGAGGAAGGGTGGCTGGTCCTATAAGGCATTTGGGGTGGCTATAAGGCCCTGCAGCACTGCAGTGGTGAAGCCAGCTCTGGATTTAGAGTATAGAGGCAGATGGTAATGCTTGGTGAAGGTGTGTACAGAACTCCAAGTTGCTGCTTCCAAAACATCCTTGGTAGGTACTCCCCTGAGGTAGGCAGTTGAAGTGGCTGTTGCCCTGGTGGAGTGAGATCTAATGCTGCTAGGTACAGGTTTTCCATGGTATGTGTAGCAGAAACGTATACAATGTCCTATCCATTTTGAAATAGTCTGTTTTGAAATGGCTTTTCCCTGTGCTCCTGCAGCATATGCTACCAATAATTGCTCAGATTTTCTGAAAGCTTTGGTTTTGTCCAAGTAGAAGTGTAACTGCCTGTAAATGTCCAAAGAGTGCAGTTGTCTCTCTCCTTTATTCTGTGGTTTAGGATAAAAAGTTGGCAGGTGAATAGTTTGGTTTAGAACCACACTGGATACCACCTTTGGCATAAAAGTAGGGTTAGTTCGTAAAGACACCCTGTCCTGGTGGAAAATGAGGAAAGGTTCCACTGCCATTAGTGCCTGTAATTCTGAAACTCTTCGTGCTGATGTTATTGCCAGGAGCAGAGCAGTTTTCCCAAGAGATATACTTTAATTCTGCTGTGTTGGCTGGCTCAAAAGGAGGTAAAGTTAGCTTCTCCAAAACAAAATTGAGGTCCCAAGTTGGAGTAGGTGCTCTACGGGGAGGTCTTATGTTTTTAGCCCCTCTGAGGTACTGTTTTAACAGAGGATTAGAGAAAATTGGTGGATCCGTGTTGTAATGAGCAGAGATGGCAGAGGCATGGATCTTGATGGATGAGAAAGAGAGTCCTTTGTCCAGCATCTCAGTTAAGTACTGTAGTATCTGAGGAATGTTTGGGACAAGAGGGTCAAGGCTGTGAGCTTGGTTCCAGGCACAGAATCTCTTCCATTTATCCAAATAGGCTTTCCTGGTACTAGGCCTTCTCGCCTCCAGAATGACATCCATAACAGCTTTGGAGAGAGGCATTGCCTGCTTGACTAAGGAATCTTCCATGCAGCTAGGTTTAAGGTCTTTAGCTGGCTGTGTAGTATTTGTTTGTTGTTCTGAGTCAGCAGATGTGGGATTTGAGGCAAAATCCAGGGTGGTTCTTGTGCTAAGCTCCTTAAGATTGGGTACCAGTGCTGGCGTGGCCAGTCTGGTGCAATCAGGATCATCTTTGGCTCTTCCTGCCTGGCTTTTATGAGTACATTTGGCAGGAGAGGTAGTGGTGGGGAAGCGTATACTTGTAGGTTCTTCCAGTTGAATGAGAGGGCATCCACTTTCCATGCTTGTGGATGGTAACTCCTTGTGCAGAATTTGTGTAGCTGGTAGTTTATTGGGGATGCAAACAGATCTATGTCCGGGCTCCACCATTTCTCTGTTATCATTCTGAATATTTCTGGCTATAACTCCCATCCGTGGGGAATGCATGATGTTTCTGCTTAAGTCGTCTGCCAGTGTGTTTTTCTCTCCTGGCAGGAATTGCGCTTGCAGATGAACTTGAAGGTTTATAGCTGTGTTCCATAAGATCATAGCTTGTCTGCATAGGGGGTAGGAGTGAGTGCCCCCTTGCTTGTTTATGTACCACATAACTGTGGTGTTGTCTGTCTTTAGTATTAGTTGTCCTGGATGCAGCAGGTCCTTGAAAGCTATAATCGCATTTTGTACAGCTAGCATCTCTTTTTGATTGATGTGAAGATGCCTTTGTTTTGCGGTCCACGTGCCCTGAATACATTTGCCTGCCATGTGTGCTCCCCAGGCGTACTCCGATGCATCTGTTGTCAGTGTTTGCCTGGCTGTGGGTTGTGTAAAAGGCTGTCCCTTGTTGAGGTGGCAAGCTTGAGCCCACCACTGAAACTCCTGTTGAAGGCAAGGGATTAGTGGTATAACTGTTTCCAAACTTTGACAGTGTTGAGACCATACATTCTTTAGGTACCATTGTAGTTTCCTAATATGAAGTCTGCCATATGGAATTAGTAGTATGCAGGATGCCATGTAACCAAAGGCCTGCAGAATTTTTCTTGCAGGGAGCTGAGTCTTTGTTGCCATCAATTGAAAGTATTGAGTCAGTTGTCCTTGTTTGTCTGGCGTGAGATAGGACATCTGGGCCGTTGTGTTCAAGCTGGCACCCAGGAATATAATTCTCTTGTGAGGGCACTAGTTTTGATTTCTTTTCGTTTATTGTGTACCCCAGGCAACTTAATAACTATTTTACAAACGCCAGATGCTTTAGAAGAATGTCCTTGCTCTCTGCTTGAATCAGGCAGTCGTCCAGGTACGGATAAATTTGAATTCCTTTCTGTCTGCAAAATGCAATTACTGGTGCTAGGCACTTTTTGAAGACCCTGGGCGCAGTAGATAAGCCAAAGGGCAGTGCAGAGAATTGGTAGTGCATTGAACCAGCTATGAATCTGAGGTATCTTCTGCAGTTTTGTTTGATAGGGACATGCAGGTATGCCTCTTTGAGGTCCAAAGTCACGAGCCAAGCTTTCTTGCCCAGCATGGGAAGAAGCTGCTGTAATGTCAACATTCTGATTTTCAGAACATCCAGGTAAGTGTTTAGAGATGAAAGATGCAGAATAGGCCTCCAGGCTTTGTCCTTTCTGGGTATCAGAAAGAGTCTTGAGCAAAATCCTTGTCCTTGCTCCTGTGATGGTACCTTTTGAATAGCTCTCATATCCAGGAGTGCTGTAATTTGCTTTTGAGCCTCTGCCCATTGATTTGGTGGCAGATTTGGCATTCCTTTTAACCTTGGCAGAGTGTGAAAGTGGAACCTGTAACCTTGAAATACAATGTTGAGAACCCATTTGTTTTTGTTGATCATTTGCCAATTGTGGTAGAAGAGTGCCAGTTTTCCTCCAAGGGGCCTGCCAAGAAAGATTTGTTTAGCAGCTGTAGTGGGAAGTCATTGGAGCTGCTTTTTATATGGTTGTGGCCTGTCTTCCCCTTCTTTCTGGCCTGATGCAACCCATTGTCGAGGCCTGTAAGGACCTTGTGTTTGACCTCTACCTCTTGGACATCTGTATCTTCCCCTTTGAGGTCTGTCTGTAGTTGGAAAGGACCAATTCTTAGTTGGCCAGTTTCTGCTAAATCTAGGAGGCTGAAACTGTAAGAAATCCTTCACCGTTTGCATAGATTTTGCCTTATCCTCCATTTTCTTTAATACCTCTTCTGCCTTAACTCCAAATAACGCATCCTGCTGCAAAGGTGCATCCAATAATTTTGTTTTAACATGATCTAGTAACGCATGTTCTTTTAACCAAGCATGTCTTCTAATGACAGAGCCTGTAACTGCTGCTCTGCAGGAGGCCTCTAGAGAATCAAAACCACATTGCAAAGTATGCTTTCCCACTTGTTCAGCTGCATGCAATAAATCCTGCATTTCTTTAAAATTAAGAGGATCTGATTCTGGAAGCATTTTTTGTTTTAACTGAGACAGTAAAAACTGCTGATATTTTAGCATGTGAAAGTGGCAATGTAAGGCTCTCACTGCTAAAGTTGCAGACATATATACTTTCGTTACCCATCTGTCTAATGCTCTGGAATCTCTGTCAGAGGGAACTGGACTCTTGGCTGATGAGGCCTTAACTCCTTTGGGTCCCTGAGAAACAGTTTCAGGGTCAGCGACAGGGCTTTTATACAGAAATTTATGTAAGTCAGGGACTCTGTAGTATCTGTCAGGTTTAACAGGGGCTGGAGGTAAGGAATCAGGATTTAAGCTGGATTCAGTATAAACATCATCCACAATATCTAACACTGGTGGAATTGCAAGGGGTCTATGTTGAGGTAATAAAATGAAGTCTCTGAGCCTTTTCTTGGATTCTGGGTAATCCTGGCCTTCCCAGTGGAAATGCTCCCTCATGGTATGTAGGGTTTCCCCAAAGGAGTAGTCCTCAGGCGGTGAGGCTGATGGAACTGATTCCTCAGCATCAGAATCCTCATAAGGGGGTAAAGAGTATCCTAGGTCTGAGGATGAATCAGAAGAGATGGACACCTGGTCGGATGAGTCAGTCTGCATCCTGTCTAGGCCTTTTATCAGGAGAGGGATGGGACCCCCTGATCAGAGTAATTAGGTCTTCGGCCATTTTAAGCATTTGTTTCTTAGACATGGAGGCCTGTCCTGGAGAATGCTGTATTTGTTTCTTTGATTTTAAAGGAGGCTTAGTCTTAGCTGAGGGTTTAATGCTTAACTGAGTAGGTCTGAAGACATCCTCTGTAGCTGTGGGTTGCTCAGCTACTCCAGATCCCTCTGAAAGGTTAGTCTCGGTAGGCTGAAGAGTTTGTGCGTCTGAAGGCCCAGCCATCTCCACGTGGGAGTCAGAGGCAGTTTGTGGTTCTACAGAAGCGGTCGGTCAGGGGCTGCGAAGGCGCCTCGCTGAAAACCGGAGAACTGGTGACTGGCCTAGAAGAGGCTTTTTCGTCAGCTCTGGACCTCAGATGCCTATCCTTGTCTTTGCGCTTTTTGTGTATTCCGGTCGTCGGAAGTTCCGACGGCATGTTATAATTGAATTTTTTACCAAAATAATGTTGGGCAAAATCAAATAAGAAGTTATGTACTCACCATAACGTTCCATCTGAGTAGGTATCTTCATCTGTCTGCAACCTTTGGGACACGGATCCGAGCCGGCAACTTTTACCACAGCACAGATCCGAGCTCCTAGCTCCTCCCTTTACCCATAATCCCCTGCCAACCCTGACTGACCTCAGATCTAGTTTGCCCAATATAAGCATTGTTATAGTGCCCCAGAAGGGGCTTATCCAAGACAGATCCTATAGGTCAGGGGGAAGGAGGGGGGGATGGTTGCAGACAAATGAAGATACCTACTCAGATGGAGCGTTATGGTGAGTACATAACTTCTTAATCTGAAGTAAGAACTTCATTTGTCAGCAACCTTTGGGACAGAGTCCCCAGCTACCTGAATCCTGGGTGGCCTTTATGGAAGAACATTCCGGAGCACTGCAGAGCCAAAGGACGCCCTACCTCTGGAGACAACATCCAGTTTGTAATGGCTGATAAAGGTATGAGATGAGGCCCAAGTGGCTGCGGAACAAATATCATCTAAGGGGACCCTAGATTTAAAAGCCGCCGAAGTAGCGACGGCCCTAGTAGAATGAGCTCGGACTCCCTGAGGTGCAGGCCTTCCCGAACTCTGATACGCTAAGAGGATACAACTAGCTATCCACCGTGATAGTGTAACTTTAAAAATTGACTTGCCTAAACTTGTTTTGGCAAAGGAGACAAACAACTGGTCAGATTGCCTATGACCAGCAGTTCGATGAGTATAAAAATGTAATTGTCTGTGCACATCCAAGGAATGCAGTTTATATTCTCCTTTGTTCTGGTAATGGGGAAAGAACATGGGAAGATTAATAGATTGATTAATATTAGCTTCCGAAGACACCTTAGGCAGAAAGGACGGATTGATCCTGAGATAAACTCTATCTGGATGGAAGGATAAATACGGCGGTTTAACACATAGAGCCTGAAGTTCAGAGACATTTTTAGCTGAAGTAATGGCCACTAAGAAGGCCGTCTTCCAAGAGATATTTAAGATCAACTGTGGCCGCCGGTTCGAAAGGGGGGCTAGTCAAGGCTTGGAGAACCAAAGACAAATCCCATGGGGGTACTACCTCCCTGACCGGGGGTCTGAGAAGGCAGGTACCCTTGAGGAAAGCTTTACAAAGCTTGGAAGTAATTAGAGGGCCCGATTCATGCCCTACATGATAATGCGAAATCGCTGCCAATTGTACCTTGACTGTAGAGCAGCTAGCCCCTTAATGAAAAAGGGTAGTTAAGAAATCCAAAACCGACGTGAGAGGCTCCGTGAAAGGATCCAAGTGATGGTGCTCCGCCCAGATGGAGAAACGTTTCCACTTGCTTCGGTAGACTCTTCTGGTGGAAGGTTTATGTGCTGCTACTAGGATGGCTTTGACTGGTGAGGAGATTCCGGGAGTCCTAATCAGGAGTGGAACTGGAGCAACCAAGCAGTCAGCTTGAGGTTGACCAGGTTGGGGGCCGGGAGACCCAGAGGGTGGGTAATGAGATCCGGGAGTGGATCCAGAATCCATGGTGGATGAATTAGGTGAGACCACAGGTACGGGAACCATGTTTGACGAGGCCAGAATGGGGCAATGAGGATCATTTTGCTTCCCAGCCAACTGGCTTTCTGTAGGAGTTTCAGCATCATGGGCAAAGGAGGATAAGCGTAAAGGAGACCGGGAGGCCAAGCATGTACTAGAAAGTTTCTCGGGGACTCCCCCTGAGGGGGGATTAGAGCGAAGTAACTAGCATTTGGTATTTGAAGGAGAGGCAAAAAGATCGCAACAGGGTTGCCCCCATTGGGCAAATATTTGTTTCGCTACTAGAGGATTCAGAGACCATTCGTATGGAGTCAGAATCGAACGACTGAGCTTGTCTGCTAGGATGTTGGACCGTCCCGGAATGTGCGTTGCAATAAGAAAGCGGTTGGTGGAAATCGCCCATTCCCACACTCTCATGGCCTCGCGACAAAGAGGATAAGACCTGGTTCCCCCCTGTTTGTTGATAGACAACATGTCAGTTGTCTGGTACATTTGTACTGCAATCGTCCCAATCGGGAGAAGGCTGTGAAGTGCTTGCAACGTCAAAAGCACCGCCCTCATCTCTAGGACATTGACATGCAGAGAGGTCTCTGTGTCATTCCACATGCCTTGGACCGTTCTGCCTGAATAGTGCCCCCCCCCAGGCGAGAGGCGTCCGTGGTCACTGTGGCGACGGGGGAAGGCATCGAAAATGGTTGTCCCATGTGGAGACTCGGGGACCGGAGCCACCACATGAGCGACCCTCTGCAAGCCCTGCTTAGGGGAATAGGATGGGACAGGGGGTTGCGACACAGGGACCACTGTACTTGGAGGGTCCACTGCAGGACCCTCATATTTAGGCGGGCTAGGTGTAGTAGAGGAATAGCTGCCGCCATGGACCCTAGAGCCCTCAGGATCAATTCCGCAGGTGGAGCAGGAAGTATGAGAATGGTCTGGACATGCAACCTCAGGTTCTGAAGCCGATCGGGAGTCAGGAAGGCAAGCATTATCCTGGAATCCAATCTCGCCCCTATGAAATCTATTACCTGTGAAGGGACTAGAGAGGATTTGGTCATGTTGATAGTCAACCCTAGATGTGGAGCAAGGTCGAGGAAATAATCCCTGCCTGAACAGAGCAGATGCCTTGTTGGGGCGATGAGGAGCCAGTCGTCCAGGTACGGAAAGACCTGAATTCCCTGAAGCCTCAGGTGGGCCGCTATGACCGCCAAGACTTTGGTGAACACCCTGGGGGCTGAGGTGAGACTGAAGGGAAGGGCCCTGAACTGAAAGTGTCTGGCTCCCAGCCGGAAGCGGAGGAACCTCCTGGAGCGTCTGTCCACTAGGATGTGGTAGTACGCATCCTTGAGGTCTATCGAGCACATCCAATCGTTCTCCCGTAATAGGGGGAGAATAGATTGTAAGGTGACCATTCAGAACTTTTCTTTGGGTACTGCCAAGGTTCAGGAGAGAGAGATCGAGAATGGATCTCAAGTCCCCCGTCTTTTTTGGCACCAGAAAGAACCTGGAGTAAAACCCCGATCCGAACTGATCTGGGGGGACGGGCTGGATGGCTCTTTTTTGCAAAAGCTGCTGAATTTCTGTAGAAGCTGCCTCCCTTTGATTGGGTGGTATGTCGGGGAGGCTTTTGGTTTTGGGGGTTACAATAAAGGGAATTTGGTAACCTCTGGATATGATGCAAAGCACCCAGCGATCTGTTGTTATGGACTCCCACATTACTAGGTGCTTCGAAAGACGCCCCCCGACTGCCTCCAGAGTGGAGCAGCCGGGCAACCCCTCAGGGGTTCTGCGTGGGCCTCTCAGAGAATGGTTCTCTGGACCCAAAGTTTCTGGGACCCACTCTGCCTCTTGGGCGGCGTCCTCCCTGTCCTCCTCTGGGGGGCAGAGAAGCGGACTCCGATGGCAGACAACGTCTTCCCATCTTTCTCGCTCTGGACTAAAGTGTCGCGAACGGTTTTGCCAAAATGTGCAGAACCATCAAAGGGGGCATTCGTGAATGATGCCTTAAACGGTTCCAAGAAGTCACAGTGTCGGAGCCAGGCCTGACGCCGGATTGCCAGGCCGGCTCCTTCAGTGGCGTGTGACAAGAGCCGCATAGAGGTGTTAGAAACTGAACATAGAGTAGACATTCGGGAGGAGTACAGTTGCTTGTCTCCTTCTGACATGGACTCTGGGGGGGATGCAGCGTATTCTTTTATTAGATCCCGCTGCATCCGGATGACGTGTGCCATATAGTTCAGCGCTCTCATGGAGAAGGTTGCTGAACTAAAGACCCGCTTCCCCAGGCAGTCCATCGCTCGAGAGTCCTTACTTGGCGGATGGACTGCAGAGCTCTCCTGAGCCAGTGCTCTCTTGGTGGCCGCCACTACCAACATGGCATCCACGGGGGGACCTCTGCTCCAGTGGGTTCTTTCAGCAGGGGGACTCAGGATCCTATCCGGGCGCTTGGGGACTGGCTCTACAGTGTCCGGCTCCTTCCAAGCCCTGGTGGAAATAAGGTCCACCAGGGGGGAGGGGACACCCAAGAGGTAGATGGCCCTGCTTCAAACGCCTCTAGGAATACGGACTCATCGGAGGAAGCCTTGGGGGCAGACCCCCCCCCCTAATCCTGAGCATCTCCATGATGTCTCCAAAGGAGACATCCTCGGGGGGGGGTGACCTTGGGGAGCCTTCCCCTTCATCTAAGTCCGTATTTTCGGTAAGGGACTCAGGGGAGTCCATGTGACTCCTCTTACACTTGGCTTTGTGAGGGACCTCTTCGGGGGGGGCTGTCCGAGGAAGACTCACCAGCAATATCACGTTCCACAGGAACACCCAGAGATGCTGAAGCAGGCTGTCCCGAAGGCCGGGTGATGGGAGCCCGGACCAGCTGAGAGGGAGTGCAGGGAGGAGCCGAAGCCAGGACCGGGGGTCCGGATGCACTCAACAGTGCCCTCTCCACCACCGCGAAAGCCGAGGGGGAGCTACACTCGATAGGCTCCGTGAGTCGGCTCCCACTCGGATCCGAAGCGGGGACCGGATCAGAGGCTGAGACCCTCGGATCCGAAGGACCCGTGTGCTCCAACCGGGACGGAGCCGAAGTCACACAAAGTCCCTCGGATCCGAAGCTCTGCCCACGGCTCCGAGAGGTCGGATCCGACAAACTCGAGGGACCAGTCGGAGCCGAAGTAACTAGTACTGTCGGCTCCGACACACCCCCGGATCCGACGCGGCTCGGCTCCGAATGCTCTGAACCCGGGACGGAGAAGGAGCAATTGGGGCAAAAAATGGGGTAGAGCTCCCCCCGGAGGGGGGGGAGGCAAGAGCACTCCCATCTGCAGCTGGGCCTGGATGAACCTCCTCATCATCCGGTCCATGTCAGCATCTGACATACTAAAGGTGAAGCTCGACGAGGCCACCAAGGCAGACCTAGAGTGACGCCTCGATGACCTCGATGGGGACCAGGTCGCCTCCTCCCCAGGGCCCAGTGAAAAACAAGGGGACCGGAGCCGAGGAGGAGGCGATCCAGAAACCCTGGATGGAGAAGCCCGCTTGGCGGGCGGGGCCGAGGAAGAGTCCTCGGCCCGCCGCTTATGGTGCTTCTCCTTCCTTTTGGTTTTTCCGGCCTCCCTCTCCTCCGGAGCCAAAACGGGAGGTTGAGTCCCGACCGGAGGGAGGGAGGCAGGGGTGGCTACCACCGAGGGCTGGGTAGCTGCCACCGAAGAACCGGAGGCCAGAGCCGAGTCCGGGGTCAAAAGGCCCGCCAGAATCAGCTTCGACCTCTGGTCCTTAAGTGCCCTGGGGTTGAACGCTGCACAAATCGTGCATCCCGAAGAGAGGTGTTCAACCCCAGGGCACCTAACGCACCGGGTGTGGCCATCCGCTGGTGAAAGCTTATGGCCACACTCGGTGCATTTTGAAAAGATGGCTTTAGGGGCCTCCGACATGTTGAACAGAAAACACACTCACTAGGCCCCTACACACACACCACAAACACACACTACGAACCAGCGAGGGTAGGGAGGAAAAATTTTACAAAAAAAAAGATATCTAAGAGGGAACCTAAACAATCTTACACAAGCACACAAGAGAAGGTACAAAAAATTTTAAGTTTTTCTCTCAGAAATACTCTGAACTGCCAGGAGCTCGAAATCCAGCTTGTAGGCTTGAAGCGCGGCAAACTAGATCTGAGGTCAGTTAGGGTTGGCAGGGGATTATGGGTAAAAGGAGGAGCTAGGAGCTCGGATCTATGCTGTGGTAAAAGTTGCCGGCTCGGATTCGAGATCGGATACGTGTCCCAAAGGTTGCTGACAAATGAAGCTCCTACTTCAGATCCGACGTTTAATAGTGCGCTTGTTAAACCTAGCACAAAACCGACAACCAGTAACATTGTGGTCAGGGCCTAGGCATGGGATACAATAGGAATGGAAATCCTTATGAGGTATTTGCTTCCCACAAGAAATACAGTTATTAACTTTTACTGACATCGGTCTGAGGCAAGAAAAAGTTTCCCCAACGGGGTACTTAGCTTTGCAGAAGACTTCGGTTCTGGATTCGGAATGAAAATCTCAGGAGACGGCCGACCGGCACTTGCGAACTGTTTTTGCTTCGGGCACCACGCAGCAAGAAAGGCTGAAGAAAATGGCGTCGGCTGCATCTTATATACCCCTGTCACACTGACGTCAGGGAGGAGGCGAAAGCAACCGACGCCGGACCAAGACTTTGGAACTCTGGCCGACTGCGGGACCACCTGACGGCAGGATAACCCAAGTGTAATGACTACAGCAGTGTAACACCAACATCAACAGCTGTTCATGATATATGCGATATAAAATACAGTCAATATATCAGTGTCGTCTTGTGAGATTTCATGAAAACAAGGTCAACCACGTGAAGATACTCACCAAGACTTGTGGATGAATTCAGTTCCAGCAATATTACCTCCTTTTCCATCTGAATTTATTAGCTCTCCATTCAAACTCACTATCATCTCTCCAATCTGATCCCTGAATTAAGATGCATGGTTCTATTAAGATGAATCTGATGTTCATAAGTAAGTACTAGGGTATTGGCCCGAGGGCCTACATAAGCCTAGCCAACAAGGTTCCCTGGCTTACGCCACCCAAGAAAGTTATTTTCCTGTGCCACTGTCGAGCAGACACACAGAAGTGATCCCCAGGGTGCATTTCCTATTTCCCATCCACTCATCAAGATTTTTCTTGAAGAGTGCTAATGAAGAACTTTGCTTGACATAGATGGGTAGCCTGTTCGAGTATGGGAAGTCTCTGGGACAGGAATCTATACCTCCAGCATGTCCTGTTTATTGTGGTGACAAGGTTTAGGTCCCTAGAGAGTGTAGCTCGGAGGAACTGGAATTTCTTTAGGTGTAGCACGTCCAACAGCTCTGGGTTTGACATGGCTTTATATGTTAGGCAGAGATCACCTCAGAGTAGGCGATATGCTACGGAGTAAAGCTGGAGTTTTTTGAGACGGTCAGTGTAGGGCATCTGTTTGAGGCCAGTAATCCTCTTTGTGAGGTACTTCTGTGGCCTTTCCAGCTGCTGCAGATGTCTTGTGAGGTACATTCCAAAAGGGGCATTGTACTCTATAAAGGGTCTAATGAGTGTCGAGTAGAGGGGAACAATGACCTCTTTTTTTCCTGGATGAGAACCCTTTTATGATGAGGTGTGCCATGTAGAAGGGCTTCCTGACTACTGTGGCGATGTGACTATCAAAGGACAGACTACTGTCCACCTGGGTCCCAAGGTCTCTTATCACACATTCGGTGTTAAATAGACTGCTGTCTATGTAGTAGTTCATGGGTACAGAGTTTTTACCAAAGGGGATGACAATGCACTTTTTGGCATTGAGCATGTTAAACTAAATGACTAGGGAACTACTTCAGTAAAAGGCAGAAGTGAAATCCTAACCTGAAGATTAACAACATTCTGCAGTATTGACAGGAAATGAATAACCCACATGAAGTACTAGATCAGGAGCATTAGAGAATCTAAAATTTAGATACACCAAAGCCCCAGTTAAAAGACTGAAGAAACATTTGCCAGAAAGAACACACAAAACCATCTAACACAATGTTATATAGGGCCTCACTATCCCCCAAAAGCCTCTGAACTAAATAAATCAAGAAAGTCACAGAACTTCTGTGTAGATTATATTTTAACCAACTTTCAAGCAAATGTGTTTTATTCTTTAGTTTTTGGAATTTAGTATTTCCTAATTTGGAAGTGTCAACAGTAAATGAAATTTATATTTACATGCTTATCATAACATTCAATATTCATGATCTAGAACCATCCACTTCAACACCAGGACTGGTCAGCTGCTGGCAGCAGACTAAAGCAGGGCCTAAAACACTTCCTCTAGCTCCCAGTATGTACCACACCTCCCTTTCTCTTCAGATGCAGTTTGTACCAACAGTAAATCTACTCTCCCAACTAAAGTATGGCCATGGTCAAACAACAGGTTGCTTAGCAGAAAGGGATTACATAAAGCAGGAGGAAATGGATAGGTTTGTGACAGATGGCTTATGAAGATCTAAGTTACGTTAACATATAACATTAATATTTTACATGATCCAGCCCATCCACAACAGTACAGTTTCTCCAGCCCAGACTTCCTGGGTGGCATCAAGACAGAATACCACAAAGTATGGTGACCTCGAGTGTAGACCTAGACCTTGAGACCACAGCTAGCTTGTAATGTCTTGCAAAAGTATGCAAGGAAACCTATATTGCAGCTACACAGAGATCACCAACTGAGTAATTTTTAAAAAAGATTCAGTGAAGCAGTCATAGCTCTGGCAGAATGTGCTTTGGGTTTGTTTGGTAGGGTCTTATTGTACTATCTAAGCAAAAAAACAATCTGGAAGCTTCATGGGCAGGGTGACCTTTGATACTTTCCTATGTTATTAGTGCAAAGGAAACAACCCGATTGCTGGTTCTAAGTAGAAGCGAGCTGACGATAAACATCTAGACAATGAAGTAAATACTCTCCCAGGTTTGAATTTTGGGGGAAGAAGACAGGAATCCTGCCTTACAAAATATATTATTTACGTTGTTACCTCACCATTTTCCACATCATGTGTGGATTTTTTTCCATCTGTTGACCTGGTTATGTCCGATGAACACAACTGTCCCTTTTCAGGGGTGACCCAGGAGCACATTCTGCCTTAGTGTCCCATAAGAGTCATACAGTATGCAAATGGAGGTGGAGAGAGTCAAATCCTGTACCCTGGTTATAAGATGCAGCTCTTTAACAGCTCAGCGCTTTAGTCCTGTACCCTGGTTATAAGATGCAGCTCTTTAACAGCTCAGCGCTTTAGTCCTCTGAGCCATCTGCTAGATTTATTTATAAGGAGACCTGTATTCATGGACTACAAAACAGGGAAGTTTAGAAGATACAGCTTCAGTTTCAGAAATTTCTCTAACTGAAACACCACCAGGAAAACTCCTCCAATGTCAACAGTTAATATAGTACAGTCGTGTCCCACTTATCATAACTGTAGATGTTTGAGTAGATCAATGTTACAGTACTAATTCTTGGGACTTCCTGCCATGAAGAATCCCATGACTGGCTCAATTTTCAGAGTCTTTGCATTATCCCTAGCAGACGGACATTTGACGACGGACATCTGAAAGTCACAGTATAGGAAGGGCATCCATTTGCACTATCTTAAGGTCTTTTTATGCAGGGAACAAGCAGTCTGATGTCTGAGAACAGCACAATCTCCCCAGCTGTCTAAACTTCACTGAAAAGGAGGAAAATCATAGAAGGCAGTGAGGGGATGACCGAGATAAGAGAACTATCTGCAGAGAACTCCACTACCCATTAAACTCAGCAAGGAAGAAGATAAGTAGTCAGCAGAAAGATGGGTTAGACGGTTGGAGTATGAACTGCAACACTGATCTACTCAAACATCTACAATTATGGTAAGTGGGACAAACTGTACTACATTCTTCACAGTCAATGTTGCAGTACTGCTTTTTGAGAGGACTTCCAAAGCTAACGTGGGTGGCAAGTCATCTGTATGACTCTAGGAAATAAGGTTTTGCAGGATGGCAGTAGCGAAACCTGCTCTAGCCCTAGAGACAATGTCCAGGTTATAGTGTTTTTCAAAGATGTGCACAGCGTTCCATGTCCTACTGCTAGGATGAACTGGATGGGAACTTCTTTGATAAAAGCATTGGTAGTTGGCCTATGACTGGCAGAGTGGGTTTTAATATGCCCAGGCAGATCTTTTACATGGCGTGAGTAAGAGAACATAATGCAGTTAGTTATCTATTTTCAAATGGTTGTTTGGAAACAGGTTTGCCTAGTTTACCCGCTGTGAAAGCCACCAGTAATTGCTCTGCTCTGAAAGGGGTTTTTGTCCTGTTTAAATAGTACCTGATCTGCCTGTGCACATCCAGGGAATGAAGGACTTCCTCTGCTCATTTCTGTGGATTTGGGAAGAAAACTAGTAAACTGATAACATGGTTAAGGTTAAGTTTTGATACCAGCTTAGGCATAAAGAATGGGTTTGTTCGGAGGGCTACCCTACACAGTACCTCTGTGAAAAGCAGTGAAAGATTCTTTACACATGAGCGATGATGTGAAAGCTGTAAGATAAGTGGTCTTCCATGTCAGCATCTTTACAGAGGCAGTGACAGCAGGTTCAAAGAGGGGGTGGGGACAAGCCTAATTTCTCTAACACACAATTTAGATCGCAGGCAGGAATAGAATTCCTATCTGGGTAGTCTCAACTGAATTACCCCTTTTATGAAAACTTGTGTAGGGTTGTGAGAAGATAGATGGAGCACTGTGCAAGCAAGCTGATACAGCAGAGGAATGTATTTTAAACCTGGAGTATGAAAGTTCACCTGTCTAAACAGGCTGACAGGTACTGAAAGACTGAGTTAATGTCTGCCTGAGAAGGGTAGATGTTCTTGCTGACACACCAGGTGAAAAATATTTTCCATTTTACCAAGTATGACTTTCTAGTACTGGGTTTTGTTGCTTCCCTTAGAATGGATATGCAGCATTCCGTGGTGTCAAAATCCAATCCTCCAGGCTCCTAACTTAAGGGTGGCTAGGTAAGCTTGGAAAAGATCCCTTGGTCTGGCATAAGATCTGCTTCCTGGGGTAGGGGTGCGGGACATCCCTCACTGAGGGTCAAGAGGAGGGACAATCAGTGCTGCCTCTGCCTGGAGGGGGCCACTAGGATCAAGCTGAGTCTGTCAACCCTGACTTTTGTCAGTACTGTGGGGATCAGAGGCAAGGGGGTACTGCATACAGGAACCAGTTTTTCCATGTGAAACAGAAAACATCTATTTTCCAAGTTCCTGTCTTTCAAGTTCTGGAGCAGAACTTCTATATTTGTCTATTGTGGTGAGAGATGGAACAGGCCTAGTGAATGGTCTCCCCATTGTAAAGTTAGGTACAGGAAGACCTCTTCTCTCTCCAGCATCCATTCACTGGGGGTCTAGAAGACACCTGCTTAGAGAATCTGCCAGGGCATTGTTCTGACCAGGAATATAAGAAACTTTGAGGGTTAGCACAAATCTTCATTGAAAGGCTACACATAGGGCAGAACAGTGTTCCCACTTTCTTGTTTATGTACCACATAGCTGTGGTGTTGCCTGCCCAGATCTGCAGGTTCCCTGGACTTAAGTTCTGTTGAAAAGCCTTTATGGCCAGATAGACTGCTAGAAGCTCCATCTGATTTACATACAATTTTCTCTGCTGAGGAGTCCAAATTCCCTGGACTTAGAGAACTTAAGTGGGTCCTCCAAGCTATACAGGATATAGACGACCATGGCAGGGAACAATGGGTCCCAGGCCATTAGGAGAATTGGAGAAATTACAGTTAGTTTGAGGAACTGAAAAACTCTGTATGATCTGCAGGAGAGATAAGAAAGGAGACCTTTGCAAGGTCTAAGATGAAGACGATTCTCTAACAGTGTGTGTAGACATCTGGAAAGTACATCTGTGTACACTTAACATAAATGTCGATGTTCGAGTGTATTCACTGTTGCAGTCATCACCTGTGGGTTATCCCTACTGTGGTAGCCTTCGTACAGCCTGAATACCAGAGTCAATGTTATTCTGCATTGGCTGCTGTCGCCTGTAGTCTGATGTCAGGTTGCCAGTGCTATAAAGTAAGGCCACCAACGCCATTACATCAGATTTTCTTGCCCTAACCCGTGAGAAGAACTAGGAAATATGGTAAAGTGGTCCTGGTGGCTAAAAGCCACCGTGAGAAAGTAATGTCTCCCTAAGTAAAGAGGATACAAGGGGGAAGGGAAACCAGGACTGCAACAGTGAATACACTCGAACATCTATATTTATGATAAGGGTACACAACTGTACTTTGTTCTTCTTGTTTCATTGTTGCAGTCATCACCTGTGGGAGGATTTCCAAAGCTGAGGAGAGGGGTGGAAGGATTAGAGACCTAGGCATGGATCAGCATGCCCTGCAGAACTGCAGAGGCAAACACTGCCCTAGCCTTAGAGAAAAAAGGTAGGTGGTAATGCTTTGTAAAGGTATGGACAGAGGTCCAGGTGGCAGCTTCCAAGATGTCCCTGGTGGGCACTCCACTGAGGAATGCTGTGGAAGTGGAGGCTGTCCTAATGGAAAGGGTACTAAAAGACTTAGGGGGTGGTTTCCCATGAAGTCTGTAGCAGAAATGGAAACAGTGTGATATCCATTTGGAAATGGTTTGCTTGGCAATGGGCTTCCCCTCTGCCGCTGGGGCAAAGGTGACAAGAAGCTGGACTGTTTTTTCTGTAGGGTTTAGTATGGTCCAGGTAGTACCTGAGCTGTCTGTGCACGTCTAGTGAGTGCAAAATTCTTTCCCCCCTGTTCTGAGGGTTAGGAAAGAAGGTGGGCAGATGTTTTCCATTTCCCTGTGTAAGATTTTCTGGTGCTGGGCCTTCTGGCTTCTATGATAATGTCTGGGACCTGTTTGCTTAACAGGGACACCTTGTTTAATTTTAAAGCATTAGCTATGCTGACAGTTTGAGAGTCTACAAGTCTGGGTGCAGCATTCCCTCCCCACCTGGGTCAAGAGGTCTGACATCAGGGGAAGCTGCCTGGGAGGCTGTAATGTCAGGCTGCGCAGTAAGGGGTACCAATGCCGTCTGGGCCAATCTGGAGCAATGAGGATGGCCTTTGGCCTCCCCTCCTTTATCTTGATCAGTACACCTTGGGAATAAGAGGCAGAAGAGGGAATATGTACACAAAGACGGAGTTCCAGGAGAAGGTCAAAGCATCCACCTTCCACGCTAGGTGGAGATACTCCCTGGTACAGAATTTTTTCAGCTGGTGGTTGAGGTGCGAAGCAAAGAAATCCACCTCCGGAGTGAATGAATTGCAAAAAGATTTTTCTGTGGAGCTGCCATTTGTGCGGGTCCAGTAAGTTTCTGCTTAGATGGTCTGCCAGGGTGCTGTTGATCCCTGGTAGGTATTGGGTAATTAGGTATAATTCCATGGAGCAGGTTGTCAGCCAGAGGTTCATGGCTAGCCTGCACAGAGGGTAAGATTGGGTCCCTCCCTGTTTATCGATGTACCACATTATGTGGTGTTGTCTGTTTTAATAAGGAGAACCCCTGGCCTGAGATGGAGTTTGGAGGAAGTCAGAGCCTTTTGTACTGTCATCATTTCCTTCTGATTGATGTGTAAGGGCAGGTGCTGGGCATCCCAAAGACCTTGGGTGCACCTGCCTGCTAGGCGAGCCCCAAGCAATGTCTGAGGTGTTGGTGGTGATGGTCTGCCCGGTAGAGCAGAGGCTGAAGGGAAGACCCTTGATCTTGGCACAGGCCCCTGCCCACCAGAGAAACTCTGCCCTTATACAGGGGATCAGAGGGAGAGAGGTCTCTAGAGGCTGAGAATGCAGACACCGAAGGTTCTTTAGATACCACTGAAGTTTCCTCATGTGAAGCCTGGCCAGAGGAATTAGAAGGATGCAAGATGCCATGTTCCCCAAGGCTTGCAGGAACTTCCTCGCAGTGAGGTGACTTCGGGAAGCCAGCTGGGTAAAGTAAAGAGGCAGGCAGCTCTGCTTTTCTGGGGATAGGAAGGCCATTTGGGATGCTGTGTCCAGCAGTGCTCCCAGGAAAATGATGTTCCTGGAGGGCATTTGCTTTGATTTCTTCTAGTTGACAGTGAACCCTAGGAAAATTAGGGGGGGTTTTGACAAAGAGAAGGACCTGGAACAGTTTTTCTTTGCGCTCTGCCTGAATGAGGCAGTCATCCAAATAAGGGTAAATCTGTATCTTTCTCTGTCTGCAAAATGCTATGGCCTGGGCTAATCATTTAGTGAATACTCTGGGTGCAGTAGATAAGCCAAAGGGTAGCGCAGAGAAATAAAAGTGATGTGAGCCTGCTCTGAAGTGCAGGAATTTCCTGCAGGATTCCCTTATGGCAGGGGTCTGCAACCTGCGGCTCTTCCACCCTTTTGCAGTGGCTCCCTGTAGCTTTGAAAAATAATAGCCCCCCTGCCACATGACTCTCTCACACACACACACACACACACACACACACACACACACACACACACACACACACACACACACACTGATAGAGTGACGGATTTTAAATATTGCTCTTAGAAACTTTCTAGAATAACAGTTTCTGTTTCCATGCATTCCGCACACACAGAGTGATCAAGCAATCCCATGGCAGCAGCAACATCTCCTGAAAGGTTTCTATACCTCTCCACCATACCTCTGACACTCTTAACACAACAAATCTGGACAGAGCCAGAAATAAAAGGGAACAAAGGAAGAAAAATAGTGACAGATTTTAAATATTGCTGTTATAAACTTAGAATCTAGCCCGAATAACAGTTTCTGTTGACATGCATTTTATACACACACACACACACACACACACACACACACACACACACACACACACAGAAAATTACCTCGCAACTGTACAGATTTTTGCAGAATGTCCTGATTTTTACCTCATATTTTGGCCCGTTTCTCATAAAATTGTTTTTTTTCTTGCAAATCATTGAGCTTTGGAGTCAGAAAATATAGACAGACATTTGAATTCCAGACTTTACAAAATTCATGCTAATGCAAAACCTGTTATTTTATCAACTTTCTAAGTTTGTAAGAACAACATTTAAAAAGTGTCCCTATTTTTGGGCCTTTGTCCTCCCATTATTTATGGCTTTGTCCATATTTCTTTCAAGAGGCTGAGAGGTATGAGTGACACACGCACACACACACACACACAGAATGACTGAGCGATCCCAATATAAATCCCAACAAAGGAACAAAAATAGGGATGGATTTTAAATATTGCTCTTATAAACATAGTTCTTTTATATATATTATAATAACTATATATAAAACTTTATATGTTGTGTTACCTTTATTTTAGGGGTCGAATAGGTTTTGTGGCTCCTGATGAACTTTATTTGGTGGAAGAGGGGCCAAAATGGCTCTTCTGATAGTGAAGGTTGCAGACCCCTGCCTTATGGGGATGTGGAGGTAGGCATCTTTTAGGTCTAGGGTCACTAGCCAGCATTTTTTGTTAGCATAGTCAGCATGCTGCAAAGTTAGCATTTTGAATTTGGCGACCACCAGGGAGGTGTTCAGTATGGATAGATCAGGATGGGGTGCCAAGTGCCCTCTTTTCTGGGAACAAGGAATGGTCTGGAATAAAAGGCTTTGGCTGTTCGATCTGAGGGGATAGGCTCTACTGCCCCCTGGGATAGGAGTGTTTGGACCTGTTTCAATGCCTCTACTCACTGATTTGGAGGTAGGTCTGGGTACCCTCTTGGAATTGGGAGTTCATTGAAAGAGAATTTGTATCCTTGAAAAATTATCTTTATGACCCACTGGTCCTTTGTTACAGAAAGACAATTTTCTTTGCAGAGGGAGAGCCTTCCTCCTAGCTTTTGCCGAGTGACAGGAGGGCGGGGGGGTGGAGGGGAGTCACTGAGAGTTTTTTG